>NC_092333.1:667485000-668210000 GCF_046630445.1 Rutidosis leptorrhynchoides
CAAATTTATCGAGATACGGTTTGCACACGTATTTCATAAGATCCATGAACACCGCCGGTGCGTTAGTGAGACCAAATGGCATGACAAGGAATTCATAACTACCATAACGAGTCCGGAAAGCGGTTTTGGAGACATCTTCCCCCTTAACCCTTAATTGATGATAACCTGAGCGGAGATCGATTTTCGAATATACACAAGACCCTTGTAGTTGATCAAAGAGGTCATCGATGCGAGGAAGAGGATATCGGTTCTTAACCGTCAATTTATTTAGTTCACGATAATCAATTCACATTCGTAGGGATCCGTCTTTCTTTTTAACAAACAAAATCGGAGCGCCCCATGGTGAATGGCTAGATTGGATAAAACCACGGTCAAGTAGTTCTTGGATTTGACTTTGCAATTCTTGCATTTCGGATGGAGCAAGTCAATACGGTGCACGTGCTACGGGTGCGGCTCTCGGAATAAGATCGATTTGGAATTCTACCGGTCGATGAGGCGGAAGACCCGGCAATTCGTCGGGAAATACATCGGAAAAGTTACTAACAATTGGCACATCATCGATATGCTTCTCATCGGACTCGACTTTCTTAACGTGGGCAAGGATCGCAAAACAACCCTTACGGAGTAGTTTTCTAACTTTAAGGCACGAAACGAGGTTGAGTCTGGTGCAACTCTTATCGCCATAAACAATCAAAGGTTCACCATTCTCGATAGGAATTCGGATTGCGTTAAGATCACAAAGGATGTGAGGTTTCGTTTTGACTAACCAATTCATACCGATTATTACATCAAAGCTTCCTAGTTCCATGGGTATCAAGTCAATTTCAAATTCCTTACCCAAAATGTTTAACGTACACCCCCGGTAATATGTGTCGGCACTTAATAGTTTCCCGTTAGCCACTTTAATGGTATAAGTGGTATCTAATGGAAGAGGTGGAGTGCTAAAAGAATGAGTCAAAGTCTTGGATACAAAGCATTTATCGGCACCCGAATCGAATAAGCAAGAGACATAAGAATTGTTGAGTAGAAACGTACCCATGACTAGTTCAGTGTCATCCCGGGCTTCCTCGGTGTTGATGTTGAAAGCTCGGCCGCGCGTGTTGGGGTTATCTTTCTTCTTTGGGCATGCATTTCTATAATGACCCGTTTGGCCACATTCGTAACAAGTGCCCGTCTTTGGTGCATTGGGCCACTTTCGAGCGACGGGAGTGGCACTTTTACAATCGTTGGCCTTATGACCAATTCCTTGGCACCGATGGCAAATTAGCTTACTACATTCGCCAAAGTGATGTTTGTTGCATTTGTTGCAGAGAGGTAGATTTCCGGCATAACCCTTCTTGCCGTCGAAGGTGAAAGATTTCTTGGCAAAGTTGTTGTTGCTTGATTGGGGAGCTTCCCATTTTCTTTTGTTGTTACCCGACTTGTCCTCGGCTTTAGGTGCCGGTACTACGATTTCGTCCACTGTCTCTATCAATTTGCGGGCCATGTTCAAAGCTTCTTGATGATTAGGGGGTTTGGATGACATTACTCCGTGTTTGATGCTCTTTGGAAGACCATCCATGTAAAGTTCAACCCTTAAAGACTCGGGGTTCACAAGGTTTGGGCACATCAAGGCTAGTTTAGAAAATCGTTGATTATAGGCCTTGAGATTGTTTCCGACCGCTTTTAGAGTTCTTAGCTCTTGTTCGAGCTTTCGGGTTTCCTCGCGCGGAAAGTATTCGGTGATCATCTTTCCTTTCAAATTGGACCAAGAGAGAGCGTGGGCTTCATCGGTACCCACCGATTGTACATAGGTGTTCCACCAAGTGAGAGTGACGCCGGAGAAAGTGTGAGTGGAGTACTTGACCTTGTCTTGGTCCCGACAACCACTTATGCTAAAAACGGCTTCCGTTTGCTCAAACCATCGAGTGAGAGCAACCGGTCCTCCGGTTCCATCGAAAGTGTGAGGTTTGCACCCCATGAAAGCATTATAGGAGCATCCCTCGTTTGAGTTACCGGCTCCATTGTTGTTGTTGTTGTTGTTGTGGTTGTTATTATTATTGTTGTTGGATGAGTGACCGGCCATGGCCGCATCTACGGCGGTGGCTATCATGCGTTGTAGAGCTTGTTCGGGAGTTTCACGGTGTGGCGCACGGCGAGGAGGCATTGTTCCTTCAAAACAAAAGAATACAGTTGGTTAGTATTCTAAATAATACTAACCGTGATATGGAATAAAGATAGAGGGAAAATTTTCCTTGACTCGCCTTAAATTCTTTATGCCACAATGTCGAAATGTTCATATGAGTCACCGTAATATAATCCCGGAAATTATATTACCCTGATTCATATGTGCATTCGACATCATTTCATATAGTCAAGGTGGCGTGTCAATCAAATTAAACAACGTGAGATTAAGATGAACTAAGAGTAGATATGAGTAGAAGCGTTCGAGTATAAATGCACAAGTAGTTAAGTAATTCCTACTTCAAGTCTATATGCCGGTTGTAGTCTAGACTCACCAATGTACCCTATGACTCGAGGTTGACACCAATGAACTCTAAATCTCTGCAACCAACGCTCTGATACCATCTGTAGCGACCCGCAAAATCGTCATTTGACGACGCCGTCTACTTAGGTCCCGTTACGTGGTCATAAGTCTTTTAAACAACGTTTGACCAAAAGATATGTCGCATTCATTTCAAATGTAAAGATTGTTCAAAGTTTACAAGAATAGTTCCACCACAAGTTACGTTACAAAGTTATAAGTACAAATGAAACTTATGCGACACAATTTATAAGTAGCCAAAAGACGCTCCATGTATGCATATATACTCGACATCCAATGCAAGTATCAAAATAATGAGCGGAAGCATGCATCACACAAATGTTCAAGGACCTGAGAAAAACATAGAAATCTGTCAACGAAAACGTTGGTGAAATCATAGGTTTGAGTAAGTAAGTACAAGTGAACCACAAGATTTGCAACAATGATATAATAGTAATACATTCCAAAAGTTTGTTTCACGAGCACCCAATTATCAATGCTTAACATTCCTTCCATAGAACCCCATCACCTTAGTGCTAGAACATACACTGTTTCTCGAAAATATATTTCATTCGTAAACGGTAGCGAACCGTTTGAATGAGGGTTTGTCAAACCCATATGGCCATATAACATAAGTTCTCGCTTACACCCGGCAAGTGTAACTAATGATAATCGAATTGAGGATTTTTGTTCTAAACTCGTATGTAGAATGTTTGTTTTCCTGTACTTGTGTTCACTTAGTAAAAGAAATGTTTATGTTTTCTCATCCCAAATGTAAGTTCAAAAAGAGTAAAAGTGGGACTATGATCTCACCTTGAGTGCACGAGTGGTAAAGTACTTCAATAAGTAAACGTGTGCAAAGAACAATGCTAGTCTTGACCTAAACAATAGGTTGTATCAATAACGGTAAACACGATAGGTCAAAGATGTTCAATTAGTCCTATGGCTCTTTACGACTCGAATACTACAACATGTGAGTCAAATTATCACGTTTCATGCAAGATACAAGTATAAAAGCATGTTAGAATGATTGCACAAATATTTGGTTAAGTTTGATTAAAAATCTACTTGGGTCGGGTCAAAGTCAACGAAAAAGTCAACACGTTCGGGTCGGGTCCCGAACTATTTCTCTGAGGTTTTTAATCATATATGAGCACGTTAGAACAAGTTACATGTGAATCGGAGGTGCGTAGCATAGTAAACATTTTTCGAAAAATGGTAAAACGAAACAGAAACTTCAAGTGTAACTGGACGGCGTCCAGATTTTCTGGATGGCGTCTAGTATTAAAGGACTGGATGGCGTCCCAATATCTGGACGGCGTCCAGTATCAAAGAACTGGACGGCGTCCTAATATCTGGACGGCGTCCAGATTAGTATTCAGGTTCTGTTTGCTGAAAATCTCAAGTGTACGAACCAAAATCCAAACAAACACAATTTATGATCCGCAAACAATCAAGACAAGTATCTTATACCGTTGGGAAGGTAATTTGACGAGGAAAACAACTAAACACATTTCATCAATCAATCTACCTATTACAATAACCAAAACCGCATCTAATGCTTAACATTAACCGCATACAAGTTCATAAATGCAATTCAATGATTCGGGCAACCAATTTACATGAATGATATGCCGTTTCGAAGGTAATCAAGCATACAATCCAACTAAACACTTACCAATAATAATCCATGGCATTCAATGCATCAAAAGTCCATTTCAAGTTCATCAAACCCTAACCCAAATTCACCAAAATCATAAATCAAGTTCATGAACTTTTCTAAAGCAACCTACACATCAAATTGAAGCTAGTGATACTAGTAACACAATTAAAACATCAACCTTTAACATCTAACAACATATGATCATCCAAAATTCAAGAACAACACACCAAAATTCAAGTTCATGCTAGTTACACTAAAACAACGAGATCGAGCATATAAATCCTATATTCATGTTAGACTTGAGCCATAGACACTAATTAACACTTTTATAAGTTAAAAACATCAAGAACACAAAATCTAGTGATTTTAGAAAGTTACCCAAATGTAATGAAATCGGTATGGAATCGAAGAGGAAGATGCAAGGATCACGAATTTATAATTTGTTTTGTTGCTAGCTTCCTAATCCGAATTTAGATGATGAATCTTTGTATTTGGGTGTTGAGAGAAAAAGAAGAAAGAATTAGGGAAAGAGGGGATGAATGAATGAAGGAGGAAGGGTTGACCCCTTTGACCTAGTCACCAAATTGGCATCTTGGCAAGTTTAGCCCCTCAAGTTTGAATCGGGTGCGTGAATTACCTAAACGAGATAATTTAAAACGCGTATCAACGGGAGATGTTATAAATATATAACGGACTTTAAAAATGAATAAACGGAAAGTAAACGGAAAAAGGCGGGATGTTACACAAGGTCCATTTGTACTGTTGCTCAAATAGTGTGGAATGAATAAACTTCCTCTTACCATCTTCTAATGCCACATTGGCATAGAATTCAAGCACCAATAATGGACAAAAGTAATCTCCAATATCTAGGAATGCCTGACACTCAATTTGTTCCCAAGGAGCATAGGTCAGTCGAGTCGCAATGACTTTCTGTTCCACTAGAATGTGTCGATTACTAGCTAGAATTCTCCTACGCTCAATGTCAAACATCCATTGTCCAACAAAAGAACCACCTTACATTCTTACACGATACTATACAGAACATTCAGAATAATACGGCATGAACTCAAAAAAATAATCAAAAACATCAAAATTCAAAAATTAGGATTTCTATACACTCGGTCGAGTGTGTATACACACACGGTCATGTGTGTCGACAAACGGTCGAGTGTGTGAACTCACTCGGTCGAGTGTGTCACACACTCGGTCGAGTGTGTTCTTCAGATCTGTGTTCACCCAACTTTTCAAATCGATCAAATCTGTTGTTTTTGGTTCGATTCCTGGTCATATTAGCCTCTAAATAGGCCGATTAATACACTTATATCATCAATTTTAACAGTTTAAGTCTAAAAAGCACTCGATTAGAGTTTTACACATCGAACATAAAATCAATGATTTAGAGCATATGAAAACGAGTTAGATTACCTCGATACTGGCGCTGGAATCACAAGAGAAAGTTGTATCTAGAATACTGAATCAAAACCTCCTTCCTTAAAAATGAAAAATCTAGGTAAAATTCGACTCAAAATCACCAAATGTTCTGAGCCGTTCGTGACCCAAACCTTTTTATACCCTCAGACACACTCGGTCGAGTGTGTCACTCACTTGGTAGTGTGAGTATACATACTCGGCCGAGTGTGTTTATAAAAAAAACATATTATTTACCAACTCAATCGGTCATGTGAGAGAGTCACACGGTCGTGTGTGTATACTCACTCGGCCGAATGTCTTTTAGCTTTAAAACTTAAAAACTTTAACATTTAACTTCACTGACTTTTCCTGTCCACTCCCCCTGGGACTGATCTCTACAGTATTAAAACAAACACGCTTTGTTCCTTTAAGATCTGAATAGCTTATTTTCAAGTTTAACGTAAAACATAGGATTCCTTTCACAGTAAACCTTTCCGAGAACTGAGTTGCTAAGCTTAATACAAAAAACATAAATGCACACGCAACTAACTTATGAATGCAAATATTTTTGATTTTTCATATATGTATGCACATGCAAATTTACAAAGTGAACAACTATACAAGATCCAGCGTGTCATGATCAACAATATTACGACAGACATAGTAAATAACATTTAACCTTACAGGTCTATAATAATTCACCTTCTAACATCAATTTCATTACATGATAGCGTAAGCAGACAAATGATGTTATTAGCATGAAAACAAATGATACAGCTTATCATGAATCACAGTACGAGGAGCATAACACATATTTTTGTGAGTTGACATATCAAATTGATTTAATCTTATGATTCGGGGATCAGAACTGAACTACGTTGACATGATTCACTCATTTTATAGCATAAATAGAATAACTTTCAAATATATCAATAAACATTCACAAACTTTCACCCTAGACTTTGATGATCACGTTAGATTAATTACTTTAACATCTTACAATGTTAGATTTTGATCACGAAGTCAGTCCTCATTTGAGATCGCACGATGTTTCAGGTAGAACAATTGAGCACAAATATATTGACGCTGTCCTCTTATCACCTCAATGTACTTTCAATTTGATTGAACAGAACCATCTCACTATGTTTCTAGCAACCCTGTCAGCAATGAGCTTCTACCTTAAACTTATACCTTTCGTTTCAGATAACATTGTTTATCTCAAATTTATTGCATACTTTGAAAAGACGCATACCGGCCGCTATAAACCCCATACTTAAACGAAAATCGTATGATGTATGATGTTGGATGGATGGTAGTGATATATATATTTGAGTGATGGAACGCTAAGGTATCCTCCAGACGATATTCCCTGCTATCCAGGTTAATAGGTACAATCCCATATCACAGAATGATTTAAGTTCTCTAAATCTGAAGATCTGATAAAATCCAATTCTCCCCCTCGGATGTAGATAACTTAATCATCCAAACATGTCTCGAACAAAAATACTGTATGAATCCATCAATCTTGTTCAATTCTTGATCCATGATTCTCTTACAACAATGTGGTGCAAAAATACCGTATGAATCCATCAATCTTGTTCAATTTTTTATTTTTATTTATTATTATTTTTTTTTTGCAATTTTCTGAATGCTAGATTACAAAAAGTAAACAAAATAAATAAAATAAATATAACTGTACATGATGATTCACCATTGTCTTTAACTTTTGTGGTGTCTGCACAGAAAATCAATCTTCTGATGTTGAAGTCTATAACCCGATGACGTTGCGTTGTTCAAATCATTCTATGTATGTGATACAGAATTACACTTCTCAACCCATCTAGAGAGAACACCTCCCTTTGGATACCCGACATGAATGTTGTTGACTTTCGGTCCAAGCATTAAAGGTAAATAGAAACAAGTATGCACTTAGACAAAGTATGCTCACTTTGGGGACTCACAAAATTATCCTTTGCTACCGAGTATAAATCGTAATAGGGGAGACCTCAACCGTCTGTTGAGTTTCTGAACAATTATTTCTCAGTACATATTCAGTGATAAGTAGGTGACTACCCTCAACCACTGTAAACCTTTTCATGATTTCCTCATCGTGATATTTACGCATTGTTATTGTGATCATCTCTGTCTAAAGTTATGTCAATAAATTTATCGATATACTATCAATCATCCTCTAGACATGTCAGTTCAGTATTGCAATCACTTCCCCACAGATAGAATGAGCAACTCATTTTCTGAATTTTTCACCCCTTTTTATGGAATTTTCAATTATTCAAGTTTTTATTTGATTTTCTGGTTATATAATTTTTATGGCTTTTCAATTTTATCTGTATAAAAACATAAAATCAAAATAAAACACAAACTAGCATGCAGTACTATCAGAAAACAAAAATCTATCATGCAAAAAAAATTGAGCATGCAAATAACCTACTAAATACAATGCAAGGTACACATACTATACAGGCAGTTCTAGGGCATTCACAACTTAGTTTCTTTGGAAGGTTCCTCTGTGTTAGGAGCCTCAGTTTTAGGAACCACGTCAGTTAGAAATTTAATTCCAATTTCTTTTAACAAGAACTTAAAGCGTGGTTTATCAAAAGCTTTAGTGAAGAGATCAGCCCGTTGGGTTGTAGTGTCAATCTGCACTACATCTATTAACTTTTTCTCATAGCAGTCTCTAATAAAATGGTATTTAATCCCTATATGTTTCGTTTTAGAGTGATTTACGGGATTTTTAGTGAGAGCTATAGCAGCAGTATTATCAACATAAATAGGAGTGTTAGAAATATGCAAACCGTAGTCTCGTAGCTGCTGTTGAATCCAGATAACATGTGATGTACAGCTGGCCGCGGCAATATATTCTGCTTCACAAGTGGATTGAGCCACTGCTGTCTGTTTCTTACACTGCTAAGTGACTAGTTTGCTACTAAGGAACTAACAACCTCCTGACGTTGATTTGAAATCTTTCTTGCAACCGCCATAGTCAGAATCACTATAAGCTGTGAGATCAAACCCATCCTCACACGGATACCATAACCCTAAACTCGGTGTATCTTTCAAATACCTGAGAATCTTTTTAACCACGAACATATGATGAACATTAGGATTCGTCTGATAACGAGCACACAGACAAACCGCAAACATAATATCTGGTCGAGAAGCTGTAAGATACATTAGAGAACCTATGATCGCCCTGTATAACATAGGATCCACTGGATCACCCTCACAATCAGGTGAGATCCCATGATTCACTGACAACGGAGTCTTAGCTGGTCTTTCTGCTTCCACTTGAAACCTCTTTAGAATATCAGCAACATACTTGGTCTGATGCAAGAAGATGCCTTTATCCATCTGAGCTACCTGCAAACCTAAGAAAAACTTTATAATTCCCATGGAACTCATTTTGAACTTCCGCTACATGACCTTCTCAAACTCATCAACCATTCCCTGATCCGTTGACCCGAAGACAATATCATCAACATAAACCTGCACTAACATAAGATGTTGTCCCTTCTTCTTGATGAAAAGTGTCTAATCAATGACACCTCTCCTAAAACCGTTTTCAAGCATATAATGTGACAACGTGGCATACCACGCTCTAGGAGCTTGGTGAAGACCATAAAGTGCCTTTTCAAGTCAATAAACCTTTTCTGGGAAATGAGGATCTTCGAAACCAGGTGGTTGTTCAACAAATACTCTTTCATTAATCTCTCCATACAAAAACACGATTTTCACATCCATCTGATATACTATAAAACCCATGAAAGATGCAAAAGCCAAGAAAATTCTAATTGCTTCCAGTCGAGCAACCGGAGCAAAAATCTCATCATAGTCAATCTCAGGGATTTGTTGATATCCCTTTACCACCAACCTAGCTTTGTTTCTGATCACGATACCCTGTTCATCCTTCTTATTCTTCAACACCCATCGAAGACCATAGGGTTCACAACCATGTGGTAGATTGACAAGTCTCCAAACTTTCAAGTGTTTAAACTGTAACAGCTCTTCCTGCATAGCACTAACCCACTCATCATATTTCAGTGCTTCAAAAGCATCTTTTGGTTCAATTTGACACACATAACATGAATGAGCATGCACAAATACTCTCCCTGTCTTGTTCAACGAGGAATAGAAAGCTGTTACCACATTCGCACTTTCTGATTCAACACCTTCTGCTGCTGATTGACTCTCACATACTACTGGAGTCTCAGATGTAGTAGGAACTTCAGACGTAGATGCTTCATTAGTCGTGGCATGTGGAATCCCAATATGAGGTATGCCTCTTGTATCAACATAGTAATCATCTAAACGTTTTGGTGGAATGATAATAGGATTTAACCTACGTACTCCTCCTGCTTCATTTGGCTGTTCAGTCCATGTTATAGTTGGAGGTTGATTATAAAGAGGATTTAAGTGCTCTTCTGTCAACCGTGCTCGATTAACACCCTCATCTTCTTCTGAATCACTATCTTCATCTGTCTCATACACAATCTCCACATTAGGGTCGGCATTAGAATGGTCACTCTGGGTGCTTTGCCTCAGACTCTGAATCGGACTTTGATGAGAACTTCGAGTCTGAACTTGAGTCTGGCTAGGAATAGAAATGACATTCTCTGTGGAATTCTGAGCATCATACAACATCTGAGTAAGTAACTCATCGTCTGTAGCCTCCGGTGGAACGTTGAAAGAGTCAAACAGTTTATCATATTCAAATTGCCATGCGAATCCTTTACTAACACGAGTAGGAGCGTTACACTGAATATCAACCTCAATATTATACACTCGCTTATTTGGATTCCCATAACCCAATAAGATACCAGAGACAACCTTTGAATTGAATTTCCCTCCAGTGTCTCGTACTAGAATAGTACAAGGAGAACCAAAGGGTTCAAAATGTTTAATGTTAGGCTTTATATTATGTAACAGTTCATAATAGGTCTTTCCGTGTCTCTTCACCAGAACTCTATTCATCACATAACACGCCGTGCTCACCGCTTCTCCCCAGAAAACAATAGGTAAACAAGCATCAGCTAGCATAGTTCTTGCGGTTTCAATTAACATCCTATTCTTTCTTTCAGCTACCCCATTTGACTGAGGTGTATAAGCAGGATTGAACTGTTGCTGTATCCCCTTTTCATTACAAAACAGCATCATGTTGTTATTCTTAAACTCCGTACCATTGTCGGTACGAATCTTCTGAACCTTCAACTTATACAAACTTTCAAGCTTCAAAATCAAAACTTTAATGTGCTCGAAAGTATATGATTTATGCTTCAGTATCACAACCCAAGAGAAACGAGAATACTCATCCGTAACTACCAAGCAGTATAACTCTCCTATGATAGTCTTGCATTTAACTGGACCAAAAAGATTCATATGCAATAACTCCAAAGGAACATTAACAGAATGATGCTTCTTGGAAGCATTAGGTTTTCTTGTATGTTTCCCTTTCTTACATGGAAGACATCCTTCTGGAATATGAAAACTCTTAAGATTAACACCATCAACTAGTCCATTATGAACTAGATTATTCATCTTTCTTAGACTCAGATGACCATACGCTTGTGCCAAGTAATAGACTCCTATTCAGTAGCTTTGGAAACAAAAGCCTGATGGCCTATAGCTACTTTAACATGAGCCTTTCGCATATCAAGGATATATAGATCCTTACACCTTAGAGCAGTCATCAAAATCATGTCTTCCGGAATCACGAAATCTTTTCTCAAGATATAACACAATTTGTCATCAAAAGCAACCGTATACTTTTTGTCAGCAACCTGTGAAACTGAAAGCAAATTGCTCGACATTTGCTCCACAAAATTGACCTTATCAAAGCTAACATTCTCATTTGAAATCATTCCCTGCGCAGTAATAAAACCTCCTTCACTACCTGCAAAAGAAACTAGTCCTCCATCCACTGTTTTCACATTAGAAAGTAAGGACAAGTTCCCTGTCATGTGCCTGGACGCCCCACTCTCAACAATCCATGTACTGCAATGAGGATTGTAGGTGAACTGCACATAAACATAAGGAGATTAGTTAGAAAGGGCCACCCATGCCCGAATGGCAGTGGGTATCCCATCAACGCCAACCACTGGCAATTCCACCCATTGTATCTTAGATCCGGAAGGACGTTCAGAATTTTGGTCACCTTTCACTTCTGACTTACGTTTCCAAACAGTATTTTTTAGTAAAGGTTTCCTGTAATAGTCATTTGTTTGGAAAACTTTAGTTTCAGTTGATTTCACATAAGTAGATTTAAACACAGGTGAGGATGATCTTCTATTGAAAGTACGTTTAGGGCTAAGATCAATCTTCATGTGTGGTGTCTGTCGAATGGGATTGCAATTCATAGCCCTGTGTCCCAACATCCCACAATTGAAATAGTTAACATTATCAAAACTATTAGCATTAAACACTTGATGCCTAGAAGTTGAATACTGTCTCCTCGGGGGTGTATTTTGTTGCCTAGCCGGAGTTGGTGACGTGACTTGCTGTTTAACGGTCTGTCTACGATTAGGCAGAATATATTTCGTCACCCTTCCTAAATTTGAACCCTCACCTTTTGGTGGAAGTTCAGTTTTGGGATCAACAATCTGAGAATTCACAGTACTACTATCCTTAACAAACTTAACAGGGGTGTGCTGAGTGTTTTTCTTCCTAGATTGTTTTGGCTTACTAACACTCTTTTTCTCAGTATTCTGACTTTCACTCCTATTTGCCTCATTATTTGGATTCTTCAAAATTGTAAAGGGTTTAGTCACAACTACAAAGGGTTTCCCTTCCTTTTCGGTGTCAACATCAGTGTCGGACTCCATCTCATAAACAACATCTAATGGCTTCTTACCCTCACCAGTCTCACTTTTACTCTCTACAGAATTTTTCTCAGGCTTACCATACTTCGGTTCTATAACCGGATCCCTATTCTTCTCAACAGGTTTATTGATAAACTCTCCTAAAAGCGGTGGGGCAACCTGATTGTAGCCTATCCCTTGGTTTTTGGGATGTTTCAAGGTTTGTGTCACGTATGACATTCTCTGCCAATTATCAATCCTAGCCTTCTCTGACTCATACTTTAACTTGTATGAATCTTTTTCTGCCTTAAGTGCTTCAATCTGACTCAAATATAGGTGAATCACTTTCTCATCGTCTACAATAGTTGATTTTAAATGACCTACCTGATTTTCTAAAGACTTAATGACATCAACATACTCTTTCTGCTTATTCAGGTAGTAGAGAGCATCATCATAGTTCTTTCTATTTGTCCGATTTTCTATATCCAAATTCTTAAGTTCAAGTCTAAGTTTCGGACAAGTTTCACAAGTAACAGGTATCTCATTAAGCTTAGAGACTACACATTCAAGTCTAGCTATTTCCTGCTCAAGATCAGTGCATTTTAAACATAAAGAATCTGAATCATTACATACCTTGTCATTGCTGGATGTGTTAGCCATGAACGCGCAATCTTTTCTACCGACCAGTGAATCTGTATCTGATTCTGATTCTGACTCTGAACTTGTACTGTCTGAATATTCAGCATCATAACCTTCTTTGCCCTCAACTTTAGCAGGATTATCCGAACTTGTCACCGTGACTATCTTCTCATCAGTACCTTCAACATCACCCTTGATCAAATGTGCAATTTCGTTTCTAAACCAGATTCCTGTATGACAACTCATTCCTGAGGATTCATCATCATCTGAAGAGTCAGTTATGAATTCAAGATCAGACAGATCCTTGGCTTTTCGGAACTTATCATACAACCTATCACTAATTCTCTTTCTAAGACACATCTTCATTACTGCTTCAACCCTTTTCATACGTGCGTCACATTTGCATACATAGCATGTGCAAGCTGGATCATATTTACCTATACACCCAGCTTTTCTCCTGATAACCCTTTCTTCTTCTATTTCGGCTTCACTCTTCCCAACAAAAACCACATTAGCTTTCTCAGTATCAACTGAGATCGACCAATCACACACTTCATCAGCATAAGTAGTAGTCAAAGCTTTGGATTGACCACTAGAAGTTACTTCCTTGTTCACTGTCGGACCAGCATGTCCAGGAGTCACCTCAATTGAAGTATTATGAAAAAGATTATGAAAACCATGCTTGGGTGGTCTTGTGCATGTCCGCTTGAAATGACCTAGTTCATCACAGTTAAAGCATCTCACTTTGGACATATCAAACCCAAATTTAGTGTTACGATTCAAACTCAAAGTGCTCTATCCTGTTCTCTTCAGATACTTCCTTGCTCGTCTCACAACACTACCCATAGCATACAGGATGTCCATTCTTTCTATCTCATCCTCATCTATCTGATCATAGTCTTCATTCTCCAGATGACCATTTATTATCTGCCCATTGATCATATCATAATAAGAGTTAACCACGATAGCTGCTAGAGCCATATCCTCCTGAATCTGTTCTAGAGGCCTCTTCTTGATATTATCTGTCATGATCACTGGTGATTGAGACTGTTGCAGAATGCCGGAATCAAAAATTTTAGCAGTTGACTTCAGTGCTTGAGACTTTGCATTGAAATACCCTGACTCTGACTGTGATGCTTTGGTTGAGATGAAAGCTGTTTGCAATGGAGCATGACTTCCTGAAGATGAACCAACAGTTGAAGCTGCCGCTAGAGTACCAAGTCTCTTCCTTTTTGCCTCAACATGAATATCCTTTTCCATCAGCTTGGATGTAAAAGCTGTCAGGATTAACGTACGACCAGTTGCAATGTACCTGTTCTGAATCTTTTCAATTTCGTTGTCCCATTTTTCAGGAACACCATCTTTCAACACTCTAACTGCTTTATCATCCGATATGTCTATTCCATAATCTGTCATTTCTGTAACCAACAGGCGATATCTTTCTAAGGTTTGCCCAAGAGTCTCGGAGGGAAGAGCTGCGAATACTTTCCATTCATCTTTCAAAACCTTACCCTTAGTGGCACGGTAAGTAGCTGTACCCTCTGTGGCTGATTGAAGAGCAAGCCAAAGTGTATGCGAGGTCTTGTTCCTGTTTTTGAACTGAGAAAAGATTTCCTTAGATAGTGCCTGAGTTAACTGCGCGCAGCAGTTACATTCCAAGTTATACTGTTCTCGCTCTGCAGGATTAAACTCTGACGTTTCCTTTGGTTCCCCATCCCCTGCATTTGGCCAAGCATATTCATTCCCTATCAACTCCCACAGTCTAGAATCAATACCGTTCAAATATACCATAAAATGTGCCTTCCAGTCCAAAAAAGCCCTTTAGATTATCAAGTTTGGGAACCTTATTGGTAGATCCAGACTCATTTTCGGAGAGTAGTAATTTGTGAAGTCATGGTGCAATTACTAAGGCACTGTATTCATTTGATACTTGTTCATTAGTGTCCGACATTTTAATTAGTTATGTGAGAATTAAATGTAAATTAAGTTTCTGGGTTAAAAGACACTCGGTCGATTGTGTAAGACACACGGTCGATTGACTAATACACACGGTCGATTGAGTAAGACACACGGTCGATTGTCGGTCAAAATTTTGGCAGCACTTCGTTACACACTATGCCTATGGTATTACAACTCACACGACCGACTGTCAAACTCCCACGGTCGATTGTATTTCTCACACGGTCGAGTGGCTACACACACACGGCCGACTGACTATATTGATCTCACACGGCTTTGGTAATACACACACGGTCGACTAACAAACTAGCTCGGTCGATTGAGGGACTCACAAGGCCGATTGTCAAGACACACACTGCCGAGTGTGTTCTTGACAGATACATGTAGACTATTAGGATTTTCTAGACTAAAATCGATTTTTCGATCGATTTTTGATGAAAAGCTCTAAACCAAAACGTAGAAAACAACTGCTATGACTCCAGAAACACTTTTTGACAACGAAAACACAAACTATAACGTAAGAAAAAGGAGAAATTGTTCAAAACACAAATAACACCAAAAACACCAACTTTTTGACCCAAAAACGATTTAGATCAAGCAAAACCAGATACTCCAGCTCTGATACCACTTTGTAGACGAAGATTTAAGGATCTTAGGTCGCTTGCTAACAATCCTAGAGGCGGAATACACTAGAATTGTGTTAAACCGAGATATGGGTCGTATCGGGATCGAATAGATCAAACATAGGACAAATACTAGATTAGATCGACGCCTAAACGAAGTATTTCGGTGGTATTTGATGTTAGAGTTCGGCAGAGACGAAAATATGTCGATTATGGTAAATGAGATGAGTAACCTCAACAAAGAAGTCTCAACCCGTATATATACTGCATATCAGACACACTCGGTCGAGTGTGTCTCTCAGTCGGTCGACTGTGTAACACAGTCGGTCGAGTGTGTAGACACACTCGGTCGACTGTGTGTGCAATTTAACTAATTGATTGTTTAACAAATTAAGCCCGTACAATCACAAACATAATCAATAGTCACAAGTAAACATTATTACATAACCGAATGTATCAAACTACGAATCAATCTACGGCTGAAGATTCATGCACAAACAAGCATTTTTACGTGTTCATTGTTTTTGTCTATATAGATTGACATGTGATCGTGTAGATTGTTTCTTCTCTCGAGTTTTTTCTCGGTAGCTTTATGTTACATATTGTATGTAAACGTATATACTTCGGTGATTAATAAAGTTCTACTTTTCTGCTGTTAAGAAAAAAAATAAAATATACCAAATTAAATACAGAGTAGAATTTAAGCAAACATACAATAACATTATTGAAAGATAAAACATCATAGCAAGGAGAAGAGACAAAGCGATGAACCATTAAATTCCACTTTTTTGATAAGGCTTGACTAATCCAAATTATGAATTTTGATCTTAAGCTGCAAAAATTCTGAGAAATAAATAAGGGCTGGTCGAATTTTGGCAAAGAGGGTAAAATGACTTGTTAGTTTCCTGGGCTTTATTCGTAAATCAAACATAATTTTAAATGGGCTACTGGGCCGATACTTAAATAAAAAATGACAAACAAATTTATAATGACCGACGCATGTGCTGAGTCTACACGTTATAAAATATCAAATATTGCTTTCGGATTTACAAATGAGCCTAGTATTTTAAATGGGCTAAAATAAAGTGGTGCTCCCTTTTCTCATCTTGCCATAGGCCAATGTTCATGTGGTCCAGGGGACGGCCGACCATGATGTGAAACTACCTCTTATATTGGCGTTACTTTTTTATTATTATTATTATTATTTTGAGTAATCGAGGAAACCTTCCTATGAATGAGCACATTAGCTTCCACATAAAAGGTAAAATCTCGTGTTATCAAGCCCCGCGAGTGCGAGACCCGATATTAGGTGAATTGCGCATTATGCACACCCTCTAGTCACTCTCCCTTTTTGAATAATTTGACATACCCATGAATTGAACCCGGGTGGTGTGATTCATTGGACTTCATTTCATTCCAAGACAGAATGAAAAATAAGCATATACCATCCGTGAGACCCTTCATAAAATTACTGGGAGACAACATATTAAAAAAATATAAATTAATTTAACCGAAGTCACTCATCCTAGTACTACTCTCGCCCAAACAAGCTTAACTGCAGAGTTCTAAGGGGTCCCGGTTCATTAGTGCTGGTATGATCGCACTCGTTTCACTTCTTATCGGGCACATTTATATTTGTGTATCTTTGCCTCCCTGTTGGACAATGAACAAAATTAGTGTTTGTGAGGGGATTGTGAATAAGCTCTCGTCAAATGCTTGTCGTTATTAGTGTGATTTAACTTCAGTATGTTTGTATGATTTTTATATAATGTTCGTCGTTGAAATGTGTGTTTAAGTCACTAACTTTGTATGATAATTAATTAATGTTCGTAGTTGAAATGTGTTTTAATTTTAGTAACTTTGTTAGAAAT
This sequence comes from Rutidosis leptorrhynchoides, assembly GCF_046630445.1. Taxonomy (NCBI): domain Eukaryota; kingdom Viridiplantae; phylum Streptophyta; class Magnoliopsida; order Asterales; family Asteraceae; genus Rutidosis; species Rutidosis leptorrhynchoides. The sequence continues at coordinate 667,502,502 of NC_092333.1, forward strand.
CGAAAATAACTGCAATTTTTCATTCATTTAATACAAAATACAACATTAATCTTACATAACTAGAAACAGAAAACAGCTTAATCAAATCATATTAAATAACCTAACACCTAAAGTTTCTTCATTTTTGAAAATTAAATAAAGAGAAATGTGATTAGAACGCCAATCTATGGTTTCTTTTATACCGTACCACTGATCGTCGGTACGGAGATATGTAGCGGACAATTCTGGAACACTGTCATCTTTACAATACAAGACGTTTGTATGTTCGAACAGAACATTTCTTTTTAAAAAGGCTAAAAGGTCCTGTAAACCAAAGTCAAGAATGTCAAAAAAAATGTTAGTGATGATGGTGTGTTTGTGGTTAAAAAAAATGGTAATAATGGTTTTTAAATAGAGAAAGATCAGCTGATGAGTCATCCCTAAAACTTTTAAGGGATGCCTTGTCGTCCCTTAAAGTTTGGCACGAAAATGTTTACTTTTTGAAGCCAATTTTTTTTCACGGAATAAAAAAATAAAAAATGATTTCTTTCGGACGACATTTCGGGACGACTACTCGTCCCTTAATATTTGCACGAAATTTTTCTCTTTTTGAAGCCAATTTTTGTACACAAAAAAAAAGGTAATTTCTTTCGGGACGGCTAGTTGTCCCCCAAACTCGTCAGAAAGAAATGGTCAAATTTTTCAGAAAACGGTTTTTGGAGTTTAGTATAATTTTGGGGACGACTCGATGTCGTCCCTAAAAGTGTCGTCACTAATTCAGTCTTCATTTAGTCATGGCGAAATATTGATGTGACATTCGGTTTTACCAATTGGGAAATGCTAATGACAACCCTTAGGGTTGTCATTAAGAGGTAACTTCCAACCATCTTCTATTTAAATTTAAAGTTGATATGCCTCTCAAAAAATAACTGTAAACCCCACGTTTAGTTTTTTCACAAAAGTCAATAGTTCTTATCTCTCCATTTGTTTGATACTCTGTAAAATATCCATGTTGTTTTGACGAAATATATTTTTGTTTCAATTACATAATTCTAATTCTAAATTGTGGAAAGCAGATTTATTACATATGAGTGAAAAACAAACTATGGTTGCAATAGGGGGTTTAACCAAACCACAATGAATTGAAAAATGAGAAAGTTGTGAGGGAATTGGGTGGTGAAGTAATGGGAGATTGGGGCTTTTTGTTAATGGTTTAGCATTTACGGTGTATCAAATAAAGATGGAATAGAGGGAAACAAAAGATTGACTTTTGTGAAAAAACGAGACGTGGGCGTACAATTATTTTTTAAAGAGACGTCAGTTATTAATTTTAAATAAAAGGTGATTGGTAGTTATCTTTTAATAACAACCCTAAGGGTTATCATTACCATTTCTCTTAACAATTAAGAAAGTTTATTCATAGTTGAAAATCGACTATTCATATATCGATTTCAGGATTATCTTAAAAACACAGATAACATAGTTATGTGGTGCTTTTAGAAGTCAGAAACAACCAATGATTAACCACAAATATATATGTCTCTCAAATCACATCACAAATACCAAAGGAAAAGATATGGTTATAAATCAACAAAATAAAATTTGATATATCATGACACCAATTTAATCCAATACTCCTCAATAGGATTTCATTTTCAACCTTGCAATCTTTCTCTAATACATCCTTTTCTTTGGTGGGGTGTCACCATTTTCTTGCATGTGAATAATTAAAATAAATGTATGTAGTCAACTTACAAAATCCCATTATTTTTTATTTTTTTAGTATACCCGTGTATCCGACTCATTTTACGAGCCGCTTGATTCTAAAACGACTACCCTACTACAAGGCTGATCGTCGTTGCAGATAAACCTCCATGGTTACACGGGAAAGCCCCGTTATTATTAAATATGGCACTAAGGTAGCTATCATCTACATGCAACCAACCTTTGTATATATACGTACTGCACAGATTGTTGATTACTTGGTGGCACTAATGGGGCCATACCATGCATATATGGCATGATGTCTGAACTAGATAGCAGCCCTATTGGGCTTCAAAGGACAAGTTGGTTAGATTTTCATAGCCAAGATTCTCGGATCCACTTTCTTTATCGTCGACTGGTTCCATTGTTATGGGTTGGCCCCTGCCGGCCCGTGATTAAATCACTGCACAAATATTGTCTCGTCCCATCTTCAACCTATTCATAACTACTTCGCTTTTTGTGGGCACTGATTGAATTGAAGCAAAAGAAATGGGTTTAAAATGAAATACTAGTTCTGCTTAAGGTTTGTAGCAGTGAGTGTTCTGGCCAGTAGCGGAAATAGACACTTTTTTCACTGGTGGCGAAATTTTTTTAAAAGCGTAGCAATTTTTTTTTGACAAAATACGAAGGTTTTTAGGCAAAATTTAAAGTTTTTTTTGCAAAATTTGAAGGTTTTTAGGCAAAATTTGAAGGCTTTTGAGCAAACATTGAAGGATTTGGGGCAAAATCTTTAGACTTTGGGGACAAAATATGAAGACTTTTAGCCAAACAAAATTTCACTGAGTTCGAAACGAAAAAATCTAAATTTTTTGCACTAAAAAAAAAATTTCACTGGGGGCGGGTGACCCCATTTGCTCCATGTCATTTCCGCCCCTGGTTCTGGCATAAGTGCAATGTATTATTATTCTTTTGAGTGGCGGTTAGGAGTTATTAACGGGTCCGAACGCGATTTCGAAACATACCCACCCGAATATTTCATGGGAAGAACATTACGGTCCTACCGCCCCACTGGAGGAAACCCCCACGACGAATCCATACGGGTATCGCGTGTGGTAAAACCCCATCGAGTGAGGCTCGAACGCAAGACATCTGCAACCTCCGAGGCGCATGAAATGGGCGGGTAACCTCAAGGGAAGTATTTTGCAGCTCATGAAGATCGAACCCGTGACCTCCCTTATGAGAAGTGAGGTAATCACCAATACACTAACACCTTGAGGTTGTAATGTATTTATTATTATTCTTTTATCATTTTATAATTTTTACTAGGTTTAAAGCTATAAATAAGTAATATACTTTAATTTTTGTTTCGATGCAGACTATATACCCTAAAAATATCATTGTAGGTTAATATAAACTTGTAAATCGTGTGTTAACGTAAATAATATGTGACTGTTTTCCTGCTTAACAGTATAACTAATTGTGCGGTATTGTATTTTTTACTTTTTTAAAGATGACATGAAAAAATTACATGGTAAATATTCAAATAGTATAATATCAAAAATATTAAAAAACACAAATTCTTTTGAATTAGACATAAACAAGATTAAAAAGAATGGTTGTTTAAAAAACAAATATAACTATTCAATAAAAACATATAATTTTATTAAAAGGGTTGTTTAATATTAAATTTTAATTTTTATTAAGCTTTTATAAAGGAAAAAATGATGACTTATCAAATTTTGATAACTGAATTCAAGAAAGATCATTTTTTTAATAGATAATGTACCTTATTTATGAAATTCTAGTGGGCAACAAAATTCCACCATGATATCAAGAATGTCAAGTCATCGTTATATAAATTTGACACAAATTTATGAAGTTAAAACTTAATACTACTTATATGTTAATAATAACACATAAACAAATAAGTTTATAACATACACTATTATGTTTTTGATCATGATTATTTATATTAGAAAGAAATGAAAGTATACAACTTATTCATAGCTTTAATCATTTTCATTAATGATTGAAAAATTAGATACGTTTTGTTATGCATTGTTACACGTTTGATTACGTGGCCCGTGAAAATATAAACTCCGAAGCATAGACGTAGCTTAAAATTGTTTGTTGGAGAGAACGAGATCACTAAACTACTACACATAACTAAATTCCTCTGAGAAAATATATGAATACGAAATGAATATACATATATTATTATATAGTCGTTAAAAAAAAAGATATATTATTATATATCTCAATTGATTTCATTATATTTCAATACTCTTTTAGTTTTAAATATATAAGTGATATATTACAAATTTAACGAGTTGTTACAGTTTTGATCATACCTTCATCATATATGAACTTCAATTCATTAATTTAAACACTTAAATGCTATAACTAAAAGTGGTACAAATTGTAAGTGTGTAAGTACATTTGATATGTGTATATTGCAAGTACGGATCATCCTCTTTTTAACCCTCATGCTTACTAATAGAATATCGAATCTGTTCAATCAATTTGGCAGTAAGGCTTATCACAAACCTAGTAAAAAAAGGAAGTCTAGTAGCATAAAATTAAAGGGGCATCTAATCCAATTCAATCCCAAAAAGGATGACACTCTCCACATGATTCTTCTTGTTAACGAGTATAAAAAGTGTGTGCTTCGTTGTGGGTGGTTTTTGTCGGTTAACTTTCGGTTAATTGACGTTAAAAACAAATGGGTTGATGACCAGACAATTAAATGGTAAAAAAAAACAATAGAATGAAAACAGAATTAAAAAAAAATTTATAAAAAATAACTTCGTTGCGGCGTGTTTTATTTTTGGTTAACGGTCGGTTGATTTAATTTAAAAAAAAAATTGTTAACGGTCAATTAACTAAACGTATAAAAAATAAATGAATGAAAAAAAAAATAAGTAAGAAAAGTTTGTTTTAAAAAAAAAGTCGGGTCAGGTTGGGTCAACCTGGCCGGGTTAACTCAACCGGGTCAGGTCGTTCGACTCCGTTAGTGTTTACATTCTGACCCCTTTTTGTATAGTTATAATTAGACTTTTTTGCTCCGTTGGTCCTTCAATTATACACGAAATTGTAGCGACCCCGACAAATCGTCAAGTGACGACGTCGGCTACGTGGGTCCCATTACCTGATTATAAGTCTTTAAGATAACGTTTGACCAAAATATGTCGCCTTCATTTCAAAATAAAGATTGTTTCAAAGTTTACAAGAATTGTTCAACCAAAAGTTAAGTTACAACGTTATGAGTACGATTGAAATCTAGGCGACACGGTTTAAAGTAAAGTCAAAAGACGCTCCATGAAAAGCATGTATACTCGACATCCAAAGCAAGTATCAAATAATGAGCGGAAGCATGTATCACATATCGTGCAAGACCTGAGAAAAACATAGAAATCTGTCAACGAAAAACGTTGGTGAAATCATAGGTTTAGTAAGTAAATTGTATTGAACCACAAGGTTCTTTAAGAATTGCTCAACCAGAATCATTCACATTCCAAAATAGTATTTGTATCACGAGCACCCAATTATCAAGGCTTAACCGAATCTTCCCTCTGAATTTTGAATTTAGTGTTAGAACTTACACTATACATTGTTGAAATTATATTTCATTCACTAACGGTAGCGAACCGTCTGAATGAGGGTTTGTTAAACCCGTATGGCCACACAACATAATTACACGCTTACACTTACACCCTGCAAGTGGAACTAATGATAATTGGATTGAGGACTTTTGTTCAAACTCGTATGCATCTTTGTATTCGTATTTGTTCACAATGTAAAAGCATGAAAAGTAAATAAGTATGAAATGTATGTGTTTCTCAGCCCACGATGTAAAGAATAAAAGTGATTGAAAAAGTGGGACTATGATCTCACCTTGAGTGCAAGAGTTAATAAAGTACTTCGACAAGTAAACGCGTGCAAAGACAAAGCTAGTCTTGACCTAAACATATAGGTTATATCAATAACGGTAAACACAAAACGGTCAAAGATGTTCAATTAGTCCTATGGCTCGATACGACTCGATTAATATAGCATGTGAAGCAAATTGTCAAGTTTCATGCAAGATACAAGTATAAAAGCATGTTAGGAAGATTGCATAATTAATTGGTTAAGTTTGACAAAAAGTCAAACTTGGTCGGGTCAAAGTCAATGAAAAAGTCAACATGTTCGGGTCGGGTCCCGGACTATTTTTCTATGCTAATTATTCATATACAAGTATATTAGAACAAGTTTCGTGTGAATCGGAGGTCGGTAGCTAGTCAAACATTTCACGTGAAATGGGACAAAGTGGTCAGAATCTGACCAGGCCAATCCGCGCGCCGCGCGGGGATGGGGCGCGCCGCGCCACCATCTGGGCAGAGAATTCTGGTCAGTTTTTCAAAGTATGCACGAACCAAAACCTTTTCCAACCCAACTCTTGACCCGCAAACACTTATAATGCCTATCATATATCGTTGGAAAGGTATTTTGACGAGGAATACAACTAAGCACTTATGGTCCAACAATAACATCATTTATGAAATGTCCCGTTCTTATTGATTAAAAACGTTCCATATTAATTGATTTCGTTGCGAGGTTTTGACCTCTATATGAGACGTTTTTCAAAGACTGCATTCATTTTTAAACAAACCATAACCTTTATTTCATCAATAAAGGTTTAAAAAGCTTTACGTAGATTATCAAATAATGATAATCTAAAATATCCTGTTTACACACGACCATTACATAATGGTTTACAATACAAATATGTTACAACAAAATAAGTTTCTTGAATGCAGTTTTTACACAATATCATACAAGCATGGACTCCAAATCTTGTCCTTATTTAAGTATGCGACAGCGGAAGCTCTTAATAATCACCTGAGAATAAACATGCTTAAAACGTCAACAAAAATGTTGGTGAGTTATAGGTTTAACCTATATATATCAAATCGTAACAATAGACCACAAGATTTCATATTTCAATACACATCCCATACATAGAGATAAAAATCATTCATATGGTGAACACCTGGTAACCGACAATAACAAGATGCATATATAAGAATATCCCCATCATTCCGGGACACCCTTCGGATATGATATAAATTTCGAAGTACTAAAGCATCCGGTACTTTGGATGGGGTTTGTTAGGCCCAATAGATCTATCTTTAGGATTCGCGTCAATTAGGGTGTCTGTTCCCTAATTCTTAGATTACCAGACTTAATAAAAAGGGGCATATTCGATTTCGATAATTCAACCATAGAATGTAGTTTCACGTACTTGTGTCTATTTTGTAAATCATTTATAAAACCTGCATGTATTCTCATCCCAAAAATATTAGATTTTAAAAGTGGGACTATAACTCACTTTCACAGATTTTTACTTCGTCGGGAAGTAAGACTTGGCCACTGGTTGATTCACGAACCTATAACAATATATACATATATATCAAAGTATGTTCAAAATATATTTACAACACTTTTAATATATTTTGATGTTTTAAGTTTATTAAGTCAGCTGTCCTCGTTAGTAACCTACAACTAGTTGTCCACAGTTAGATGTACAGAAATAAATCGATAAATATTATCTTGAATCAATCCACGACCCAGTGTATACGTATCTCAGTATTGATCACAACTCAAACTATATATATTTTGGAATCAACCTCAACCCTGTATAGCTAACTCCAACATTCACATATAGAGTGTCTATGGTTGTTCCGAAATATATATAGATGTGTCGACATGATAGGTCGAAACATTGTATACGTGTCTATGGTATCTCAAGATTACATAATATACAATACAAGTTGATTAAGTTATGGTTGGAATAGATTTGTTACCAATTTTCACGTAGCTAAAATGAGAAAAATTATCCAATCTTGTTTTACCCATAACTTCTTCATTTTAAATCCGTTTTGAGTGAATCAAATTGCTATGGTTTCATATTGAACTCTATTTTATGAATCTAAATAGAAAAGGTATAGGTTTATAGTCAGAAAAATAAGTTACAAGTCGTTTTTGTAAAGGTAGTCATTTCAGTCGAAAGAACGACGTCTAGATGACCATTTTAGAAAACATACTTCCACTTTGAGTTTAACCATAATTTTTGGATATAGTTTCATGTTCATAATAAAAATCATTTTCTCAGAATAACAACTTTTAAATCAAAGTTTATCATAGTTTTTAATTAACTAACCCAAAACAGCCCGCGGTGTTACTACGACGGCGTAAATCCGGTTTTACGGTGTTTTTCGTGTTTCCAGGTTTTAAATCATTAAGTTAGCATATCATACAGATATAGAACATGTGTTTAGTTGATTTTAAAAGTCAAGTTAGAAGGATTAACTTTTGTTTGCGAACAAGTTTAGAATTAACTAAACTATGTTCTAGTGATTACAAGTTTAAACCTTCGAATAAGATAGCTTTATATGTATGAATCGAATGATGTTATGAACATCATTACTACCTTAAGTTCCTTGGATGAACCTACTGGAAAAGAGAAAAATGGATCTAGCTTCAACGGATCCTTAGATGGCTCGAAGTTCTTGAAGCAGAATCATGACACGAAAACAAGTTCAAGTAAGATCATCACTTGAAATAAGATTGTTATAGTTATAGAAATTGAACCAAAGTTTGAATATGATTATTACCTTGTATTAGAATGATAACCTACTGTAAGAAACAAAGATTTCTTGAGGTTGGATGATCACCTTACAAGATTGGAAGTGAGCTAGCAAACTTGAAAGTATTCTTGATTTTATGAAACTAGAACTTTTGAAATTTATGAAGAACACTTAGAACTTGAAGATAAAACTTGAGAGAGATCAATTAGATGAAGAAAATTGAAGAATGAAAGTGTTTGTAGGTGTTTTTGGTCGTTGGTGTATGGATTAGATATAAAGGATATGTAATTTTGTTTTCATGTAAATAAGTCATGAATGATTACTCATATTTTTGTAATCTTATGAGATATTTCATGCTAGTTGCCAAATGATGGTTCCCACATGTGTTAGGTGACTCACATGGGCTGCTAAGAGCTGATCATTGGAGTGTATATACCAATAGTACATACATCTAAAAGCTGTGTATTGTACGAGTACGAATACGGGTGCATACGAGTAGAATTGTTGATGAAACTGAACGAGAATGTAATTGTAAGCATTTTTGTTAAGTAGAAGTATTTTGATAAGTGTATTGAAGTCTTTCAAAAGTGTATAAATACATATTAAAACACTACATGTATATACATTTTAACTGAGTCGTTAAGTCATCGTTAGTCGTTACATGTAAGTGTTGTTTTGAAACCTTTAGGTTAACGATCTTGTTAAATGTTGTTAACCCAATGTTTATAATATCAAAAGAGATTTTAAATTATTATATTATCATGATATTATGATGTACGAATATCTCTTAATATGATATATATACATTAAATGTCGTTACAACGATAAACGTTACATATATGTCTCGTTTAAAAATCATTAAGTTAGTAGTCTTGTTTTTACATATGTAGTTCATTGTTAATATACTTAATGATATGTTTACTTATCATAATATCATGTTAACTATATATATAACCATATATATGTCATCATATAGTTTTTACAAGCTTTAACGTTCGTGAATCACCGGTCAACTTGGGTAGTCAATTGTCTATATGAAACCTATTTCAATTAATCAAGTCTTAACAAGTTTGATTGCTTAACATGTTGGAAACGTTTAATCATGTAAATATCAATCTCAATTAATATATATAAACATGGAAAAGTTCGGGTCACTACAGTACCTACCCGTTAAATAAATTTCGTCCCGAAATTTTAAGCTGTTGAAGGTGTTGACGAATCTTCTGGAAATAGATGCGGGTATTTCTTCTTCATCTGATCTTCACGCTCCCAGGTGAACTCGGGTCCTCTACGAGCATTCCATCGAACCTTAACAATTGGTATCTTGTTTTGCTTAAGTCTTTTAACCTCACGATCCATTATTTCGACGGGTTCTTCGATGAATTGGAGTTTTTCGTTGATTTGGATTTCATCTAACGGAATAGTGAGATCTTCTTTAGCAAAACATTTCTTCAAATTCGAGACGTGGAAAGTGTTATGTACAGCCGCGAGTTGTTGAGGTAACTCAAGTCGGTAAGCTACTGGTCCGACACGATCAATAATCTTGAATGGTCCAATATACCTTGGATTTAATTTCCCTCGTTTACCAAATCGAACAACTCCTTTCCAAGGTGCAACTTTAAGCATGACCATCTCTCCAATTTCAAATTCTATATCTTTTCTTTTAATGTCAGCGTAGCTCTTTTGTCGACTTTGGGCAGTTTTCAACCGTTGTTGAATTTGGATGATCTTCTCGGTAGTTTCTTGTATAATCTCCGGACCCGTAATCTGTCTATCCCCCACTTCACTCCAACAAATCGGAGACCTGCACTTTCTACCATAAAGTGCTTCAAACGGCGCCATCTCAATGCTTGAATGGTAGCTGTTGTTGTAGGAAAATTCTGCTAACGGTAGATGTCGATCCCAACTGTTTCCGAAATCAATAACACATGCCCGTAGCATGTCTTCAAGCGTTTGTATCGTCCTTTCACTCTGCCCATCAGTTTGTGGATGATAGGCAGTACTCATGTCTAGACGAGTTCCTAATGCTTGCTGTAATGTCTGCCAGAATCTTGAAATAAATCTGCCATCCCTATCAGAGATAATAGAGATTGGTATTCCATGTCTGGAGACCACTTCCTTCAAATACAGTCGTGCTAACTTCTCCATCTTGTCATCTTCTCTTATTGGTAGGAAGTGTGCTGATTTGGTGAGACGATCAACTATTACCCAAATAGTATCAAAACCACTTGCAGTCCTTGGCAATTTAGTGATGAAATCCATGGTAATGTTTTCCCATTTCCATTCCGGGATTTCGGGTTGTTGAAGTAGACCTGATGGTTTCTGATGCTCAGCTTTGACCTTAGAACACGTCAAACATTCTCCTACGTATTTAGCAACATCGGCTTTCATACCCGGCCACCAAAAATGTTTCTTGAGATCCTTGTACATCTTCCCCGTTCCAGGATGTATTGAGTATCTGGTTTTATGAGCTTCTCTAAGTACCATTTCTCTCATATCTCCAAATTTTGGTACCCAAATCCTTTCAGCCCTATACCGGGTTCCGTCTTCCCGAATATTAAGATGCTTCTCCGATCCTTTGGGTATTTCATCCTTTAAATTTCCCTCTTTTAAAACTCCTTGTTGCGCCTCCTTTATTTGAGTAGTAATGTTATTATGAATCATTATATTCATAGATTTTACTCGAATGGGTTCTCTATCCTTCCTACTCAAGGCATCGGCTACCACATTTGCCTTCCCCGGGTGGTAACGAATCTCAAAATCGTAATCATTCAATAATTCAATCCACCTACGCTGCCTCATATTCAGTTGTTTCTGATTAAATATGTGTTGAAGACTTTTATGGTCGGTATATATAATACTTTTGACCCCATATAAGTAGTGCTTCCAAGTCTTTAATGCAAAAACAACCGCGCCTAATTCCAAATCATGCGTCGTATAATTTTGTTCGTGAATCTTCAATTGTCTAGACGCATAAGCAATCACCTTCGTTCGTTGCATTAATACACAACCGAGACCTTGCTTTGATGCGTCACAATAAATCACAAAATCATCATTCCCTTCAGGCAATGACAATATAGGTGCCGTAGTTAGCTTTTTCTTCAATAACTGAAACGCTTTCTCTTGTTCATCATTCCATTCAAATTTCTTCCCTTTATGCGTTAATGCAGTCAAGGGTTTTGCTATTCTGGAAAAGTCTTGGATGAACCTTCTGTAGTAACCAGCTAGTCCTAAAAACTGGCGTATGTGTTTCGGAGTTTTCGGGGTTTCCCACTTTTCAACAGTTTCTATCTTTGCCGGATCCACCTTAATACCTTCTTTGTTCACTATGTGACCGAGGAATTGAACTTCTTCCAACCAAAATGCACACTTTGAAAACTTAGCGTACAATTCTTCCTTCCTCAATACTTCTAACACCTTTCTCAAATGTTCACCGTGTTCTTGGTCATTCTTTGAGTAAATAAGTATGTCATCAATGAAAACAATGACAAACTTGTCAAGGTATGGTCCACACACTCGGTTCATAAGGTCCATGAACACAGCTGGTGCATTAGTTAAACCAAACGGCATGACCATAAACTCGTAATGACCGTAACGTGTTCTGAAAGCAGTCTTTGGAATATCATCTTCTTTCACCCGCATTTGATGATACCCGGAACGTAAGTCAATCTTTGAATAAACAGACGAGCCTTGTAGTTGATCAAATAAGTCGTCGATTCTCGGTAGTGGGTAGCGGTTCTTGATGGTAAGTTTGTTCAACTCTCGGTAGTCGATACACAACCTGAATGTACCATCTTTCTTCTTGACAAACAAAACAGGAGCTCCCCACGGTGATGTGCTTGGTCGAATGAAACCACGCTCTAAAAGTTCTTGTAATTGGATTTGCAGTTCTTTCATCTCGCTGGGTGCGAGTCTGTAAGGAGCACGAGCTATTGGTGCAGCTCCTGGTACAAGATCTATTTGAAATTCAACGGATCGATGTGGGGGTAATCCCGGTAATTCTTTCGGAAATACATCGGGAAATTCTTTTGCAATGGGAACATCATTGATGCTCTTTTCTTCAGTTTGTAGTTTCTCGATGTGTGCTAGAACAGCATAGCAACCTTTTCTTATTAGTTTTTGTGCCTTCAAATTACTAATAAGATGTAGCTTCGTGTTGCCCTTTTCTCCGTACACCATTAAGGGTTTTCCTTTTTCTCGTATAATGCGAATTGCATTTTTGTAACAAACGATCTCCGCTTTCACTTCTTTCAACCAGTCCATACCGATTATCACATCAAAACTCCCTAACTCTACTGGTATCAAATCAATCTTAAATGTTTCGCTAACCAGTTTAATTTCTCGATTCCGACATATATTATCTGCTGAAATTAATTTACCATTTGCTAATTCGAGTAAAAATTTACTATCCAAAGGCGTCAATGGACAACTTAATTTAGCACAAAAATCTCTACTCATATAGCTTCTATCCGCACCCGAATCAAATAAAACGTAAGCAGATTTATTGTCAATAAGAAACGTACCCGTAACAAGCTCCGGGTCTTCCTGTGCCTCTACCGCATTAATATTGAAAACTCTTCCACGGCCTTGTCCATTCGTGTTCTCCTGGTTCGGGCAATTTCTAATAATGTGGCCCGGTTTTCCACATTTATAACAAACTACATTGGCATAACTTGCTCTGACACTACTTGCTCCGCCATTACTCGTCCCGACACCATTTGTTCCTTTCGTTCTATTAACTCCTGGTCCGTAGACCACACACTTCGCCGCGCTATGACCATTTCTTTTACACTTGTTGCAAAATTTGGTGCAGAACCCCGAGTGATTCTTTTCACACCTTTGGCATAGTTGCTTCTGATTGTTGTTGTTGTTGCGGTTATTATTGTTGTTGGGATGATTGTTGTAGTTGCTGTTGTTGTTGTTGTTGTTGTTGTTGTTGTTGTTGGGCCGTTTATTGTAGTTGCGATTGATGTTGCGATTGTTGGGATAATTGTTGCGATTATTGTTGTAATTGCTGTTGTTGTTGTATTGGTGATTCTTATCACCGTTTTCCTCCCACTTTCTTTTGACTTGCTTCACATTGGCCTCTTCAGCAGTCTGTTCTTTAATTCTTTCTTCAATCTGGTTCACTAGTTTGTGAGCCATTCTACATGCTTGTTGTATGGAGGCGGGCTCGTGTGAACTTATATCTTCTTGGATTCTTTCCGGTAATCCTTTCACAAACGCGTCGATCTTCTCTTCCTCATCTTCGAATGCTCCCGGACACAATAGGCACAATTCTGTGAATCGTCTTTCGTACGTGGTAATATCAAATCCTTGGATTCGTAACCCTCTAAGTTCTGTCTTGAGCTTATTGACCTCGGTTCTGGGACGGTACTTCTCGTTCATCAAGTGCTTGAATGCTGACCACGGTAGTGCGTACGCATCATCTTGTCCCACTTGCTCTAGATAGGTATTCCACCATGTTAACGCAGAACCTGTGAAGGTATGCGTAGCGTACTTCACTTTGTCCTCTTCAGTACACTTACTTATGGCAAACACCGATTCGACCTTCTCGGTCCACCGTTTCAATCCGATCGGTCCTTCGGTTCCATCAAATTCCAAAGGTTTGCAGGCAGTGAATTCTTTGTAGGTGCATCCTACACGATTTCCTGTACTCCTAGATCCAAGGTTATTGTTGGTATGTAGCGCAGCCTGTACTGCGGCTATGTTTGAAGCTAGAAAAGTACGGAATTCCTCTTCATTCATATTCACGGTGTGTCGAGTAGTCGGTGCCATTTCCTTCAAAATAGTTAAATGGAACAAGTTAATCATACAGAATATTAAGAGTAGTTAATAGTATTTCGTAGCATAATATGAACTCATTTATAAAAGCTTTTTCTTCATATTAGCGTTTTATAAGTTTAAATTCGGGTAGTACCTACCCATTAAGTTCATACTTAGTAGCTAATATACAATTCAACTACTACAATTCTATATGAAAAACTGATTGTAATAATATTTCGCGTTCAAACTTTTATACAATATTTTACAAACTTACAATACCGCTTATTTTACATAAAGCATGAAATATAGCACACAATAACTTTGATACAAGATAGTTGTGAAGATAATTCTAGCTAGTACACAAGTCGTTCAGCAAAGGCAATAAAGACACGTAATTCATACGTCCAGAAACAAATCATGCATTCTGGTTTTACTAGGACTACTTCCCATCCTTGGTCTTGTGCAACATAACCGTTATGGCCGTTGATAAGACAGCGTGTTGTAACGTCATCAAAGGGACGAGGGTTACGTAATGTCCAACAGTCCCGAAAAAACCTCATTTCTTACCCCAATTACCGACTCCGTCACTTGTGGAAACGTTTTGTTTAATAGTTGTAGCCCGATGTTCTTGTTCTCACTTTGGTGAGAAGCGAACATTACTAATCCGTAAGCATAACATGCTTCTTTATGTTGCATGTTAGCCGCTTTTTCTAAATCACGAAGTCCAATATTCGGATATATTGAGTCAAAATAATTTCTTAACCCGTTGCGTAAAATAGCATTTGGGTTCCCCGCAATATATGCGTCAAAGTAAACACATCGTAACTTATGGGTTTCCCAATGTGATATCCCCCATCTTTCAAACGAAAGTCTCTTATAAACCAAGACATTCTTGGAACGTTCTTCGAATGTCTTACAAACTGATCTCGCCTTAAATAGTTGTGCCGAAGAATTCTGGCCGACTCTAGACAAGATTTCATCAATCATGTCTCCGGGTAGGTCTCTTAAAATATTGGGTTGTCTATCCATTTTGTGTTTTTAAACTGTAAAATAGACAAGAGTTAGATTCATAAAAAAAATACTTATTAATACAAGCAATTTTTACATATATCATAAAGCATAAGAACACTATATTCCATATATTACACCACACGAATACAACTATCTTATTCCGACTCGCTCGTTTCTTCTTCTTAGGTTTTGGTTCGTTTTGCCAAGTTTCTAGGAATATATGATGTTCCCCTAATACGAGCCGTCGTTGTCCACATTGGTTTAGAAAAACCTGGTGGTTTAGAGGTTCCCGGGTCATTGTTACAACTTAAGGACTTCGGGGGTTGACGATACATATAAAGTTCATCGGGGTTGGAATTAGATTTCTCTATTTTTATGCCCTTTCCCTTATTATTTTCTTTTGCCTTTTTAAATTCAGTTGGGGTAATTTCTATAACATCATCGGAATTCTCGTCGGAATCCGATTTATCGGAGAATTGGTAATCCTCCCAATATTTTGCTTCCTTGGCGGAAACACCATTGACCATAATTAACTTTGGTCGGTTGGTTGAGGATTTTCTTTTACTTAACCGTTTTATTATTTCCCCCACCGGTTCTATTTCTTCATCCGGTTCCGATTCTTCTTCCGGTTCCGATTCTTCTTCCGGTTCCGACTCTTCTTCCGGTTCCTCTTCGGGAACTTGTGAATCAGTCCACAAATCATTCCAATTTACATTTGACTCTTCATTATTATTAGGTGAGTCAATGGGACTTGTTCTAGAGGTAGACATCTATCACATAATATCAAACACGTTAAGAGATTAATATATCACATAATATTCATATGTTAAAAATATATAGTTTCCAACAAAAATGTTAAGCAATCATTTTTAAAGAAAACACGGTCGAAGTCCAGACTCACTAATGCATCCTAACAAACTCGATAAGACACACTAATGCAAATTTTCTGGTTCTCTAAGACCAACGCTCGGATACCAACTGAAATGTCCCGTTCTTATTGATTAAAAACGTTCCATATTAATTGATTTCGTTGCGAGGTTTTGACCTCTATATGAGACGTTTTTCAAAGACTGCATTCATTTTTAAACAAACCATAACCTTTATTTCATCAATAAAGGTTTAAAAAGCTTTACGTAGATTATCAAATAATGATAATCTAAAATATCCTGTTTACACACGACCATTACATAATGGTTTACAATACAAATATGTTACAACAAAATAAGTTTCTTGAATGCAGTTTTTACACAATATCATACAAGCATGGACTCCAAATCTTGTCCTTATTTAAGTATGCGACAGCGGAAGCTCTTAATAATCACCTGAGAATAAACATGCTTAAAACGTCAACAAAAATGTTGGTGAGTTATAGGTTTAACCTATATATATCAAATCGTAACAATAGACCACAAGATTTCATATTTCAATACACATCCCATACATAGAGATAAAAATCATTCATATGGTGAACACCTGGTAACCGACAATAACAAGATGCATATATAAGAATATCCCCATCATTCCGGGACACCCTTCGGATATGATATAAATTTCGAAGTACTAAAGCATCCGGTACTTTGGATGGGGTTTGTTAGGCCCAATAGATCTATCTTTAGGATTCGCGTCAATTAGGGTGTCTGTTCCCTAATTCTTAGATTACCAGACTTAATAAAAAGGGGCATATTCGATTTCGATAATTCAACCATAGAATGTAGTTTCACGTACTTGTGTCTATTTTGTAAATCATTTATAAAACCTGCATGTATTCTCATCCCAAAAATATTAGATTTTAAAAGTGGGACTATAACTCACTTTCACAGATTTTTACTTCGTCGGGAAGTAAGACTTGGCCACTGGTTGATTCACGAACCTATAACAATATATACATATATATCAAAGTATGTTCAAAATATATTTACAACACTTTTAATATATTTTGATGTTTTAAGTTTATTAAGTCAGCTGTCCTCGTTAGTAACCTACAACTAGTTGTCCACAGTTAGATGTACAGAAATAAATCGATAAATATTATCTTGAATCAATCCACGACCCAGTGTATACGTATCTCAGTATTGATCACAACTCAAACTATATATATTTTGGAATCAACCTCAACCCTGTATAGCTAACTCCAACATTCACATATAGAGTGTCTATGGTTGTTCCGAAATATATATAGATGTGTCGACATGATAGGTCGAAACATTGTATACGTGTCTATGGTATCTCAAGATTACATAATATACAATACAAGTTGATTAAGTTATGGTTGGAATAGATTTGTTACCAATTTTCACGTAGCTAAAATGAGAAAAATTATCCAATCTTGTTTTACCCATAACTTCTTCATTTTAAATCCGTTTTGAGTGAATCAAATTGCTATGGTTTCATATTGAACTCTATTTTATGAATCTAAACAGAAAAGGTATAGGTTTATAGTCAGAAAAATAAGTTACAAGTCGTTTTTGTAAAGGTAGTCATTTCAGTCGAAAGAACGACGTCTAGATGACCATTTTAGAAAACATACTTCCACTTTGAGTTTAACCATAATTTTTGGATATAGTTTCATGTTCATAATAAAAATCATTTTCTCAGAATAACAACTTTTAAATCAAAGTTTATCATAGTTTTTAATTAACTAACCCAAAACAGCCCGCGGTGTTACTACGACGGCGTAAATCCGGTTTTACGGTGTTTTTCGTGTTTCCAGGTTTTAAATCATTAAGTTAGCATATCATACAGATATAGAACATGTGTTTAGTTGATTTTAAAAGTCAAGTTAGAAGGATTAACTTTTGTTTGCGAACAAGTTTAGAATTAACTAAACTATGTTCTAGTGATTACAAGTTTAAACCTTCGAATAAGATAGCTTTATATGTATGAATCGAATGATGTTATGAACATCATTACTACCTTAAGTTCCTTGGATGAACCTACTGGAAAAGAGAAAAATGGATCTAGCTTCAACGGATCCTTAGATGGCTCGAAGTTCTTGAAGCAGAATCATGACACGAAAACAAGTTCAAGTAAGATCATCACTTGAAATAAGATTGTTATAGTTATAGAAATTGAACCAAAGTTTGAATATGATTATTACCTTGTATTAGAATGATAACCTACTGTAAGAAACAAAGATTTCTTGAGGTTGGATGATCACCTTACAAGATTGGAAGTGAGCTAGCAAACTTGAAAGTATTCTTGATTTTATGAAACTAGAACTTTTGAAATTTATGAAGAACACTTAGAACTTGAAGATAAAACTTGAGAGAGATCAATTAGATGAAGAAAATTGAAGAATGAAAGTGTTTGTAGGTGTTTTTGGTCGTTGGTGTATGGATTAGATATAAAGGATATGTAATTTTGTTTTCATGTAAATAAGTCATGAATGATTACTCATATTTTTGTAATCTTATGAGATATTTCATGCTAGTTGCCAAATGATGGTTCCCACATGTGTTAGGTGACTCACATGGGCTGCTAAGAGCTGATCATTGGAGTGTATATACCAATAGTACATACATCTAAAAGCTGTGTATTGTACGAGTACGAATACGGGTGCATACGAGTAGAATTGTTGATGAAACTGAACGAGAATGTAATTGTAAGCATTTTTGTTAAGTAGAAGTATTTTGATAAGTGTATTGAAGTCTTTCAAAAGTGTATAAATACATATTAAAACACTACATGTATATACATTTTAACTGAGTCGTTAAGTCATCGTTAGTCGTTACATGTAAGTGTTGTTTTGAAACCTTTAGGTTAACGATCTTGTTAAATGTTGTTAACCCAATGTTTATAATATCAAAAGAGATTTTAAATTATTATATTATCATGATATTATGATGTACGAATATCTCTTAATATGATATATATACATTAAATGTCGTTACAACGATAAACGTTACATATATGTCTCGTTTAAAAATCATTAAGTTAGTAGTCTTGTTTTTACATATGTAGTTCATTGTTAATATACTTAATGATATGTTTACTTATCATAATATCATGTTAACTATATATATAACCATATATATGTCATCATATAGTTTTTACAAGCTTTAACGTTCGTGAATCACCGGTCAACTTGGGTAGTCAATTGTCTATATGAAACCTATTTCAATTAATCAAGTCTTAACAAGTTTGATTGCTTAACATGTTGGAAACGTTTAATCATGTAAATATCAATCTCAATTAATATATATAAACATGGAAAAGTTCGGGTCACTACAATTTACAATAGCCGAAATCTCGTCAATTGATCAAGAAAGGTTTATTTTCAAAGTTTCAAGTTCGTAAAACGTATTTTATGATTCGGGAATCCAATTTACACATACGATATGCCGTTTCGAAGGTAATTAAGCATACATTGCATCTAAACACTTACTAACAACATTAACAAGCATTCAACGCATCAAAAGTTCATTTCAAAGTCTAACAAACCCTAACCAAAATTCACAAAAATCAATAATCGGGTTTTTGAAGTTTTCTTAATCCACCTATACATCAAAACGAAACTAATGATACTAGTAACACTTTTAAAACATGCACTTTAACAATCTAACAACATTTGATCATCCAAAATCAAGGATTTAGCAAGTAATTTTCATATTGAACTAGTTACACCAAAAACAACGAATCGAGCATACAAATTACATACACGACATCACAATGAGCCATAGACACTAATTAACAACTTTATAAGTTAAAAACATCAAGAACACAAAAATCTAGTGATTTTAGAAAGTTACCCAAACGAGATGAGGTTGGTATGAAATCGAAGAGGAAGATGCAAGGATTCCAAATATGTAATTTGTTTTGTTGTAAGCCTCCTAGATCGAATTTAGATGATGATTTTATGAAGTTGGGGTTTGTGTGTGTGTTCTTGCTAGAGAGAAAGAGAGAGAGAGGGAGATGGTTGAATGGTGGTGATTGGGGTGGACTAGTTGACCTAGTCAACTAGTTTGCCCCGTGTCAATTTTAGTCCCTCGAGTTTAGAAGCGGGTGCGGGATTTAACCGATCGAATATTTTTAAAACGCAAGTTAACGAGAGATGTTATAATTAAATAACGAGAATATTATGAACGTTCGTCAACGGAGTTGACGAATTTAAATACGAAAGATATTATTTAAAAAAAAAAGACGGTGTTAAAATAAATTTAACGGAAAAACGCGGGATGTTACATTATCCACAACTCAAAAGAAATTTCGTCCCGAAATTTAGTTGGAAGTAGTAGTCGATATCTCTTACTCGAGACTTTACGTTGTCCATGCAATGAATAAGTGAAAGTACGTCCTTGAGTGTTCTCATGAGTTGGATAGTCAGGGTTTTACGTTGTATTTGGGTTTGGTTTTACGATCCATGATTTCAACCAGTTTTCCCATGAAGAGGAGTTTGTCATCAATAGTTGGTGCATCTAAAAGGATTGCACATTCCTGTTCCGCATGACACGTTTCTAAGTTTGTTACACGAAATGTAGGATAAATGGAAACTTAATTGAGTCGGAAGTTCTAAACGGTAGGGAGCGGTTCCAATACGCCCCAAGGTTTCAAAAGGTTCAATATTGCGGTTATAACCTTCCTCGATTTCCCAAAATGGATTACACCTTTCCAAGGTGCGGGTTCTCAATATTACGCGATTACACACTGGGATTTGTGAGGTTTTCATCTAAGTTTGGTATAACTCTTCTGGCGACCATGGGTTGTCTCTAGCCCGCCTCGGACTCGAACGATCTCAATTGTTGTTTCTTGATGGAGTTCAGATTTGGCGATTTGCTTGCCGCATGCTTTGGTTAAATGAACAGGGGTATGACATTTGCGGTCATATAGGGTTTCGGAAGTGCTGCGTTAATATACAAGTGATAGCTGTCGTAGTAAGGGGAACTACTAAAAGCGACCATGCAAGTTTGAAACATGTCTTTTGAAGACGTAAATCGTTCGTTTGCTCGGTTCGTCGGTTGTGGAATATACGCGGTACATATGTCTAAGCGGGTTCCCAAGGTCTCTTGCAACGCTAGAGGTGAAACGAGTATTTTGATCCGAGGTAATTGGCATTGGCAATGGTACACCATATTAGAAAAAGAATTCCTTAAGATATGTTTGAACAAGTTAGTTAGGGCTCAAAAATGTTCGTTAGGACTATTCACCCTCGTGGCGAATACTAATGTAATATAAGGAGTTTCTCTATCCATGGAGAAATGTCACAAGGAGTTTCCTTAAACGGAAATGCGAGCGATAAAGATAGGAGTGAAATGAGGACCTAGAATAGGATGAGCTTACATCTCGAGGTTGCCATAACGTGTCTCTAGTTGTCAAAAGTTGAAGTCTGAAAGAGAAACGAGGTAGTACACGTAGTTGTATAGTTCGGGGTTGAATAATAGTTGACCGATTATCAGGAACACAAGGGCGTTAAGTCAAAGAAGAGTGAAGTATCGTTGGATTGTGTGTTATCTTAAATTCCAGTAATATCAGACGGTAACGGTGAAATAACAGAGGTATGTAGTGTGGTACGTGATGACGAGAAAATTGATCGGATTTACAATTTAGTATTAGAATTCTTCGCGCAAAATAACGAATTTCAGTTACGTTGATTTTGAGTCGAGAGGGTATGCCTTTCGGCGTTCAAGTAGAAATATTTCCATATTTGAGTCCCACCTGGTGCTATACGAATTAAGCTAGTAAGGTTGGTGTGAATAATCACGTTCAAGATTCGGGCACGTAGAGGTTTAGATTTCTACCTTAATGAGTTATCGAGGGTAAAGAACGAGCATCACGAGAAAAAGTCGAAAATGAATCTGCGGTAAGTCTGAGTCATGAGAGTTTCCTGATTACATGTGGCTTGATTTGGAGATTGATTGTAATGCCTCGACCATTAACATCATGGTCTAGAAAATTGGACTTCGTTCAACAGAAATTCTCACTCGGAGAATTTGGTATAAAGTTGCTCTTTTCTCAAAAGTTCGAGCGTAAGATGGTGATGTTGTTCGTTTTCCTTCTTTAATTAAATAAGTTAAGACGTCATCTATAAATACGATAACAGATTTGTCTAGATAAGTTTGCATACGTGGTTTAGGAGGTTTATGGATACGGACGAGCCTTGGATAAATCGAATGGTACTAAGAGAGATTTACAACTAACGTTGCGAGTTCGGAAAAGACTCAGGAGACATCGTCTCCCTTAACCCCCAATTGATGATAACCGGAACGGAGGTCGATTTGGAACATACGGGATTCGTGCAAATAATCATGAGGTCATGGATGCGAGGGAGAGGGTATCGGTTTCCAACCGAAAATTTCTCAGTTCACAATAATCTATACAAGATGATGGGAAATTTTTTTTCTTTTTTTTTTTTTTTTTTTTTTTTTTAACGAATAGGTTCCGAGCTCCCTAGTTCTATAGGTGTCAAGTCAAAAGTCTTAACGTATATCCTCCAATAAAATTTATAGGCACACAATATTTTCCGTTGGTCACTTAAATCGTCTAAGTAATATCTAGGGAAAAAAAAAGTGGAATGTAAAGAGCACGAGTCAAAGACTTGGTTAATAAACATCTTGCGGTAATCGAATCGAATAAGTATGAAATATACTGTTTGTTGTGAAGAAACGTACCCGTGACTAGTCCATCGTCGTCTCGGGCATCCTAGGTGTCGATGTTGAAAGTTCAACGGTGTGTGTTGGGGTTGATTTTCTTGTTTGGGCACGCACTCCTAAAATGACCCGGTTGGCCACATTCAAAACAAACACCCGTCTTGGGTGCATTGTGCTCCTTTTGGGCGACGGGAGCGGTATTCCTACAATCGTGGGCTACATGGCCACTTCTTTGACACTTCAAGCAAAATGGTTTGCCACATTCACCTAAGTGATGTTTGTAGCACTCGTTACAATACGGTAGGTGTCCGGTATAACCTTTCTTGCCGTTGGGGATGAAGGGCTTCTTGGCGAGGTTGTTGTAATTGCTTGATTGGGGGGCTTCCCATTTTCTTTTGTTGTCACCCGACTTATCCTCGGCTTTACGTGCCGGCACTTCAATCTCGTCCACTGTTTCAATCAATTGGCGGGCCATATTCAAAGCCTCTTGGTGGTTAGCGGGTTTGGATGATATTACTCCTTGTTTGATGCTCTTGGGGAGACCATCCATGTAAAGTTCAACCCTTAAAGATTCGGGGTTCACAAGATTTGGGCACATCAAAGCAAGTTCGGAGAATCGTTGATTATAGGCCTTAAGGTCATTCCCGACCGCTTTTAAAGTTCTTAGTTCGTGTTCGAGCTTACGGGTCTCTTCGCGCGGGAAGTATTCGGTGATCATCTTTTTCTTTAAGTCGGCCCATGAGAGTGTGTGGGCTTCATCGATACCCACCGACAGCACATATGTATTCCACCATGTGAGGGCGATACCGGCAAAAGTGTGGGTGGAATATTTGACTTTGTCTTGGTCCCGACAACCGCTTATGCTAAAAACGGCTTCTGTTTGCTCAAACCATCGGGTGAGCACAACCGGTCCTCCGGTCCCATCGAAGGTGTGAGGTTTGCACCCCATGAAAGTTTTGTAGGGGCAACCCTCGTTTGAATTTCCGGCTCCATGGTTGTTGTGGTTGTGGTTGTTATTGATGTCGGAGGAGGTACTAGCCATAGCCGCACCTATGGCGGCGGCTATCATGCGTTGAAAAGCTTGTTCGGAAGTTTCATTACGTGGCCCGCGACGGGGAGGCATTGTTCCTTCAAGACACAAGAATATCTTTGATTAGTATTCTCAATAATACTAATCATGATATGGAATGATGATGTAGAGAAAATTTTCCTTGACTTGCCTTAAATTCTTTATGTCATAATGTCGGAATGTCCATATGAATCACCGTAATATAATCCCGGAAATTATATTACCCTGATTCTCATGTGCATTTAACATTACTTCATAAAGTCAAGGTGGCGCGTCAACAAAATTTATCAACGTAAGATCAAGATCGAATACGAGTTAGATATGATAGAAGAGTTCGAGTATAAATGCACAAATAGTCAAGTAATTCCTACTTCAGTCTATATGCCGGTTGTAGTCTAGATTCACCTATGTACCCTATGACTCGGGGTGGACACAAATGAACTCTAAATCCCTACAACCAAGGCTCTGATACCACTTGTAGCGACCCCGACAAATCGTCAAGTGACGGCGTCGGCTACGTGGGTCCCATTACCTGATTATAAGTCTTTAAGATAACGTTTGACCAAAATATGTCGCCTTCATTTCAAAATAAAGATTGTTTCAAAGTTTACAAGAATTGTTCAACCAAAAGTTAAGTTACAACGTTATGAGTACGATTGAAATCTAGGCGACACGGTTTAAAGTAAAGTCAAAAGACGCTCCATGAAAAGCATGTATACTCGACATCCAAAGCAAGTATCAAATAATGAGCGGAAGCATGTATCACATATCGTGCAAGACCTGAGAAAAACATAGAAATCTGTCAACGAAAAACGTTGGTGAAATCATAGGTTTAGTAAGTAAATTGTATTGAACCACAAGGTTCTTTAAGAATTGCTCAACCAGAATCATTCACATTCCAAAATAGTATTTGTATCACGAGCACCCAATTATCAAGGCTTAACCGAATCTTCCCTCTGAATTTTGAATTTAGTGTTAGAACTTACACTATACATTGTTGAAATTATATTTCATTCACTAACGGTAGCGAACCGTCTGAATGAGGGTTTGTTAAACCCGTATGGCCACACAACATAATTACACGCTTACACTTACACCCTGCAAGTGGAACTAATGATAATTGGATTGAGGACTTTTGTTCAAACTCGTATGCATCTTTGTATTCGTATTTGTTCACAATGTAAAAGCATGAAAAGTAAATAAGTATGAAATGTATGTGTTTCTCAGCCCACGATGTAAAGAATAAAAGTGATTGAAAAAGTGGGACTATGATCTCACCTTGAGTGCAAGAGTTAATAAAGTACTTCGACAAGTAAACGCGTGCAAAGACAAAGCTAGTCTTGACCTAAACATATAGGTTATATCAATAACGGTAAACACAAAACGGTCAAAGATGTTCAATTAGTCCTATGGCTCGATACGACTCGATTAATATAGCATGTGAAGCAAATTGTCAAGTTTCATGCAAGATACAAGTATAAAAGCATGTTAGGAAGATTGCATAATTAATTGGTTAAGTTTGACAAAAAGTCAAACTTGGTCGGGTCAAAGTCAACGAAAAAGTCAACATGTTCGGGTCGGGTCCCGGACTATTTTTCTATGCTAATTATTCATATACAAGTATATTAGAACAAGTTTCGTGTGAATCGGAGGTCGGTAGCTAGTCAAACATTTCACGTGAAATGGGACAAAGTGGTCAGAATCTGACCAGGCCAATCCGCGCGCCGCGCGGGGATGGGGCGCGCCGCGCCACCATCTGGGCAGAGAATTCTGGTCAGTTTTTCAAAGTATGCACGAACCAAAACCTTTTCCAACCCAACTCTTGACCCGCAAACACTTATAATGCCTATCATATATCGTTGGAAAGGTATTTTGACGAGGAATACAACTAAGCACTTATGGTCCAACAATAACATCATTTACAATAGCCGAAATCTCGTCAATTGATCAAGAAAGGTTTATTTTCAAAGTTTCAAGTTCGTAAAATGTATTTTATGATTCGGGAATCCAATTTACACATACGATATGCCGTTTCGAAGGTAATTAAGCATACATTGCATCTAAACACTTACTAACAACATTAACAAGCATTCAACGCATCAAAAGTTCATTTCAAAGTCTAACAAACCCTAACCAAAATTCACAAAAATCAATAATCGGGTTTTTGAAGTTTTCTTAATCCACCTATACATCAAAACGAAACTAATGATACTAGTAACACTTTTAAAACATGCACTTTAACAATCTAACAACATTTGATCATCCAAAATCAAGGATTTAGCAAGTAATTTTCATATTGAACTAGTTACACCAAAAACAACGAATCGAGCATACAAATTACATACACGACATCACAATGAGCCATAGACACTAATTAACAACTTTATAAGTTAAAAACATCAAGAACACAAAAATCTAGTGATTTTAGAAAGTTACCCAAACGAGATGAGGTTGGTATGAAATCGAAGAGGAAGATGCAAGGATTCCAAATATGTAATTTGTTTTGTTGTAAGCCTCCTAGATCGAATTTAGATGATGATTTTATGAAGTTGGGGTTTGTGTGTGTGTTCTTGCTAGAGAGAAAGAGAGAGAGAGGGAGATGGTTGAATGGTGGTGATTGGGGTGGACTAGTTGACCTAGTCAACTAGTTTGCCCCGTGTCAATTTTAGTCCCTCGAGTTTAGAAGCGGGTGCGGGATTTAACCGATCGAATATTTTTAAAACGCAAGTTAACGAGAGATGTTATAATTAAATAACGAGAATATTATGAACGTTCGTCAACGGAGTCGACGAATTTAAATACGAAAGATATTATTTAAAAAAAAAGACGGTGTTAAAATAAATTTAACGGAAAAACGCGGGATGTTACAGAAATTGCAATCCGAGCCCCTCAAGTTTTTTATGGATTTTCTAGTCCTTAAAATTGCAAAATTTTGCAATCTGAGTCCCTCCTTCTAACTTCCGTCTAAATTGGCCGTTAACCTTTGACATGTGCCATGCATGTGAGGGTAAAATCGTCTTTTTACTCTTTTCTTTGACTTTTTTGCTTCGTTGGTCCTTCGTTTATACACAAAATTGCAATCCGAGCCCCTCAACTTTTTAATTTGAATTTTTATCTTTTTTTTATCTTTAATTCATACTTTTTTTTTATCTTTAATTCATACTTTTAAGTTATACAAAATTGCAATCCGAATCCCTCAACTTTTTATCTTTTTAATTCATACGTTTAATTCGAATTATAAATATAATATAAACATAAATATAAATAAATGAATATAAGTTATACATAAATATAAATATAAATTTAAGGATTATTACACCCCCTTCATTTATATTATTATTATTATTTTAGTAAATAAAGAGAATAATACTGTATCAATATTATACTCCGTATATGCCGTTGGTCCCTCCATTTTACCCCAAAAAGCTATCAGCGTCCCTCAAGTTTTTTTTGGCTTTCAGCGTCTGTGACGATCGCTCCAAATCCATATGCACAATACGTCATTCATTGATTTCATTGCGAGGTATTTGACCTCTATATGATACGTTTTGTAAACATTGCATTCTTTTGAAAAGGCACACCATAAATGAATATTTAAATCAAAGGTTTTCAACATCTGATGATTTCTACATATAGACAATCACCGTAAATAATAGTTTACAATAGTACTTCCGTTGACAATGCAGTCAAAATAAGATACATGGTGATAATTTGGTGAATGCAACGTTTCCTTGAAAAGTATGTCATGTAAGACTCCATGCACATAGCTTGTCTAACATATAAGCAACAGCGGAAGACTTCTAGGAAACCTGAGAATAAACATGCTAACAAGTGTCAACACAAAGGTTGGTGAGTTCATAGTTTTAATGTTTCGTATAATCTGTATATAAAGTTGGATCACAAGATTTCAGTTGTTTCATCCAAAAACGTTTATCAAAATATTCTATAAAAGTGGATCACAAGATTTCAGTTGTTTCATCCGGAAACGTTTATCAATAGATTCTACATAACAGAGCACCCTGGTAACTAAACTTTAACATTATAATGATAAATACCCCATTCGTTTTAATACACGCAAACCAACGTGTCCTAAACTCAAATAACATACGTCCGTTAAAAGGCTAGCGCTCTAGCTCGGACGGGGATGTCAAGCCCTATGGATCCATATACAATTATTCGCGCCCACCAGTCCATATCCTATGTACTGGCAGCTACTAGTTACCAAAGCTAAGGGATTTTCGGTTTAACTCAGTGTAGAATTTAGTATGTACTTGTATCCATTGTGTTTAAAATAAAGTGCATGTATTCTCAGCCCAAAAATATAGATTGCAAAAGCAATTAAAAAGGGAGCAAATGAAACTCACACTTTATAATTATTGTAAAACAGTTATTAAAGCATTTGCATGTATTCTCAGCCCAAAAATGTAAAGGGTAAAAGGGATCATATGAAACTCACCTTAGCAGCACATAAAGTTGTTCATCGTAATGTGACCGAAACTCGGATTACCAAATAATCGTAGATCTCAACGTATCAATATTGTGATTCAATATTTCAGAAAAGTACGTAGACGCAACAGAGATGATAAACACTAGGTTTGACTTGCGAACAATACTCTTGAACATTACCCATAACCTCCTTAGTAATAACCCATAATTTCCTTAGCTCTATCCCGCTCGTAAAACCCATTTTTGAAAGTGACACGCTCATAACCTCGTCGTAGTATTTTATGTATAATACTAATTATTAATAATACTAATAATAATAAGATTAATAATAATATTAATCTTAATAATAATAATAATAATAATAATAATAATAATAATAATAATAATAATAATAATAATAATAATAATAATACGGAGTAAAATGATTTTAATCAAAAGTGGAAGTGGTCGAGCTTTTATAGTGTGGCCAGATTTCTCCTTCCATGCGATCGCATGGATTTTTGGCTATCTGGCCATGCGATCGCATGGCCTCTTTTTCCAGCTCACATGTTTTTAACTCCTAGCTTGTCGACATAATATAATAATATATAATATATATAATTTAAATTAATTAATTATATATTATATTTTATTCCTGTGCATAGTTGATTTGTAATTTTTGTTTCGATTAGTCGTACGTCGTCATTCGACTTATGTCCCGGTTCCGGTTTTTCGAACGTCCTATCGTATACTGAGAAAACTTGTACTTTACGTTTCGTGAATCGTACCTTTGTCAAAATATAGTCTTAAATCATCCATAAACTATACCACTGTAGCAATTCACTGTAGCAAAGTCAATTTTACTGTAGCAAATAGTGATTTTCAAAAGCACTGTAGCATTTTGGGTACTGTAGCAATTTGAAAATGTTACTATCGTTTACTAAATAACTTGAAATTATATATATGTATATAACATTTTAATATATATAAATCAGTTTTTAAATACACATTGGAAGTTATTTATAAATAAATTTTAATAATAAATATTTCAACTTATCATATATATTCAAATAGATACTTAAACCAATAAGTTTAATGTACGGTATCAAATAATTAATACATTGTTACCTTTTCAAGTTATAGTATATATGTATCTATTTACATATAATTGTTCGCGAATCTTCGAAAACAACCGAAGGGTATTTAAATATATAAAAGTAGTTCAAAAATTTTGAGATTCAGTTTTACAGACTTTGCTTATCGTGTCGGAAATGTTAATCATACAAAGATTAAGTTTAAATTTGGTCAGAAATTTCCGGGTCATCACAGCGTCCCTCTATAATCACTTTTTTTATTATGCGTCCCTCCGTCAACTATCTGTTAAAAATGTCTGTTAAGTCATGGCAAGTGCCTTGCATGTGAGGGTAAATTCATCTTTTTACTCTTTTCTTCGCTAAAATCGAGGGACCACCGGTGCAAAAAATGGAAAAATCTCTAAACTTCATAGATCAACACAAATCACCATATCGTATCGTTTTTCTAATTCATTTATCATATTCATTACATCATTTTCAGATTTATGATTTAAGACAACAAAATCAAAAAATCTCATATTTTCACCTACTGCTACAACAATACTCGTCACATTCATCTTCATGAGTAAAATTAGGCGAATATGATTTTTAAGATTGATGATGTAGCGTGAGGGTACGAAATAGTATTATTTTTACTAGGAAATACTACAAAATATGACACAAGTTTTATTAATTTACGGATGGGATATACCTAAACCTTGCTACAACACTATAGGCAGTGTACCTAATCGTAGAGTAGTGTAGTTTTTAGTAAGTCCGGTTCGTTCCACAGGGAGCTGGTGATACTTACTATATTTTTAAAAACTATATTTATACAAAATATATATAATTATATAAGTAGTAATATTATTATAAAAGGGGGGTTTTACCGTTTTATGACCGGTTTGTCGATTCTATATTTTAAGCGCAAAGATAAATGACGATAATTAAAGTGCGTAAAATAATGACAATAAATAAAATGACAGTAAATAAAATTGCGAGTAATAAAATGACAGTAAATAAAGATACGATGAGAAATACAATAAAAGAATTATGCTTATTTAAACTTCCGTAATCATGATGTTTGACGTGTTGATTTTAATTTATTACCATGGGTTAATTGTCCTTTGTCCTGGTTTATTTGATACGTCTATCTGGTTTTTGTCCATAATAGTCCATCGGTCATAAATATAAAGTGCGAGTATCCTCGTCAAATTACCCTTATACCCGAAGTCAAATATTCCAACTGATTAAGGATTTAAACTGTGACGCAGTTATCACTTCTGTCAACAATTACACCAGTTATCACTGTATGTAATCCACCCCTGTTTTAATTAGTTTATGAATATTAATTCATCCACTTGATCAGAATGAATAATCAATTACCCAACCCAATTGATTAATTAAATGATTATAACAGATTCCATATGAACATCACTAAATAGGACAACCATAATCATTATTAATTATTAGGATAATTAATTTGAAGATAGGTTCGACAGACTCCAATGAGTTGTCACTCAATTAGACAATACCCCCCATCTATTAATAGTCAATAGTCCAATTTCCACAAGTGTCGGTCTTTTGCCCAAACCTTAATTATGGTACAAAGCCCAATTACCCAATTTTAGTAATTAGCCCAACATCATGAGTACTTCATTTTAAATAAGCATAATAACGACTTAGCTACGAGACATTAATGTAAAAAGGTTGAACATAACTTACAATGATTAAAAATAGCGTAGCGTTACACGGACAGAATTTCGACTTACACACTCAAACGATCTCTATCATAAATCTTATTATTATCATAATTTAAAATTAAAATTAAGATTATTGTTATATCTGATTACATTAACATTATGATAGAGAATTATAAATATAGATATTGATATTTGATATAGAAAAATAAGAAAAAAGATAGAAAGAAAAAAAGATCGAAAAAATATCTTCCTAAAATTGATCGATATAACTTGTTTTTATAGGCGAATTATGAAATGAAATTTTCATTTACGACCCCTAAACTATGCTCAATTAACAACTTTTTATTATTTAATATTATTCTTATTATGAATTATTTAAATATTATATTTTATTCTTGTGCATAGTTGACTCGTAATTTTTACACCGTTGCGTCGAGCGTTGAGAGTTGGTTCATGTCCTGGTTCCGGATTTTCGAACGTCCTTTCGTATAATTTAATATCTTGTACTTTGCGTTTTGTAACTTGTACTCTTGTCATTTTTAGACGTTCTTCATCAATAATTTGAACCTTTTTAATTGTATCTTGAACATTTGAGCTTTTTGGACGTTTTGGTCTTTCAAATCTTCGTTTTTGTCTTTAAATCTTCATTTTCGAGCGATTTGCGTCTTTCGTCTTCGCACTTATTTATTTAACTATTACAACTAAAAATAAGGAAATTACATTTAAAAACTTTACATATTGGAACGATATTGCTACTAAATATATGTTCATTTGGAACACTATCAAATATCCCCACACTTGAGCGTTGCTTGTCCTCAAGCAATACAGAACTTGAAATAAAAACATACATGAATCACTTTTTTATTCATCACATTTTGTACATCAGTGATTTTGATATAGCGGTATAAACAATGACAGTAATGATGGTTAAAGGTGGGTGTGTCATCCACAGTTGCCTTGGGTTTAGGTCAACGACACTTGCAATCAAATAGCCGATTTACTTTCGGTTTCCAAAGCAAAGTGCACATTTGAAAGGCGGTTTACAGTCCCACATGACTATAAAAATTTAGATCCTTTAGGAAATAGGATCTTTATGAAAACATTTGATCTTTTGAAAATTCAATCTAGCTTTTACCCTAGATAAGTTTTCTGATTTGATCCACCATTGGTGTTGCAAAATATATTTGTGGATCAATATTTTGGCTAAAAACATTTAGGTTCGTGTAATCCACTGCTATCCCGGTATCGGAAAGCACACATCCAGTTTACTTGTTCCGTATATTACCTTTCGGCAAACTACCGTCCGGTTGTAAAGGAAAGCGATGAACAAGAAACTGTTAAGGCAATGTCCCGTGACATGCAGATGATTATGGTCTTTTAACGTGTCGGATGCTAGAACTATCCTTGGTAGGAGCGATAGTAAAGATCATCCTATGATTTTTCGGTCTGGCACAAGGTCCTGTCTCCGACCATGCTATGCAACCACCGTTCTTACGGTTGACACCCGATTTGGTTCAGGTGACCTAATGAATTCCAGGTGAATTCCTAGGATTTTACGTTCAATGGTAATGAACGCATTGAAAATGGGTTTTCAGAAAACAAATCGGTTTGTATTTTTGATCAAAATATTTTCTCGTTCAAGCTCGAGTTTAGATATCATTGAATTCCATGAGTTTGAATTCTCAATCTTTAAGGTCAATCTCTAGGATTGAGTAATATCAGTCTTAAAAGCTGATTTTTAATCTTTAAGGAGATTATCCTTTCTGGGGATCTGATTCATTAGTCTTATCAAGCTAATTTGCACGGTGCCCTCCCCATTTTACAAGACAAACCCTCTCATGGTTAGGATAAGTCTGACCACTTGGCGACCCTGTTTGATGCTGAGGTCCGTGGATTTCCTGCTGATTTTAGTGATGACTTTTCTAGGTTTTTCGTCAACCTACAGCTGGTCTGGACGACAACTTCATGACCTAAATCAAGAAGCGCGTTTCTTTTTCGGAAGACTTTACTTCCTTTTAATGATGGAATTGATTCATCGTGTAGATCCATCTTTCTTTCAAAAGTATTATAGTAAATCGGGTAAAACTGATTAGTATCATCCAAAACAAAAGTACCTGCAATAATCTTGTACGAAAATATGTGATAGATAGTTTTTAATTGAATAACTTGGTACATTCTCCCCACACTTAGTTTCTTTCTTTGCCTTTTTATTCTCCTTTATTCCATTTTAAATGAATTCAAGCATTTTAGGTTGTTTTTCAATTTATGTCCTTTCCGATAATTTCGGTATTATCACCTAGTTTTCACCGTTCATAAATATGTATAAACATGATTTTGACTTCATTTAATTGAAAATTTTTCAAATTTTCACAAAATTTGGCAAATAAACTAAGTGCAAACCCGAGAGAATTTATAACCCTTCCCCACACTTGAGATCATGCAATGCCCTCATTTGCATGAAATCAGACTATAATTTAAATTCATGAGGGTGATTAGCGTAGAAAAGTGATTAAAAATACCGAGTTTGCAAACATATTGTTATTTCACATTTGATTTTTTTTTGCGTCTTGTCAAAATCAGTAGCTTTTGCTGAACTTCATGACAGTCTTTGAAAGTGCGTTGTTTTACCCTGTTTTGTACATAAGATAAAATACAAACATATATATATATATATATATATTTTTTGAAGTTTGGTTTATAACCCCACTTTTCAAAAATTTATAAAGTATAATATTTTTGGCATACTTTAAATCAATAAAATTAAAAATAATGATAACAAAATTTGTCGCCCCGCCCTCGGGTAAAGCAATTTCGGCTCAACGACCTAGTCTTTAACTCACGACGAATTTTAGAAATCATTTTTTTAAACTTAATGTAATAAAGTAAATTTTGTTTTTAAAATTCACACAAAACTTAAATTAAAAAAAAACATATTAATTTTATATAAAACCTACAAAACAAAAATCAGAATGGGGGGAGAAAACTAGTTCTTTAGTGTCTGCTAGCGGAAAAGACCAATCGGATTCCATTCTCGGAACTACACGAGAACAGAACAACTAACTCCAAACAGCATTATCTTTTTAGAACATTCGAATCTCCCCACACTTAGGTAGCTGTGGTGTTGAAATTGTGATTAACTTTATCGTCAATTTCTCTTGGTCCATAATCAACTTGCGTATCTGTGACTTTTTCTTTAAGCCAGTGCCCGGCTTCTTCCGTAATATCCCAAAATTCAACTAGTTTCGCCTTTTCTTTAGGCGACAGATTGGATACTAACCGGTTACATAACTTAAAGTTCCCCTTACTTCTAGCATCGATAGCCCGTTTAAAAAGTTTCTTCATTGAACTGTTAATAACGGGGTCATTTAATTTCGTATCAACAACGGGGTTCTTTATTATCAAGTCATCATTAGGTGTTACTTCATTTTCCCCACACTTAGGCGTTTTATTATTATTAAGCACTGCCGTTGGAGTTGGTAAAACAACATGGTTATTACCAATCGTTTTTGTTGGTTCAACGGTTTTGGTTGGTGGAGATTTAGACTTTCGAATCATAAAGGTGATCAATTTGTCACCACTCTTAAGTGTCATTCTACCGTTTCCTACATCAAAGAACGCTCTGGTGGACGCTAAGAATGGTCGACCTAAAATTAGAGGAATGTTTGGGTCTTCTTCTATGTCTATGACAATGAATTCGACTAGAAACGTTAAATTGCCTACTTGAATGGGTAGGTTGTCAGCAATTCCAACTGGGTGCTTAATGGTTTGATCAAAGAGTCGAACACTCATATCCGTTGGAGTTAACTCACCTACACCTAATCTCTTATATAAGGAAAGAGGCATAACACTCACACTTGCACCTAAATCTGCTAGTGCATCATACATGACACAATCACTAAGTAGACAAGGAACAATAAATTCACCCGGATCACCTATCCTAGGAGGAGGTTTTGGTGGAACTGTCTTCACCGGGTTTACTTTTACGGCTTTTATTTCTTGCACTTTCTTATTCTTTTTCTTCTTCTTCTTTCCAGAGGTATCACAATCTTTATTACCTATCACTTGCTCATACTCAACTCCTTTTCTTGGAAACGGGATGGGTGGTTTGTATGGTGCCACCACTGGCTTTACATACTCGGGTGGTGGTGGTGTAACTTCTTCATTGTTACTCTCATCTAAAACCTTCCCATCTTCTGATGCTGGTTTTTCAGAATTCGTTGACACCATATTAACATTCTCATTCCGAGGATTTACTTCAGTATTACTCGGTAGCTTTCCTTGTTCCCTCTCACTCATCATGCTAGCAAGAGTACCTACGTGTTTTTCTAGATTCAAAATGGAAGCTTGTTGAGTTCTTAATGACTGATCAAACCTCTCGTTCGTTTGGGTTTGAGATGTAATGAATTGTGTTTGAGATTCAATCAGCTTTGCCATCATTTCTTCTAGATTTGGCTTTTTCTCTTCGGGTTGTTGTGGTGGTTTATACAAGCTAGGTCTTTGTTGATTGAAAGTGTTGTTTTGAGTTGGTTGGTTATTCGGACCTTGTTGGTTATACCAGTTATTTTCGGGTCCTTTTGGATTGTAAAGAATGTTTTGATTTCGATTTAAGTTTAGCCTTGGCGGTTGATAATTATTTTGATAATTATTTCCCGGCCTTTGGTTCATATAGGAAACATTCTCTCGTTGTTCCATCGTTGGTTCAATGTGACAATCTTTCAATAAGTGTGGTCCACCGCATAGCTCACAACTGATTCGTATTGCGTGAATATCTTTATTCATCTTTTCCATTCGTCTTTCGAAAGCATCTATTTTTGCGGAAACGGAATCAAAGTCATGGCTAGAATCGGCTCTAGCCGCTTTAGATGATCGAAAGATATCTTTTTCTTGGTGCCACTCATGCGAGTGGGAGGCTGTGTTATCAATAATTTTGTAAGCTTCAGTTGCGGTTTTCTTCATAATGGATCCACCAGCGGTTATGTCGATGTCTTTTCGTGTGGCGATGTCTACGCCTTTATAGAAGATTTGTACTATTTGAAAAGTATCTAATCCGTGTTGAGGACATCCTCTCAACATCCTTCCGAATCTTGTCCACGCCTCATATAATGTTTCATTTGGCTTTTGCGCGAACGTAACAATTTCTCCTTGAAGTCTCACGGCTTTAGATGCCGGAAAGAATCGTTTAAGAAAATTTTCAACTAAAACATCCCATGTGTCAATCGCCCCTTCAGGTAACGATTCTAACCAATCTTTGGCTTCTCCCTTTAAAGTCCAGGGAAATAACATGAGATAGATTTGTTCGTCTTTCACTTCTCGGATTTTGAATAGTGTACAGATCCTATTAAACGTACGAAGATGTTCGTTTGGGTCTTCATTCGGCGTACCACTATATTGGCACTGATTAGTTACCATGTGTAGAATTTGTCCTTTAATTTCATAATCTGGAGCATTAACTTCTGGTTTAATAATGGCGTGACCTTGGCCAGTGCGCTTAGCTCTCATTCGTTCTTCCATACTTAGAGGTTCTAGATTTTCCATGATTGGATTTGTTGTATCCGAATCACTAGAGGATTCTGATTTAATGGTTTCTTTCCTCAACAATCTCTGTTTGAATGATTGGTGGTTCCGGAGGAAAGTTTAATGGTTCGGGATCTACAAACCGTTCCTGAATATTCTCCGGATTCTCAATTGTGAGGTTTGTTTCAAAAACTGGATTATCGGAAATTTGAGTTTGAGGATTTGGTCGACTTGATGACGATTCTAAAGAAAAATCAACGGCGGCGATATTCGTTAAACGATGTCTTGATCGAGTTACAGGTGGTGAACGTACAAAAGGTGGTGAACGTCTTGCTCGGTGCATTCACTGAATATCCTATTAGTTTTAAAAAGGAAAGAAAAATTATAATAAGTTATCCAACCAATAGACTTTTCTGATTTTGCCCACGTTTCGAATAGCCAAAAGATGCAGCAGAGGGGCAGGATTCGTTTGGTCTCAATATAATTGAGGACTGTTTGGCTCCAATAACCCGGTCCACGTACAAATCCAACTATTACTACGAACCAGAAAATTTTGATGTCTATCAATTTAACCACTTAAAATAAATTTTCGTAATTTTAAGAAATTTAGAGAAGAAGTAGAAAAAAATTCTAAGTCCTAAAAACTAGAATGGCGAGAAATAAGAAAGAAATAGATTGCGCGTCGAAAAATGTCGAAAAATAAAAGGTCGAAAAATAGGCGTCGAAAAATAAAAATAAGAAAGTAGT
This sequence comes from Rutidosis leptorrhynchoides, assembly GCF_046630445.1. Taxonomy (NCBI): domain Eukaryota; kingdom Viridiplantae; phylum Streptophyta; class Magnoliopsida; order Asterales; family Asteraceae; genus Rutidosis; species Rutidosis leptorrhynchoides. Next base: position 667,539,705 of record NC_092333.1, read on the forward strand.
GCGAAATACGGCGTCGTAAAATTCTAAAGCACCTAAAACTTAGTCTAAGGAATAAGCACTTAAGGGATTTTACGGCAAAGCCTAAAAATTCTAGAAGTAAAAATAACTATGGCAAAACTAAACTTAATACTAAAAGTTGCGACTATAGTCTAAAAATCTAAAGGTAATAAAACTAAAAAAACATTTTTTTTTATAGACAAAATTTTAAAAATATATATATTTTTTTTAAAATTTTTTTTTTTTTTTTTTTTTTTTTTTTTTTACGTTTTTTTTTTTTTTTTTTTTACGTTTTTGTTTTTTTTTTTTTTTTTTTTTACGTTTTTTTTTTTTTTTTTTTTTTTTTTTTTTTTTAAACGATTTTTTTTTTCTTTTAAAAAAAAACGATTTTTTTTTTTTTTTTTTTTTACACAAATTTTTTTTTTTTTTTTTTTTTTTTTTTTTTTTTTTTAAAAAAAAAACGATTTTTTTTTTTTTTTTTTTAAAAACGATTTTTTTTTTACAAATTAATAATTTTTTTATAATTATAATTTTTTTTTAAAACTTTTTTTTTTTAATTCATTTACTATTCATGAATAGTAAATGAAAATAAATTAATTAATTTACTATTCACATGAAAGCGACATGATAGCAATTATTAATTATAAGTTACATAATATACCCCTGAAGTATTTAATAAATACGACTTTTTTTTTTAAATTTACGTAAATTTGATTCTTAAATATTTTTATATTATTATATTCTATTTCAATATTATTATATTATTATATTCTATTTCAATATTATTATATTATTATATTTTATTTCAATATTATTATAATTAAAAATATAGCGTTTTAGCGCTCCCCGGCAGCGGCGCCAAAAACTTGATGATGTAGCGTGAGGGTACGAAATAGTATTATTTTTACTAGGAAATACTACAAAATATGACACAAGTTTTATTAATTTACGGATGGGATATACCTAAACCTTGCTACAACACTATAGGCAGTGTACCTAATCGTAGAGTAGTGTAGTTTTTAGTAAGTCCGGTTCGTTCCACAGGGAGCTGGTGATACTTACTATATTTTTAAAAACTATATTTATACAAAATATATATAATTATATAAGTAGTAATATTATTATAAAAGGGGGGTTTTACCGTTTTATGACCGGTTTGTCGATTCTATATTTTAAGCGCAAAGATAAATGACGATAATTAAAGTGCGTAAAATAATGACAATAAATAAAATGACAGTAAATAAAATTGCGAGTAATAAAATGACAGTAAATAAAGATACGATGAGAAATACAATAAAAGAATTATGCTTATTTAAACTTCCGTAATCATGATGTTTGACGTGTTGATTTTAATTTATTACCATGGGTTAATTGTCCTTTGTCCTGGTTTATTTGATACGTCTATCTGGTTTTTGTCCATAATAGTCCATCGGTCATAAATATAAAGTGCGAGTATCCTCGTCAAATTACCCTTATACCCGAAGTCAAATATTCCAACTGATTAAGGATTTAAACTGTGACGCAGTTATCACTTCTGTCAACAATTACACCAGTTATCACTGTATGTAATCCACCCCTGTTTTAATTAGTTTATGAATATTAATTCATCCACTTGATCAGAATGAATAATCAATTACCCAACCCAATTGATTAATTAAATGATTATAACAGATTCCATATGAACATCACTAAATAGGACAACCATAATCATTATTAATTATTAGGATAATTAATTTGAAGATAGGTTCGACAGACTCCAATGAGTTGTCACTCAATTAGACAATACCCCCCATCTATTAATAGTCAATAGTCCAATTTCCACAAGTGTCGGTCTTTTGCCCAAACCTTAATTATGGTACAAAGCCCAATTACCCAATTTTAGTAATTAGCCCAACATCATGAGTACTTCATTTTAAATAAGCATAATAACGACTTAGCTACGAGACATTAATGTAAAAAGGTTGAACATAACTTACAATGATTAAAAATAGCGTAGCGTTACACGGACAGAATTTCGACTTACACACTCAAACGATCTCTATCATAAATCTTATTATTATCATAATTTAAAATTAAAATTAAGATTATTGTTATATCTGATTACATTAACATTATGATAGAGAATTATAAATATAGATATTGATATTTGATATAGAAAAATAAGAAAAAAGATAGAAAGAAAAAAAGATCGAAAAAATATCTTCCTAAAATTGATCGATATAACTTGTTTTTATAGGCGAATTATGAAATGAAATTTTCATTTACGACCCCTAAACTATGCTCAATTAACAACTTTTTATTATTTAATATTATTCTTATTATGAATTATTTAAATATTATATTTTATTCTTGTGCATAGTTGACTCGTAATTTTTACACCGTTGCGTCGAGCGTTGAGAGTTGGTTCATGTCCTGGTTCCGGATTTTCGAACGTCCTTTCGTATAATTTAATATCTTGTACTTTGCGTTTTGTAACTTGTACTCTTGTCATTTTTAGACGTTCTTCATCAATAATTTGAACCTTTTTAATTGTATCTTGAACATTTGAGCTTTTTGGACGTTTTGGTCTTTCAAATCTTCGTTTTTGTCTTTAAATCTTCATTTTCGAGCGATTTGCGTCTTTCGTCTTCGCACTTATTTATTTAACTATTACAACTAAAAATAAGGAAATTACATTTAAAAACTTTACATATTGGAACGATATTGCTACTAAATATATGTTCATTTGGAACACTATCAAAGATCAATCAACAAATTTAAGATAAATTCAAGATCTATAATCAAAACCGAACGTTCGTGTTTCATCGAATTTAATAAACAACAACAAATTTTTCGAGAATCAAATCGAGTTCTTCGTTCATATTTGTCACTTCTCGTTTTGGCCTCCGGATCGTTTCGAAATGAAATTGCGAAAAGTAAAAACGTAGAGTTGTTTACTTTCATCTTGTAAACGTGTGTTCAAATTCTCAGATCCTAATTCAAAGAAACTAGTTCGAATTTTGAAGTCAAACCTTCAAATTCAAAAGTTAAACGGATCTTCATCTTTCAAATTCAAGATTTACATGTTGATTCTCGTTGAAGTAATGATTCACGAGTGTTAGTATTGTGATTTGCAACCTATTTTGTGTTGGATACGAGTGCTCAAACAGCTTTAATCGTGAAATCAATTTTTTTGAAGGAGATATTAATATCGCTGCCGTTCATGATTAATTTTCAGAAATTGTTGCTGTTATGGATTAAGTGTCTTCACAAATCATGTTAGTCGCAACATTTTGAAGTTTTTTCCTTCGATTTTAAAGGTTAATTCGATGATTAGATGATTCGTGTTCATGAAGATGACGGTTATTGTTACTGACTTAAATCTAATTCGGTACATGAACACATTTCGGTAGAAGTTATTGGTTTGGTATTGTTATTGAATTACTTCGGTAGATTATATTCGGTATTATAAGATGTTTCATTTTTTACGTGAAGAAAAGAGTAAAAAGACGAATTTACCCCCACATGCAAGGCACATGGCATGACTTAACGGACTTTTTTAACAGAAAGTTGACGGGGGGACGCGTAATCAAAAAAAGTGATAATAGAGGGACGCTGAAAGCCAAAAAAAAAACTTGAGGGACGCTGTTAGCTTTTTGAGGTAAAATGAAGGGACCAACGGCACAATTATTTCAAAATTTTATAATTTATGATTAAATTGGTCTAAGACAAGACTAAACATTTTATTAACATTGCCCGTATGTACTTCCTAGTACTTATTCAACTTCCATAATCTTTTTAAATACTATAACATGGAATCAATGAATCATGATTTGATTAGTCACTCTAGATTCAACTTCTTGTTTAAACACTATTTCACTACAGACACGTTTGTATCTTAAATTGTACAGAAAAATTATGAAATAATCAACAAACAAGATAAGTGATTTGATAAATAATGATGTTTCTACAATCTTATTCTTGTATTATTTGTTAAAATCCTTTTTACTTGTTTAGTCCTTGGTTACTTTTTCAGGTTAAGTGTTTAACTGAAAAGGAGTGGCTGTGCATGTTTTTTCTAAGTTCAAGGGGCTTTTTGGTGCATTTGAAATACTTGGAGCTTAAGGATTCAAGATGACAAACTGGAGGGACTTAACTGCTATTATTAATTTATATTTATACCCAATTTTAGGGTTTCTGTGCGTGATTTCATTCGATCGATTTCTGTGTTTTTGTTTTCTCTCTCAATTAGTTGAGTGATCATCTATTTTGATCTTGTAGTTTCGATTTTTGTTTTGATTATACTTAATCAATCTTCTTCGATAATAGAAGATTGTTGTTTCTGTATTTTTTGTTTGGTTCGAAGAAGGATTAATCTCTGTTTTAGAGATTTGGTAATTTGTTGGTGATTGATTCGTATTACTTTACATGGTATCAGAGCGATTCGATCATTTGTTTGGGGTGTTTTGTTTCAACCGATTGTTGACAGATTCGTGGTGATCTACTGAAAACCCTAATTTTGAAAAATTAGGGTTAGGGTTTGTTCATCTTGTCTGATATTGATGTACTGGTGTTTGATTGTCTTCCGTTGCTTCTTGGTTTCTGTATTCTTCTACAAATTAGAGTTTTCACTCTAATAGGGGAGTCTCGTGTTTATTCGTGCTTTATTGATGTTAAAGCTAAGGGGTATAAAATACTATTAAATTTTACAAGGAAATACTATTAAATAAGATAAAATTTTACACAAGATATTTATTTATTTATAGAATGGATATACTTAAACCTTGCTACAACACTTATAGGCAGTGTACCTAATCGTACAGTAGTGTAGTTTTTAGTAAGTCCGGTTCGTTCCACAGGGAATCTTTTTCACAAAGCTTAACGCTATATTAGTTTAAATTTATAAAAATACAAATATATATATAAGTAATATTATTATTATAAAGGGGGGTTTTTACCGTTTAATGACCGGTTTGTCGATTTTAAAACTTTAGTCGCAGTTAAAACCAAATGTAAAATATTAAATAAAAGACTTAATTTAAAGCGTAAAGTAAATAACGATAATGAAATTGCGAATAATAAAAGTGCGATAAAATAAACTTGCGATAATTAAAAAGTACGATAATTAAAAGTGCAATTAAATACAATAACAATAAATAAAAATGCGATAATTAGAAGTGCAATTAAATATAAAATAAAGGAAATTAAATATGAAATAAAAGAATTATGCTTATTTAAACTTCCGTAATCATGATGTTTGACGTGTTGATTTTAGTTTTATTCCCATGGGTTAATTGTCCTTTGTCCTGGATTATTTAATATGTCCGTCTGGTTTTTGTCCATAACAGTCCATCAGTCATAAATATAAAGTGCGAGTGTCCTCGTCAAATTATCCTTATACCCGAAGTTTAAATATTCCAACTAATTGGGGATTCGAATTGTAACAAGGTTTTAATACTTTGTTTAATGAATACACCAGGTTATCGACTGCGTTTAAACCAAGGTTTTACTACTTTGTTAATAATTACACCAATTACCCTTGAATGTAATTCACCCCTGTTTCAACAAGTCTATTAACTATTAATCCAGTTCCGTGTCCGGTAAAATGAATAATTATTGGTATTTATAAATATCCCGCCCACCGTACCCAGTCAAGCGTATGTGGTTATATATAAATACGTCAAATTATAAGTTTGTATATTAAATTAACAAGGTATTGTTTAGTTAATATAAAACCCATTAATAGCCCATAGTCTAATTTCCACAAGTGTCGTTCTTTTATCCAAACCCCAATTATGGTACAAAGCCCAATTACCCAATTTTAGTAATTAGCCCAACATCATGATTACTTCGTTTTAAATAAGCATAATAATAACTTAGCTACGAGACATTAAATTAAAAATGTTGAACATAACTTACAATGATTAAAAATAGCGTAGCGTTACACGGACAGAATTTCGACTTACACCCTTACAACATTCGCTAACATACCCTTATTATTAGAATTAAAATTAAAATTAAAATTAAAATATAAATTATAAATATAAATATTACGTATAGATAGATGGATGGATATATATTCTCTTTTTTTACGATCAGAATGCGCGAGCTTTATAGGCAGTTTCGAAATTTGGGGCTCCGCGACTCGCGGCCCTTTTCTTCTTCAAACTCCGTGAGTTGCGGAGATCGTTTTTACAGCTCACCCACATTTGGCTCTTTGTTTGCCGACGATTTATTTTATAAATATAATGTATATATAATTAATATAATTAATTATATATTATATTATATTTATATACATAGTTAACTTGTAATTTTTAGTCCGTTGCGTCGAGCGTTGAGAGTTGACTCTGGTCCCGGTTCCGGATTTTCGAACGTCCTTGCGTACAATTTAATATCTTGTACTTTGCGTTTTAAATCTTGTACTCTTGTAATTTTGAGACGTTTATTATCAATAATTGGAACCTCTTTGATTGTATTTTGTACTTTTGAGCTTTTTGGTCGTTTGCGTCTTCAATTCGTCGAATCTGTCTTTTGTGTTCACCTTTTATTATTTAAACGAATATCACTTGTAAATAGAACAATTGCAACTAAAAGCTTGTCTTTCTTGGGGAATAATGCTATGAAATATATGTTCGTTTTTAGCATTATCAAATATTCCCACACTTGAGCGTTGCTTGTCCTCAAGCAATATAGTCTTAAAATACTAGAATCACTTCTTTATTCTTCACACTTTGTACATCAGTGATTTCTATACGGCGGTATAAACAATGGTAGTAACGATATGGTTTACAGTCCCACATGACTATAAAATTTAGATCCTTTAAGGAAATTGGATCTTTATGAAAACATTTGATCTTTTGAAAATTAAATCTAGCTTTTACCCTAGATAAGTTTTCCGGAATAACCCTTCACCGGTGTTTACAAATTATTTTTGTGGGTTTGGTGGGTTTCAGATTTGAAAATTTTAGCTCAAAACTTGCGGTTTTGTGTCACCCACTTGCTAACCTTGTATTTAGAAAGCAACACGTCCAGTTTACTTGTCCCGTATATTACCTTTCGGTAAACTATCGTCCGGTTGTAAAGGAAAGCGTTGAACAAGCAACTGTTAAGGCAATGTCCCCTAACATGCTTTTAATTATGGTCTATAACGTGTCGGACGCAATTACTATCCTTGGTAGGAGCAATAGTAAAGCTCACCCTTATAATTTTCCGGTCTGGCACAAGGTCCTGTCTTTGACCATGCTATGCAACCACCGTTCTTACGGTTGACCCCCGATCTAGTTCAGGTAACCTAATGAATTCCAGGTGAATTCCTAGGATTTTACGTTCAATGGTAATGAACGCATTGAAAATGGGTTTTTAGAAAACAAATCGGTTTGTAATTTTGATCAAAATATTTTCTCGTTCAGGCTCGAGTTTAGATATCATTGAATTCCATGAATTTGTAATTCTCAATCTTTAAGGTCAATCTCTAGGATTGAGTAATATCAGTCTTAAAAGCTGATTTTTAATCTTTAAGGAGATTATCCTTTCTGGGGATCTGATTCATTAGTCTTATCCAGCTAATTTGCACGGTGCCCCCCATTGTACGAGATAAATTCTTCTCATGGTTAGGATAAATCTGACCACTTGGTGACCCTGTTTAATGCTGAGGTCCGTGGATTTCCTGCTGATTTTAGTGATGACTTTTCTAGATTTTTCGTCAACCTACAGCTGGTCTGGACGACAATTTCCTGACCTAAATCAAGAAGCGCGTTTCTTTTTTGGAAGACTTTACTTCCTTTTAATGATGGAATTGATTCATCGTGTAGATCCATCTTTCTTACAGTAAATCAGGTAAAACTTTTTAGTTTAGTCCAAAGCAAAAGTATTTTCAGTTATTTGTACAAAAATATGTGACATATGTTTTGAATAACTTGGAGAATTTTCCCACACTTGGCTTTTATTTTCCTTTTTATTGTCCTCTATTCCATTTTAAATGAATTTTAACATTTTGGTTTGTTTCTCAATTTATGTCCTTTCCGAGGTAACAATAATTTCGGTGTTAACACCTAGTTTTATCGTTCATAAATATGTATAAACATGATTTTGAGTTCATTTAGTTGAAAATTTTAAAATTTTTACTAGAATTGGGTAGTCAGTATATAAGACTAGGGCTGTTCTTTATTATCAGAGAGCATTAGATTCTAATACAACTACTGCTTTACTAGTATTTTTAATGGTAACCAAGTGTTTAAAGTAAAAAATTTTAAAATCCGAAAGAATTTAACCCCTTCCTACACTTAAGATCTTGCAATGCCCTCATTTGCAAGAAATCAGTAACAATTTAAATTATTGAGGGTGATTTGTGTGAAAATGAATAAATTTTACCAAAGTTTCCAAACATATTTGTGTTTGCTTGCTGAATGATAAATGGTGCATATCATTTGTTCATTCCGTCTTGTTGTTATATCACATTTATTTTGCATCTTGTAGTCAAAATTAGTTGCTTTTGCTGAACTTAATGCCAGTCTTTGAAAATGCGTTGTTTTACCCTGTTGTGTACATAAGATAAACTGCAAACATATATACATATTTTTGAAGTTTGGTATATTACCCCACATTCAAAAATTATTGAAATCTAAGAATAAAAGTTAGAAAATTATAAAAACTATTACAATATTAACATAAGTATTAAACGTATCAACATTACAAATTACAAAATAAATAAAATTAAGTAGACTAGGGATGATACTGATACCAGTAGGGGTTCCATGCATAACCATAGGTGCTATAAAATGCTTCGGCTGGGTTATACGTAGGATACGGTGGTTGGATCTCTATAGACCAGGGAGGGAATATGGGCGATGGAGTAGGAATATAGTTTCTACCTATATGTTGGCAATAAGCTATGATTTGGTTTTGATGAACTTGCCAATCTTCAAATGCTCTATGTCTAGCATTTTCATACTCTTGTGAAGCTATAAACCTTTGCATTTCTGCCATTTCATTTCCCCCTCCTACATTACCTTGCTGTTGGTTTCTCTCAACCTGTGGATGTCTACCATGGTATTGTACTGCGGTGTTATTTCGCCTCTTCAAAACCTTCGCACCATGGTATACATTTAAACCTATTGTATCGCGGGGTTCTGGTTCTTCGACTAATAATCCCCCCCGACTTATATCCACACCGAGATATTCAGCAATCAAAGTAATAAATATACCACCTCCTATTATGCTATGCGGTCTCATCCCCCTAACCATAGCTGATAAATAATAACCCACACAATAAGGTATACTTACAGCGCTTTGTTGGTCTCGAATACACATATGGTAAAACAAATCCTGTTCATTTACCTTTTCCTTATTCTTACCTCTTTGTGTAATCGAATTAGCTAAAAACCTATGAATTACTCTTAACTCTGCTCTATCTATATCCAAATAAGAGTAATTTCCCCCTTTAAATCGGTGATGGCTAGTCATTTGACTCCATACACCATGCGTATCAAAATTTTCGTCTATCTTTCTACCATTTAGTATCAACCCTCTACAATCGGCAGATGCTAACTCCTCAGGCGTATATATACGTAAAGCCTGAGCCATGTCTAGTAAAGACATGTGGCGCATCGAACCTCCTAACAAAAATCTAATAAAAGATCGATCGGTTAAACTAGCTACCCGATCATTTAATTCTATACTACACAACAATTCTTCACACCATACTTTATATACAGGTCTACGCATGTTGAATAACCGTACCCAATTGTTAAAAGTAGAATTACCATACCTCTGTGCAAGTAATTCCCTAATTGGCCCGGCCAATTCTACAGCTTCTAATGGTCCCCATTCTATGACCCTAGGTACCTCAACAACTTTAGAATGAAGAGTATGCAAACCCCTTTGGTATTTTGGATAATCTATCCAAAGTCTGTCAAATCTCAGGTTCGGGTGCAAATCTTCCAAGTGCATATCAGAGAATGTCATGACTGGATGAGGTATATCTTGTTTGTAGTAGTTATCCACCTCCTGTTGTTCCGCATTCTCAGCAGGAGCATTGCGAGCTTGGGATGAAGATTCACCCCTTTCAGTCTGCAAAACACATCAAACACAATTTTTGTGCATCCAAATATGCATTAGTGTCAGCAAAATCATCAATCAAAATAATTACAATGACATGATCAATTTATATCAAATTTAAGCTCATTTTCATATTTTCATCAAATCTACACTTTTTCAAATAAGCATATACAAAAATGTTCGCCAAGTTCATAAGCATTCAACTCAAATAACATGTCAAAATAATCATTACTAGCAATTAAACAAGTTTCAAATGGCATTATCTCTCAAAAATCAAGTTCATGAATTTTAGACTTGAAAAAGTCCACTTTATTTCTCAAAATCATGTTTAGGCTCAAAGTTTGGATCATTTAACTACATAAACATGTTACACTACTTAATTTAGCAACAATTCATGACAAAAATCGGCCATAACCTGTTTATATCAAAAAGCCCCAAATTTGCTCAAGAACACAAACCCTAGATTACTCAAAATTTGAAGTTTAAGGCTTCTAATCATGTTAAATAGCATCAATCTAGGTTATACAAGCATAATACATAAACAATTTAAGCATAATTACACTAAAAAGCATTAAAATCAAATTGGGTATAAAATTGCTCAAGAACACTAATTTTCGGATTAAATGGTGTTTAGGTGTAGAAATTTACCGTTTTTCTTGAGTAATTCCATGATAGCATCCTTCTTAACATGATTTTAGTAAAAGATTTGATGATTAACGGTCAAAAATTGTGAATTTGGGAGGGTTTTTTTGGGTTTTTTCGGGTTTTATTTCGCAGTTTTGTGGTGTGGTGTGTGGACTGAGCTGTTCGTTCAGCTTTTATTTTTTTCTGGATTTTGGTCCCTCCGCGAGTCGCGGTGTTTGACCCTTCAAACTCCGCGAGTCGCGGAGTTTGTATTTTTTTTTATATATCTTATACTAATTAAAACAATTGAGTAATTAATTTTAAAATTTTGTTTCCCTTGTTATTTAGGACGAGGTCATTTCGGATCGATGTCCTAGTCCGTCCTTCGACAAAATTTTAAAATTTGTCTTTTTGTAGTGATTGTTTTAAAAGCTAAGATTTTTGGGTTTTTTTAATGTTTTTGGCATACTTTAATTCAATAAGATTAAAAATAATGATAATAAAAGTTCTCGTCCCTCTCTCGGGTAAAGCAATTTCGGTTCATAGCCCTAGTCTTCAACTTACGACGAATTTTAAAAATCATATTTTTAACTTAATGAGATAAAGTAAATTTTTGTTTTTAAATTCACACAACTTAAATTTAAAATGCATAAAATTAAAAAATTAATATTAAAAATTCACACTAAACTTAAAATTTGAAATGCATAAAATTAAAAATTCATATTTTAAAAATTAAAAATTCACACCAAACTTAATTTAAAAATTCATATTATAAATTCACACCAAACTTATATTAATTTTTCAAATATTTACAATTTTAAATATATTGTTTTTAAAAAGTTTACAATATTAATTTAAGATTTATATATTAATTTTAAAAAAACATGGTAAAAATAAAATTAAAAATCTTTTTGGCTTTTATCCCACTTTAATCAATCAAATATTATCAAAAATATGCGCCCCTCTTTTCGGTAAAGTAATTTCGGTTCCAAGACCTAATTTAACTCATGACGAATTTTTGAAATATTTTGGGTTGATTGATTAAAGATATTTATACCTTAAGAATAAACGTTAAATTTTGCAGTGATGTAATAAATTTTTGAATGATGTCAATAATTTCGGTCACCAAACCTAATTTTATTTAATACCAATTTAATACTTTATAGCGAACAAATTAGCGTTTATTATCAAAAGGTTAAAAATAAAAATAAAAATAAAAACTTTACATACTTACCTGTGAGAAAGTATTCTTAGTTATATGATCTATCCCATTCATAAGATAGTCGGTTTAATTGGTTTTCCATCGCTACATAGGCGTAACCTCGAGCATTCAGTGTTTTTTCTTCTAAACATATGAACGGTCCGTCTCTGCATAAAGTAACAAATTCGGTATTTGAATAGGTTTGATTATTTGAACATTTACCTCCATGTGACCATTTTCCGCATTTGTGACATCTTTCTAGGTGTCGTGCTCTTCTTTTCGCTGCGGATTTTGATTTTCCTTTACCAAATTGTAACTTATTATCTTCGCATCTGGATTCATTTCTTACTCCGTCCAATCTTTCTCTGATTACTGATACTATTTCACTCGGTAGTGTGTCATTATTACGTTTAGTGATCAAAGCGTGTAGCATTAGACCATGGTTTAGTTCACAGGCAGTCTTCATTTCGTAAAAACCTAAAAAAATAAAAATTCAGAATGGGGGGAGAAGACTAGTTCTTTAGGGTCTGCTAGGGAAAGACCATTCGAGTTCCATTTTCGAGAACTACACGAAAACAGACAATCTAACTCTAACAGAAATACATATTATCCTTTAAAGACTTGATTCTCCCCACACTTAGTTAGCTGTGGTATCGAAATTGTGATTAACTTCATTGTCGAATTCCATTGGACTATCTATGTAGTGTTTAACTCTGTGACCATTAACTTTAAATTCAATCCCATTTGAATTTATTAATTCTATCGTTCCGTATGGGAAAACTCTTTTGACTATGAATGGTCCAGACCATCTTGATTTCAATTTTCCAGGAAATAGCTTGAATCGTGAATTGAAAAGAAGAACTCTGTCTCCTTCTTTGAATTCTTTTAAACTTCTGATTCTTTTATCATGCCATTTCTTCGTTCTCTCTTTATAGATTAACGAATTTTCGTATGCTTCATGTCTTAATTCTTCTAATTCGTTTAGTTGACTTAACCGTAGTCGTCCAGCTTCATGTATATCAAGATTACATGTCTTCAAAGCCCAAAATGCTTTGTGTTCAATTTCTACTGGAAGATGACATGCTTTTCCATAAACAAATCTAAAAGGTGTGGTTCCAATTGGAGTTTTGTAGGCTGTTCTAAAAGCCCAGAGTGCATCCTCCAATTTAATGGACCATTCCTTCGGATTTGATCCTACGGTTTTCTCTAGAATACGTTTTAAAGCTCGGTTGGTATTTTTAACTTGTCCACTTATTTGTGGATGATATGCGGTGGAGATTTTATGAGTTACTCCATATCTTTTAAGAATTTTCTCAAGTTGATTATTACAGAAATGAGTACCCCGATCACTTATTAAAGCTTTCGGTGTTCCAAACCTTGCAAAAAGACGTTTTAAAAAGTTGACTACAACTCGTGCATCGTTAGTTGGGAGAGCTTGTGCTTCCGCCCATTTAGATACATAATCAATGGCAACGAGAATGTAGAGATTATTATGAGATTTTGGAAATGGACCCGTAAAGTCAATACCCCAAATGTCAAATACTTCACATACTTGTATGACATTTTGTGGCATTTCATCACGTTGACTTATTTTTCTGGCCCTTTGACATGCATCACAGGATTTGCAAAGAAGGTGTGCGTCTTTGTAAATTGTAGGCCAATAGAATCCAGCATCGTAAACTTTTCTTGCTGTTAGTTGAGGCCCATAATGCCCTCCTGTTGGTCCTGTGTGACAATGGTTTAAAATTTTACTAGCTTCATCTCCAAATACACATCGGCGTATTATTCCATCGGGACAACTTTTAAACAGATGTGGATCTTCCCAGAAATAGTGTTTTATATCACTGAAGAATTTCTTTCGTTTTTGGTACGATAATCCTTTTTCAAGGAATCCACATACTAAGTAGTTTGCATAGTCTGCAAACCATGGAATTTCATTATAATCTATCTTTAATAGATATTCATCAGGAAAGTTGTCTTGTATGGCCGATTCATTTAGAACTTCTAATTCGGGATTTTCAAGACGAGAAAGATGATCAGCAGCGAGATTTTCTGCTCCTCTTTTATCTCGGATTTCAATATCAAATTCTTGTAAGAGTAAGATCCAACGGATTAATCTTGGTTTAGCATCTTGTTTCAAAAATAGGTATCTAAGAGCAGAATGGTCGGTATAGACCACCGTTTTTGCTAGAACGAGATATGAACGAAATTTGTCAAAAGCAAAGACAATAGCAAGGAGTTCTTTTTCAGTAGTTGTATAGTTCGTTTGTGCTCCTTGTAACGTCTTACTAGCATAATATATAGGTTGAAATCGTTTTTCAATCCTTTGTCCTAAAACGGCTCCTATTGCAAAATCACTTGCATCGCACATTAATTCAAACGGTAGATTTCAATTTGGTGTTATCATGATCGGAGCATTAGTGAGTTTCTCTTTAAGAATATTAAAAGATTTGATACATTCATCTGAAAAGATGAATGGAGCATCCTTTTCTAGGAGTTTATTCATAGGAGTGGCAATTTTAGAAAAATCTTTTATGAAACGTCGGTAAAAACCGGCATGCCCTAGAAAACTCCTAACTCCTCTAACATTGGTGGGATGTAGAAGTTTAGCAATTACATCTACTTTAGCTCTATCCACTTCAATTCCTTCCTTCGAAATTTTATGACCAAGAACGATGCCTTCTTTAACCATGAAATGGCATTTCTCCCAATTAAGTACTAGATTTGATTGTTCGCATCTAATAAGCATTTGTTCCAGATTAACCAGACATGATTCAAATGTATCACCGAAGACTGAAAAGTCATCCATGAAAACTTCCATGCATTCTTCTATCATGTCATGAAAAATCGCCATCATGCACCTTTGAAAGGTTACAGGGGCGTTGCAAAGTCCAAATGGCATGCGTTTGTAAGCAAAAGTACCATAAGGGCACGTGAATGTGGTTTTCTCTTGATCTTCGGGTGCTATTAGAATTTGAAAATATCCGAAAAATCCATCTAGAAAACAATAGTAACTATTTCCGGCTAGCCTTTCCAACATTTGATCAATGAAAGGTAAGGGAAAGTGATCTTTTCTGGTGGCGTCATTTAATTTTCTATAATCAATACACACACGCCATCCTGTTACAGTCCTAGTAGGAATAAGCTCATTTTTTTCATTTGTAATGACAGTCATGCCACCCTTCTTAGGCACGCATTGAACTGGGCTTACCCATGGACTATCAAAAATTGGATAAATTAGACCTGCGTCTAGCAGTTTAATAATTTCTTTTTTAACTACATCTTGCATATTCGGATTTAGTCTTCATTGGCGTTGCACATACGTTTTATGACCTTCTTCCATAAGGATTTTATGTGTGCAATACGAAGGACTTATTCCTTTAATATCATGAATCTTCCATGCAATGGCTGGTTTATGAGCTTTCAACACAGAAATGAGTTGTGATTTCTCATTTTCAGTAAGAGAAGACGATATTATTACAGGTAATTTAGATTCACCATGTAAATAAGCGTATTCCAAATGGTTTGGAAGTGGCTTTAACTCTAATTTCGGAGGTTCTTCTATCGATGATTTGTATCGATATCTGTCTTCTTCTTTTAGCATTTGAATTTATTCTGTTGTTGGTTCATATCCATTAGCTATAAGTGTAGCTAATATTTCAGCTTCATCAATTGGTTCATTACCTTCTCCTAAAGAACATTCTCCTGTTCCTTGTAATTCTAGAAATTCTTCTAATAATTCTGCATGTGCATCTATAGTTTGAATATAATAACATGTATCATCTGCAGATTGAGGTTGTTGCATTGCTCTATCAACTGAAAAGGTAACACTCTCGTCCTCTATACTTAGGGTCAATTTCTTACCGAACACGTCTATCTTTGCTTTAGCCGTGTTTAAGAATGGTCTTCCTAATATGAGAGGAACTTGAGAATCTTCTTCCATGTCCAGAACAACAAAATCTACTGGAAATACTAAAGTACCAACTTTAACTAGCATATTCTCCATTATCCCTCTAGGATATTTTATTGATCGATCGGCTAGTTGTATGCTTATTCTTGTTGGTTTCAATTCTCCAAGGTCTAGTTTAGTGTATAGTGAAAACGGCATTAAATTTATACTAGCACCTAAGTCTGCTAATGCTTCTATTGAACTAAGACTACCCAGAAAACATGGAATTGTGAAACTTCCTGGATCAGATAGTTTTTCAGGTATCTTATTCAACAGCACTGCTGAACAATTAGCATTCATAGTAACAGCCGAGAGTTCTTCCATTTTCTTTCTATTTGTGATTAGATCTTTCAAGAATTTAGCATATCTAGGCATTCCTAAAATCACATCAATGAAAGGAAGATTTACATTTATCTGTTTAAACATATCCAAGAATTTGGATTGCTCGGCTTCAAGTTTCTCTTTTTTCATTTTACTAGGGTAAGGAAGTGGTGGTTGGTATGGTTTAACATAAGGTTTATCCTTAGCTGTGTTATCTTCATTAACCTTTTTAACTACCGGTTCTTTTTCCTTATCTTGATCAGGTTGTGGTTCTTGTGGAGTAGGAATAGCTTCATCAGAAGTTACAGGTATTTCAGGTGGTTTAAGTGTTGTACCACTTCTTGTGGTAATGGCTTTAGCTGTTTCATTCCGGGGGTTAGCATTTGTATCACTAGGTAAACTTCCCGATTTTCTTTCACCTATTAACCTTGCTAGGTTACTTACTTCTTGTTCTAAGTTTTGAATAGAAGCTTGTTGATTTCTAAATGCTTGAGCATTTTGTTCATTAGTTTGTTTTTGAGATGTGAAAAACTGCGTTTGAGTTTCAACTAGCTTTGTCATCATATCTTCTAAATTCGGCTTTTTATCATCGGTTTGTTGTGGTGGTTTGTTTTGAAAATTAGGTCTTTGCTGATTGTAATTATTGTTGGACACTTGTTGATTGCTAGGACCTTGTTGGTTGTTGTATGGAATATTTCGGTTATAGTTCTGGTTTTGATTGTAAATCGGTCTTGGCGGTTGATAATTATTCTGATAATTATTTCCAGGCCTTTGGTTTATGTATGAAATATTCTCTCTTTGTTCCATTGTTAATTCAATACTGAGACAATCTTTTGTCAAATGTGGTCCTCCACACTGCTCACAACTAATTCGTATTGAGTGAATATCCTTAGTCATCTTTTCCATTCGTCTCTCGACAGCATCTATCTTTGGGGAAATGGAATCTAAGTCATGGCTAGAATCGGCTCTAGCTGCTTTAGATGATCTAACGATATCTTTTTCTTGGTGCCACTCATGTGAGTGGGAAGCAGTGTTATCAATAATTTTGTAAGCATCAGTTTCTGTTTTCTTCATAATAGAACACCAGCTGCTATATCTATGTCTTTCCTTGTAGTGATGTCGCATCCTTGGTAGAATATTTGTACTATTTGACAGGTGTCTAAACCATGTTGCGGACATCCTCTTAATAACTTTCCAAATCTTGTCCACGCCTCATATAGAGTTTCATTTGGCTTCTGTGTGAACGTAACAATTTCTCCTTGAAGTCTTACAGCTTTAGATGCAGGAAAGAATTGTTTAAGAAATTTTTCAACTAAAACGTCCCATGTATCAATCGCCCCTTCAGGTAACGATTCCAACCAATCTTTGGCTTCTCCCTTTAAAGTCCAGGGAAATAACATGAGATATATCTGTTCATCCTCAACTTCTCTTATTTTAAATAGAGTGCAGATCCTATTAAAGGTACGAAGATTTTCATTTGGATCTTCCTTCGGCACACCACTAAATTGGCATTGATTAGTCACCATGTGTAGAATTTGTCCTTTGATTTCATAATCTGGCGCATTAATGTCAGGATGAGTGATTGCGTGACCTTGGCCAGTGCGTTTAGCTCTCATTCGGTCTTCCATACTTAAAGGTTCCAGATTCTCCATAATTGAATTTGTTGAATCGGAATCACTAGAGGATTCTGATTTAATGGTTCGTTCCTCAACAATCTCTGTTTGAATGATTGGTGGTTCCGGAGGAAAATTTAATGGTTCAGGATCTATGAATCGTCCCTGAATATTCTCCGGATTCTCAATTGTGAGGTCGGGTTCAAAAAATGGATTATCGGAAATTTGAACTGGAGTACTTGGTTGACTGGATGACGATTCTAAAGAAAAATCAACGGCGGTAATATTTGCTAAATGTCTTGATCTAGTTACATGTGGTGAACGTACAAAAAGTGGTGAACGTCTTGCTCGGTGCATTCACTGAATATCCTATTAGTTTTTAAAAGGAAAGAAAAATTATATAAGTTATCCAATTAATAGAATTTCCTGATTTTGCCCACGTTTCGAATAGCCAAAAGATGCAGCAGAGGGGCAGGATTCGTTTGGTCTCAATATAATTGAGGACTATTTGGCTCCAATAACCCGGTCCACGTACAAATCCAACTATTACTACGAACCAGAAAATTTTGATGTCTATTAATTTAACTACTTAAAATAAATTTTCGTAATTTTAAGAAATTTAGATAAGAAGTAGAATAAAAATCTATGTCCTAAAAACTAGAATAGCGAGAAATAAGAAAGAAAAAGAGCGCGTCGAAAAAGGTCGAAAAAGAAAAGAAAAATTGAAAAAGGCGTTGAAAAATAAGAAATAAAAAGAGTGACTTATAAAACTTTAAAACATTCGCCTAACCCAACCTTATTACTACCACTAACTTAAAATTATAATCGCAAATTGAGATTACTAATTGGAATGATAATTGATACATAGGTAAAAGGTGTCTAAAAATATTAAAGCTTACAAGAAAAACTATATCCCAAATGGCAATAACTTAAAAAGAAACTAAAACTTAAAAAGGCGTCGCAAAATTCTAAAGCACCAAAATCTTAGTCTAAAGAAAAAGCACTTAAGGGATTTTACGGCAAAGCCTAAAAATCTAGAAGTAAAAATAACTATGGCAAAAACTATGAGTTAAAAATAAATACGAGCGAAAAATACAAAAAATTTCGCTAAAACAATTAAAAAGGGACAAAATATAAAAATATACTAAAAGTTGTAAAAAGTACAATTTTTATAAAAATATTATTTTTATATTATTTATTTTATCAAACTATTACTTTTATAATTTAATTAAACTAATTAAACAAAATAATAATAAAAACTAATTACTAATTACTAATTAATACAACAACCTAATTAGGGTTATAAAAATAATAATAATAATAATTACACCGTATTAAATGCGAGATTAGGGCTTCCTGTTCGTGTCAGGGTGGCTCCGCGAGTTGCGGTACTTGAAGCTGCAAACTCCGCGAGTCGCGGGGTTCCAATTTTCAGACGACAGGTTGATTAAAATTCGACGCGTTTTTCTTTTTTTTATTCTGTTTTATATTTTCTGTTTAAATAAAAATATTTATATAATAAACTTATAATTAAAAACTAAAATAAAAATAGAACTACTTTATAATTTTAAAAATATCTTAAAAATAGATTTAGATATATATTAATTAATTTTTTTTTCGGTTTTTTTTTATGTTTTAAATAAAAATATTTAAATAAAACTTATATTTTTATAAAATAAAAATAAAGAAACTTTATAAAACTTAAATATTTAACAAACTCTTAAAAATATTTATAAATTTTTGTTTTCTTTTTATATTTTCGAATAATTAAAAACGTATTTTTACAAAAGTGAATTTTAATAAAAGTAAACTAAAAATAAAAATCTTTTTTTTTTAATTTAGATATTTAGCGTTGCGCTTTCGGCGTTTAAGAGTCCCCGGCAGCGGCGCCAAAAATACTTGATGTTAAAGCTAAGGGGTATAAAATACTATTAAATTTTACAAGGAAATACTATTAAATACGATACAATTTTACACAAGATATTTATTTATTTATAGAATGGATATACTTAAACCTTGCTACAACACTTATAGGCAGTGTACCTAATCGTACAGTAGTGTAGTTTTTAGTAAGTCCGGTTCGTTCCACAGGAAATCTTTTTCACAAAGCTTAACGCTATATTAGTTTAAATTTATAAAAATACAAATATATATATAAGTAATATTATTATTATAAAGGGGGGTTTTTACCGTTTAATGACCGGTTTGTCGATTTTAAAACTTTAGTCGCAGTTAAAACCAAATGTAAAATATTAAATAAAAGACTTAATTTAAAGCGTAAAGTAAATAACGATAATGAAATTGCGAATAATAAAAGTGCGATAAAATAAACTTGCGATAATTAAAAAGTACGATAATTAAAAGTGCAATTAAATACAATAACAATAAATAAAAATGCGATAATTAGAAGTGCAATTAAATATAAAATAAAGGAAATTAAATATGAAATAAAAGAATTATGCTTATTTAAACTTCCGTAATCATGATGTTTGACGTGTTGATTTTAGTTTTATTCCCATGGGTTAATTGTCCTTTGTCCTGGATTATTTAATATGTCCGTCTGGTTTTTATCCATAACAGTCCATCAGTCATAAATATAAAGTGCGAGTGTTCTCGTCAAATTATCCTTATACCCGAAGTTTAAATATTCCAACTAATTGGGGATTCGAATTGTAACAAGGTTTTAATACTTTGTTTAATGAATACACCAGGTTATCGACAGCGTGTAAACCAAGGTTTTACTACTTTGTTAACAATTACACCAATTACCCTTGAATGTAATTCACCCCTGTTTCAACAAGTCTATTAACTATTAATCCAGTTCCGTGTCCGGTAAAATGAATAATTATTGGTATTTATAAATATCCCGCCCACCGTACCCAGTCAAGCGTATGTGGTTATATATAAATACGTCAAATTATAAGTTTGTAGATTAAATTAACAAGGTATTGTTTAGTTAATATAAAACCCATTAATAGCCCATAGTCTAATTTCCACAAGTGTCGTTTTTATCCAAACCCCAATTATGGTACAAAGCCCAATTACCCAATTTTAGTAATTAGCCCAACATCATGATTACTTCGTTTTAAATAAGCATAATAATAACTTAGCTACGAGACATTAAATTAAAAAGGTTGAACATAACTTACAATGATTAAAAATAGCGTAGCGTTACACGGACAGAATTTCGACTTACACCCTTACAACATTCGCTAACATACCCTTATTATTAGAATTAAAATTAAAATTAAAATTAAAATATAAATTATAAATTATAAATATAAATATTACGTATAGATAGATGGATGGGTATATATTCTTTTTTTTTTACGATCAGAATGCGCGAGCTTTATAGGCAGTTTCGAAATTTGGGGCTCCGTGACTAGCGGCCCTTTTCTTCTTCAAACTCCGCGAGTCGCGGAGATCGTTTTTACAGCTCACCCACATTTGGCTCTTTGTTTGCCGACGATTTATTTTATAAATATAATATATATATATATAATTAATATAATTAATTATATATTATATTATATTTATATACATAGTTAACTTGTAATTTTTAGTCCGTTGCGTCGAGCGTTGAGAGTTGACTCTGGTCCCGGTTCCGGATTTTCGAACGTCCTTGTGTACAATTTAATATCTTGTACTTTGCGTTTTAAATCTTGTACTCTTGTAATTTCGAGACGTTTCTTATCGATAATTGGAACCTCTTTGATTGTATTTTGTACTTTTGAGCTTTTTGGTCGTTTGCATCTTCAATTCGTCGAATCTGTCTTTTGTCTTCACCTTTTATTATTTAAACGAATATCACTTGTAAATAGAACAATTGCAACTAAAAGCTTGTCTTTCTTGGGGAATAATGCAATGAAATATATGTTCGTTTTTAGCATTATCATTTATTATACCTAGACCAGATCTCTACGCCGAACTCTTGATCTAGATCCTTGAGATCTATGAATACCTGATCAAGCGTAGATTGATCTTGACCTTTATTTGTTAATCATCTTTACATGTTGCCTAGCTAGTAGCCAGTCGTTTGTGGTTTGTTTCTTTTCCTTGCAGGTGTCTGAACCGTGGATTTGTTGCGGTTTTATGTGCTAATTGTCTTAATCCTGTGCTTGTTTCTTTGTGTTCTACTTGTTATTTGATTTATTGTTTTCTTGCTTGTTTGTTTCTTCTGTGTTTTTATTATGGCTGGTGATGATGATGGTAGTTCTTCTGTAACTTTGGTTAATAAATTAGATTTTGGTGATCCTCTATATCTGCATGCTAGCTGATGTATGCAACAGCGTATACGAAATAGTTATATTTTTATTGCGAAATACTATTAATTATGATACAATTTTACACAAGTTATTTATTTATTATTAGAGTGGATATACCTAAACCTTGCTACAACACTATAGGCAGTGTACCTAATCGTACAGTAGTGTAGTTTTTAGTAAGTCCGGTTCGTTCCGCAGGGAGCTAGCCAAGTTTAACGCTATATTTTTTTTTGAAACTATATTTGTATAAATA
Source organism: Rutidosis leptorrhynchoides (assembly GCF_046630445.1). Classification (NCBI taxonomy): domain Eukaryota; kingdom Viridiplantae; phylum Streptophyta; class Magnoliopsida; order Asterales; family Asteraceae; genus Rutidosis; species Rutidosis leptorrhynchoides. Next base: position 667,561,966 of record NC_092333.1, read on the forward strand.
TATATATATATATATAAGTAATATTATTATTATTATTATAAAAGGGGGGTTTTTTTTACCGTTTAATGACCGGTTTATTGATTTTAAAACTTTAGTCACAATTAAAACCTAATGTAAAATATTAAATATACAAATAACTTAATTTAAAGCGTAAAGTAAATGACGATAATAAAATTACGATAAATTAAAGTGCGATAAATAAAATTACGATAAATAAAATTGCGGTAATTAAAAAGTACGATAATTAAAAGTGCGATAAGATATAAAATAAAGGAATTATGCTTATTTAAACTTCCGTAATTATGATGTTCTACGTGTTGATTTTAGTTTATTACCATGGGTTAATTGTCCTTTGTCCTGGATTATTCGATATGTCCATACGGTTTTGTCCATAATAGTCCATCAGTCATAAATATAAAGTGCGAGAGTCCTCGTCAAATTATCCTTATACCCGAAGTCAAATATTCCAACTAATTGGGGATTCGAAGTGTAACAAGGTCTTAATACTTTGTTTAATGAATACACCAGGTTATCGGCTGCGTGTAATCCAAGGTTTCAATACTTTGTTAACAATTATACCAATTACCCTTGAATGTAATCCGCCCCTGTTTCAACGAGTCCATTGACTATTAATCCATCCCCGTGTCCGGTAAAATGAACAATTATTGGTATTTATAGATATTCCGCCCACCGTACCCGATTAAGCGTATGTGGTTATTTATTGATACGTCGAATTGTAATCTTTAATATTAAATTAACGAGGTATCGTTTAGTTAATATAAAACCCATTAAAAGCTCATAATCTAATTTCCACAAGTGTCGTTCTTTTGTCCAAACCCCAATTATGGTACAAAGCCCAATAACCTCGTCTTTAATATTTAGCCCAACATCACGATTACTTCGGCTTAAATAAGCATAATACTAACTTAGCTACTAGACATTAATTTAAAAAGGTTGAACATAACTTACAATGAGTATTAATAGCGTAGCGTTACACGGATAGAATTTCGACTTACAAACTTAAAACATTCGCCATTATAACCTTATTATTATTAAACTTAAATTAAAATTAAAATTATAAAATATAAATATAAATATATCGTAGATAGATAAGAAAGAAAAAGATGTTGAAATCGATCAGAATGTGGGGCCTTTTATAGGCCCACGTTTCACTGTACAGCTCCGCGAGTGCTGAGCTATTGTGCTTCACAGCTCCGCGTGTGCGGAGGTTCCATTTCTAGCTCACATACTTTGGATCCTAGCTTGCCGACGGTTTTTAATATATAAATATAATATATATATATATATATATAATTTTATAGAATTAATTATATATTATATTATATTTATGTGCATAGTTAATTTGTAATTTTAGGTCCGTTGCGTCGTGCGTTGATAGTTGACTCAGGTCTCGTTTCCGGATTTTCGAACGCCTTTTCGTACAATTTAATATCTTGTACTTTGCTTTTTGCGGCTTGTACTCTTGCCATTTTTGGACGTTTCTCATCAATAATTTGAACCACTTGGATTGTACTTTGTACTTTTTAGCTTTTTGATCGTTTGCGTCTTCAAATCGTCGAATCTGTCTTTTGTCTTCACCTTTTATTATTTAATCGAATATAACTTGTAAATAGAACAACTGCAACTAAAAGCTTGTCTTTCTTGAAGGATAATGCTATGAAATATATGTTTGTTTTTAGCATTATCAAATATTCCCACACTTGAGCGTTGCTTGTCCTCAAGAAATATAGAACTTTGAATAAAAACATAATAGAATCACTTCTTTATTCTTCACACTTTGTACATCAGTGATTTCTATACGGCGGTATGAACAATGATAGTAATGTTGTGGTTTACAGTCCCACATGACTATAAAAATTTAGATCCTTTAGGAAATTGGATCTTTAGGAAAACATTTGATCTTTTGAAAATTCAATCTAGCTTTTACCCTAGATAAGTTTTCCGGAATAACCCTTCACCGGTGTTTGCAAATTATTTTTGTGGGTTTTGTGGGTTTCAGATTTGAAAATTTTAGCTCAAAACTTGCGATTTTGTGTCACCCACTTACTAACCTTGTATTGGGAAAGCAACACGTCAAGTATACTTTCTCCGTATATTACCTTTCGGTAAACTACCGTCCGGTTGCAAAGGAAAGCGTTGAACAAGCAACTATTGAGGCAATGTCCCGTGACATGCTTTTGATTATGGTCTATAACGTGTCGGATGCAATTACTATCCTTTGTAGGAGCAATAGTAAAGATCACCCTATAGTTTTTTTGGTCTGGCACAAGGTCCTGTCTTTGACCATGCTATGCAACCACCGTTCTTACTGTTGACACCCGATTTGGTTCAGGTAACCTAATGAATTCTGGTGAATTCTTAGGATTTTACGTTCAATGGTAATGAACGCATTAAAAATAGGGTTTCAGAAAACAAATCGGTTTGTAATTTGATCAAAATATTTTCTCGTTCAAGCTCGAGTTTAGATATCATTGAATTCCATGAGTTTGAATTCTCAATCTTTAAGGTCAATCTCAAGGATTGAGTAATATCAGGCTTAAAAGCTGATTTTTGATCTTTTAAGGAGATTATCCTTTCTGGGGATCTGATTCATTAGTCTTATAAGCTAATTTGCACGATGCCCCCATTGTACGAGACAAATCCTCTCATGGTTAGGATAAGTCTGACCATTTAGTGACCCTGTTTGATGCCGAGGTCCGTGGATTTCCAGCTGATTTTCGAGAAAACTTTTCAAGGTTTTTCGTAGACTCTACAACTGGTCTGGACGACAACTTCCTGACCTAAATCAAGAAGCGCGTGTATTTTTCTCTCGGAAGACTTTACTTCCTTTTAAATTCTATTTATATTACAATAAACTGGGTAAAACTGATTAATATCGTCAAAAACAAAAGTATCTTCAATTATTTGTACAAAAATATGTGATATATGTTCTAAATAACTTGGTAAATTTTTCCCACACTTGGCTTTTATTTTCCTTTCTTTGCCTTTTTATTTTCCTCTATTCCATTTTAAATGAATTCTAACATTTTGGGTTGTTTCTCAATTTATGTCCTTTTCGAGGTAACAATAATTTCGGTGTTAACACCTAGTTTTATCGTTCATAAATATGTATAAACATGATTTTGAGTTCATTTAGTTGAAAATTTTGAAAATTTTTACTAGAATTGGGTAGTCAGTATATAAGACTAGGGCTGTTCTTTATTATCAGAGAGCACTAGATTCTAATACAACTACTGCGTTACTAGTATTTTTAATGGTAACCAAGTGTTTAAATTAAAATTTTTTAAAAATCCGAAAGAATTTAACACCTTCCCACACTTAAGATCTTGCGATGCCCTCATTTGCAAGAAATCAGTAACAATTTAAATTATTGAGGGTGATTAGCGTAGAAAAATGATTAAATTTTACCAGAGTTTTCAAACATATTGTTGTTTATGTTGAATGATAAATGGTGTACATCATTTTTTCATTCCTGCAGTTGTTATTTCACATATATTTTGCATCTTGTCGTCAAAATTAGTTGCTTTTGCTGAACTTAATGCCAGTCTTTGAAAATGCGCTGTTTTACCCTGTTTTGTACATGAGATAAACTACAAACATATATATACATATTTTTGAAGTTGGGTATATCACCCCACATTCAAAAATTATTAAAATTCTAATAATAAAAGTTAGAAAATTATAAAAACTATTATAATATCAAAATAAATATTAAAAGTATAAAATTACAAGTTACCAAATAAATAAAAATAGGCATAAAAGAAAATTAGGGTTGATGAGGATGGTGCCAGTAGGGATTCCATTCATAGCCGTATGTGCTGTAGAATGTTTGAGCTGGGTCATATGTAGGGTACGGTGGTCGGGTCTGTATAGTTCAGGGAGGAAATACGGGCATTGGAGTAGGAATGTAGTTTGTATTTATATATGTACAATGACTTATGATTTGGTTTTGATGATACTGCCAATCTTGAAATGCTCGTTGTCTAGCCATTTCATACTCATGTTGTGTAGTGACCCGAACTTTTCCATGTTTATATATATTAATTGAGATTGATGTTTACATGATTAAATGTTTCCAACATGTTAAGCAATCAAACTTGTTAAGACTTGATTAATTGAAATAGGTTTCATATAGACAATTGACCACCCAAGTTGACCGGTGATTCACGAACGTTAAAACTTGTAAAAAAACTATATGATGACATATATATGGTTATATATATAGTTAACATGATATTATGATAAGTAAACATATCATTAATTATATTAACAATGAACTACATATGTAAAAACAAGACTACTAACTTAATGATTTTGAAACGAGACATATATGTAACGTTTATCGTTGTAACGACATTTAATGTATATATATCATATTAAGAGATATTCGTACATCATAATATCATGATAATATAATAATTTAAAATCTCTTTTGATATTATAAACATTGGGTTAACAACATTTAACAAGATCGTTAACCTAAAGGTTTCAAAACAACACTTACATGTAACGACTAACGATGACTTAACGACTCAGTTAAAATGTATATACATGTAGTGTTTTAATATGTATTTATACACTTTTGAAAGACTTCAATACACTTATCAAAATACTTCTACTTAACAAAAATGCTTACAATTACATTCTCGTTCAGTTTCATCAACAATTCTACTCGTATGCACCCGTATTCGTACTCGTACAATACACAGCTTTTAGATGTATGTACTATTGGTATATACACTCCAATGATCAGCTCTTAGCAGCCCATGTGAGTCACCTAACACATGTGGGAACCATCATTTGGAAACTAGCATGAAATATCTCATAAGATTACAAAAATATGAGTAATCATTCATGACTTATTTACATGAAAACAAAATTACATATCCTTTATATCTAATCCATACACCAACGACCAAAAACACCTACAAACACTTTCATTCTTCAATTTTCTTCATCTAATTGAACTCTCTCAAGTTCTATCTTCAAGTTCTAAGTGTTCTTCATAAATTCCAAAAGTTCTAGTTTCATAAAATCAAGAATACTTTCAAGTTTGCTAGCTCACTTCCAATCTTGTAAGGTGATCATCCAACCTCAAGAAATCTTTGTTTCTTACAGTAGGTTATCATTCTAATACAAGGTAATAATCATATTCAAACTTTGGTTCAATTTCTATAACTATAACAATCTTATTTCAAGTGATGATCTTACTTGAACTTGTTTTCGTGTCATGATTTTGCTTCAAGAACTTTGAGCCATCCAAGGATCCATTGAAGCTAGATCCATTTTTCTCTTTTCCAGTAGGTTCATCCAAGGAACTTAAGGTAGTAATGATGTTCATAACATCATTCGATTCATACATATAAAGCTATCTTATTCGAAGGTTTAAACTTGTAATCACTAGAACATAGTTTAGTTAATTCTAAACTTGTTCGCAAACAAAAGTTAATCCTTCTAACTTGACTTTTAAAATCAACTAAACACATGTTCTATATCTATATGATATGCTAACTTAATGATTTAAAACCTGGAAACACGAAAAACACCGTAAAACCGGATTTACGCCGTCGTAGTAACACCGCGGGCTGTTTTGGGTTAGTTAATTAAAAACTATGATAAACTTTGATTTAAAAGTTTTTATTCTGAGAAAATGATTTTTATTATGAACATGAAACTATATCCAAAAATTATGGTTAAACTCAAAGTGGAAGTATGTTTTCTAAAATGGTCATCTAGACGTCGTTCTTTCGACTGAAATGACTACCTTTACAAAAACGACTTGTAACTTATTTTTCCGACAAGAAACCTATACTTTTTTTGTTTAGATTCATAAAATAGAGTTCAATATGAAACCATAGCAATTTGATTCACTCAAAACGGATTTAAAATGAAGAAGTTATGGGTAAAACAAGATTGGATAATTTTTCTCATTTTAGCTACGTGAAAATTGGTAACAAATCTATTCCAACCATAACTTAATCAACTTGTATTATATATTATGTAATCTTGAGATACCATAGACACGTATACAATGTTTCGACCTATCATGTCGACACATCTATATATATTTCGGAACAACCATAGACACTCTATATGTGAATGTTGGAGTTAGCTATACAGGGTTGAGGTTGATTCCAAAATATATATAGTTTGAGTTGTGATCAATACTGAGATACGTATACACTGGGTCGTGGATTGATTCAAGATAATATTTATCGATTTATTTCTGTACATCTAACTGTGGACAACTAGTTGTAGGTTACTAACGAGGACAGCTGACTTAATAAACTTAAAACATCAAAATATATTAAAAGTGTTGTAAATATATTTTGAACATACTTTGATATATATGTATATATTGTTATAGGTTCGTGAATCAACCAGTGGCCAAGTCTTACTTCCCGACGAAGTAAAAATCTGTGAAAGTGAGTTATAGTCCCACTTTTAAAATCTAATATTTTTGGGATGAGAATACATGCAGGTTTTATAAATGATTTACAAAATAGACACAAGTACGTGAAACTACATTCTATGGTTGAATTATCGAAATCGAATATGCCCCTTTTTATTAAGTCTGGTAATCTAAGAATTAGGGAACAGACACCCTAATTGACGCGAATCCTAAAGATAGATCTATTGGGCCTAACAAACCCCATCCAAAGTACCGGATGCTTTAGTACTTCGAAATTTATATCATATCCGAAGGGTGTCCCGGAATGATGGGGATATTCTTATATATGCATCTTGTTATTGTCGGTTACCAGGTGTTCACCATATGAATGATTTTTATCTCTATGTATGGGATGTGTATTGAAATATGAAATCTTGTGGTCTATTGTTACGATTTGATATATATAGGTTAAACCTATAACTCACCAACATTTTTGTTGACGTTTTAAGCATGTTTATTCTCAGGTGATTATTAAGAGCTTCCGCTGTCGCATACTTAAATAAGGACAAGATTTGGAGTCCATGCTTGTATGATATTGTGTAAAAACTGCATTCAAGAAACTTATTTTGTTGTAACATATTTGTATTGTAAACCATTATGTAATGGTCGTGTGTAAACAGGATATTTTAGATTATCATTATTTGATAATCTACGTAAAGCCTTTTAAACCTTTATTGATGAAATAAAGGTTATGGTTTGTTTAAAAATGAATGCAGTCTTTGAAAAACGTCTCATATAGAGGTCAAAACCTCGCAACGAAATCAATTAATATGGAACGTTTTTAATCAATAAGAACGGGACATTTCAGTTGGTATCCGAGCATTGGTCTTAGAGAACCAGAAAATTTGCATTAGTGTGTCTTATCGAGTTTGTTAGGATGCATTAGTGAGTCTGGACTTCGACCGTGTTTTCTTTAAAAATGATTGCTTAACATTTTTGTTGGAAACTATATATTTTTAACATATGAATATTATGTGATATATTAATCTCTTAACGTGTTTGATATTATGTGATAGATGTCTACCTCTAGAACAAGTCCCATTGACTCACCTAATAATAATGAAGAGTCAAATGTAAATTGGAATGATTTGTGGACTGATTCACAAGTTCCCGAAGAGGAACCGGAAGAAGAGTCGGAACCGGAAGAAGAATCGGAACCGGAAGAAGAATCGGAACCGGATGAAGAAATAGAACCGGTGGGGGAAATAATAAAACGGTTAAGTAAAAGAAAATCCTCAACCAACCGACCAAAGTTAATTATGGTCAATGGTGTTTCCGCCAAGGAAGCAAAATATTGGGAGGATTACCAATTCTCCGATGAATCGGATTCCGACGAGAATTCCGATGATGTTATAGAAATTACCCCAACTGAATTTAAAAAGGCAAAAGAAAATAATAAGGGAAAGGGCATAAAAATAGAGAAATCTAATTCCAACCCCGATGAACTTTATATGTATCGTCAACCCCCGAAGTCGTTAAGTTGTAACAATGACCCGGGAACCTCTAAACCACCAGGTTTTTCTAAACCAATGTGGACAACGACGGCTCGTATTAGGGGAACATCATATATCCCTAGAAACTTGGCAAAACGAACCAAAACCGAAGAAGAAGAAATGAGCGAGTCGGAATAAGATAGTTGTATTCGTGTGGTGTAATATATGTAATATAGTGTTCTTATGCTTTATGATATATGTAAAAATTGCTTGTATTAATAAGTATTTTTTTATGAAACTAACTCTTGTCTATTTTACAGTTTAAAAACACAAAATGGATAGACAACCCAATATTTTAAGAGACCTACCCGGAGACATGATTGATGAAATCTTGTCTAGAGTCGGCCAGAATTCTTCGGCACAACTATTTAAGGCGAGATCAGTTTGTAAGACATTCGAAGAACGTTCCAAGAATGTCTTAGTTTATAAGAGACTTTCGTTTGAAAGATGGGGGATATCACATTGGGAAACCCATAAGTTACGATGTGTTTACTTTGACGCATATATTGCGGGGAACCCAAATGCTATTTTTCGCAACGGGTTAAGAAATTATTTTGACTCAATATATCCGAATATTGGACTTCGTGATTTAGAAAAAGCGGCTAACATGCAACATAAAGAAGCATGTTATGCTTACGGATTAGTAATGTTCGCTTCTCACCAAAGTGAGAACAAGAACATCGGGCTACAACTATTAAACAAAACGTTTCCACAAGTGACGGAGTCGGTAATTGGGGTAAGAAATGAGGTTTTTAGATTATTACGGGACTGTTGGACATTACGTAACCCTCGTCCCTTTGATGACGTTACAACACGCTGTCTTATCAACGGCCATAACGGTTATGTTGCACAAGACCAAGGATGGGAAGTAGTCCTAGTAAAACCAGAATGCATGACTTGTTTCTGGACGTATGAATTACGTGTCTTTATTGCCTTTGCCGAACGACTTGTGTACTAGCTAGAATTGTCTTCACAACTATCTTGTATCAAAGTTATTGTGTGCTATATTTCATGCTTTATGTAAAATAAGCGGTATTGTAAGTTTGTAAAATATTGTATAAAAGTTTGAACGCGAAATATTATTACAATCAGTTTTTCATATAGAATTGTAGTAGTTGAATTGTATATTAGCTACTAAGTATGAACTTAACGGGTAGGTACTACCCGAATTTAAACTTATAAAACGCTAATATGAAGAAAAAGCTTTTATAAATGAGTTCATATTATGCTACGAAATACTATTAACTACTCTTAATATTCTGTATGATTAACTTGTTCCATTTAACTATTTTGAAGGAAATGGCACCGACTACTCGACACACCGTGAATATGAATGAAGAGGAATTCCGTACTTTTCTAGCTTCAAACATAGCCGCAGTACAGGCTGCGCTACATACCAACAATAACCTTGGATCTAGCAGTACAGGAAATCGTGTAGGATGCACCTACAAAGAATTCACTGCCTGCAAACCTTTGGAATTTGATGGAACCGAAGGACCAATCGGATTGAAACGGTGGACCGAGAAGGTTGAATCGGTGTTTGCCATAAGTAAGTGTACTGAAGAGGACAAAGTGAAGTACGCTACGCATACCTTCACAGGTTCTGCGTTAACATGGTGGAATACCTATCTAGAGCAAGTGGGACAAGATGATGCGTACGCACTACCGTGGTCAGCATTCAAGCACTTGATGAACGAGAAGTACTGTCCCAGAACCGAGGTCAATAAGCTCAAGACAGAACTTAGAGGGTTACGAACCCAAGGATTTGATATTACCACGTACGAAATACGATTCACAGAATTGTGCCTATTGTGTCCGGGAGCATTCGAAGATGAGGAAGAGAAGATCGACGCGTTTGTGAAAGGATTACCGGAAAGAATCCAAGAAGATATAAGTTCACACGAGCCCGCCTCCATACAACAGGCATGTAGAATGGCTCACAAACTAGTGAACCAGATTGAAGAAAGAATTAAAGAACAGACTGCTGAAGAGGCCAATGTGAAGCAAGTCAAAAGAAAGTGGGAGGAAAACGGTGATAAGAATCACCAATACAACAACAACAGCAATTACAACAATAATCGCAACAATTATCCCAACAATCGCAACATCAATCGCAACTACAACAAACGGCCCAACAACAACAACAACAACAACAACAACAGCAACTACAACAATCATCCCAACAACAATAATAACCGCAACAACAACAACAATCAGAAGCAACTATGCCAAAGGTGTGAAAAGAATCACTCGGGGTTCTGCACCAAATTTTGCAACAAGTGTAAAAGAAATGGTCATAGCGCGGCGAAGTGTGAGGTCTACGGACCAGGGGTTAATAGAACGAAAGGAACAAATGGTGTCGGAACGAGTAATGGCGGAGCAAGTAGTGTCGGAGCAAGTTATGCCAATGTAGTTTGTTATAAATGTGGAAAACCAGGCCACATTATTAGAAATTGCCCGAACCAGGAGAACACGAATGGACAAGGCCGTGGAAGAGTTTTCAATATTAATGCGGTAGAGGCACAGGAAGACCCGGAGCTTGTTACGGGTACGTTTCTTATTGACAATAAATCTGCTTACGTTTTATTTGATTCGGGTGCGGATAGAAGCTATATGAGTAGAGATTTTTGTGCTAAATTAAGTTGTCCATTGACGCCTTTGGATAGTAAATTTTTACTCGAATTAGCAAATGGTAAATTAATTTCAGCAGATAATATATGTCGGAATCGAGAAATTAAACTGGTTAGCGAAACATTTAAGATTGATTTGATACCAGTAGAGTTAGGGAGTTTTGATGTGATAATCGGTATGGACTGGTTGAAAGAAGTGAAAGCGGAGATCGTTTGTTACAAAAATGCAATTCGCATTATACGAGAAAAAGGAAAACCCTTAATGGTGTACGGAGAAAAGGGCAACACGAAGCTACATCTTATTAGTAATTTGAAGGCACAAAAACTAATAAGAAAAGGTTGCTATGCTGTTCTAGCACACGTCGAGAAAGTACAAACTGAAGAAAAGAGCATCAATGATGTTCCCATTGCAAAAGAATTTCCCGATGTATTTCCGAAAGAATTACCGGGATTACCCCCACATCGATCCGTTGAATTTCAAATAGATCTTGTACCGGGAGCTGCACCAATAGCTCGTGCTCCTTACAGACTCGCACCCAGCGAGATGAAAGAACTGCAAAGCCAATTACAAGAACTTTTAGAGCGTGGTTTCATTCGACCAAGCACATCACCGTGGGGAGCTCCTGTTTTGTTTGTCAAGAAGAAAGATGGTACATTCAGGCTGTGTATCGACTACCGAGAGTTGAACAAACTTACCATCAAGAACCGCTACCCACTACCGAGAATCGACGACTTATTTGATCAACTACAAGGCTCGTCTGTTTATTCAAAGATTGACTTACGTTCCGGGTATCATCAAATGCGGGTGAAAGAAGATGATATTCCAAAGACTGCTTTCAGAACACGTTACGGTCATTACGAGTTTATGGTCATGCCGTTTGGTTTAACTAATGCACCAGCTGTGTTCATGGACCTTATGAACCGAGTGTGTGGACCATACCTTGACAAGTTTGTCATTGTTTTCATTGATGACATACTTATTTACTCAAAGAATGACCAAGAACACGGTGAACATTTGAGAAAGGTGTTAGAAGTATTGAGGAAGGAAGAATTGTACGCTAAGTTTTCAAAGTGTGCATTTTGGTTGGAAGAAGTTCAATTCCTCGGTCACATAGTGAACAAAGAAGGTATTAAGGTGGATCCGGCAAAGATAGAAACTGTTGAAAAGTGGGAAACCCCGAAAACTCCGAAACATATACGCCAGTTTTTAGGACTAGCTGGTTACTACAGAAGGTTCATCCAAGACTTTTCCAGAATAGCAAAACCCTTGACTGCATTAACGCATAAAGGGAAGAAATTTGAATGGAATGATGAACAAGAGAAAGCGTTTCAGTTATTGAAGAAAAAGCTAACTACGGCACCTATATTGTCATTGCCTGAAGGGAATGATGATTTTGTGATTTATTGTGATGCATCAAAGCAAGGTCTCGGTTGTGTATTAATGCAACGAACGAAGGTGATTGCTTATGCGTCTAGACAATTGAAGATTCACGAACAAAATTATACGACGCATGATTTGGAATTAGGCGCGGTTGTTTTTGCATTAAAGACTTGGAGGCACTACTTATATGGGGTCAAAAGTATTATATATACCGACCACAAAAGTCTTCAACACATATTTAATCAGAAACAACTGAATATGAGGCAGCGTAGGTGGATTGAATTATTGAATGATTACGATTTTGAGATTCGTTACCACCCGGGGAAGGCAAATGTGGTAGCCGATGCCTTGAGCAGGAAGGATAGAGAACCCATTCGAGTAAAATCTATGAATATAATGATTCATAATAACATTACTACTCAAATAAAGGAGGCGCAACAAGGAGTTTTAAAAGAGGGAAATTTAAAGGATGAAATACCCAAAGGATCGGAGAAGCATCTTAATATTCGGGAAGACGGAACCCGGTATAGGGCTGAAAGGATTTGGGTACCAAAATTTGGAGATATGAGAGAAATGGTACTTAGAGAAGCTCATAAAACCAGATACTCAATACATCCTGGAACGGGGAAGATGTACAAGGATCTCAAGAAACATTTTTGGTGGCCGGGTATGAAAGCCGATGTTGCTAAATACGTAGGAGAATGTTTGACATGTTCTAAGGTCAAAGCTGAGCATCAGAAACCATCAGGTCTACTTCAACAACCCGAAATCCCGGAATGGAAATGGGAAAACATTACCATGGATTTCATCACTAAATTGCCAAGGACTGCAAGTGGTTTTGATACTATTTGGATAATAGTTGATCGTCTCACCAAATCAGCACACTTCCTACCAATAAGAGAAGATGACAAGATGGAGAAGTTAGCACGACTGTATTTGAAGGAAGTCGTCTCCAGACATGGAATACCAATCTCTATTATCTCTGATAGGGATGGCAGATTTATTTCAAGATTCTGGCAGACATTACAGCAAGCATTAGGAACTCGTCTAGACATGAGTACTGCCTATCATCCACAAACTGATGGGCAGAGCGAAAGGACGATACAAACGCTTGAAGACATGCTACGAGCATGTGTTATTGATTTCGGAAACAGTTGGGATCGACATCTACCGTTAGCAGAATTTTCCTACAACAACAGCTACCATTCAAGCATTGAGATGGCGCCGTTTGAAGCACTTTATGGTAGAAAGTGCAGGTCTCCGATTTGTTGGAGTGAGGTGGGGGATAGACAGATTACGGGTCCGGAGATTATACAAGAAACTACCGAGAAGATCATCCAAATTCAACAACGGTTGAAAACCGCCCAAAGTCGACAAAAGAGCTACGCTGACATTAAAAGAAAAGATATAGAATTTGAAATTGGAGAGATGGTCATGCTTAAAGTTTCACCTTGGAAAGGCGTTGTTCGATTTGGTAAACGAGGGAAATTAAATCCAAGGTATATTGGACCATTCAAGATTATTGATCGTGTCGGACCAGTAGCTTACCGACTTGAGTTACCTCAACAACTCGCGGCTGTACATAACACTTTCCACGTCTCGAATTTGAAGAAATGTTTTGCTAAAGAAGATCTCACTATTCCGTTAGATGAAATCCAAATCAACGAAAAACTCCAATTCATCGAAGAACCCGTCGAAATAATGGATCGTGAGGTTAAAAGACTTAAGCAAAACAAGATACCAATTGTTAAGGTTCGATGGAATGCTCGTAGAGGACCCGAGTTCACCTGGGAGCGTGAAGATCAGATGAAGAAGAAATACCCGCATCTATTTCCAGAAGATTCGTCAACACCTTCAACAGCTTAAAATTTCGGGACGAAATTTATTTAACGGGTAGGTACTGTAGTGACCCGAACTTTTCCATGTTTATATATATTAATTGAGATTGATGTTTACATGATTAAATGTTTCCAACATGTTAAGCAATCAAACTTGTTAAGACTTGATTAATTGAAATAGGTTTCATATAGACAATTGACCACCCAAGTTGACCGGTGATTCACGAACGTTAAAACTTGTAAAAAAACTATATGATGACATATATATGGTTATATATATAGTTAACATGATATTATGATAAGTAAACATATCATTAATTATATTAACAATGAACTACATATGTAAAAACAAGACTACTAACTTAATGATTTTGAAACGAGACATATATGTAACGTTTATCGTTGTAACGACATTTAATGTATATATATCATATTAAGAGATATTCGTACATCATAATATCATGATAATATAATAATTTAAAATCTCTTTTGATATTATAAACATTGGGTTAACAACATTTAACAAGATCGTTAACCTAAAGGTTTCAAAACAACACTTACATGTAACGACTAACGATGACTTAACGACTCAGTTAAAATGTATATACATGTAGTGTTTTAATATGTATTTATACACTTTTGAAAGACTTCAATACACTTATCAAAATACTTCTACTTAACAAAAATGCTTACAATTACATTCTCGTTCAGTTTCATCAACAATTCTACTCGTATGCACCCGTATTCGTACTCGTACAATACACAGCTTTTAGATGTATGTACTATTGGTATATACACTCCAATGATCAGCTCTTAGCAGCCCATGTGAGTCACCTAACACATGTGGGAACCATCATTTGGCAACTAGCATGAAATATCTCATAAGATTACAAAAATATGAGTAATCATTCATGACTTATTTACATGAAAACAAAATTACATATCCTTTATATCTAATCCATACACCAACGACCAAAAACACCTACAAACACTTTCATTCTTCAATTTTCTTCATCTAATTGAACTCTCTCAAGTTCTATCTTCAAGTTCTAAGTGTTCTTCATAAATTCCAAAAGTTCTAGTTTCATAAAATCAAGAATACTTTCAAGTTTGCTAGCTCACTTCCAATCTTGTAAGGTGATCATCCAACCTCAAGAAATCTTTGTTTCTTACAGTAGGTTATCATTCTAATACAAGGTAATAATCATATTCAAACTTTGGTTCAATTTCTATAACTATAACAATCTTATTTCAAGTGATGATCTTACTTGAACTTGTTTTCGTGTCATGATTTTGCTTCAAGAACTTTGAGCCATCCAAGGATCCATTGAAGCTAGATCCATTTTTCTCTTTTCCAGTAGGTTCATCCAAGGAACTTAAGGTAGTAATGATGTTCATAACATCATTCGATTCATACATATAAAGCTATCTTATTCGAAGGTTTAAACTTGTAATCACTAGAACATAGTTTAGTTAATTCTAAACTTGTTCGCAAACAAAAGTTAATCCTTCTAACTTGACTTTTAAAATCAACTAAACACATGTTCTATATCTATATGATATGCTAACTTAATGATTTAAAACCTGGAAACACGAAAAACACCGTAAAACCGGATTTACGCCGTCGTAGTAACACCGCGGGCTGTTTTGGGTTAGTTAATTAAAAACTATGATAAACTTTGATTTAAAAGTTTTTATTCTGAGAAAATGATTTTTATTATGAACATGAAACTATATCCAAAAATTATGGTTAAACTCAAAGTGGAAGTATGTTTTCTAAAATGGTCATCTAGACGTCGTTCTTTCGACTGAAATGACTACCTTTACAAAAACGACTTGTAACTTATTTTTCCGACAAGAAACCTATACTTTTTTTGTTTAGATTCATAAAATAGAGTTCAATATGAAACCATAGCAATTTGATTCACTCAAAACGGATTTAAAATGAAGAAGTTATGGGTAAAACAAGATTGGATAATTTTTCTCATTTTAGCTACGTGAAAATTGGTAACAAATCTATTCCAACCATAACTTAATCAACTTGTATTATATATTATGTAATCTTGAGATACCATAGACACGTATACAATGTTTCGACCTATCATGTCGACACATCTATATATATTTCGGAACAACCATAGACACTCTATATGTGAATGTTGGAGTTAGCTATACAGGGTTGAGGTTGATTCCAAAATATATATAGTTTGAGTTGTGATCAATACTGAGATACGTATACACTGGGTCGTGGATTGATTCAAGATAATATTTATCGATTTATTTCTGTACATCTAACTGTGGACAACTAGTTGTAGGTTACTAACGAGGACAGCTGACTTAATAAACTTAAAACATCAAAATATATTAAAAGTGTTGTAAATATATTTTGAACATACTTTGATATATATGTATATATTGTTATAGGTTCGTGAATCAACCAGTGGCCAAGTCTTACTTCCCGACGAAGTAAAAATCTGTGAAAGTGAGTTATAGTCCCACTTTTAAAATCTAATATTTTTGGGATGAGAATACATGCAGGTTTTATAAATGATTTACAAAATAGACACAAGTACGTGAAACTACATTCTATGGTTGAATTATCGAAATCGAATATGCCCCTTTTTATTAAGTCTGGTAATCTAAGAATTAGGGAACAGACACCCTAATTGACGCGAATCCTAAAGATAGATCTATTGGGCCTAACAAACCCCATCCAAAGTACCGGATGCTTTAGTACTTCGAAATTTATATCATATCCGAAGGGTGTCCCGGAATGATGGGGATATTCTTATATATGCATCTTGTTATTGTCGGTTACCAGGTGTTCACCATATGAATGATTTTTATCTCTATGTATGGGATGTGTATTGAAATATGAAATCTTGTGGTCTATTGTTACGATTTGATATATATAGGTTAAACCTATAACTCACCAACATTTTTGTTGACGTTTTAAGCATGTTTATTCTCAGGTGATTATTAAGAGCTTCCGCTGTCGCATACTTAAATAAGGACAAGATTTGGAGTCCATGCTTGTATGATATTGTGTAAAAACTGCATTCAAGAAACTTATTTTGTTGTAACATATTTGTATTGTAAACCATTATGTAATGGTCGTGTGTAAACAGGATATTTTAGATTATCATTATTTGATAATCTACGTAAAGCTTTTTAAACCTTTATTGATGAAATAAAGGTTATGGTTTGTTTAAAAATGAATGCAGTCTTTGAAAAACGTCTCATATAGAGGTCAAAACCTCGCAACGAAATCAATTAATATGGAACGTTTTTAATCAATAAGAACGGGACATTTCATGTTGAGCCATAAAATTTTCATTTCTGTCATCTGATTCCCCCCTCCCGCATTACCTTGCTGCTGATCTCTTTCGACCTGTGGATGATGGCCATCATATGGTGCTGCAGCGTTATGTCATTTCTTTAAAACCTTAGCACCATGATATACTTTCAAACCAATTGTATCACGGGGTTCTGGTGCTGCAATTATTAATCCCCCCTGACTTCTATCGACACCGAGATACTCAGCAATTAAAGTAACAAAGATACCACCTCCTATTATACTATTAGGTCGTAAACCCCTAACCATAGCCGATAAATAATAACCCACACAATAAGGTATACTCACAGCGCTCTGTGGGTCTCGAATACACATGAGATAAAATAAATCATTCTCATTTACCTTCTCTTTGTTCCTTCCTCGCTGTGTAATCGAGTTTGCTAAGAACCTATGGATTACTCTTAGCTCAGCTCTATCAATATCAGTATAAGAGTTATTCCCCCCACGAAATCGGTTATGTCTAGTCATTCTACTCCATTTTCCATTCATATCAAAATTTTCATCAACCCTCCTACCATTAACTACCAACCTTTGACAATCAGTAGATGCTAGTTCCTCAGGCGTATATATACACAAAGCCTGAGCCATGTCTAGTAGAGACATATGACGCATCACACCTCCTAATAAAAATCTAATAAAACTCCGATCGGTTAAGGTAGCTACCCGATCATTTATTTCAACACTACATAATAATTCCACACACCATTCTCTATATACACGCCTACGTATATTGAACAAACGTTTTCAATCATTAAAAGTAGAATTACCATACCTTAGTGTAAGCAATTCTCTGATTGGATCGGCCAATCCCACTGTTTCTAACGATTACCAATATATTACCCTGGGTACTTCAACAACATTAGACTGAAGAGTGTGCAAGTTCCTCTGATATTTTGGATAATCTATCCAATGTCGGTCAAACCTTAAATTAGGTGTAAATCTGCCAATTCTATATTTGAATATGAAATGAATTGATGCGGTAGATTTTGTCTATATTGGTAGTTGATGTGGTAGCATGGGGGTACGTGATAGTACTATATTTTACTACGAAATACGTTACAAATTACACAAGTTTTAATTATTTATTTACAAATGGGATATACCTAAACCTTGCTACAACACTATAGGCAGTGTACCTAATCGTACAGTAGTGTAGTTTTTAGTAAGTCCGGTTCGTTCCACAGGGAGCGGGCTTATTGCATACTATATTTTTAAACAATTATATTTGTACAAAATATATTATATTAATAATATATAAAAGGGGATTTTTACCGTTTAATGACCGGTTTGTCGATTTTAAAACTTTAGTCGCAGTTAAAACCGAATGTAAAATAAATATAACTTAATTTAAAACGTAAAATAAATAACGATAATGAAATTTCGATAAATAAAAGTGCGATAATTAAAAAGTACGATAATTAAAAGTGTAATTAAATACAATAACAATAAATAAAAGTGCAATAATTAGAAGTGCAATTAAATATGAAAATAAAGGAATTATGCTTATTTAAACTTCCATAATCATGATGTTTGACGTGTTGATTTTAGTTTTATGCCCATGGGTTAATTGTCCTTTGTCCTGGATTATTTAATATGTCCATACGGATTTGTCCATAATAGTCCATCAGTCATAAATATAAAGAGCGAAAGCCTTCGTCAAATTATTCTTATTCCCGAAGTCAAATATTCCAACTAATTGGGGATTCGAATTGTAACAAGGTTTTAATACTTTGTTTAATGAATAGAACAGGTTATCGACTGCGTGTAAACCAAGGTTTTACTACTTTGTTAACAATTACACCAATTACCTTTGAATGTAATTCACCCCTGTTTCAACAAGTCTATTAACTATTAATCCAGTTCCGTGTCCGGTAAAATGAATAATTATTGGTATTTATAGATATCCCGCCCACCGTACCAGTCAAGCGTATGTGGTTATATACAAATACGTCAAATTATAAGTTTGTATATTAAATTAACAAGGTATTGTTTAGTTAATATAAAATCCATTAATAGCCCATAGTCTAATTTCCACAAGTGTCGTTCTTTTATCCAAACCCCAATTATGGTACAAAGTCCAATTACCCAATTTTAATATTTTTAGCCCAACATCATGATTACTTCAGTATTAAATAAGCATAATAATAACTTAAGCATAATAATAACTTAAGTACGAGACATTAATTTAAAAAGGAGAACATAACTTACATTGAGTATTTATCGCGTAGTGTTACACGGACAGAATTTCGACTTCAAAAACCCGTAAAATAACCTTTACATAACCCGAACTAATCTAATATAAAACTACCCTATACTATATATATATATATATATTTTATATATATATATATATATTTATTATTTATTACAGAGTATTATTATTATTTTTTATATTTTTACTCGGCAGAATGCATGGCCGTTTATAGGCGTTTTGATTTCTGACAGCTCCGCGAGTCGTGGAGTTTTAAGCCTGCAAACTCCGCGAGTCATGGAGTTTGAAAATCCAGCTCACATAATTTTGGAACCTTGCTTGTCGACATAATTTATATATAAATATAAAATATAAATAATTAATATAATTATTTATATATTATATTATATTCTTGTGCATAGTAGACTTGTAATTTTTAGTCCGTTGTATCGGGCGTTGATAGTTGACCCATGTCCCGATTCCGGATTTTCGAACGTCCTTACGTACTATTTTATATCGTGTACTTTGCATTTTGTAACTTGTACTCTTGTCATTTTTAGACGTTTCTCATCAATAAATTGAACCTTTTGAATTGTATCTTGTACATTTGAGCTTTTTGGACGTTTGTGTCTTCAAATCTTCGTTTTCGCCTTTTATCTTCGCACTTATTTAATATAAACGATTACAACTTACAATAGGAAAATTACAACTAAATAATTTACATATTGGGAGGATATTGCTACTAAATATATGTTTATTTGGAGCACTATCAGTAGTTAATCTCCTATTCTTCTGCATTCTCAGGAGGAGCATTGTGAGCCTGAGATGCGGATGAAGATTCACCCCTTTCAGTCTGCAAAACACATTAAACACAATTTTTGTGCATCCAAATATGCATTAGTGTTATCAGAATCATAAATCAAAACAATCATAATGACATATTTAATCCATATTAAACTTTATATGCATTTTCACAATATTAACAATTCTACACTTTTACAAATAAACATATATGAAAATGTATACAATGTTCTTTAACTTTTATCTCAAATAACATGTCAAAATAATCATTACTAGTAATTAAACAAGTTCCAAATGGCATTCATATCAATTAAATTGAGTTCATGCATTTTTGACTCAAAAAGTCCACTTTAATACTTAAAAATCATGTTTAGGATCAAAGTTTTGATCATTTAGCAACCTAAACATGTTACACTACTCAATTTAGTATAAACTAACAACAAAATTCGGACATAACCCGTTTATATAAAAAAAACCCCCAATTTTTCTCAAGAACACGAACCCTAGATTACTCAAAATTTGAAGTTTAGGACTTCTAATCATGTTAAATAGCATCAATCTAGGTTATACAAGCATAATACATAAACAATTTAAGCATAATTAAACTAGAAATCATCAAAATCAAATTAGGTATAAATTTATTCAAGAACACTAAAAATCCGAATTAAAGAGTATTTAGATGTAGAAATTACCGATCTCCTTGAAAAATTTGATGTTGAACAGTGAAAAATTTCGAATTTGAGAGCGTTTTGTGTGTGTTTTTCGCAGAAAATTGGGTGTGGTGTGTTGGGGACTGGTCTGTTCGACCAGTTAACCCTTTCTGAATTTTTATTTCTCCGCAAGTGCGGATGTGGGGTCACCCCAAACTCCGTGAGTGCGGATTATCTTTTTTTTAATAAGGTTTAACTAATAAAAAAAATTAATAAATTTTAAAAATTTGTTTTCCTTTTTATTTAGGACGAGGTTGTTTCGGTATGTTTACCTAGTCCGTCCCTCGATAAAATTTTAAAATTTATCATTTTAAAGCGTTTGTTTTAAAAGCAAAGATTTTTGAGTTTTTTTTTTAAATGTTTTTGGCATACTTTAAATCAATAAGATTAAAAATAATGATAATAAAATTTCTCGTCCCTCCCTTGGGTAAAGCAATTTCGGTTCAACGACCTAGTCTTCAACTCACGACGAATTTTAAATATCAAATTTTTAACTTAATGAAATAAAGTAAATTTTAATTTTTAAATTCACACCAAACTTAAATTTAAAATGCATAAAATTAAAAATTCATATTAATATTTTTATACATTAATTTTACAAACTTATATTGAAAATATTAATTTTTAAAATATTTAAAAACTTAAATATATTGGTTTTAGAAATTTACAATAATAATTTAATATTAATTTATTAATTTTAAAAATATGGTAAAAATAAAATTAAAAATATTTTTGGTCTTTTATCCCACTTTAATCAATCAAATATTATCAAAAATATACGCCCCTCTTTTGGGTAAAGTAATTTCGGCTATATTACCCAGTTTTACACCTGACGAATTTATGAAATATTTTGGATTGATTGATTAAAGATATTTATACCTTAAGAATAAACGGTAAATTTCGCAGTGATGTAATAAATTTTTGTATGATATCAATAATTTCGGTTTCGCATACCTAATTTTATTGAATATCAATTTAATACTTTATAACTAACGATTCAACGTTTATTATCAAAAGGTTAAAAGCAATAAATAAAAAATAAAAACTGCACATACTTACCTATGATATAGAATTCTCAGAGACCTGCTTTAGCCGACTCATAGGAGAGTCGTGTGATTTGGTTTTCCATAGCTACATAAACGTAACCTCGATTCTTCAATAAGTTTTCTTCTAAACATATGAACGGTCCTTCTCTGCATAGAGTAACAAATTCGGTATTTGAATATGATTGATTGTTCGAACATTTACCTTCGTGTGAACATTTTCCGCATTTATGACATCTTTCAAGGTGTCGTGCTCTTCTTTTTGTTGCGGATTCTGATTTTCCTTTACCAAAATGTATCTTATGATGATCTTTCCTGAGTTCTTTTCTCACTTCGTCCATTTTTCCTCTTATGAATGATACCAGTTCACTCGGGAAGATGTTATTATTACGTTTAGTAATCATAGTGTGTAGTAGTAGACCATGGTTCAGATCAAAGGAATTCTTCATCTCGTAAAACCTAAAAGAAATAAAAATTCAGAATAGAAGGAGAAGACTAGTTCTTTAGGGTCTGCTAGGGAAAGACCATTCGGATTCCATTCTCGAGAACTACAAAAAAATAGAATATCTAACTCTAACAGAAATAAATATTATCCTTAAAAAGACTTGATTCTCCCCACACTTAGTTAGCTGTGGTGTTGAAATTGTGATTAACTTCATTGTCAACTTCCATTGGACCATGTATGTAATGTTTAACTCTGTGACCATTAACTTTAAATTCAATCCCATTTGAATTTATCAACTCTATTGTTCCATATGGAAAAACTCTTTTAACTATGAATGGTCCAGACCATCTAGATTTTAATTTTCCAGGAAATAGCTTGAATCGTGAATTGAAAAGAAGGACTCTGTCTCCTTCCTTAAATTCTTTTGAACTTCTGATTCTTTTATCATGCCATTTCTTCGTTCTTTCCTTATAGATTAACGAATTTTCATATGCTTCATGTCTTAGTTCTTCTAATTCGTTTAGTTGACTTAACCGTAGACGTCCGGCTTCATGCAAATCAAGATTACATGTCTTCAAAGCCCAAAATGTTTGTACTCAATTTCTACTGGAAGGTGACATGCTTTTTCATAAACGAGTTTAAAAGGTGTGGTTCCAATTGGAGTTTTGTAGGCTGTTCTAAAAGCCCAGAGTGCATCCTCTTTGATCCTACGGTTTTCTCTAGAATACGTTTTAATGCTCGGTTGGTATTTTCAACTTGTCCACTTGTTTGTGGATGATAAGCAGTTGAGATTTTATGAGCTACTCCATATCTTTTGAGAACTTTCTCAAGTTGATTATTACAAAAATGAGTACCCCGATCACTTATTAAAGCTTTCGGTGTTTCGAACCTTGCAAAAAGACATTTTAAGAAGTTGACTACAACTCATGCATCGTTAGTTGGGAGAGCTTGTGCTTCCGCCCATTTAGATACATAATCAATGGCAACAAGAATGTAGAGATTATTATGAGATTTTGGAAATGGACCCATAAAGTCAATACCCCAAACGTCAAATACTTCACAAACTTGAATGACATTTTGTGGCATTTTATCACGTTGACTTATTTTTTCGGCCCTTTGACAAGCATCACAGGTTTTACAAAGAAGGTGTGCATCTTTGAAAATTGTAGGCCAATAGAATCCAGCGTCGTAAACTTTTCTTGCTGTGAGTTGAGGCCCATAATGCCCTCCTGTTGGTCCTGTGTGACAATGGTTTAAGATTTGACTAGCTTCATCTCCGAATACACATCGGCGTATTATTCCATCGGGACAACTTTTAAACAAATGTGGATCTTTCCAGAAATAGTGTTTTATATCACTAAAGAATTTCTTTCGTTTTTGGTACGACAATCCTTTTTCAAGGAATCCACATACTAAGTAGTTTGCATAGTCTGCAAATCATGGAATTTCATTATAATCGATCTTCAAAAGATATTCATCAGGAAAGTTATCTTGTATAGCCGATTCATTTAGAACTTCTAATTCAGGATTTTCAAGACGAGAAAGATGATCAGCGACGAGATTTTCTGCTCCCTTTTTGTCTCGGATTTCAATATCGAACTCTTGTAAGAGTAAGATCCAATGGATTAATTGTGGTTTGGCATCTTATTTCGAAAATAGGTATCTAAGAGCAGAATGGTCGGTATAGACCACCATTTTAGCTAGAACGAGATATGAACGAAATTTGTCAAAAGCAAAGACAATAGCAAGGAGTTTTTTTTCAGTAGTTGTGTAATTCGTTTGTGCTCTTTGTAGTATCTTACTAGCATAATAAATAGGTTGAAATCGTTTTCAATCCTTTGTCCTAAAACAGCTCCCATTGCAAAATCACTTGCATCGCACATAAGTTCAAATGGTAGATTCCAATTTGGAGTTATCATGATCGGCGCATTAGTGAGTTTTTCTTTAAGAATATTAAAAGATTTGATGCATTCATCCGAAAAGATGAATGGAGCATCCTTTTCTAGGAGTTTATTCATAGGAGTGGTAATTTTAGAAAAATCTTTTATGAAACATCGGTAAAAACGGGCATGCCCTAGAAAACTCCTAACTCCTCTAACATTGATGGGATGTGGAAGTTTAGCAATTACATCTACTTTAGCTCTATCCACTTCAATTCTTTCATTTGAGATTTTATTTCCAAGAACGATGCCTTCTTTAACCATGAAATGGCATTTCTCCCAATTAAGAACTAGATTTGATTGTTCGAATCTAATAAGCATTCGTTCAAGATTAACTAGACATGTTTCAAAAGTATCACCCAAGACTGAAAAGTCATCCATAAAAACTTCCATGCATTCTTCTATCATGTCATGAAAAATCGCCATCATGCACCTTTGAAAGGTTGCAGGGGCGTTGCAAAGTCCAAATGGCATGCGTTTGTAAGCAAAAGTACCATAAGAGCACGTGAACGCGGTTTTCTCTTGGTCCTCGGGTGCTATCGGAATTTGAAAGTATCCGAAAAAACCGTCAAGAAAACAATAGTAACTATTCCCGGCTAATCTTTCCAATATTTGATCAATGAAAGGTAAGGGAAAGTGATCTTTTCTGGTGGCGTCATTTAGTTTTCTATAATCAATACAGACACGCCATCCTGTTACAGTCCTAGTAGGAATAAGCTCATTTTTTTCATTTGTGATGACAGTCATGCCACCCTTCTTAAGTACGCATTTACTGGGCTTACCCATGGACTATCAGAAATTGGATAAATTAAACCTGCATCTAGCAATTTAATAATTTCTTTCTTAACAACATCTTGCATATTAGGATTTAGTCTTCGTTAGCGTTGCACATATGTTTTATGACCTTCTTCCATAAGGATTTTATGTGTGCAATATGAAGGACTTATGCCTTTAGTGTCATGAATCTTCCATGCAATAGCTGGTTTATGAGCTTTTAGTACAGAAATGAGTCAAGATTTTTCATTTTCTGTAAGAGAAGATGATATTATCGCAGGTAATTCAGATTCACCATGTAAATAAGCGTATTCCAAATGGGTTGGAAGTGGCTTTAACTCTAATGTCGGTAGTTCTTCTATCGATGATTTGTATCGATATCTGTCTTCCTCTTTTAGCATTTGAAGTTCTTCTGTTGTTGGTTCGTATTCATTAGCCATGAGTGTGGCTAACATTTCAGCTTCATCAATTGGTTCAGTTCGTTCTCCTAAAGAACATTCTCCCGTTCCTTTTAATTCTGGAAATTCTTCTAACAATTCTGCATGTGAATCTATAGTTTGAATATAATAACATGTATTATCTGCAGATTGCGGTTGTTGCATGGCTCTATCAATAGAAAAGGTAACACTCTCGTCCTCTATACTTAGGGTCAGTTTCTTACCAAACACGTCTATTATTGCTTTAGCCGTGTTTAAGAATGGTCTTCCTAATATAAGAGGAACTCGAGAATCTTCTTCCATGTCCAAAATAACAAAGTCTACTGAAAATACTAAAGTACCAACTTTAACTAGAATGTTCTCCATTATCCCTCTAGGATATTTTACTGATCGATCGGCTAGTTGTATGCTTATTCGTGTTGGTTTCAATTCTCCAAGGTCTAGTTTAGTGTATAGTGAATACGGCATTAAATTTATACTAGCACCTAAGTCTGCCAATGCTTCTATTGAACTAAGACTACCCAGAAAACATGGAGTTGTGAAACTTCCTGGATCTGATAATTTTTCCGGTATCTTATTCAACAGCACTGCAGAACAATTAGCATTCATTGTAACAGCCGAAAGTTCTTCCATTTTCTTTCTATTTGTGATTAGATCTTTCAGAAATTTAGCATATCTAGGCATTCCTGAAATAAGCTTCAATGAAAGGAAGAATGACATTTATTTGTTTAAACATATTCAAGAATTTGGATTGCTCGGCTTCAAGTCTTTCTTTTCTCATTTTACTCGGGTAAGGAAGTGGTGGTTGGTATGGTTTAACATAAGGTTTAGCCTTAACTGTGTTATCTTCATTAACCTTTTCAACTACCGGTTCTTTTTCCTTTTCTTGATCAGATTGTGGTTCTTGTAAAGTAGGAATAGAGTCATCGGAATTTACATGCATTTCAGGTGGTTTAAGTGTAATACCACTTCTCGTGGTAATGGCTTTAGCTGTTTCATTCCAGGGGTTAGCATTTGTATCGCTGGGTAGACTCCCTGGTTTTCTTTCACCTATCAACCTTGCTAGGTTACTTATTTTTATTCCAGATTTTGGATAGAAGCTTGTTGATTTCTAAATGCTTAAGCATTTTGTTCATTAGTTTGTTTCTGAGATGTGAAAAATTGAGTTTGAGATTCAACTAGCTTCGACATCATATCTTCTAAATTTGGCTTTTTATCATCGGTTTGTGGTGGTTTATTTGGAAAAATAGGCCTTTGCTGATTGTAAGTATTATTAGATACTTGTTGATTGCTAGGACCTTATTGATTGTTGTGTGGAACATTTCGGTTATAATTCTGATTTTGATTGTAGATTGGTCTTGACGGTTAATAATTATTCTGATAATTATTTCCAGGCCTTTGGTTCATGTATGAAACATTCTCTCTTTGTTCCATTGTTTGTTCAATACTGAGACAATCTTTTGTCAAATGTGGTCCTCCACACTGCTCATAACTAATTCGTATTGCGTGAATATCTTTAGTCATCTTATCCATTCGTCTCTCGAAAGCATCTATCTTTGCGGACATGGAATCAAAGTCATGGCTAGAATCGGCTCTAGCTGCTTTATATGATCTAACGATATCTTTTTCTTGATGCCACACATGTGAGTGGGAGGCAGTGTTATCAATAATTTTGTAAGCTTCAGTTGCGGTTTTCTTTATAATGGAACCACCAGCTGCTATGTCGATGTCTTTTCGTGTAGTGATGTCGCATCCTTGGTAGAATATTTGTACTATTTGATAAGTGTCCAAACCATGTTGCGGACATCCTCTCAATAACTTTCCAAATCTTGTCCACGCCTCATATAAAGTTTCATTTGGCTTTTGTGTGAATGTAACAATTTCTCCTTGAAGTCTCACGGCTTTAGATGCCGGAAAGAATTGTTTAAGAAATTTTTCAACTAAAACATCCCGTGTATCAATCGTCCCTTCAGGTAACGATTCTAACCAATCTTTGGCTTCTCCCTTTAAAGTCCAGGGAAATAACATGAGATAGATCTGTTCATCCTTAACTTCTCTTATTTTAAATAGAGTACAGATCCTATTAAAGGTGCAAAGATGTTCATTTGGATCTTCCTTCGGCGCACTACTAAATTCGCATTGATTAGTTACCATGTGTAGGATTTGTCCTTTGATTTCATAATCTGGCGCATTAATGTCTGGTTGAGTAATGGCATGACCTTGGCCAGTGCGTTTAGCTCTCATTCGGTCTTCCATACTTAGAGGTTCTAGATTTTCCATGATTGGATTTGTTGAATCTGAATCACTAGATGATTCTGATTTAATGGTTTCTTCCTCGACAATCTCTGAATGAGTGATTTGTGGTTCAGGAGGAATGATTAGTGGTTCAGGATCTCTGAATTGTCCCTGAATATCCTCCGGATTCTCAATTGTGAGGTCGGGTTCAAAAAATGGATTATCGAAAATTTGAATTGGAGTACTTGGTCGACTAGATGACGATTCTAAAGAAAAATCAACGGCGACAATATTGGCTAGATGTCTTGATCGAGTTACAGTTGGTGAACGTATGAAAGGTGGTGAATGTTTTGTTCGGTGCATTCACTGAATATCCTATTAGTTATAAAGATAAAAATTATATAAGTTATCAAATTAATAGACTTTTCTGATTTTTGCCCACGTTTCGAATAGCCAATAGATGCAGCAGGTAGCCAGGACCCTTTAAATCAGAAGCCCACAACTCGCCACTAACAAATCCAACTATTACTACGAACCAGAAAATTTTGGATGTCTATTAATTTAACCGCTTAAAATAATTTTTCGTCGAAATTTTGAAATAAAAATCTATGTCCTAAAAACTAGAGCGTCGAGAAATAATAAAGAAAAAGAGTGCGTCGAAAAACGTCGAAAAAATAAAAGGTCGAAAAACAATAAAATGCAGCGTCGAAACTTAAAAGTCTAAAAACTAAAAATTAAAACTTACGTCTAAAGGTATTAAAGCTTAAAAGGAACTCTATATCCAAAACAGCAATAACTTAAAAAGTACTAAAATCTTAAAACGGCGTTCTAAAATTCTAAAGCACCTAAATCTTAGTCTAAAGAAAAAGCACTTAAGGGATTTTACGGCAAAGCCTAAAAATCTAGAAATAAAAATAACTACGGCAAAAATACTATATCTTAAAACTAGTTACAAACGATAAATATTATAAAAGTTACGAATTAAACGATTAAGATATACAAAATTTAAAAATAAAACTAAAGTTATAAAAATACAATTTTTATAAAAATATTATTTTTATATTATTATTTTATAAAAGTATTAATTTATATAATAAAACTAATTAGACTTAATAATACTAATTAAAACTAAAAATAAAACTAAATTAAACTAATTAATATTTTAATTAAACCCTAAATGATTTAATTAATAATAATAAAAATTAAATTAAACCCTAAATCGTATTAAATGCTGTACCAGGTTTCAGTTGTCAGACATCTCCGCGAGTGCAGATTTCTTCAGCCAAATAACTCCGTGAGTGCGGAGGATCCAGATTCAGATGATGTGCAGGTTCAAATTACGCAGGTTCAGTGTTTTTTTTTAATTTTCTGTTTTTAGTTTTTACAAAATATAACTTAAATAAAACTTATACTTTAACAATTATTTATTAGATTTTTATAATTCTAAAAAAAATAAACTTTTTAATTAAAACACCTAAATAGATATATATATATATATATATATATATATATATATATATATATATATATATATATATATATATATATATATATATATATATATATATATATATATATATATATATATATATATATATATATATATATATATATATATATATATATATATATATATTTTATGTTTTTATATTTTTATTTTTAATATTTAAAACTTATATTTTTACAAAAATAGATTAAAACTTAATAAAAATCTTTCTTTTTTTTATAGCGTTTCGCTTCGGCGTTGAATCTTTCCCCGGCAGCGGCGCCAAAAATACTTGATGTGTGTAGCAGCGTATACAAAATAGTTATATTTTTATTGCGAAATACTATTTAATACGATACAATTTTACACAAGTTATTTATTTATTATTAGAGTGGATATACCTAAACCTTGCTACAACACTATAGGCAGTGTATCTAATCGTACAGTAGTGTAGTTTTTAGTAAGTCCGGTTCGTTTCGCATGGAGCTAGCCAAGTTTAACGCTATATTTTTTTTTTGAAACTATATTTGTATAAATATATATATATATATATATATATATATATATATATATATATATATATATATATATATATATATATATATATATATATATATAAGTAATATTATTATTATTATAAAAGGGGTTTTTTTTTACCGTTTAATGACAAGTTTGTCGATTTTAAAACTTTAGTAACAATTAAAACCTAATGTAAAATATTAAATATACAAATAACTTAATTTAAAGCGTAAAGTAAATGAAGATAATAAAATTGTGATAAATTAAAGTGCGATAAATAAAATTGCGGTAATTAAAAAGTACGATAATTAAAAGTGCGATAAGATATAAAATAAAGGAATTATGCTTATTTAAACTTCCGTAATCATGATGTTCGACGTGTTGATTTTAGTTTATTATCATGGGTTAATTGTCCTTTGTCCTGGATTATTCGATATGTCCATACGATTTTGTCCATAATAGTCCATCAGTCATAAATATAAAGTGCGAGAGTCCTCGTCAAATTATCCTTATACCCGAAGTCAAATATTCCAACTAATTGGGGATTCGAACTGTAACAAGGTCTTAATACTTTGTTTAATGAATACACCAGGTTATCGACTGCGTGTAATCCAAGGTTTCAATACTTTGTTAACAATTACACCAATTACCCTTGAATGTAATCCACCCCTGTCTCAACGAGTCCATTGACTATTAATCCATCCCCGTGTCTGGTAAAATGAACAATTATTGGTATTTATAGATATCCAGCCCACCGTACCCGATTAAGCGTATGTGGTTATTTATAGATACATCGAATTGTAATCTTTAATATTAAAATAACGAGGTATCGTTTAGTTAATATAAAACCCATTAATAGCCCATAGTCTAATTTCCACAAGTGTCGTTCTTTTGTCCAAACCCCAATTATGGTACAAAGCCCAATAACCCCGTCTTTAATATTTAGCCCAACATCACGATTACTTCGGCTTAAACAAGAATAATACTAACTTAGCTACTAGACATTAATTTAAAAAGGTTGAACATAACTTACAATGAGTATTAATAGCGTAGCGTTACACGGACAGAATTTTGACTTACAAACTTAAAACATTCACCATTATAACCTTATTAGTATTAAACTTAAATTAAAATTAAAATTAAAATTATAAAATATAAATATATCGTAGATAGATAAGAAAGAAAAAGATGTTGAAATCGATCAGAATGCGCGGCCTTTTATAGGCCCACGTTTCACTGTACAGCTCCGCGAGTGCAGAGCTTTTGTGCTTCACAGCTCCGCGAGTGCGGAGGTTCCATTTCCAGCTCACATTTTGGATCCTAGCTTGCCGACGGTTTTTAATATATAAATATAATATATATATATATATATATATATATATATATATATATATATATATATATATATATATATATATATATATATATATATATATAATTTTATAGAATTAATTATATATTATATTATATTTATGTGCATAGTTAATTTGTAATTTTAGGTCTGTTGCGTCGTGCATTGATAGTTGACTCAGGTCCCATTTTTGAATTTTCGAACGCCTTTTCGTACAATTTAATATCTTGTACTTTGCTTTTTGCGGCTTGTACTCTTGCCATTTTTAGACGTTTCTCATCAATAATTTGAACCACTTGGATTGTACTTTGTACTTTTTAGCTTTTTGGTCGTTTGCATCTTCAAATAGTCGAATCTGTCTTTTGTCTTCACCTTTTATTATTTAATCGAATATAACTTGTAAATAGAACAACTGCAATTAAAGCTTGTCTTTCTTGAAAGATAATGCTATGAAATATATGTCCGTTTTTAGCATTATCACTAGCGATACTACTGGAACTGCACTTGTGTCAATTAAATTGAAAGGAACTGCAAATTATAGTGTTTGGAGCAGAGCTATGCTTCTTGCTTTAAATACTAAAAATTAAAAAGGGATTTATTGATGGAACTTTTAAAAGAAGTGATTATGAAAAGGATGAAGTTTTGTTAAATCAAGGGGATATATAATTCTGTGGTATTAACATGGATACTTACATCTATTTCAGATGAATTGTATTTGGGACAAATCTTTTCTAATAATTCTGTTACTGTCTGACAAGAACTCAAAGAAACTTATGATAAAATTGATGGTTCAATTACATTTAATTTACATAAGCAAATCAATTCATTGACACAAGGAGGTTCTAGTGTTTCTGAATATTATCATAAGCTAAATACTTTGTGGAAACAATTTGATGCTCTTTTTAAGTTGCCTGAATGTGTTTGTACTGCTAATGCTGATTTTGTTAAACATAATAATGTAATGAAACTTATGCAGTTTCTTATGGGACTTGATGAGGTTTACCAGCCAATAAGAAGTAATCTTCTTATGACTGTTCCCCTTCCCAATGTTAAAACTGCTTTTGCAGTTATTTCAAGGGAAGAGTCTCATAGGAATTTTTCTGGACATACTGTTGGTCAAAAGTACTTTTGTTGCTAAGACACCTAATAATGTTAATGGGAACAACAACTTTAATAGACCTAATAATATGAATAATACAAATCAATTTAAGAGGTCTGGAACTGGAAGGGGTCTTAATGCAAATTTTAAGTGTACTAAGTGTGGTATGATTGGTCACACTGTGGATAGATGTTTTGAAGTTATTGGATATCCTCCTGGATATATAAGAAAACCATTTAATCAGGGTGCTCCAAAATTTACTACTAATAATAACAATTGTGTTTCTGATAATGCTAATGCTACCACTAGTAGTTCTCCTTTTACTGTTGATCAGATTTCAAAGTTAATGAGTCTCATTAATGATAAAGACAAAGGGAATTCTACTGCTGCTCTTAATGCTAATATGTCAGGTAATTTTTGGAATAATAGCAGTAAATTTAACTCAAATTTTGAAAAATTCTTTTGTAATAACATGTTTTCTACAAATAATAAACATCATCATAAAGATTGGATTATAGATTCAGGAGCAAATCAACATATGATTTGCTCTGACAGTGACAGTGATTTATTTGATGAAATTGATGTGTTTAATATGAATATTTCTGTGTCTCATCCTAATGGCACTCAAACTAAAATTGTTAAAGTTGGAAATATTCAAATAAATGAATTTATAACTCTTTATAATGTCTTATATATTCCTGAATATTGTGTGAATTTACTGTCTGTTAATAAGTTAACTGTTGGTAACAGATTCTTTGTTGGGTTTAATGAACAACATTGTTTTATTCAGGATTTGATGCTAAACAAATTAGTGGGGATTGGTGATGAAAAAGATGGTCTTTATATGTTTAAGAAAATGAATATTGGTAATTGTGCTAATTCTTTTTGTGGTTCTTTAAAACTTTGGCATCACAGACTTGGACATCCTGCAAGTCAAGTTTTAGTGGTCTTAAAAGAAATATTTAATTTAAAAGATTCTAATTTTACTGAACCTTGTGAGATTTGTCATAAGGCAAAACAAACAAGAGAACCTTTTCCTCTTAGTGAAAATAAGTCTGTTATATTATGTGATTTATTGCATCTTGATCTATGTGGGCCCATATAAGGTGGTTAGTAAGGAAGGATACAAATACTTTCTTACTATTGTTGATGATTTTACTAGGGCTGTTTGGATTTTTATGATTAAAACCAAAGATGAAGTGTTTGACAATGTGAATTATTTGTACAACATACTTCAAAATCAATTTAACACAAAAGTTAAAATGATAAGAAGTGATAATGGGGCTGAATTTGTTAATTCTAAAATGGATAATTTTTGTTCTAGTCATGGTATTATTCATCAAACCACTATTGCCTATACTCCTCAGCAAAATAGGATTGCTGAAAGGAAACATAGACATATGCTGAATGTAGCTAGAAGTCTTATGTTTCAAGGGGGGATACCTCTTAATACGTGGACTGATTGTGTGTTAACTGCTTGTTATTTGATTAACAGATTACCATCTTCTGTGCTGTCTGGAAAGTCTCCTTTTGAGTTGGTGTATGGATTTAAACCTAGTCTCTCTCATTTAAGGGTGTTTGGTTGTTTATGTTTTGCTACTGTGTTAAACAATTATGATAAATTCAGTTCTAGAACTGAGAAATGTGTCTTTATTGGTTATTCTTCTGTTAAAAGGGGTCATAAACTTTTTAGTCTTGATTCAAAAACCATTTTTTATTCAAGAGATGTTAAATTTTATGAAACTATTTTTCCTTTAAAAGAAAAGGTTGATACTTGTTATGAGAACAATAATTTTGAGTCTGATGTTAATCATTTAAATTTCTTTGATCAAATATTTTCTGAAAGTCAAAATACCAACACTCAAAGTCCCAATGATGAATGGAGAGAAAGAGAAGCTGAAGTAAGTGAAGGCACAGAGTATGATTCTTCAAGTAACACTAATAGTGAAACTGAAGATAATACTCAAAGTGCAACACTTGATGATAATACTAGTGATAGCACTAGTTCTCCCGAGGGCAGTTTTCAAAATATTTTTTAAACTAATCCAACTTAAACTTTAGGAGATGACCTTAATCTCAGAAGGTCTAGTAGACCTACTAAGAGACCTTCTAAGTTTGATGATTATATTGTTGATAATAGTGTGAAATATGATATTAATAAAGTAGTCTGCTATGCTAATCTTTCTCATGCTAACTTGTGTTTTGTGTCCAATTTGAACAAAAATGTTGAACCTAGTTGTTATATTGAAGCTTGTAAAGATAAACATTGGGTTGATGCTATGAATACTGAAATTGAAGCTTTAAATAGAAATAATACTTAGATTTTAGTTGATCTTCCTCCTGGAAGAAAACCAATTGGGAGTAAATGGATATATAAGATAAAATATAAAGCTAATGGTGAAATAGAAAGATATAAGGCTAGACTTGTTACAAAAGGGTTTAGTCAAAGAGAAGGTGTTGAGTATGATGAAACCTTCTCTCCTGTTGTAAAAATGGTTACTGTTAGATGTCTTCTTACTCTTGCTATTAATAATGATTGGCATGTGTTTCAATTAGATGTTAATAATGCATTTCTTTATGGTGAAATTGATAAAGATGTGTATATGAAACCTCCTGAAGGATATCTTGATAATAACAGTAATAAAGTTTGTAAACTTATTAAATCCTTGTATGGTCTGAAAAAAGCTTCTAGAAAATGGAATGAGAAATTATCTAGTGTTTTATTTCAAAAAGGCTTTGTGCAAAGTATTAATGATTATTCATTATACACAAAAACTGATGGTGATGTTTTTCTTGCTCTTCTTGTTTATGTGGATGATATCATTGTCACTGGAAATAACATTGTTGAAATTAAAAAGTTTAAGGAATATTTAAATTCAAATGTTATGATAAAAGATTTGGGAACTTTGAAATACTTTCTTGGAATTGAGATTCTAAACATTGAAAATGGTATTTGTATGAGTCAAAGGAAGTATTGTTTGGAGTTACTTAATGAGTTTAGTTTACTAGATTGTAAACCTCTCTCTGTTCCTATAGAACAAAACATTTCATGTAAAACTGAGCCTACTGAAAGTGATCCTGTTTTGAATGATATTACTACATATCAGAGACTTGTTGGAAAACTGATTTATTTAACAATGACAAGGCCTGATATTTCTTTTGCTGTACATTGTTTGAGTTAGTTTATGCATAAATCTTTACAATCTCATTTTAAACTTGCTCTCCATGTTTTAAGGTATCTTAAACTTTCACCTGGTAAAGGAAATGTTATTGTTAAGTCAAAAAATTTGAATTTAGTTTCCTATGCTGATGCTGATTGGGCAAAGGCTACTTTCATGTCAAAATCTGTCAATGGATATTGTATTTTTATGGAGATTCTTTAGTTTCTTGGAAAAGCAAGAAACAAAATGTTGTTGCAAGATCTTCTGCTGAATCTGAGTATAGAGCTATGGGTAATGCTACATGTGAAATTATATGGATTCTTAAAGTTCTTCATGATCTGAAAGTTAAGCCTACTATTCCTATTCCTCTTTTCTGTGATAATAAATCAGCCATACAAATGGCTGCAAATCTTGTTTTTCATGAAAGGACAAAACATCTAGAAATAGATGTTCATTTTATAAGGGAAAAATTTAGTTCTGGAATCATTCAAACTGTTAAAATAGATTCTAATTAAGTGTCAAAAAACACAATTATTTCTTTAATCAGCTGGGATTGTTGGACTTGTTCAAGAATAAGATTGAGGGAGGGTGATAAATAATGATGTTTCTACAATCTTATTCTTGTATTATTTGTTAAAATCCTTTTTACTTGTTTAGTCCTTGGTTACTTTTTCAGGTTAAGTGTTTAACTGAAAAGGAGTGGCTGTGCATGTTTTTTCTAAGTTCAAGGGGCTTTTTGGTGCATTTGGAATACTTGGAGCTCAAGGATTCAAGATGACAAACTGGAGGGACTTAACTGCTATTATTAATTTATATTTATACCCAATTTTAGGGTTTCTGTGCGTGATTTCATTTGATCGATTTCTGTGTTTTTGTTTTCTCTCTCAATTAGTTGAGTGACCATCTATTATGATCTTGTAGTTTCGATTTCTATTTTGATTATACTTAATCAATCTTCTACAATAATAGAAGATTGTTGTTTCTGTATTTTTTGTTTGATTTAAAGAAGGATTACTCTTTGTTTTAGATATTTGGTAATTTGTTGGTGATTGATTCGTATTACTTTACATGATTGAAAATATTTGAAACTGATTGATAGAAACCTTGCACAATGAATATACATGACGAAGGATTAAACATTCAAATGGATGAAATTTAAAAATATTGACTAATTATATATTTTGTGGTGAATACAATAAACTAGCCATTGCTTCTTGTAGCCATTGTTCCTCTTCATCATAATCCTGCTTCATCTGCATATATATGCATTTGCATTCAAATCAATAATTTCTTCTCGTAACATAACTATCATATACAATAAATTTTATGTGAAATAACTATAACTACCAGAAAACTATTGGTGTATAGAATGTCTTCTTCAGAAGGATTATTGGTGGTAGTATTCATGTTGGGAAGCACTTGATCTTGATCACAAGGTTGATGATGATCATGATCATGATTATGATCATGATGATAAAGAAGATGATCATTGTTGTTCTTTGCGAACCTCCCTCTTACTCGTATTCGCTTGTCGGCTAATGTCTTTCTACACTCATACTATACAACAATTTATCCTAAAATTAATCACTACTAGGCAATTTAACAATTCTTAGTTTCAAAACTTACTATATATACACATTAAGCATTATTTTAAATGTTTTCAAATAAGTTTTCACTTTAATCTTTAAGGCTACAAAACTTTTAAATTTATATATGCAAATATTAATTCTATACAAACATTTTCCTATTTTATTATCATGTTTTTAAAAAATATAAAACAAAGAGAAATGAAATAGATTATGAAATACCTTAATGGTCTTGTTGAAGTTCCTTTGATTTCGCTTTTTGAGATACCTCATGATCTTGTCCTTCCTTTCTTCCATTGAATACCTTCCAATCTTTAATGTCGGTTCTTCGATCTCTTTGTTCGTTTTCAGGCAATCGCCTTGCTACATACGTTAACATGTGAAACAATTACTAGCTACGTTATATAACTAAAAATAGCCAAGTTAGGAAATCTATAAGACATAATCATTAGACAAGTTTTTATAAACAAACTTATAGATTACTTTAATATTTCTTATCATGAAATTAACTAATTACAAAATTAACATCTTAATTAATTACACTTTTTTTTTCCTTCTAAAATTAAGTAAATCATGCATGTAATTGCACCATGAAAGATGAAGATTACGAAAAAAGGTAGACAAAAATGTTGAAAAAATTACATACCCAATTGTTGGGATAAGATGACCATGAATTGGTATCATTGCTAGTACCCCCGTTACTAGAAACATATTCATGTTTTTCAAGTTTTTGATAATCATTTCGTATATAATTAACGCTACTAAATCCGGTTGGTGAGGTCGGAACCACCATCTCAGACACCCCGAATCTCTCGGGGAGTAAAGGCTTCCATGACGATGATCGAGATAACGTTGGTGTAGCAATATCATACTCATCATGTAACATCGTGACACCATAAATATTGTCTAAGAAGCCTTGTGAATAAGTGTCATCATACCATGTTGGCAGAGTAGTTGCCGGAGTTTGAAAGTCGCCGGAGAAGTTGTGAACTTTTGATATGAAGGCCATATAAATGCTAAAAGATTGTGATTTGCGAATGTTAATTAGTTTCTGGTTGTTGACAAGTTAGTTAATAATGGGGACTTATGCATGGGAATTATTTATAGGGAATGTATGAAAGGAAAAGACACTATGTGGCTTTGTAGCAAGTTTGAGTGGGGTACCATTGTGTACAAATATTATTTGAGTGTATAGCAGTCAAACCCCTAGTGCACACCTTTCACTATTGAAATCCATTAAATGATTTATTTTGATTTTGTGAATTTTCGATATAATGATAATAACGAATTATGTCAAATGATACCACATAATTATTGGTTTAGTGGTAAAAAAGCCTCAGTTGATTCTAGACTCGTATCCTTGAAAAATAAGTGCAGGTTTAAATCCTGAGGGGAGTTTTCTCCAAGGTTGTGCTTCTGGTATCCTTCACTTTGTGCGGGCCAAGCAGTTAACCTAAAATATTTCGAGTACGCTTTGCGCGATAAATGCGAGGAGTTTCTTTCTAATGGGTGTGTGTGAGTGGCAAATAAGAGAATTCGATGCCAAAATTGTCGTTCTATAAAAATGTCAAATGCTTGTATACACTATAATTCATTTTTTGGTAAGTGTAACTATTTTATTCGTTTGTTTGGAAACATATGGGTGTAACGAATTGTATAGATTGAGTATGAATTTGAATTTAGTTAGGTTCGAGTTCGACTTTTTTAACCTTTATTCGAATTTAGTTAGGTTCGATGATGATAAAACTCATATATTGGTTCTAATGTGGGCTTGGTTCATCATTTGAAACCTTCTCCACCACTCAATGGCTAATCATTCTACGACCTACTTTTCACGATCTTGTATCTCTTGTTAAAAGTCACTAGATGTTCTTGCATTCTGTTAATGATAATGTTGGTGCACCAGTAAACTTCAACACAACTACAACAAAAATCTTTTCTTCTTTTGATCGTGGCTAATATTCTTCTAGAGGTTTTTCATATCGAGGTAGGGGTCATGGTAACCGTCGTCCCCCACATTGTCAACTATGCCGTACAGATGGTCACTATGCAAACCAATGCCTAGATTTAAACACCTTTACTCTAAGCGCTGTCATCATTGATGCTAACCTTGTTAAGGCTTTTCAAGCACAATGCGATACCACTCCTTACTGGTTCATGGATACAGGGGCTTTGGCCCATATGACACCTATTATCGCTCATCTTTACTCTACCGCTAGAGCTCTCAGGAAAGTTTAGTTGTTTTAGCTTGTGAGCCATGACATCTTTATTCATATCTTATTAGGCCTTACGTAATTGTAAGGACTTTTTTACTCTGTTAGTCCCTGTATTTTTCCCCGTATTGTTAACATTGACACTTATAATGGAACGCATAGAGTAATATGTAACGTTTTACCCTTAATAATAATAATAGTAATAATAATGATAATAATAGTAATAACGAAGAGGGAGTGTGATTAGAGGGTGCGCATAATGCGCAATTCACCAGGTATCAGGTCTCACGCTCGAGAGGCTTGATTACCCGAGGTTTTACCTTCTATAGGGGGATCCAATGTGCTCGTTCATAGGAGGGTTTCCTTGCTTACCAAAAAAAAAAATAATATAAATAATAATAATAATATAATAATAATAATAATAATAATAATAATAATAATAATAATAATAATAATAATAATAATAATAATAATAATAATAATAATAATAATAATAATAATAATAATAATAATAATAATAATAATAATAATAATAATACTCCTTCCGTCTCATAATAATAGTAAAAAAAAAATCACACGGTTTATAAAATCTCATCATTACACTATATATTTTTTTTACTTTACAGTTTTACTTATTACTTTGTACCTTTGTGTTTGTCTTGTATAGAAAAGTTAAGAACATAAAGAAACTTTACCTTATTATTCTTTTATATTTATAGAAGTGAACTATTAATTTGAGACATCCTAAAATAGAATACTGGACTATCAATATGTGACTTATGACTAACAAATACTCCCTCGGTCCCAAATCTATTGTCCATTATTCTATTTTGGGATGTTCCAAATTAATTGTCCAGATTCTTTTTCAACCAATCAAAAAAGGTTAATCTGGAGAGAAAATATGTAATATTGGTGGAGAATGGAGTTAGTGAGATTTCCTAAAACTGCGTATTTTTTGTCTGGGGACAATAGATTTGTAACATCCCGTTTTTCATCATATATGTCCGAGGTACGTGATTGATTTTAGAATGTTCATACTTGGTTGTATAATTGTATAAAGATGATTTTACAATGCGTGTATGAGGGGTACCAAACATGTACGTGTTGCTTGTTCGAATGTCGAAGAAAACTGGACGTTGTTTGAGTTACAAGGTGTGTACGTACCTTTTTGACCCCAAATAAGTTTGAGTTGATATTTCAAAACCTTACCATTAGAAAGGAAATCTTATTATGTTTCCAAGGATATTTGATTCATCGAAAACGGAGTTACGGTCAAAAAGTTATGGCCAAAACAAGTTGCTGAAGTTCGGATGAAACATGCAAACTCCGCGTGTAACGACCCAACGTCGTTTTACCAAAAACACGACTTAATTTTTTTTTTTTTACCAGACCATCTGGACGGCGTCCAGACTCTTGGACGGCATCCAGACTCTTGGACAGCGTCCAGTTACAAAGACCAGGACGGCGTCCAAGCCTCTTGGACGGCGTCTAAATGAACTAAAAGTTTCTGCTCAGTTTTTCAATTTCACGCGGGCGGAAAAGCCGCTTCCCAACACTTTTAAACGAAACGATTTTCACAACACATTAGTATAATTATAATTAAGAGATTTCCACAATAAAAGTCGAGTTTTACAACACCGAGCCCACATCGACCCAAATTACGACAAAGCGACCATTTCGACCCATTTATATATATATTTACGGATTAGGACTCTACAACCCAACCCGATACCATGAGCATA
Organism: Rutidosis leptorrhynchoides; assembly: GCF_046630445.1. Taxonomy (NCBI): domain Eukaryota; kingdom Viridiplantae; phylum Streptophyta; class Magnoliopsida; order Asterales; family Asteraceae; genus Rutidosis; species Rutidosis leptorrhynchoides. The sequence goes on from NC_092333.1 coordinate 667,602,868, forward strand.
ATCCCGGGGACTATCAAATCCCCCATCCGCGTCCAATTATCCATAAGCTACCCCATCAAGCCCGAACGCTCATGCACGTCTAGTGTAACTACTAGCTAGCATCAATAACACAATACCTGTAAAAAGGTAAACAACGAGAGGAGTAAGCCTAGGCTTAGTGAGTGCAATAAGTATACGCATGCATATATAATATACCAACTTGAAACCACCTACTCACATACCGCAAACATGCTAGCAATATAATATTAGCATACGAACTCCAAGTATAAAGCTAATAACCTCCATTACCGCAACTAGCATAAACAATAGCATATACTCCAAAATATAATATGCTACACAACACTACATAACACTACATACACAAACTATATGGTTAACCATACACGCATCATGGTGCTACCGGCTCCGTGGTTCACACCATACGTAATGCTATGACGCTACCGGCTCCGTGGTTCACGTCACTACGCATTCGAGTCATACTCTTTTATAGTGCTACCGGCTCCGTGGTTTACACTTCATTTTATAGTGCTACCGGCTCTGTGGTTCACACTTTGATGCTACCGGCTCCGTGGTTCACACTTTGATACTACCGGCTCCGTGGTTCACATCACAACTCGAGTAATACTCACATTAAGGCGCTACCGGCTCCATGGTTCACACCTTAACAACTCGTGCTATAGTGCTACTGGCTCTGTGGTTCATACTACAACACACATACCATAGTGCTACCGGCTCCGTTGTTCACACTACAATACACGTACCATGATGCTACCGGCTCCGTGGTTCACATCATAGTACACTCGCACATACTATGGCACTACCGGCTCCGTGGTTCATGCCATAGCATACAAATAAATATACTATATACATACATGCATAAATATCCCACTCACCTTGGAAAGCCCGCACAAGTCACGTATGTAAATCGTCTCCAAACGCCACCGAGCAAACCTTTACCTTTAATACGCATATAGGTATACACATAATCAACATACATTCTCTATAAGAGAATTCGACGCCAACACCCTTAACCAAGGGTTTATACCTACCTCCACAATCCTCCCATTTAGACACCTAAATTGGACTTCACCAATTACCACTACGGGTGGTAATTCCGACCCATTCCAATGAGTACAAACTAACCCAATTTATACACGACACCAATTAGACCAACCGAGGTCTAAGCACTAAATTACTACTTAGGTAGTAATTATTTTAAACGCCTTTTAACACTTAACAAAGTGCTTACCATCCAATTAAATCCAAATTAGTGTCATTACCAAATTTGACCCAAATCAATTTACTCATTTTGACATAAGTCCCAAAAACATCTTTAATCACTAACGGCTAGTGATTATATTTCCAAAACACCATTTAACGCATGAACCAAGCATTTACATACTTGATTCTTCAAATCTTGACTCAAAACTTAGTTTGACAACAATTTGAGGTTAACACCCATTTTGACCAACTAACATGTTCTTATGAACATCTAATCACCAACACACATACAATCTAGTGATTAACACCCAAACCAATGAAAAATACTTACAAATCGTCATCAAAACCTAACCCACCAATAATCGGGTTCACTTACACTAACAATGCCCAAAACCCCCAAATTTCACCATGAATGGGGTTTATAACCCTAACTAGCACAAACCCTAATCCCAAATCAAAATCAAAGTAATTAAATCGAATCTAGGGTTTACCTCAACTCCAAAACCGAGCTAGTAACAAGAAACATCAAGGAGAACCAAAACCCGCTTCCAATTTGGGCAAAAATCACCATCTTCATCACTAACCCAAGCTTCCTCTCTTTCTAGAAACTCCTCTCTCTCTCTCTCTCTCATTCTAGAGTTTGGTTGGTGGAAAAGAGGAAAAGAATGAGTTCTAGATCAGTTTTGGGGTATAAAACTCGTCCACAAGTGAAAAGACCGAAGTACTCCTTTTAATTTAGACAAATTACAGCAGCTGGCCCGTCAGACCATTTGGATGGCGTCCAAAATGGCTGGACGGCGTCCCACCTTTTGTTAGTGGACGGCGTCCCAAATTCTGGACGGCGTCTACTATAACTGAAACTGAAAACAGCAACTTCTTTCAGGGACTGAAATTGTCTGAGTCAGATTCTGATGTAAATTCTGAAAATGCATAAGTGTTATGTAGACTTTTAGTGGCGCTTTCTGATGCACACATTTACTGACACTTTCAGGAACAATTTCTAATGCACAAAACTCAGGATCTTACAACTCTCCCCCATTTAAACTGGATCACGTCCCCGTGATCTCCGTCACTTAACAACCCGGACCCACACTCAATGGTCCTCCGACATCCCTCCAAACTCGATGTCCACAACGAATTCCATTAACTCGAATATCTCACCACACGCTAATAATCACTAGCGTGCACTACCGCAACAAGCGATATTTCATACACTCGAAGTCCAGAATTCCGGCTTAGGAAAAATACGAAAAACACCACATATCTCTTCAAGTTCTCTCGGCTACAACTCGCAACAAGCTACATCCATAACCATATCACCCAACGCAATCTAATAAACCCACTACATCGTGAACCATGTCTTGCATTAATCCAAATTGAGAAGGATTCATGCTTCCTTAAAACTCCGTACTCCATCTGTTCATAAACGTACTACCCAACCGATCATTCTTTCAACGAAGAAACTTCGATAACCCTAAAGTAATCACTTAGGAGCACCACTTTCCCATCAATCGATCCGCACACTACCATCCGTCACTGGATTAATCCAGGACGATAGTAATACACCACGAGTTAGACGAAACATCAACACTTTGTCACAGGGTTTCTCTCCTAAACCCTACAACACATTCATACAATACGGCTTCCTAGTACTAGCATAAAGACTATTCGTATACTAGAATCCCGTCAACGGCGAATTATCATCACAAAATTCCGCAACTTGCCACACGACCTACAAAAAAAAAAATATTCACCAACGCCAGGTGAACCTTCCTACCTAGACCGTCCGTTAAGGATGGTCTCGACATTTCAATGCAACTAACGGTCGCATCACTAGGGAACACACTCTCGCAAACAAACAACATCTGCGTGTCTTAATGTGAGACAATCAGAATCGACACTCCCCGCTTCACAATCATCCGTAAAGTGGAATAATCCACTGACAATTTCCAAGATCATATTTCCCACCAGGGAAAATACAGTATTCACCACGATATCGAACTCGTTCCCATTCCATAATCCTATCCGAGTTTCATGACAACCCTAATTTTCACTACGAGAGCACCCACAATGACAGCTTCATTTTCTCACTAACGTGGTCCCAAACTGCATACTTGGTCTCATACCGCATTTTGGTACTACACGACTGCCTTACATAAGAAGAATTTCACTTCCTTCGCTCCCATCATCCCAATCTTCAAGCATAACATTGCTGAATTGTAACTCACAATCGTAATGAACGATCTCGAGTCGACATCAACAACCCGTCACTCTTCCTTGTTAGGAACTCTGAACACCTATTGAGGCTTAGCACGGTACACTCTGACACTTCGCTATATATATAACACCACCGGAGCTTCTTCGGGCGATAGTAAAAACTCCCCCACTTAGAATTTGGCTCCCCATTCTCACCGCCAAGATGATAACATCCTCCGGAATTATTATTTCACGAAACACATGACCATTCTCATCGTTGGTCATAAACACCAAATCATTGCAATTTCACTTCAGGCTCTCAGAGCCGACATACACAATCACTTGAGATGTCATACATGCGACCATATCGCAACTTCATACCACAAATCACAATTAACAGCTCTCCAACGTTCGCAAAGCGAACTCCTTCGAAGTCCCACATACGCCTCTAAGCCTTGGCATATGCCTCTCCGCTTAATTAGTCGTGCATCTCAGTCGAGATCACCCGACCTTCCACTCAACGAACCATTATCCGCAATTGCTCACTCTCATGGAGAAGAGTGACCAATCCGATACAATAATTGTGTTGACCACAATATCAACACTTCATCATAACCTTAGGCCTAACCGACCATTAATGTGTAATGACCCGGAATTTTCCGACCAAATTATACTTATGAGATTAATATTTACATAAATTAAACCATACCAATATGATAAGCAATCCAAATTGTTGAGACTTGTGTTTTTGAAAAGAGTTTTACACAACGTTTGACCGTCCAATATGACCGATGATATCACGAACTATATAACATACGATAATTATACGTTTGTGTATATATATGTATTTATATATATTTAACATGATCTAAGGATGGTTTAACATCTCATTGTGTACTAATGACAATGAGTTATAAGTATATTTTGAAACTACTAACTTAAGTTTTCAAAACGATAACTATACGTAACATTCTTTGATATATATACGTATAATCTATCATGCTTATACATGTATCGTATATATAATGTATTTAATCACTTTTTAAGGACTTAAATACATAAAACAATATAAGTATATTCACAAAAGATAGCTATATTTGAATTCTCGTTCCGTTTCCTCAAGATTTCTATACGTATATCTAGGGTATATGTACCCGTATCATACTCAGCTTCTATACGTATTTACTATTGGTATATACACATCAAATCAACATCCTAATCAACATTATTACTGCCCTAGATATGAGGTAACTAGAATTTGTCAAGTAGTATGAATTATTAGTAAGAAAACAAAATTAGGAATCCTTTTCTTTCTTTATAAACTAAAAACGTTTTTATAAATGAACACCATTTCTTCACTCCATTTTCTCATACCTACACCCTCATTTCTCTTTCAAAATACTCCTAACTTCATACTTGATCATCTCCAAGTATTTTCCCCATCATTTAGCTTCAATTACAAGCCTTAAACACCATAAGAAAACTCTTTCAAGAACATATCAAAATAACCACCCATTTAAAGAAGTTTACTTCCAACCTTTTGATCTAACTCCACCACTCTTTGATTCCAAGATTATTTCTTATCTTTTGAAGTAACTTTGTCCAAGTAACTTTAGGTAGTAACCTTGTTCATAATCTTATTCAATTCATATTCATATAGCTATCTTATTTTGTGGTATAAAATTTTAACAACAAGAACATAGTTTGAATGATTTCAAACTTGTTTGCAAACTAAATAGATCCTTCTAACTTGACTTTTAAAACACTTCAAGACCTGTAATATATCATAATTATATGCTAACATAACAAGATATAACTTGGTTTTACAAAGAACATCTTAAAAACTGAATCTACGTCGTCGGAGTGCAACCGGGGGCTGTTTTGGGTTGGATAATTAAAAACCATCTTGAACTTTGAATTGGAAGTTCATGTTCTGGAAAAATGATATTTCTTATGAATATGTTAATACATAAAAATTTCATGGTTTAACTCAAAGTGTAAGTATTTTTAGAAAAATGATCATTAAATGTTGTTTTTATGATGGAAAATGATCACTTTCATAAGTTTCACCAAAGTTTGACCTATAACCTATGATTTCGAATACAAACTAAGGTATTTTCAGTTCATATTCTTAAAATTTGACTCGATCCAAGGAAGTGGCAAGTTGAACCAACAAAAACAGAGTTGTAATGAAGAAACTACGACTAAAACAAGATTGGGTATCCGAAGCTAGTTTAGCTACGAAAATATTTGGAGAAAAAGTAAATTAATCATATCTTTTCTAATTAATATGATATTTTATATATAATTACTTATGATTTGATTTTATATATTTCAGGACCACCCGTAAACAACACGAGAAGATTAATCATAAGACCTCATGATTGTACGCAACACGTCATTTGACAACACGGTACTTTATGTACGCAACACGTCATTTGACAACATGGTACCATGGGTCGAGATTAATTCTGATCAATACGAATACGATGGGGTCTTTATTTATTTTATTTAAGCAACTAATTGTGGACCACTAACATCGGACTGCTAGCTACGGACTAAGAAAAATATTAAAAGTATTAAAAGTATATATATATATATATATATATATATATATATATATATATATGTAACGATTACTTAAAAAGAAAATATGTTGATATATTATATATATGGTTAGGTTCGTGATATCTATCGGAGACCAAGTCGAATTAAATACCTTCAAGGCAAAAGTGAGTTTCATTTGCTCCCTTTTTAATTGCTTTTGCAATATATATTTTTGGGCTGAGAATACATGCGCTGCTTTTATAAATGTTTACAAAATAGACACAAGTACTTAAAAATATATTCTACATTGAGTTGTACCACTGGCATATTTCCCTGTAGCTTGGTAACTACTATTTACATGGGTATTGTAAACACGAATCCTGTTGATAGATCTATCGGGCCTGACAACCCCAACCGGACTGGACGACCAGTATTCAACGGTTGCACAGTACTTCATTTTGGTGACTACACTTGGTACGGTGTAGTGAGATTTCATAATAAAGGGAATATGTGACGTTGATTAAATGTTAAGTATGGTTACCAAGTGCTCAACCACTTAGAATGCTTTACATACACTTGCGAGTGTATTATGTTTATGATTATGAAATCTTGTGGTCTATTAACATATTGAAATGATTGTTATGATAAACCTATGAACTCACCAACCTTTTGGTTGACACTTTAAAGCATGTTTATTCTCAGGTACGAATTAAGTCTTCCGCTGTGCATTTGCTCAATATAAGGACATTACTTGGAGCCGATCATCGCAATGGGACCAAATGTTGATGACTTCGTCCTGGTGGATTAGGACGGGTCCTTTCAGTTGGCATCAGAGCGGTGGTCGTAGCGAACCAGGTCTTGCATTAGTGTGTCTAACTAGTAGTTGTTAGGATGCATTAATGAGTCTGGACTTCGACCGTGTCTACTTGTCAAAAGTTTTGCTTATCATTTCTAGTCAGAAATCATCTGCTTATCATCCTTAGGAAATTACCTGCTTATCATTCATAAGTCTAGACACGTTTTACTGCATTTACTGCATTGATAGTGTATAGACGAATTGTTATCTTAGCATATCTGTTATTGCGAACTTTGACTGATATCTTTTCAAAGATTTCTCCGTAATTTACGGGATTTTGGTATTATATATACATATGTAAATTATGTATTGAAGAGTACCAAATCTAACTCCTATAATCTATTCCATACCAAAAATTCATTTTCCCCATTATACAAGATGGATTTCGCATCTAGTTCGAATTCTTCAGATTCCGACAGTTATGCCGATATGGATTTCCATTCGGGCTCCTAAAGCAGCGTCACCGGAATGGATCAACCAATTTCCCATCATCTATTCTGGATGAATTGGGGATGGGTTCGTAATATACTAAATCACTGGAGACAAGAAGAAGGTGATCCATTCCATCCACCAAATTGCCCTCTTGGCGATGAACCTGAAGCACTTACCGGCGAACCTATTCGAAACACCATTTTCTCTCTCATTTCTAGAGTATATCGTCACGATTATATACTATCCCATATTACAAATCTTGTTCATTCGCTCGCTCCAACCGCCAATCATCCCGGTGTACTAGCAGAAGTTAACGAACTTCGCGCTTGCGTGACGGCTTTGGAGAACATGGTGCGAAGGTTGCAAACACCAGCAGCAGCACCAGCAGCATAATCAGCACCACCATCAATAACATCAACAATACCATCATCACCACTAACAAACAACATCCGCATCACACGTCTCGACATCATAATCTGTCCCACAAACATCAATATCATACGCACCATAGATACCAAGGAGTACCAACAATAATGAGGAATGAAGTATTGATCCATAACTTCATTGATATTCTGCGAAGAATATGTGGTTTCAAAAAGTTTTAGAGATTTCTTATTCTAGCTCAAACCGAAAAGCAAATGAGATTAATATCATATTAACTCATTAAATTCATGATTTCATCTGAAGAAAATATATATGTATATATGTTTTCATAAAGATTGTAATTAAAAGTTCTTTTGTACAAAATATTAATGGTGAAATTTTTTTTAACGGGTAGGTAATACCCGAGGAATAATTAGATTTCATCTTAATAAGTTACATTGTACATTCGTCAAAGCTGATTCAACAGTCATTTACTATCCTACTTACAACCACCGATATACGTATCCGTTCACCGCAGAATAACCATTTTCATTCAATTTCATATTTGGATTTTGAGTTCCCAGAATCCAACAAGTGGCATATGAAGAAAACATATGATAAAATAAAATCTATTAGAAACAAACAAATTAACTATGAAAAATTTTGTTAAGAATCCACGCTAACTGTTCCAGCTAACTGTTCCTAGCTAACTGATTACATTTTATTTATCGCAGTTTATTTATCGCAATTTAATTATCGCACTTTTATTTATCGTCATTTAATTTCTGTAATTATTTGACGCACTTTAAATATCGGGACACGTATACAATGTTTTGACATATCATATCGACGTATCTATATATATTATTTGGAATTACCATAGACACTCTATATGCAGTAATGATCGAGTTCTCTATACAGGGTTGAGGTTGATTCTACAATAATATATATAGTTTGAGTTGTGATCGAGTCTGAGAGGTATACGGGTCACGACACGTATTAATTAATTCGTATATTATATATTAAACTATATATGAATTATTGGACTGTTACTGTGGACTATCGACTGTGGACTAATGACATTGGACAATTAAAATGAATTAAAATATTGATTATAACATATGAAACTAAACATTTCTTCAAGATTGCCACTTGATTTCATCTTAAACCTCATTGTATCTCGACGATTACAATCAGCGTTCAAATCTATCATGAATCTTAAAAACACCTCAATAGAGAGGATAAACCAACCGCACTTCATCTACGGAAGAAAAGATTGATGCATATAGTTATGCACCTGAAAAACCCTCGGAAACTGAGTAAACGTTTGACACGTATCTGTTCTAGTTCCTTTGACATTGTTATTACCGAAGATCGTTTTGCAATCCCTTTCCAAAGTAGCTAATTTTGTCACAGCTCCAGCAAGTCAACTCCGACTTTTCATCCGAAACAACTTTATTATAACCGCGATATATATGCGTACTCTTTATTGTTACTGGGGAACCTTTTATATTCCACAATATTACCATCAGCGATTAATCATTCTAAAAACACAATTCTCCTGAAACTACCTCGGTTTGATAACCGATGACCCAGATCAGTTAACTTTGAAAATGCTGACGAAGCAGCATGTTGTAGATGATCTTAATGGCCAAAAGTTTGATGATAAAGAAAGGAGTGTTAGGAACGCTCGATAGAAAATTTAGTACCGAAAAGCGGATTATGTGAAACTATGAAGAAAGCCGTGGACAAATCACAAAGAATAAGTTTGCCTTCAAAGAATCCAAATGATTCTGTGCCTGCTGAAATCGTTAGCAAACATCTTATTTCTCATTCTAAACCTTCACAGACAAATCTTCTTCATCATCCATTGATATTAGAAATTCTAAGATATTCTCGTATGTTCTATTATAAATATCCTCCATATTTCTGGCGATATTGAAATGTCCCGTTCTTATTGATTAAAAACGTTCCATATTAATTGATTTCGTTGCGAGGTTTTGACCTCTATATGAGACGTTTTTCAAAGACTGCATTCATTTTAAAACAAACCATAACCGTTATTTCATCAATAAAGGTTTAAAAAGCTTTACGTAGATTATCAAATAATGATAATCTAAAATATCCTGTTTACACACGACCATTACATAATGGTTTACAATACAAATATGTTACAACAAAATAAGTTTCTTGAATGCAGTTTTTACACAATATCATACAAGCATGGACTCCAAATCTCGTCCTTATTTAAGTATGCGACAGCGGAAGCTCTTAATAATCACCTGAGAATAAACATGTTTAAAACGTCAACAAAAATGTTGGTGAGTTATAGGTTTAACCTATATATATCAAATCGTAACAATAGACCACAAGATTTCATATTTCAATACACATCCCATACATAGAGATAAAAATCATTCATATGGTGAACACCTGGTAACCGACATTAACAAGATGCATATATAAGAATATCTCCATCATTCCGGGACACCCTTCGGATATGATATAAATTTCGAAGTACTAAAGCATCCGGTACTTTGGATGGGGTTTGTTAGGCCCAATAGATCTATCTTTAGGATTCGCGTCAATTAGGGTGTCTGTTCCCTAATTCTTAGATTACCAGACTTAATAAAAAGGGGCATATTCGATTTCGATAATTCAACCATAGAATGTAGTTTCACGTACTTGTGTCTATTTTGTAAATCATTTATAAAACCTGCATGTATTCTCATCCCAAAAATATTAGATTTTACAAGTGGGACTATAACTCACTTTCACAGATTTTTACTTCGTCGAGAAGTAAGACTTGGCCACTGTTGATTCACGAACCTATAACAATATATACATGTATATTAAAGTATGTTCAAAATATATTTACAACACTTTTAATATATTTTTGATGTTTTAAGTTTATTAAGTCAGCTGTCCTCGTTAGTAACCTACAACTAGTTGTCCACAGTTAGATGTACAGAAATAAATCGATAAATATTATCTTGAATCAATCCACGACCCAGTGTATACGTATCTCAGTATTGATCACAACTCAAACTATATATATTTTGGAATCAACCTCAACCCTGTATAGCTAACTCCAACATTCACATATAGAGTGTCTATGGTTGTTCCGAAATATATATAGATGTGTCGACATGATAGGTCGAAACATTGTATACGTGTCTATGGTATCTCAAGATTACATAATATACAATACAAGTTGATTAAGTTATGGTTGGAATAGATTTGTTACCAATTTTCACGTAGCTAAAATGAGAAAAATTATCCAATCTTGTTTTACCCATAACTTCTTCATTTTAAATCCGTTTTGAGTGAATCAAATTGCTATGGTTTCATATTGAACTCTATTTTATGAATCTAAACAGAAAAAGTATAGGTTTATAGTCGGAAATATAAGTTACAAGTCTTTTTTGTAAAGGTAGTCATTTCAGTCGAAAGAACGACGTCTAGATGACCATTTTAGAAAACATACTTCCACTTTGAGTTTAACCATAATTTTTGGATATAGTTTCATGTTCATAATAAAAATCATTTTCTCAGAATAACAACTTTTAAATCAAAGTTTATCATAGTTTTTAATTAACTAACCCAAAACAGCCCGCGGTGTTACTACGACGGCGTAAATCCGGTTTTACGGTGTTTTTCGTGTTTCCAGGTTTTAAATCATTAAGTTAGCATATCATATAGATATAGAACATGTGTTTAGTTAATTTTAAAAGTCAAGTTAGAAGGATTAACTTTTGTTTGCGAACAAGTTTAGAATTAACTAAACTATGTTCTAGTGATTACGAGTTTAAACCTTCGAATAAGATAGTTTTATATATATGAATCGAATGATGTTATGAACATCATTACTACCTCAAGTTTTGTAGGTAAACCCATTGGAAGTGACAAGAAATGATCTAGCTTCAAAGGATCTTGGATGGCTTGAAAGTTCTTGAAGTAGGATCATGACACAAAAACAAGTTCAAGTAAGATTTTTACTCAAATTAAGATAGTTTATAGTTATAGAAATTGAATCAAAGTTTGAATATGAATATTACCTTGAATATGAAAGATAACCTACTGTATATAACAAAGGTTTCTTGATCTTAGATGATTACTTGGAATGGATTAGAAAGCTTGGAAGTAAATTAGTAATCTTGAAGGGATTTTTGAAGTGTTCTTGAAGTGTTCTTCCTATGATGATTATAGCTTGATTCTTGAAGTGATTTTTAATGAAGATGATGATTAACTACTGGAAAAATACGTTCATAATAGTGTGTGTGTGTTGAGAGAGAATTAGAAAGAGAATTGGAAGTGAAATGGAGTGAATGATGAGTGGTAATTGGTGAGTGGTGAGTGGGGTTAAAAGGAGTTCTAGTTAGTTGACTAGCTCATGGTAGAAGTTAAAATTGATTAGTAATACATGACATAATCAAGAGTGGAATCCCATGCTAGTTCCTATTGGTATATACCCATAGTAAGTACGTTTTGAAGCTGTGTATAATACGGGTAAGAATACGACTAGAATTCTTGATGAAAGAAAAGAATGAGAAAGTAACTGTAACCATTTTCGTTAAGTATGAGTGTTTTGATATATGTCTTGAAGTCTTCCAAAAGTATTTTAATACATCTAAATACACTACATGTATATACATTTTAACTGAGTCGTTAAGTCATCGTTAGTCGTTACATGTAAGTGTTGTTTTGAAACCTTTAAGTTAACGATCTCAATTAATGTTGTTAACCCATTGTTTATTATATCTAATGAGATGTTAAATTATTATATTATCATGATATTATGATATATTAATATATCTTAATATGATATATATACATTTAAATGTCGTTACAATGATAATCGTTACATATATGTCTCGTTTCGAAATCCTTAAGTTAGTAGTCTTGTTTGTATGTATATAACTCATTGTTAATATACTTATGGAGATACTTACTTATCATAATCTCATGTTAACCATATGTATATCCATATATATATCGTCATGTCGTTTTTACAAGTTTTAACGTTCGTGAATCGCCGGTCAACTTGGGTGGTCAATTGTCTATATGAAACATATTTCAATTAATCAAGTCTTAACAAGTTTGATTGCTTAACATGTTGGAAACATTTAATCATGTAAATATCAATCTCAATTAATATATATAAACATGGAAAAGTTCGGGTCACTACAGTACCTACCCGTTAAATAAATTTCGTCCCGAAATTTTAAGCTGTTGAAGGTGTTGACGAATCTTCTGGAAATAGATGCGGGTATTTCTTCTTCATCTGATCTTCATGCTCCCAGGTGAACTCGAGTCCTCTACGAGCATTCCATCAAACCTTAACAATTGGTATCTTGTTTTGCTTAAGTCTTTTAACCTCACGATCCATTATTTCGACTGGTTCTTCGATGAATTGAAGTTTTTCGTTGATTTGGATTTCATCTAACGAAATAGTGAGATCTTCTTTAGCAAAACATTTCTTCAAATTCGAGACGTGGAAAGTGTTATGTACAGCCGCGAGTTGTTGAGGTAACTCAAGTCGGTAAGCTACTGGTCCGACACGATCAATAATCTTGAATGGTCCAATATACCTTGGATTTAATTTCCCTCGTTTACCAAATCGAACAACGCCTTTCCAAGGTGCAACTTTAAGCATGACCATCTCTCCAATTTCAAATTCTATATCTTTTCTTTTAATGTCAGCGTAGCTCTTTTGTCGACTTTTGGCGTTTTTCAATCGTTGTTGAATTTGGATGATCTTCTTGGTAGTTTCTTGTATAATCTCCAGACCTGTAATCTGTCTATCCCCCACTTCACTCCAACAAATCGGAGACCTGCACTTTCTACCATAAAGTGCTTCAAACGGCGCCATCTCAATGCTTGAATGGTAGCTGTTGTTGTAGGAAAATTCTGCTAACGGTAGATGTCGATCCCAACTGTTTCCGAAATCAATAACACATGCTCGTAGCATGTCTTCAAGCGTTTGTATTGTCCTTTTGCTCTGCCCATCAGTTTGTGGATGATAGGTAGTACTCATGTCTAGACGAGTTCCTAATGCTTGCTGTAATGTCTGCCAGAATCTTGAAATAAATCTACTATCCCTATCAGAGATAATAGAGATTGGTATTCCATGTCTGGAGACGACTTCCTTCAAATACAGTCGTGCTAACTTCTCCATCTTGTCATCTTCTCTTATTGGCAGGAAGTGTGCTGATTTGGTGAGACGATCAACTATTACCCAAATAGTATCAAAACCACTTGCAGTCCTTGGCAATTTAGTGATGAAATCCATGGTAATGTTTTCCCATTTCCATTCCGGGATTTTGGGTTGTTGAAGTAGACCTGATGGTTTCTGATGCTCAGCTTTGACCTTAGAACACGTCAAACATTCTCCTACATATTTAGCAACATCGGCTTTCATACCCGGCCACCAAAAATGTTTCTTGAGATCCTTGTACATCTTCCCCGTTCCAGGATGTATTGAGTATCTGGTTTTATGAGCTTCTCTAAGTACCATTTCTCTCATATCTCCAAATTTTGGTACCCAAATCCTTTCAGCCCTATACCGGGTTCCGTCTTCCCGAATATTAAGATGCTTCTCCGATCCCTTGGGTATTTCATCCTTTAAATTTCCCTCTTTTAAAACTCCTTGTTGCGCCTCCTTTATTTGAGTAGTAAGGTTATTATGAATCATTATATTCATAGATTTTACTCGAATGGGTTCTCTGTCCTTCCTGCTCAAGGCATCGGCTACCACATTTGCCTTTCCCGGGTGGTAACGAATCTCAAAGTTGTAATCATTCAACAATTCAATCCACCTACGCTGCCTCATATTCAGTTGTTTCTGATTAAATATGTGTTGAAGACTTTTGTGGTCGGTATATATAATACTTTTGACCCCATATAAGTAGTGCCTCCAAGTCTTTAATGCAAAAACAACCGCGCCTAATTCCAAATCATGCGTCGTATAATTTTGTTCGTGAATCTTCAATTGTCTAGACGCATAAGCAATCACCTTCGTTCGTTGCATTAATACACAACCGAGACCTTGCTTTAATGCGTCACAATAAATCACAAAATCATCATTCCCTTCAGGCAATGACAATATAGGTGCCGTAGTTAGCTTTTTCTTCAATAACTGAAATGCTTTCTCTTGTTCATCATTCCATTCAAATTTCTTCCCTTTATGCGTTAATGCAGTCAAGGGTTTTGCTATTCTGGAAAAGTCTTGGATGAACCTTCTGTAGTAACCAGCTAGTCTTAAAAACTGGCGTATGTGTTTCGGAGTTTTCGGGGTTTCCCACTTTTCAACAGTTTCTATCTTTGCCGGATCCACCTTAATACCTTCTTTGTTCACTATGTGACCGAGGAATTGAACTTCGTCCAACCAAAATGCACACTTTGAAAACTTAGCGTACAATTCTTCCTTTCTCAATACTTCTAACACCTTTCTCAAATGTTCACCGTGTTCTTGGTCATTCTTTGAGTAAATAAGTATGTCATCAATGAAAACAAGGACAAACTTGTCAAGGTATGGTCCACACACTCGGTTCATAAGGTCCATGAACACAGCTGGTGCATTAGTTAAACCAAATGGCATGACCATAAACTCGTAATGACCGTAACGTGTTCTGAAAGCAGTCTGTGGAATATCATCTTCTTTCACCCGCATTTGATGATACCCGGAACGTAAGTCAATCTTTGAATAAACAGCCGAGCCTTGTAGTTGATCAAATAAGTCGTCGATTCTCGGTAGTGGGTAGCGGTTCTTGATGGTAAGTTTGTTCAACTCTCGGTAGTCGATACACAACCTGAATGTACCATCTTTCTTCTTGACAAACAAAACAGGAGCTCCCCACGGTGATGTGCTTGGTCGAATGAAACCACGCTCTAAAAGTTCTTGTAATTGGCTTTGCAGTTCTTTCATCTCGCTGGGTGAGAGTCTGTAAGGAGCACGAGCTATTGGTGCAGCTCCTGGTACAAGATCTATTTGAAATTCAACGGATCGATGTGGGGGTAATCCCGGTAATTCTTTCGGAAATACATCGGGAAATTCTTTTGCAATGGGAACATCATTGATGCTCTTTTCTTCAGTTTGTACTTTCTCGACGTGTGCTAGAACAGCATAGCAACCTTTTCTTATTAGTTTTTGTGCCTTCAAATTACTAATAAGATGTAGCTTCGTGTTGCCCTTTTCTCCGTACACCATTAAGGGTTTTCCTTTTTCTCGTATAATGCGAATTGCATTTTTGTAACAAACGATCTCTGCTTTCACTTCTTTCAACCAGTCCATACCGATTATCACATCAAAACTCCCTAACTCTACTGGTATCAAATCAATCTTAAATATTTCGCTAACCAGTTTAATTTCTCGATTCCGACATATATTATCTGCTGAAATTAATTTACCATTTGCTAATTCGAGTAAAAATTTACTATCCAAAGGCGTCAATGGACAACTTAATTTAGCACAAAAATCTCTACTCATATAGCTTCTATCCGCACCCGAATCAAATAAAACGTAAGCAGATTTATTGTCAATAAGAAACGTACCCGTAACAAGCTCCGGGTCTTCTTGTGCCTCTGCCGCATTAATATTGAAAACTCTTCCGCGGCCTTGTCCATTCGTGTTCTCCTGGTTCGGGCAATTTCTAATAATGTGGCCCGATTTTCCACATTTATAACAAACTACATTGGCATAACTTGCTCCGACACTACTTGCTCCACCATTACTCGTTCCGACACCATTTGTTCCTTTCGTTCTATTAACCCCTGGTCCGTAGACCTCACACTTAACCGCGCTATGACCATTTCTTTTACACTTGTTGCAAAATTTGGTGCAGAACCCCGAGTGATACTTTTCACACCTTTGGCATAGCTGCTTCTGATTGTTATTGTTGTTGCGGTTATTATTGTTGTTGGGATGATTGTTGTAGTTGCTTTTGTTGTTGTTGTTGTTGTTGTTATTGTTGGGCCGTTTGTTGTAGTTACGATTGATTTTGCGATTGTTGGGATAATTGTTGCGATTATTGTTGTAATTGCTGTTGTTGTTGTATTGGTGATTCTTATCACCGTTTTCCTCCCACTTTCTTTTCACTTGCTTCACATTGGCCTCTTCAGCAGTCTGTTCTTTAATTCTTTCTTCAATCTGGTTCACTAGTTTGTGAGCCATTCTACATGCCTGTTGTATGGAGGCGGGCTCGTGTGAACTTATATCTTCTTGGATTCTTTCCGGTAATCCTTTCACAAACGCGTTGATCTTCTCTTCCTCATCTTCGAATGCTCCCGGACACAATAGGCACAATTCTGTGAATCGTCTTTCGTACGTGGTAATATCAAATCCTTGGGTTCGTAACCCTCTAAGTTCTGTCTTGAGCTTATTGACCTCGGTTCTGGGACGGTACTTCTCGTTCATCAAGTGCTTGAATGCTGACCACGGTAGTGCGTACGCATCGTCTTGTCACACTTGCTCTAGATAGGTATTCCACCATGTTAACGCAGAACCTGTGAAGGTATGCGTAACGTACTTTACTTTGTCCTCTTCAGTACACTTACTTATGGCAAACACCGATTCGACCTTCTCGGTCCACCGTTTCAATCCGATCGGTCCTTCGGTTCCATCAAATTCCAAAGGTTTGCAGGCAGTGAATTCTTTGTAGGTGCATCCTACACGATTTCCTGTACTGCTAGATCCAAGGTTATTGTTGGTATGTAGCGCAGCCTGTACTGCGGCTATGTTTGAAGCTAGAAAAGTACAGAATTCCTCTTCATTCATATTCACGGTGTGTCGAGTAGTCGGTGCCATTTCCTTCAAAATAGTCAAATGGAACAAGTTAATCATACAGAATATTAAGAGTAGTTAATAGTATTTCGTAGCATAATATGAACTCATTTATAAAAGGTTTTTCTTCATATTAGCGTTTTATAAGTTTAAATTCGGGTAGTACCTACCCGTTAAGTTCATACTTAGTAGCTAATATACAATTCAACTACTACAATTCTATATGAAAAACTGATTATAATAATATTTCGCATTCAAACTTTTATACAATATTTTACAAACTTACAATACCGCTTATTTTACATAAAGCATGAAATATAGCACATAATAACTTTGATACAAGATAGTTGTGAAGATAATTCTAGCTAGTACACAAGTCGTTCAGCAAAGGTAATAAAGACACGTAATTCATACGTCCAGAAACAAGTCATGCATTTTGGTTTTACTAGGACTACTTCCCATCCTTGGTCTTGTGGAACATAACCGTTATAGCCGTTGATAAGACAGCGTGTTGTAACGTCGTCAAAGGGACGAGGGTTACGTAATGTCCAACAGTCCCGTAACAATCTAAAAACCTCATTTCTTACCCCAATTACCGACTCCGTCACTTGTGGGAACGTTTTGTTTAATAGTTGTAGGCCGATGTTCTTGTTCTCACTTTGGTGAGAAGCGAACATTACTAATCCGTAAGCATAACATGCTTCTTTATGTTGCATGTTAGCCGCTTTTTCTAAATCACGAAGTCCAATATTTGGATATATTGAGTCAAAATAATTTCTTAACCCATTGCGTAAAATAGCATTTGGGTTCCCCGCAATATATGCGTCAAAGTAAACACATCGTAACTTATGGATTTCCCAATGTGATATCCCCCATCTTTCGAACGAAAGCCTTTTATAAACCAAGGCATTCTTGGAACGTTCTTCGAATGTCTTACAAACAGATCTCGCCTTAAATAGTTGTGCCGAAGAATTCTGACCGACTCTAGACAAGATTTCATCAATCATGTCTCCGGGTAGGTCTCTTAAAATATTGGGTTGTCTATCCATTTTGTGTTTTTATACTGTAAAATAGACAAGAGTTAGATTCATAAAAAAAAATACTTATTAATACAAGCAATTTTTACATATATCATAAAGCATAAGCACACTATATTACATATATTACACCACACGAATACAACTATCTTATTCCGACTCGCTTGTTTCTTCTTCTTCGGTTTTGGTTCATTTTGCCAAGTTTCTAGGGATATATGATGTTCCCCTAATACGAGCCGTCGTTTTCCACATTGGTTAAGAAAAACCTAGTGGTTTAGAGGTTCCCGGGTCATTGTTACAACTTAAGGACTTCGGGGTTGACGATACATATAAAGTTCATCGGGGTTGGAATTAGATTTCTCTATTTTTATGCCCTTTCCCTTATTATTTTCTTTTGCCTTTTTAAATTCAGTTGGGGTAATTTCTATAACATCATCGGAATTCTCGTCGGAATCCGATTCATCGGAGAATTGGTAATCCTCCCAATATTTTGCTTCCTTGGCGGAAACACCATTGACCATAATTAACCTTGGTCGGTTGGTTGAGGATTTTCTTTTACTTAATCGTTTTATTATTTCCCCCACCGGTTCTATTTCTTCATCCGGTTCCGATTCTTCTTCCGGTTCCGATTCTTCTTCCGGTTCCGACTCTTCTTCCGGTTCCTCTTCGGGAACTTGTGAATCAGTCCACGAATCATTCCAATTTACATTTGACTCTTCATTATTATTAGGTGAGTCAATGGGACTTGTTCTAGAGGTAGACATCTATCACATAATATCAAACGCGTTAAGAGATTAATATATCACATAATATTCACATGTTAAAAATATATAGTTTCCAACAAAATTTGTTAAGTAATCATTTTTCAAGTAAACACGGTCGAAGTCCAGACTCACTAATGCATCCTAACAAACTCGATAAGATACACTAATGCAAAATTCTGGTTCTCTAAGACCAACGCTCGGATACCAACTGAAATGTCCCGTTCTTATTGATTAAAAATGTTCCATATTAATTGATTTCGTTGCGAGGTTTTGACCTCTATATGAGACGTTTTTCAAAGACTGCATTCATTTTAAAACAAACCATAACCGTTATTTCATCAATAAAGGTTTAAAAAGCTTTACGTAGATTATCAAATAATGATAATCTAAAATATCCTGTTTACACACGACCATTACATAATGGTTTACAATACAAATATGTTACAACAAAATAAGTTTCTTGAATGCAGTTTTTACACAATATCATACAAGCATGGACTCCAAATCTCGTCCTTATTTAAGTATGCGATAGCGGAAGCTCTTAATAATCACCTGAGAATAAAGATGCTTAAAACGTCAACAAAAATGTTGGTGAGTTATAGGTTTAACCTATATATATCAAATCGTAACAATAGACCACAAGATTTCATATTTCAATACACATCCCATACATAGAGATAAAAATCATTCATATGGTGAACACCTGGTAACCGACATTAACAAGATGCATATATAAGAATATCCCCATCATTCCGGGACACCCTTCGGATATGATATAAATTTCGAAGTACTAAAGCATCCGGTACTTTGGATGGGGTTTGTTAGGCCCAATAGATCTATCTTTAGGATTCGCGTCAATTAGGGTGTCTGTTCCCTAATTCTTAGATTACCAGACTTAATAAAAAGGGGCATATTCGATTTCGATAATTCAACCATAGAATGTAGTTTCACGTACTTGTGTCTATTTTGTAAATCATTTATAAAACCTGCATGTATTCTCATCCCAAAAATATTAGATTTTAAAAGTGGGACTATAACTCACTTTCACAGATTTTTACTTCGTCGAGAAGTAAGACTTGGCCACTGTTGATTCACGAACCTATAACAATATATACATGTATATTAAAGTATGTTCAAAATATATTTACAATACTTTTAATATATTTTGATGTTTTAAGTTTATTAAGTCAGCTGTCCTCGTTAGTAACCTACAACTAGTTGTCCACAGTTAGATGTACAGAAATAAATCGATAAATATTATCTTGAATCAATCCACGACCCAGTGTATACGTATCTCAGTATTGATCACAACTCAAACTATATATATTTTGGAATCAACCTCAACCCTGTATAGCTAACTCCAACATTCACATATAGAGTGTCTATGGTTGTTCCGAAATATATATAGATGTGTCGACATGATAGGTCGAAACATTGTATACGTGTCTATGGTATCTCAAGATTACATAATATACAATACAAGTTGATTAAGTTATGGTTGGAATAGATTTGTTACCAATTTTCACGTAGCTAAAATGAGAAAAATTATCCAATCTTGTTTTACCCATAACTTCTTCATTTTAAATCCGTTTTGAGTGAATCAAATTGCTATGGTTTCATATTGAACTCTATTTTATGAATCTAAATAGAAAAAGTATAGGTTTATAGTCGGAAATATAAGTTACAAGTCTTTTTTGTAAAGGTAGTCATTTCAGTCGAAAGAACGACGTCTAGATGACCATTTTAGAAAACATACTTCCACTTTGAGTTTAACCATAATTTTTGGATATAGTTTCATGTTCATAATAAAAATCATTTTCTCAGAATAACAACTTTTAAATCAAAGTTTATCATAGTTTTTAATTAACTAACCCAAAACAGCCCGCGGTGTTACTACGACGGCGTAAATCCGGTTTTACGGTGTTTTTCGTGTTTCCAGGTTTTAAATCATTAAGTTAGCATATCATATAGATATAGAACATGTGTTTAGTTAATTTTAAAAGTCAAGTTAGAAGGATTAACTTTTGTTTGCGAACAAGTTTAGAATTAACTAAACTATGTTCTAGTGATTACGAGTTTAAACCTTCGAATAAGATAGTTTTATATATATGAATCGAATGATGTTATGAACATAATTACTACCTCAAGTTTAGTAGGTAAACCTACTGGAAGTGACAAGAAATGATCTAGCTTCAAAGGATCTTGGATGGCTTGAAAGTTCTTGAAGTAGGATCATGACACAAAAACAAGTTCAAGTAAGATTTTTACTCGAATTAAGATAGTTTATAGTTATAGAAATTGAATCAAAGTTTGAATATGAATATTACCTTGAATATGAAAGATAACCTACTTTATATAACAAAGGTTTCTTGATCTTAGATGATTACTTGGAATGGATTAGAAAGCTTGGAAGTAAATTAGTAATCTTGAAGGGATTTTTGAAGTGTTCTTGAAGTGTTCTTCCTATGATGATTATAGCTTGATTCTTGAAGTGATTTTTGATGAAGATGATGATTAACTACTGGAAAAATACGTTCATAATAGTGTGTGTGTGTGTTGAGAGAGAATTAGAAAGAGAATTGGAAGTGAAATGGAGTGAATGGTGAGTGGTAATTGGTGAGTGGTGAGTGGGGTTAAAAGGAGTTCTAGTTAGTTGACTAGCTCATGGTAGAAGTTAAAATTGATTAGTCATACATGACATAATCAAGAGTGGAATCCCATGCTAGTTCCTATTAGTATATACCCATAGTAAGTACATTTTGAAGCTGTGTATAATACGGGTAAGAATACGACTAGAATTCTTGATGAAAGAAAAGAATGGGAAAGTAACTGTAACCATTTTCGTTAAGTATGAGTGTTTTGATATATGTCTTGAAGTCTTCCAAAAGTATTTTAATACATCTAAATACACTACATGTATATACATTTTAACTGAGTCGTTAAGTCATCGTTAGTCGTTACATGTAAGTGTTGTTTTGAAACCTTTAAGTTAACGATCTCAATTAATGTTGTTAACTCATTGTTTATTATATCTAATGAGATGTTAAATTATTATATTATCATGATATTATGATATATTAATATATCTTAATATGATATATATACATTTAAATGTCGTTACAACGATAATCGTTACATATATGTCTCGTTTCGAAATCCTTAAGTTAGTAGTCTTGTTTATATGTATATAACTCATTGTTAATATACTTATGGAGATACTTACTTATCATAATCTCATGTTAACCATATGTATATCCATATATATATCGTCATGTCGTTTTTACAAGTTTTAACGTTCGTGAATCGCCGGTCAACTTGGGTGGTCAATTGTCTATATGAAACATATTTCAATTAATCAAGTCTTAACAAGTTTGATTGCTTAACATGTTGGAAACATTTAATCATGTAAATATCAATCTCAATTAATATATATAAACATGGAAAAGTTCGGGTCACTACAGATATTTTCACAACTATTCTTATCTGAGATCATTTATCTCTCCGTAATATCTGCAACATAAAAGAAACTGTGTTAGTTTCTAAATTCTGAAACCTTCGAGTTTAAAATATGAATGTTTTGAAGTAGTGTTGGGAACTGAAGCATGGATTAGTATAATATAATGACACTTGATCAACGTCATTATATTACAGTAAGTCATGCTGAGTTTCTAATGAAGCATGATGATTCACAGTACCGTCATCATGTGCCATTTACACAACTCTTACATTCTATCTAATCTCTAAACATATCAAGAGAATATTTTTCTGGATGACTCGGTCTTCTCCAGGGTATTCTGGTAATTTAACAAATCAAAATCGTTCTATTACCATTTTCTTCTTAGAGCATTAGCTATGTTCATTCTGAATTTCATATCTACGAATTCCGGACCATTACTCGCTTGACTCGAAGTCGGGAAGAGAAAACGAAAGCATGAAGCTCTGAAAAATAATGAAGAATATAAACTTCGATAATAACCCCGAAATTACAAACCGTGTATATCGATGCAGATAGCAATATAGAGACACGGGAGAATTAGAAACACTATAAACACAAGAGTATAGTAGAAGTAAATAGATTCTTCTGGTGGTAGATGAAAAAGAAGAATGACAGATATAAAAGTTAGGAGTATATCAAGAATCAGGACTGGATGGAGCATATTGATGAATGCTTTAAAGTAAGAATCAAGGGAGAAAGAATAGAAGGTGTGAGTTGTGGAAAATAAGGAAACGAAGGGGTGAATTTATAGTGAAATATCCGACAGAGCAATCAAAACAGATTATTGCATATAATCAAAGAAGATCCTGATTTCCTTAATCACCAAAGAACCAAATCTTATTACGTAAGATTCTCTTTAAATCCCTTAAATCCCGGAAATCAATCATAACTACGTCATCGGTTAAGACGAATATATTTTACTCATCTCACTCTTTTATGATAGTCTCATTTATATTCTTAACATAATCGAATCGTTTTATCTACATTACTCAATGATGATAAAACTCCATTATCACCTTATATTTGTCATGAAAACCTTCTTACTGTTATCCATAACAACCTCTATCAAATTTCGGGGACGAAATTTGTTTAATGGGTAGGTACTGTAATGACCCAGAATTTTCCGACCAAATTATACTTATGAGATTAATATTTACATAAATTAAACCATACCAACATGATAAGCAATCCAAATTGTTGAGACTTGTGTTTTTGAAAAGAGTTTTACACAACGTTTGACCGTCCAATATGACCGATGATATCACGAACTATATAACATACGATAATTATACGTTTGTGTATATATATGTATTTATATATATTTAACATGATCTAAGGATGGTTTAACATCTCATTGTGTACTAATGACAATGAGTTATAAGTATATTTTGAAACTACTAACTTAAGTTTTCAAAACGATAACTATACGTAACATTCTTTGATATATATACTTATAATCTATAATGCTTATACATGTATCGTATATATAATGTATTTAATCACTTTTTAAGGACTTAAATACATAAAACAATATAAGTATATTCACAAAAGATAGCTATATTTGAATTCTCGTTCCGTTTCCTCGAGATTTCTATACGTATATCTAGGGTATATGTACCCGTATCATACCCAGCTTCTATATGTATTTACTATTGGTATATACACATCAAATCAACATCCTAATCAACATTATTACTGCCCTAGATATGAGGTAACTAGAATTTGTCAAGTAGTATGAATTATTAGTAAGAAAACAAAATTAGGAATCCTTTTCTTTCTTTATAAACTAAAAACGTTTTTATAAATGAACACCATTTCTTCACTCCAGTTTCTCATACCTACACCCTCATTTCTCTCTCAAAATACTCCTAACTTCATACTTGATCATCTCCAAGCATTTTCCCCATCATTTAGCTTCAATTACAAGCCTTAAACACCATAAGAAAACTCTTTCAAGAACATATCAAAATAACCACCCATTTGAAGAAGTTTACTTCCAACCTTTTGATCTAACTCCACCACTCTTTGATTCCAAGATTATTTCTTATCTTTTGAAGTAACTTTGTCCAAGTAACTTGAGGTAGTAACCTTGTTCATAATCTTATTCAATTCATATTCATATAGCTATCTTATTTTGTGGTATAAAATTTTAACAACAAGAACATAGTTTGAATGATTTCAAACTTGTTCGCAAACTAAATAGATCCTTCTAACTTGAATTTTAAAATACTTCAAGACCTATAATATATCATAATGATATGCTAACATAACAAGATATAACTTGGTTTTACAAAGAACATCTTAAAAACTGAATCTACGTCGTCGGAGTGCAACCGGGGGCTGTTTTGGATTGGATAATTAAAAACCATCTTGAACTTTGAATTGGAAGTTCATGTTCTGGAAAAATGATATTTCTTATGAATATGTTAACACATAAAAATTTCATGGTTTAACTCAAAGTGTAAGTATTTTTAGAAAAATGATCATTAAATGTTGTTTTTATGATGGAAAATGATCACTTTCATAAGTTTCACCAAAGTTTGACCTATAACTTATGATTTCGAATACAAACTAAGGTATTTTCAGTTCATATTCTTAAAATTTGACTCGATCCAAGGAAGTGGCAAGTTGAACCAACAAAAACAGAGTTGTAATGAAGAAACTACGACTAAAACAAGATTGGGTATCCGAAGCTAGTTTAGCTACGAAAATATTTGGAGAAAAAGTAAATTAATCATATGTTTTCTAATTAATATGTAATTTTATATATAATTACTTATGATTTGATTTTATATATTTCAGGACCACCCGTAAACAACACGAGAAGATTAATCATAGGACCTCATGATTGTACGCAACACGTCATTTGACAACACGGTACTTTATGTACGCAACACGTCATTTTACAACATGGTACCATGGGTCGAGATTAATTCTGATCAATACGAATACGATGGGGTCTTTATTTATTTTATTTAAGCAACTAATTGTGGACCACTAACATCGGACTGCTAACTACGGACTAAGAAAAATATTAAAAGTATTAAAAGTATATATATATATATATATATATATATATATATATATATATATATATATATATATATATATATATATATATATATATATATATATATGTATGTAACGATTACTTAAAAAGAAAATATGTTGATATATTATATATATGGTTAGGTTCGTGATATCTATCGGAGACCAAGTCGAATTAAATACCTTCAAGGTAAAAGTGAGTTTCATTTGCTCCCTTTTTAATTGCTTTTGCAATATATATTTTTGGGCTGAGAATACATGCGCTGCTTTTATAAATGTTTACAAAATAGACACAAGTACTTAAAAATATATTCTACGTTGAGTTGTACCACTGGCATATTTCCCTGTAGCTTGGTAACTACTATTTACATGGGTATTGTAAACGCGAATCCTGTTGATAGATCTATCGGGCCTGACAACCCCAACCGGACTGGACGACCAGTATTCAACGGTTGCACAGTACTTCATTTTGGTGACTACACTTGGTATGGTGTAGTGAGATTTCATAATAAAGGGAATATGCGACGTTGATTAATTGTTAAGTATGGTTACCAAGTGCTCAACCACTTAGAATGCTTTACATACACTTGCGAGTGTATTATGTTTATGATTATGAAATCTTGTGGTCTATTAACATATTGAAATGATTGTTATGATAAACCTATGAACTCACCAACCTTTTGGTTGACACTTTAAAGCATGTTTATTCTCAGGTACGAATTAAGTCTTCCGCTGTGCATTTGCTCTATATAAGGACATTACTTGGAGCCGATCATCGCAATGGGACCAAATGTTGATGACTTCGTCCAGGTATATTAGGACGGGTCCTTTCATAATGTCACACCCCCAAATAGGGCCTGGGGTATTTGTGACTAATTATATCAAATCACAGTTGTATAAATGAGAACGACTCTATATGAGATGTTTTATTGAGTTTTGCAGCGGAAGATAAATAGATTACATTGTATTTAGAGCATTAAATATTTTTAAATGAATTGGTAAGTAATGTATGAAGACTCCAAGCATGGCAAGAAATCATCATCAAAGCAGCAGATATACAGCGGAAGCAATATTTACGTACCTGAGAATAAACATGCTTAAAAAGTCAACACGAGGTTGAGTGAGTTCATAGGTTTGTTATAAATAATGATTTCAGTAATAGATCACAAGATTTAATATAATAAAAGTCGATATATCATGTATATCAAAAGTATGCCATGAGCGTATAATATCAAAACTAAACGATTTTACCCCGTAACAATACATATGTAATTGTCGAGATCATTATTATACCACCAATTGACATGAGGTCAACAGTGCGGGACGTTACTCCCAATAGCGCTATCTATAATAATTCTGTTTGCCACTTTAGTTCATCTAGCAATTAATGATATTACAAAGCAGGGATTTGCATGTTTCAAATGAACACAATAAAAATACTCATGTTGGTCGCATAATAGTTTGTACTTGTGTCTATCAGATATAAAAATAGTACATGTATTCTCAGCCCAAAAATATAGATAAACAGGGAGCAAATGAAACTCACGATGCGATACGATAGTTTGTAGTAAATATGCATAGGATGGCACTGAATAAGTACAGAGTTGACCTCGGATTCATGAACCTATATCAAGCATATATATTAACACATATACTCATAATCGAATAAGTTTATATATATATATATATATATATATATATATATATATATATATATATATTAGTTGTTATATATTTCTTTATATATATACTTTTATATATATATTCTATATATAAGTATTTATTTGATAAAATGATATTAATAATGATAATGAATAAAGAGTTGTATTGTTTTGTAATAACAATAATAATACTAGTAATAAAAATGATAATAATCATAAAAAGGTTTTAAAAATAATAATAATATAGTTTTGATGATAGCAAAAATGTTACTTTTTGTAAAAATGATAATAACAATAGTAATTTTAATAATAACAATACTAATAATACTTATGTTTAAAATGATAATAATAATAATATTAATATTTAAGAAATGATATTAATACTAATATTTATGAAAATAATAATAAGTTGTTTTGTTTTCATAATAATAATAATAATAATACTAAAGTGGTAACTAATACTTATTTTAGTAATCATAATAGTAATAACTATAATACTAGTAATAATAACAATAACTAATAATAATAATAATAATAATAATAATAATAATAATAATAATAATAATAATAATAATAATAATAATAATAATAATAATAGTTAAAGAAAAGAAAACTACCTTAGAAATCCTTTTTTTTAAAAAAATGCACCAAGCAGGGATCGAACCCGAGACCTCACGCTAACCCGACACTCCCCCTAACCATCCGTCTGCCATCAGTTTTTCTAATTTATCCCACACTCAAATTTATTTAACCCTTTATTTTTATTTCCCTTTTTCCTTCATCTTCTTAAAAAAATATAGTCGACCAGAGGAGTAAATTAATAACCATTACAACGATTTGGTTTTAGGATTTTCAACCAATATATAATTAACCTATATCATTCCTGGAATTAATTGAAAACGAAAAAGAAGAAAAAAAATAAAATAAAAAATACTCAGGCTGCTGTCGCAGCTTTTTTTTTTTAAATAATTGATTTCGATTTCTATAATGTCTTAGCTAAAGATTACAACATCAAATATGTTTCAAATCACTCCTATAATCTTTCTCAATCATCAATTTTATAGGAAACATCGAAATGACTTCGAATTTTACCAAGAACGAAACAGTTGACTTTTTTAAAAACAAACTTTGACTCGAAAATTCGTGATCGATACGAAGAATTGGATCGTGAAACTTTGCAAATAGTTTGAGTATGATATTCCTAACAAGACTGCATTAATGGATTTGAAATAGATTTCGAATTCGAATTTTGACAAAAATATGGAAGAACAGAGGTCGACTTATTTTTTTTTTTTATATATCAGTTTAAATTCGATAAAAAAAATGTGAATGGTGATTGTGAATTGATAATGGAGGAAGGTTGAATGATTTTTGTTAACAAATTGAGCTAATTTATTTATAGCAAAAAATGGGTCGACATTCAATTCAAGGAGGGAAAAAAAATACAAAAATCAAGATTATATAAAAAACTAAAAGCAGTTCACAATTTTAGAAAAATTAAAAGCAGTTAGTACCTATATTTTGACTTTTAATTTATTTGATATTAATAATTAATATTAATAATAATAATACTAATAATAATAATTATATTAATAATAATAATAATAATAATACTTTTAATAATGAAAATACTAATACTAATAATAATAGAATTGATAATAATAATAATAATAATAATTATTATTATTATTATATTAATAATAATAATAATATTAATGATAAATAATAATAAAAATAATGATAATAATGACAATATTAATAATAATAACAATGATAATTTTACTTATAATTAAAAATAATGATAATAATCATTATAACATGTTAATAATACTAATAATAACATTAATAATAAATGATATTTTTATAGTAATACTTATTTTAATAATGATAATGAATAAATAATATTAATGTTAATAATAGAAATTATAATTTAATGACTAATTATAATATTGATGATAACAATAATACTAGTAATAATACTAGTAATAATAATATAACAATTTAAATGTATCACATTTCATTATATTGCAAATAATAATATAACTAATACTGATATTAATATTTAATATTAATAATAGTAATAATATAACAACTATATTATCTTGTATACGATTTTTCATATTTGATTGTAATTAAATCGTATTTTAAATTATATTTCAAGTTATTATATATATATATATATATATATATATATATATATATATATATATATATATATTTAAGTATTTAAGTATTTAAAATTATTCGTTCGTGAATCGTCGGAATCATATAAAAGTTAGGTTTAAATTTAGTCGAAAATTTTCGGGTTATTACAGTACCTACCCGTTAAAAGAAATTTCGTCCCGAAATTTGATTGTGGTCATCATGGCTAACAATAAAAATGTTTTCATGACGAATATGAGTTGATAAATAGAGTTTTATCACTATTGAGTAATATAGATAAAACGATTCGATTACAGGAAGAGTATAAATGAAGGTATCGTAAAAGATTGAAATGAAGAAATATCTGTTTGCTTTAACTTTTGACGTAGTCAGGATTGATTTCCAGAATTCAAGGGATTAAAGGAAATCTTCGTAATCTATAAGATTTGATTCTCTGGTAATTAAGAAAATTAGGATTTTCTTTGATTAAATGGGATAAATTGCCTCGATTGCTGTGTCTGGAATTTCGCTATAAATTAGCTTCTTCCGTTTCATTATCTTCACCACTTCTATACTTTCTTCCTCAATTCATACTTCTAAAAGATTCATCAATATGCTTCATCCAGTTCTAATTCTAGATATAGTCCTGACTTTTATATCTATCGTGCTTCTTTTTCATCTGTCGCCAGAAGAGTCAGTTTACTTATACTATGCTCTTGGATTTATTGTGTTTTTAGTTCTCCCGTGTCTTTATATTGCTATACGCATTGATATACACGGTTTGTAATCTCGGTGTCGTTTGACCAAAATTATGTCACATTCATTTGAAATGTACAAGACTTGCAAAGTTTAGTTTACCAAGCGGATCGACAACAAGCTTAAGTTTACAAAAGTTATAAAGTATAAATGAAATAACTTGCGACATAATTAGTTGAAAATCACGGTTGCTATAAATAGCGTAAGTGTGTATGCTTTAAGTTTGAATCCAAAGGTGCTATCACTAGCGTATGCATGTATGCTTGACCCCAAGCAAGTAAACAAAGTGTATGCGGAAGCATGTATCAAATAGCCATTCATGAACCTGAGAAACATGTAGAAAACTGTCAACGAAAAACGTTTGTGAAATCATAGGTGTATTTATAAACGTTGTTTTTGAACCACAAGATTTTGTATTTTCATAACGTCGATTATCCAAATCGTTTGCATTCCAAAAGTATGTTCGCGAGCACCCAATTATCAAGACTTAACTTTCCTTCCATAGAACTCCATCACAATAGTGTTAGAACATACACTGTTTCTCAAAAATATATTTCATCCGCATAACGGTAGCGAACTGTTCGAATGAGGGTTTGTCAAACCCGTATTGCCACACAATATAAGTTCTCGCTTACACCCTGCAAGTGTAACTAATGATAATCGAATTGAGGATTTTTGTTCTAACTCACTGTGGAATGTATGTTTCCTTACTTGTGTTCAAAGTATAAAATATGTAGTATAAAACTGTATATGGTTCTCATCCCATGATTTAAAAGTATAAAAGTTGTTGAAAGATGGGACTATGATCTCACCTCGAGTGCACGAGTATAAATGTACTTCACAAAGTAAACGTGTGTATGATAGTTGCTTAGCCTTGACCTAAACAAGTATGTTGTATCAATTTACCTATTACGACACAAGGTCGGGTGAAATATGTTCAATTAGTCCTATGGCTCGTTACGACTCGATTCGTATAGCATGTGAATTACGTTATCAAGTTTCATGCAAGAATCAAGTATAAAAGCACGTTAGAACGATTGCAAAAGTGTTTGGTTAAGTTTGACTAAAAGTCAAACTTTTGACTAAAAGTCAAACTTGGACAAAGTCAAAGTCAACGAAAAAGTCAACACGTTCGGGTCGGGTCTCGAACTATTTTTCTGAGGTTTTTAATCATATATAAGCATGTTGGCCAAGTTTCATGTTGATCGGGGCTACGTAGCATAGTTAGAATTAAAGGAAAAATGACAATTTTGGACAGCCCATAATGTTACGCCCGCAATGTCCTGGGTTACGGCCGCAATGGCATGGGTTACGGCCGCAATGTCCTGGGTTACGGCCGTAACTTTGGTCCTCCAGGTGCTGAAATGCTGAATTTTCTAAGTGTCGAGCCAAACTTCTTTCATTCATAACTAATGAACCGTAAACATTCAAAACACGTATCTTATATCGTTGGAAAGGTAATTTAACAAGGAATACAATAAACACATTTCATTAAACAAAAACATCATTTACAATAACCGAAATCTCGCCGAAAGATCATTATTTAACGTTTCAAGCTCAAAAATGTAAATGGCGATTCGGAAATCCAATTTACACATACGATACGCCGTTTCAAAGGTAATTAAACATATATTGCAACTAAACACTTACTAACAACATGTTATAGCATTCAATGTATCAAAAGTTCATTTCAAAGTTCATCAAACCCTAACCAAAATCAAGAATTCAATCATCTTGTTAATGAAGTTTTTCTAAATCAACCTACATACCAAAACGAAGCTAATGATGCTAGTAACACATTTAAAACATGAACTTTAACATTTAAACAACATTTACTCAACCAAAATCAAGGATTAAACAACACCTTTTCAAGTTCATGCTAGTTATTGCAAAATAACAAGATCGAGCAAATAAATCACATATTCATACTAGACTCGAACCATAGACACTAATTAACACCATTTCAAGTCAAAAACACTAAGAACATGAAATCTAGAGTTTTAGAAATGTTACCCAAACGAGATGAAATTGGTATCAAGTTGTAGAGGATGAAGAGAGGATTTCAAAAGTACAAATCGTTTTGTTGTAAGCTTCCTTGAAATGATTTAGATGATGATTTATTATTGATGGAGAAAATGGAGTTTTAGTTCAAGTAGAGAAAAATAAAAAGAAGAAAGGAAAAGATATGGTGGGGAATGAGGAAGAGTGTGGAGGTTGGGGTTGACTAGGTCAACAACTAGTTACATGTTTGGCCAAATGACAAAGTTGGTCCCTCGAGTTTGGAAGCGGGTGCGTGAATTAACTAAACGAATTATTTTAAATACGCTAGAGTAAACGAGCGATGTTATATTTAAATAACGAAAATATTAAAACGCTAGTCAACGGAAGATACGAATTTAGATAACGAAAGATATTATCTAAAGAAAAAAAGACGGGCGTTAAAATAATTTAACGGAAAAATGAGAGATGTTACATTACCCACACCTTAAAAGAAATTTCATCCCGAAATTTAGTTGGAAGTAGTAGTCGTTGTTTCTTCCTCGATATCTTGCGTTGCCAATTCTACGAATAAGTGAAGGTACTTCTTTGGGCATTTCAACGAACTTCGAAAATCGGGGTTTTACGTTGTTTTAGAGTTTGGTTCCACGATTCATAATTTCAACCGGTTCTCCTATGAAGTGGAGTGTATCGTCGATGGGAAGTTCATTAAAAGGATAACAAGTTCTTATTTCGCAAGACACGTCTTTAAGTTTGATACACAAAATGTAGGATGAACGGAATTTGGTTGAGTTAGGAGTTCGAAACGGTAAGCAACGGGTACAATACGCCCCAAGATTTCAAAAGGATCAAAATATCGCAGATTTAGTTTTCGACGTTTCCCGAAACGGATTACACCTTTTCAAGGTGCGAATATTAACATTACGCGGCCACCCACTTGGAATTCGAGATGTTTACGTCTAACATCGGCATAGTGGCGATTACGGCCATCTTGAGCCTTTCTCGGATTTGAACGATCTTAACGGTTATTCCATGAATGGATTCGGGTCCGGTGGTTTGCTTGTCGCCTACTTCGGCCCAACGAATAGGAGAACGACATTTGTGGCCATATAAAGTTTCGAAAAGTGTGGCGTTAATACTCGGGTGATAACTATTGTGGTAAGAGAATTCGGTTAAAGGCAAATACTTTTCTCAAGTAAATTTGAAGTTGATAACACAAACTCGTATTATGGTTTCCAAGGTTCGAATCGTACAATTGCTTTGTTCATCAGTTTGGGATTGATACGCGATACCCATGTCTAAATGTGGTCCCAAGGCTTTTTGTAAGTCTAGAAGTGAAACGAGCATCTTGATCCGAAACGAGGTACATTTTCTCAAGCAATTCGCACCGCGGAAGATTTATCGGTTTCCGAAAACGTTTGTTAGGGTTATTCACCCTCGTGGTGAATACTAGTATAACGTGAAGAGTCTCTCTCTCCATTGATAATTTAGAATAAAGATTTCCTTAAACAAAAGTACGAGTGTAATGCGAGAGAAGTTTCCGACTCGAAGTGAGCATAACAAGCATATTGTAGTTTGTCGATAAAACTGTAAGAAAACGAGATAGTATACGCGTGTAACACATGTTTGAAGTTGAAAGAATTTGTCATTCATTTGGAAGCATAAATATGGTTAGACAATAATCGTAGGTGTGTCCTTGGTATGGTTGTTATCAATATTCTCGGAGTTTTCGGATGTCCAACAAGAAAAATAATGTCATGTAACATGGCACATGGTGGTAATTAGGTTGATCGCGTCCAATCACCATCACGTGTCATTAGAACCTTGGTATGACTTACTGTAATATAACTACGTTGATTAAGTCACGTTATATTACGCTAACTCATACCTCCATTCCCACATCACTCCATAAAATCAAGTTCGTGTGATCGTGAAGTTTTAAAATGAACAGAGTGTAACGACATCTCTAACGTGACTTGCATTAAATCGAAAGAATTTGTGCAACTCTGAAGATGCGTTTCCCGAGGAAAGTGTATAACTGCTTGTTCACGTCAATGCGATTCAAGTCAAACAATAATGTCTTGAGGTACGAAGAGGGCAACGAATTTTGATAACGAGTAGTACGCAACCGTAGTGATAAGTAGTGATGAAGATACTTACCTAGAGTAGCGATGGTAGTAACAAGAAGTGGTAGATCGTAAGGAACTCCGGTGTGACACCGATAGTAAGTTGAAACGGTGGTGAATAACAATTTGGGAGACAGAGTTCCCAAACAAGTGTGACTAATGAAGTCGTCGTCATCCTTACGCGTATGAATCTTGAATTTACATGTGTTACCATAAAGTAGCAGAATATGGATTCGTATGATGAAAAGAATTTGGTACCATTAAAAAGTTCACCTAAGAAGATTCAAGTATAAATGCACAAGTAGTCAAGTAAGTGCTATCTATAGCAAATGCAGGTCAGAATGCAATGGTTAACTATCCGGTTGTAGTCTAGATTCACTAATGCATCCTAACGACTCTGTCAGACACACTAATGCATATCCTAGTTCCCTACAACCAACGCTCTGATACCATCTGTAACGACCCGACAAAATCGTCATTGACGGCGCCGTTAACTTAGGTCCCGTTGCATGGTCATAGTCCCTATATGAGACGCGTTTGACCAAAATTATGTCGCATTCATTTGAAACGTACAAGACTTGCAAAGTTTAGTTTACCAAACGGATCGACAAGAAGCTTAAGTTTACAAGAGTTATAAAGTATAAATGAAATAACTTGCGACATAATTAGTTGAAAATCACGGTTGCTATATGTGACAACCCGGAAATTTCCGACCAAATTTAAACTTAATCTTACGATGATTCCGACACGATAAGCAAGGTTTGTAAAGTTGAGTCTTAAGAATTTTCGAACTATTACAGGGTTCATTTAACCTTTGACTATTCCCGACGATTCACGAACAATTGATTTGTAAATAAATATGTATGTATATATATATATATATATATATATATATATATATATATATATATATATATATATATATAATGTAAGTATATATAGTAATTCGGAAGTAAAATTTAATTTAAACATTAAAATGAAATGTGTAAAATAAGATACAAAATAATTAAATGTATTTTAAAATAAATCATATATAAATATTTATGATTTTCATAGATAATTATTATTATATGTATATTGTAAAAATATATAAAATTTATAAATAATAAATTATTATTATTAATATCATTGTTATCATTGTTAACCTCATCATTATCATAACTAATAGCAAAAATTACAATTTTAACTAACATGGATAATATTCGCATTATTACCTAATACTAATATTACCATTATCATTAAGAATTATTATTATTAATGATTGATTATTAGTGTCATTATTATTAAAATTATCATTTTTATTAAAATTAATATTAGCATATTATTATTTATCATTTATTATTACTAATTCCTTTATCAATAATATTATTATTATTAGTAACATTATTATTAGTATTATTAATAGTATTAATATATTATTACTTGATAAATTTCAAAGTTTTTGAATTTTATAAGAATATATATGTAAGCAGATACATAAACAAAGTTATATATATATATATATATATATATATATATATATATATATATATATATATATATATATATATATATATATATATATATATATATATATATATATATATATATATATATATATATATATAGCAATCAAACTGTTTAGAGATAGCAATCAAACTGTTTAGGTGATTGAATTATGTCACTAATTTGGTACGATCGAATTTAAGCTGGAATAATAAAACAAGATTCAGTTAACATCATTATCAAACTCTGTATTATTTTTTGTTCTTGTCTACCTTAGTATTATTTGATCCGTGAATTGAGATTTATGAAATTGTGTAATACCGTGTTACTATTGCTATCTATCTATCTCTTATATATCTCTTATATATACAGAGGAGTTATATATCAACCATCTTCATTTATCTCCCTCACACTCTCTTGCACATCCGGCGACACTCTAACCCAACCACCATCATACAATCACCTCACCACCATTCAAACCACCATCGTGAAACTTATCACAACCACCTTTGAACATCATCAACCAAAGTCATGTGCTGCTGTGTTTTGTTATCAACCAAGGACACCACCACCTTCTTGAACTTTTGCTCGACAACTATCATCACTACACCACCATTCAACCGAGACTCAATCATCATCACCTCAAACCACAACTGCTAGCATATTACATTTTTTAACCAAAACCCAAAAAGGACCACCTTGGAAAAAGAAAGTCACCACTACTTCCATGATTAATCAAAGAAGGCTGCTGCACTTGAGTTATGCTTCTGTCACTTCTGAACGATACCAAACCACTTGAAGCCGCCAACACCACCTAGCCTTTATGTATTTTTTTGTTGATCGTGACCCACTACCATGTGCCACCCTAACATCTATTTATGATGTCTTCTTGCTGTTACAAGCCGTAACCATAACCACCACCATCAAACTTTTGGTTATAGCTAGATTTCTGTTTTACAATCAACAACCTCGAACCAACTTTCAACCATCATCAATTACTGCCACTGCAACTGTAAGATACCTTGTTCCTGCTGCATAATCTCTTTCTGTCTTAATAATAACCAACACACCACCATCACGAACTACATACTCGCTACTGTACAATTACACGCGTGACTATTATTTTTTTTTTCTTTCTCAAAGTTGTTGCCTGCAACTGCTGTGTCAATCAGCTCTATTCGATTTTAAAAACCCACAAATAAAGGAAGCTTTAAACGATTAAAGGAGATGGTGACAGGATGATTAGGTGAGGTCCATGATGAAGTTAGTGTTAATAATATATACAATGTATTCCCTTTATGTCGATATCCAAGAGCCCCACATTCCACCGAACACCCACTTGTTTTTGGAGATGTATATCAAATAACAACTGCATTCTTTTTACTTTTATAAACTACCAACTCTATTGGATCGTACTTGGGCTGTGAAGCTAGGTTCTTAATCCACGAAAAACAAGGTAATGGGCTGTTGCGCTGCCATGTTTTTATTGAGTTGTGTTCCTATTACTGTAATCGGGCCGCCTGCGATTGGACTGCTAATATTACTACGCGTGATTTTTTTCTGGCGATACATTATAAAGGATTAATAAGGCAAGGGGTAATGACAATATGGGTTGATGATAATGACGAGTGTGTTAGATAATAACAATAATGAACAAATATTATGTTGATGAAACACGAGTAAACGAAGATAATGATGATAATTATGGAATATAATTATGAGTTATGATTATGGTCATGATTCATGAACTATGATTTATGATTAGGATTACGAGTATATTGATGACGATAGGATGATATTATTACGACGAACCCGTGAATGATATAGATGATGATGATGATGAATAATTATGATGCTACGGGAAGGATGAAATTGATGATGATGTTAGAAGAATTACGTATAATGATGTTATGGTGATAATGCAGAGATGATATTATGATCATGATGTTATTAGACGATGATGATTATGAAAACAATTAAGTATGTGTATGATGATGATATGAGTTATAAGATTTTAATTCGGAATTAAAATAGCAAATAGTAATCGGAGCAGATGGTTAAGGTGTGGGTTATTAAGTGAGAGGTCACGGGTTCGAGTCCCGTCTGGAGCATTTTTTTTTAGACAAAGCGTTTAAGGGTATACACTTTTAAATTTATTTCCATTATTATTATTACAATTAATTATTATGATTAAAATTATTATTGTTAGTATTATGAATATTATTGTTATTATTTGTATTATAATTATAATAATAATTATTATTATACCTATAAGTATTATAGGAATTATTATCATTAGTATTACTATAAGTATTATTTATATAACTATTATTATTATTATTAATTTTATCATTTTAAGTATTATTATCATTTTATGATTATGATTATTATTCTTATAATTATTCTCAAAATAATACAATTCATTATTTTTTTTCATAAATATTAGTATTAGTAACGTTCATAAACTTTAGTATTATAAATTTACTTATAATTAATATCATCATCATTTAAATTATGATCTTTATCGTTTTATTACTAGAATAAGTATTAACATTATGATTATAAATATTATCATTAATATGAATTCTCAATTATTAGTATTATTATTATTAAAAGTTATTATCATTAATGTCATTTTTTTTACAAAAATTATCTTTTTGTAATCCTTACAAACAATCATTATTATTATCCGTAATATCTATATTATTATTATTAAAATAATAATAATTATAAAAAAATAGAAGTTTAAAAGACTTGGTTAAGATAATAATTATAAAAATTACAGATTATATATAAAGAATATACTTAACTTAACTATATTAATATTATTATGTATAAAATAAAAATATTTAAATTACTTATTGATGAAACATAAAATTTATTAAAATAACAAATATATCATCAATAATATGTAAATTTAGTTGTTCGATTACATGTATATGTGTTAATATATATACTTGACATAGGTTCGTGAATCCGAGGCCAACCCATCATTGTTCAGTTGTTCAATGCCGTCATATGTATTTTTACTACAAAATACAGTATTGTGAGTTTCATTACTCCCCTTTTAAATTCTTTTGCAATATATATTTTTGGGACTGAGAATACATGCGCTGCTTTTATAAATGTTTTACGAAATAGACACATGTAATCAAAACTATATTATATTGTTGAATGATCGAAGCCGAATATGCCCATTTTGCTTGGTAGCCTAAGAATTAGTAAACCAGTCTACTAATTGACGCGAATCCTAAAGATAGATCTATTGGGCCTAACAAACCCCATCCGTTGTAGCGGATGCTTTAGTACTTCGATGTTGTTTTATCATGTCCGATGGATGTCCCGGAATGATAGGGATATTCTTATATTCATCTTGTTAATGTCGGTTACCAGGTGTTCAATCCATATGAATGATTTTTGTCTCTATGCATGGGACGTATGTTTATGAGAAATGGAAATATAAAATCTTGTGGTCTATTAAAATTATGAAATGATTATTTATGATAAACTAATGAACTCACTAACCTTTTGGTTGACACTTGAAAGCATGTTTATTCTCAGGTATTAAAGAAATCTTCCGCTGTGCATTTGCTCATTTTAAAGATATTACTTGGAGTCATTCATGGCACATTTCAAAAGACGTTGCATTCGAGTCGTTGAGTTCATCAAGATTATTATTAATTCAATTATAGTTGAATGTATTATGAAATGGTATGCATGTCGTCAACTTTCGATGAAAAGAAAGTTTGTCTTTTAGAAACGAATGCAATGTTTGTAAAATGTATCATATATTGGTCAAATACCTCGCGATGTAATCATATGTTATTGTATTCGTCCTTATGGATTAGGACGGGTCATCTCATGTGGTATCAGAGCGGTGGTCTTAGCGAACCAGGTCTTGCATTAGTGTGTCTAACTGATAGTTGTTTAGATGCATTAGTGAGTCTGGACTTCGACCGTGTCTGCATGTCAAAAGTTTTGCTTATCATTTAGTGTCGAAATTTACCTGCTTATCATTCTTAGGGAATCACTTGCTTATCATTCTTAATCTAGACATATCTTACTGCCTGGATTGCATGAATAGTGTATAGACAAAATTCATATCTTAGCGTATCTGCTACTTCATATCTTAGTGTATCTGTTACTGTAACTTTGCCTGACATATTTTGTAAATTCCTCCGTAATCTACGAAATCTTTTGTTCTATATATATAGATATTCTATGTAGTTAGGATACCATCCGATAACCGAAAATCATTTCCTATCGAAAAAAATCCTTTACTCAATCGTACGAAATGGAACTCGTCACTAGTTCAAGTTCTTCGGAACCCGACAGCTATTCCGACATGGATGTTCACCTAAGCTCCGGAAGCAGTGTCGCCAGAATGAATCAACCAATCAGCCAGCCCCAATTCATTTGATGGGTTCGTAGTCAACTTAAGCAATGGAGACGCGATGAAGGTGATCCTTTCTGCCAATTGAATTCACCTCTTGGTAAAGAACCTGAAGCACTTACCGGCGAACCTGTCCGAAACACCATATTCACCCTCATTCCAGGATATCACACAATGATTATATGATATCCCAAATTCTGAACCTTATTCATCCACTCGTTCCTACCGACAATCATCCCGGAATAATAGAAGAAGTCGACAAGCTTTGTGCTCAAGTAATAGCTTTGGAAAATATGGTGCAAAACATACCAGCTTCAGCAACATCACCGGCACCAACAGTACCATCAGTAACAGCACCCGTACCATCAACAACACATGCCTTAACATCTCATTCTGTACCTCGATTATAATCATCATACTACGTATCGTTCTACATCAATTATCTTCGTTCAACATGGCAATTATGTAATCTCTAATGTTTTAGAGATTATATATCCTTGTTCTAACAGTAAATCAAATAAGTTTAATATCATATTGACTCATTAAATCCATGATTACATCTGAAGAAAATATATATGTATATATATTTTCATAAAGATTGTAATTAAAAATTCTTTTGTACAAACTGTTAATGGTGAAAATATTTTAACGGGTAGGTAATACCTGAGGAATATTTAGATTTCACATTAATAAGTTACACTGTACATTCTTCGAATCTGATTCAACAGTCATTTACAATCCTACTTACATCCATCGATATACGTATCTGTTCACCACAGAATAACCATTTTCATTCAATTTCATATTTGGATTTTGACCTATCAGGATCTGACAAGTGGCATAATGAAGAAAATATTGGACAAAATAAAATTTGTTAGAAACAAACAAATTAACTATGAGAAATTTTGTTAAGAATCCACGCTAACAAAATCCTAGCTAACTGTTCCTAGCTAACTGTTAATTCCTTATTGTACATTTAATTATCGCAATTTATTTTATCGCAATTTAATTCTCGTAATTTTATTTATTGTCATTTACATTCTGTTATTTATTTTACGCACTTTATTTATCATCATTTAAATACTGTTATTTATGCATTTTAAATATCGGGACACGTATATAAGGTTTTGACATATCATATCGACGCATTTATATATATTATTTGGAATAACCATAGACACTCTATATACAGTAATGATAGAGTTAGCTATACAGGGTTGAGGTTGATTCTCAAATAATATATATAATTTGAGTTGTGATCGAGTCTGAGACATGTACACGGGTCACGATACGTATTAATTAATTCGAATATTATATATTAAACTATATATGAATTATTGGACTGTTAACTGTGAACTATCGACTGTGGACTAATAACATTGGACAATTAAAATGAATTAAAATATTGATTATAACATATGAAACTAAACATTTCTTCAAGTTTTCCACTTGATTTCATCTTAAACCTCATTTGTATCTTGACAATTACAATCTGCGTTCAAACCTTTCATGATTCTTGAAAACACCTCAATCGAGAGGATGAACCAACCGCACTTCATCTACGGAAGAAAAGATTGATGCATATTGTTATGCACCTGAAAAACTCTTGGAACCTGAGTAAACGTTTAACACGTATCTGTGCTAGCTCCTTTTGCGTTGTTATTACCAAAAATAACTTTGCTGTTCCTTTTTCAAATTAGCCAAATCTGTCACAGCTCCAGCAGGTCAACTTCAAATTTTCATTCGGATTAGCCTTATTATAACCTTACTATATAAGTTTGCCTTTCGTCATCGTTACCGGGGAACTTTTTATATTCCACCATATTACCATTAGCGTTTAATCATCTAAAAACACAATTCTCTTAAAACCACCTCGGATTGATGACCGATGATTCATATATGGTAGCATTAAATGCAGAGGAAACAGAAAAATTGTAAATGGTCTAAACGACCAAAAGTTTGATGATAAAGAAGGGAGTGTTAGGAACGCTCGATAGAAAATTTAGTACTGAAAAACAGATTGAGCAAACCATAAAGGAGACCAAGGCCAAATACAAGGACCATACCATATATTCAAAAAATTCAGGTAATTCTGGATCCGATGAAACCTCCAACGAATATCTTGCTCTGTACTCGTGTTAAAATCTTGCGGAAAATCTTTCTTCATCAACAATCGAACTTAGAATTCCAAAATATCATCATAAATATTTTTGATATTCCTGAAGATATTTTCATAAATATTCTCGTCCGAAATTATATACCTCTTCGTGCTATCTGTATTACATTATATTGGAAATTTCTGTAAAGCTTAAGTATAAATTATGAATGATTTTGAAGTAGTGTTGGAAATTGATGCATGAGTTGGTATAATATAATGACACTTGATCAACGTGATTATATTACAGTAAGTCATGCTGAGTTTCTAATGAAACATGATGATTCATAGACCATAACGTCATCATGTGCCATGTTACATAACTCTTTCATTCAACTTAACTTCGAAACATATCAAGAACATAATTTCTTGATAGTTCTATCTTTTCTCTTGAATTTTGGTAATTTAACCAATCAAGATCATGCTATTACAATTTCTCTCTTAGAACGTTAGTCATGTTCATTCGAAACTCCATACCTACGAATTCCGGACCATTACTTGCCGTACTTAAAATCAAGGAAAGAAAAGTATAGAAGTGATGAAGATAATGGAACGGTAGAGGTAAATTTATATTGAAAGTATCCGATAGAGTAATCGAGGCAGATGACCACATTTAATTAAAGAGATCGTAACTTCCTTAAATTCCGAAGAATCAAATCTTGTTACAAAGATTTTTTCTCTAAATTCCTTGAATTTCAGAAATCAACTGTGACTACGTCAAAAGTTAAATCTCTATCTCAATCTTTTGTGATAGCTTCACTCGTACGCTTCGAATAATCGAATTGTTTTATTTATATTACTCAATAATGATAAGACCCTATTTATCAACTCATATTCGTCATAAAAACATTCTTATTGTTAGCCATGACGATCACATTCAAATTTCGGGACGAAATTTCTTTAACGGGTAGGTACTTTGACGACCCGGAAATTTCCGACCAAATTTAAACTTAATCTTACGATGATTCCGACACGATAAGCAAGGTTTGTAAAGTTGAGTCTTAAGAATTTTCGAACTATTACAGGGTTCATTTAACCTTTGATTATTCCCGACGATTCACGAACAATTGATTTGTAAATAAATATGTATGTATATATATATATATATATATATATATATATATATATATATATATATATATATATATATATATATATATATATATATATATATATAAATGTAAGTATATATAGTAATTCGGAAGTAAAATATAATTTAAACATTAAAATGAAATGTGTAAAATAAGATACAAAATAATTAAATGTATTTTAAAATAAATCATATATAAATATTTATGATTTCCATAGATAATTATTATTATATGTATATTGTAAAAATATATAAAATTTATAAATAATAAATTATTATTATTAATATCATTGTTATCATTGTGAACCTCATCATTATCATAACTAATAGCAAAAATTACAATTTTAACTAACATGGATAATATTAGCATTATTACCTAATACTAATATTACCATTATCATTAAGAATTATTATTATTAATGATTGATTATTAGTGTCATTATTATTAAAATTATCATTTTTATTAAAATTAATATTAGCATATTATTATTTATCATTTATTATTACTAATTCCTTTATCAATAATATTATTATTATTAGTAACATTATTATTAGTATTATTAATAGTATTAATATATTATTACTTGATAAATTTCAAATTTTTCGAATTTTATAAGAATATATATGTAAGCAGATACATAAACAAAGTTATATATATATAAATATATACACAGATATATATATATATATATATATATATATATATATATATATATATATATAAATACAATTATAATATACATATAAATATTATAATGCGTACGAATTCATTAGAGATAGCAATCAAACTATTTAGGTGATTGAATTATGTCACTAATTTGGTACGATCGAATTTAAGCTGGAATAATAAAACAAGATTCAATTAACATCAATATCAAACTCTGTATTATTTTTTGTTCTTGTCTGCCTTAGTATTATTTGATCCGTGAATTGAGATTTATGAAATTATGTAATACCGTGTTACTATTGCTATCACTCTATCTCTTATATATCTCTTATATATACAGAGGAGTTATATATCAACCATCTTCATTTATCTCCCTCACACTCTCTTGCACATCCGGCGACACTCTAACCCAACCACCATCATACAATCACCT
The DNA here is from genome assembly GCF_046630445.1 of Rutidosis leptorrhynchoides. Taxonomy (NCBI): domain Eukaryota; kingdom Viridiplantae; phylum Streptophyta; class Magnoliopsida; order Asterales; family Asteraceae; genus Rutidosis; species Rutidosis leptorrhynchoides. The sequence goes on from NC_092333.1 coordinate 667,647,515, forward strand.
CACCACCATTCGAACCACCATCGTGAAACTTATCACAACCACCTTTGAAAATCATCAACCGAAGTCATGTGCTGCTGTGTTTTGTTATCAACCAAGGACACCACCACCTTCTTGAACTTTTGCTCGACAACTATCATCACTACACCACCATTCAACCGAGACTCAACCATCATCACCTCAAACCACAACTGCTCGCATATTACATTTTTTAACCAAAACCCAAAAAGGACCACCTTGGAAAAAGAAAGTCAACACTACTTCCATGATTAATCAAAGAAGGCTGCTGTACTTGAGTTCTGCTTCTGTCACTTCTGAACGATCCCAAACCACTTGAAGCCGTCAACACCACCTAGACTTTATGTATTTTTTTTGTTGATCGTGACCCACTACCATGTGCCACCCTAACATCTATTTATGATGGCTTCTTGCTGTTACAAGCCGTAACCATAACCACCACCATCAAACTTTTGGTTACAGCTAGATTTCTGTTTTACAATCAACAACCTTGAACCAACTTGCAACCATCATCAATTACTGCCACTGCAACTGTAAGATACCTTGGTCCTGCTGCATAATCTCTTTCTGTCTTAATCATAACCAACACACCACCATCACGAACTGCACACTCGCTGCTGTACAATTACATGCGTGACTAATAATTTTTTTTTTCTTTCTCAAAGTTGTTGCCTGCAACTGCTGTATCAATCAGCTCTATTCGATTTTAAAAACCCACAGATAAAGGAAGCTTTAAACGATTAAAGGAGATGGTGACAAGATGATAAGGTGAGGTCCATGATGAAGTTAGTGTTAATAATATATACAATGTATTCCCTTTATGTCGATATCCAAGAGCCCCACATTCCACCGAACACCCACTTGTTTTTGGAGATGTATATCAAATAACAACCGTTTTCTTTTTACTTTTCCAAACTACCAACTCTATTGGATCGTACTTGGGCTGTGAAGCTAGGTTCTTAATCCACGAAAAACAAGCTAACGGGCTGTTGGGCTGCCATGTTTTTATTGAGTTGTGTTCCTATTACTGTAATCGGGCCGCCTCCGATTGGACTGCTAATATTACTACGCGTGATTTTTTCTGGCGATATATTATAAAGGATTAATGAGGCAAGGGGTAATGACAATATGGGTTGATAATAATCACGAGTGTGTTAGATAATAACAATAATGAACAAATATTATGTTGATGAAACACGAGTAAACGAAGATGATGATGATGATAATTATGGAATATAATTATGAGTTATGATTATGGTCATGATTCATGAACTATGATTTATGATTAGGATTACGAGTATATTGATGACGATAGGATGATATTATTACGATGAACCCGTGAATGATATAGATGATGATGATGATGATGATGATGATGATGATGATGATGAATAATTATGATGTTACGGGAAGGATGAAATTGATGATGATGTTAGAAGAATTACGTATGATGATGTTATGGCGATAATGCAAAGATGATATTATGATCATGATGTTATTAGATGATGATGATTATGAAAACAATTAAGTATGTGTATGATGATGATATAAGTTATAAGATTTTAATTCGGAATTAAAATTGCAAACAGTAATCGAAGCAGATGGTTAAGGTGTGGGTTGTTAATTGAGAGGTCACGGGTTCGAGTCCCGTCTGGAGCATTTCTTTTTAGACAAAGCTTTTAAGGGTATACACTTTTAAATTTATTTCCATTATTATTATTACTATTAATTATTATGATTAAAATTATTATTGTTAGTATTATGAATATTATTTTTATTATTTGTATTATAATTATAATAATTATTATTATTATACCTATAAGTATTATAGGAATTATTATCATTAGTATTACTATAAGTATTATTTATATAACTATTATTATTATTATTATTAATTTTATCATTTTAAGTATTATTATCATTTTATGATTATGATTATGATTATTATTATTATTATTCTCAAAATAATACAATTCATTATTTTTTTTCATAAATATTAGTATTAGTAACGTTCATAAACTTTAGTATTATAAATCTACTTATAATTAATATTATCATCATTTAAATTATGATCTTTATCGTTTTATTACTAGAATAAGTATTAACATTATTATTATAAATATTATCATTAATATGAATTCTCAATTATTTGTATTATTATTATTAAAAGTTATTATCATTAATGTCATTTTTTTTACAAAAATTATCTTTTTGTAATCCTTACAAACAATCATTATTATTATCCGAAATATCTATATTATTATTATTAAAATAATAATAATTATAAAAAATAGAAGTTTAAAAGACTTGGTTAAGATAATAATTATAAAAATTACAAATTATATATAAAGAATATACTTAACTTAACTATATTAATATTATTATGTATAAAATAAAAATATTTAAATTACTTATTGATGAAACATATAATTTATTAAAATAACAAATATATCCCCAATAATATGTAAATTTAGTTGTTCGATTACATGTATATGTGTTAATATATATACTTGACATAGGTTCGTGAATTCGAGGCTAACCCAGCATTGTTCAGTTATTCAATGCCGTCATATGTATTTTTACTACAAAATACAGTATTGTGAGTTTCATTACTCCCTTTTTAAATGTTTTTGCAATATATATTTTTGGGACTGAGAATACATGCGCTGCTTTTATAAATGTTTTACGAAATAGACACAAGTAATCGAAACTACATTATATGGTTGAATGATCGAAGCCGAATATGCCCCTTTTGCTTGGTAGCCTAAGAATTAGTAAACCAGTCTACTAATTGACGCGAATCCTAAAGATAGATCTATTGGGCCTAACAAACCCCATCCGTTGTAGCGGATGCTTTAGTACTTCGATGTTGTTTTATCATGTCCGATGGATGTCCCAGAATGATAGGGGATACTCTTATATGCATCTTGTTAATGTCGGTTACCAGGTGTTCAATCCATATGAATGATTTTTGTCTCTATGCATGGGACGTATGTTTATGAGAAATAGAAATATGAAATCTTGTGGTCTATTAATATTATGAAATGATTATTTATGATAAACTAATGAACTCACCAACCTTTTGGTTGACACTTGAAAGCATGTTTATTCTCAGGTATTAAAGAAATTTTCCGCTGTGCATTTACTCATTTTAAAGATATTACTTGGAGTCATTCATGGCATATTTTAAAATACGTTGCATTCGAGTCGTTGAGTTCATCAAGATTATTATTAAGTCAATTATAGTTGAATGTATTATGAAATGTTATGCATGTCATCAACTTTCGATGAAAAGAAAGTTTGTCTTTTAGAAACGAATGCAATGTTTGTAAAATGTATCATATAGAGGTCAAATACCTCGTGATGTAATCATATGTTATTGTATTTGTCCTTATGGATTAGGACGGGTCGTCTCACTATAAATAGCGTAAGTATGTATGCTTTAAGTTTGAATCCAAAGGTGCTATCACTAGCGTATGCATGTATGCTTGACCCCAAGCAAGTAAACAAAGTGTATGCGGAAGCATGTATCAAATAGCCATTCATGAACCTGAGAAACATATAGAAAACTGTCAACGAAAAACGTTGGTGAAATCATAGGTGTATTTACAAACGTTGTTTTTGAACCACAAGATTTTGTATTTTCATAACGTTGATTATCCAAATCGTTTGCATTCCAAAAGTATGTTCGCGAGTACCCAATTATCAAGACTTAACTTTCATTCCATAGAACCCCATCACAATAGTGTTAGAACATACACTTTTTCTCAAAAATATATTTCATCCGCATAACGGTAGCGAACTGTTCGAATGAGGGTTTGTCAAACCCGTATGGCCACACAATATAAGTTCTCGCTTACACCCTGCAAGTGTAACTAATGATAATCGAATTGAGGATTTTTGTTCTAACTCGCTGTGGAATGTATGTTTCCGTACTTGTGTTCAAAGTATAAAATATGTAATATAAAACTGTATATGTTTCTCATCTCATGATTTAAAAGTATAAAAGTTGTTGAAAGATGGGACTATGATCTCACCTCGAGTGCACGAGTATAAATGTACTTCACAAAGTAAACGTGTGCATGATAGTTGCTTAGCCTTGACCTAAACAAGTATGTTGTATCAATTAACCGGTTATCACACAAGGTCAGGTGAAATGTGTTCAATTAGTCCTATGGCTCGTTACGACTCAATTAGTATAGCATGTGAATCACGTTGTCAAGTTTCATGCAAGAATCAAGTATAAAAGCACGTTAGAACGATTGCAAAAGTGTTTGGTTAAGTTTGACTAAAAGTCAAACTTGGTCAAAGTCAATGAAAAATTCAACACGTTCGGGTCGGGTCTCGAACTATTTTTCTGAGGTTTTTAATCATATATAAGCATGTTGGCCAAGTTTCATGTTGATCGGGGGTGCGTAGCATAGTTAGAATTAAACGAAAAATGACAATTTTGGATAGCCCATAATGTTACGCCCGAAATGTCCTGGGTTACGGCCGCAATGGCATGGGTTACGGTCGCAATGTCTTGGGTTACGGCCGTAACTTTGGTCCTCCAGGTGCTGAAATGCTGAATTTTCTAAGTGTCGAGCCAAACTTCTTTCATTCATAACTAATGAACCGTAAACATTCAAAATACGTATCTTATATCGTTGGAAAGGTAATTTAACAAGGAATACAACTAAACACATTTCATTAAACAAAACATCATTTACAATAACCTAAATTTCGCCGAAAGATCATTATTTAACATTTTAAGCTCAAAAATGTAAATGGCGATTCGGAAATCCAATTTACACATACGATACGCCGTTTCAAAGGTAATTAAACATACATTGCAACTAAACACTTACTAACAACATGTCATAGCATTCAATGTATCAAAAGTTCATTTCAAAGTTCATCAAACCCTAACCAAAATCAAGAATTCAATCATTTTGTTAATGAAGTTTTTCTAAATCAACCTACATACCAAAACGAAGCTAATGATGCTACTAACACATTTAACACATGAACTTTAACATTTAAACAACATTTAATCAACCAAAATCAAGGATTAAACAACACTTTTTCAAGTTCATGCTAGTTATTGCAAAATAACAAGATCGAGCAAATAAATCACATATTCATACTAGACTCGAGCCATAGATACTAATTAACACCATTTTAAGTCAAAAACACTAAGAACATGAAATCTAGAGTTTTAGAAATGTTACCCAAACGAGATGAAAGTGGTATCAAGTTGTAGAGGATGAAGAGAGGATTCCAAAAGTACAAATCATTTTGTTGTAAGCTTCCTTGAAATGATTTAGATGATGATTTATTATTGATGGAGAAAATGGAGTTTTTGTTCAAGTAGAGAAAAAGAAAAAGAAGAAAGGAAAAGATGTGGTGGGGAATGAGGAAGAGTGTGGAGGTTGGGGTTGACTAGGTCAACAACTAGTTACATGTTTGGCCAAATGACAAAGTTGGTCCCTCGAGTTTGGAAGCGTGTGCGTGAATTAAACAAACGAATTATTTTAAATACGCTAGAGTAAACGAGCGATGTTATAATTAAATAACGAAAATATTAAAACGTTAGTCAATGAAAGATACGAATTTAGATAACGAAAGATATTATCTAAAGAAAAAAAGATGGGCGTTAAAATAATTTAATGGAAAAATGCGGGATGTTACAAGTAATGGTCTAGAATTTGTAGGTATAAAGTTTCAAATGAACCTATTGTTCTAAGTAGAAAGGAATGTAATATCATGATTTAATTTGTTACATTACCAGAATTACCGAGGATAGAACTATCAAGAATATATGTTCTTGATATGTTCAGAGTTTAAGTAGAATGTAAGAGTCGTGTAACATGGCAAATGATGATTATAAAATCTATGAATCATCATCTTCCATTAAAAATTTAGCATGACTTACTGTAATATAATCAAGTTGGCCTGACGTTATTATATTATACTAACTCATGCTTCAATTCCCAACACTTCTTCAAAACATTTATAATTTAAACTCGAATTTTACAAAATACAGAAACTTAAACAGTTTCCTTTATGATGTAATAAAGATATCGCAAAGATATAATTAATTGCGGACAAGAATCGTTATGATGATATCTTCAGAAATATAGAGGATATATATAACGAAAGATGCGATGATATCTTAGAATTTCTAAAATCGAAGGATAATGAAGAAATTCTTCTGTAAAGATTTAGAATGCGTAAAAAGATCTTCTGTGATTTCCTTCAGAAATCGAATCGTCTAGATTTTTTTGGTTATAGGTTTAGTCTTTGGGATTTATCCACAGCTTCCTTCATGTTTTGCTCAATCCGTCTTTCAATACCAATTTTTTTTTAGCTTTTCCAACACACAATTCTTTATTATCAAGCTTCTGGTCATTAAGACCAGCTACGGCTTGTGCTGCTTCATTAGCATTATTAGGGTTAACGAATATGAATCGTTGGTTATAGTTCTAAGGTGTTTTCAAGGATTTTGAATTTGATTGTTGAATCAGAATTAAAGAATGTACAATGTAACATATTAATGTGATATATAAAAATTTCTCGGGTTTTACCTATCCATTAAAATATTTTCACAATTAACAGTTTGTACAAAAGAATTACAATCTTTATGAAGATATACGTTCATATACGTATTCTTCAGATATAATATAGATTTAATGAGTTAATATAATATTAAACTCATTTGATTTACAGTTGTAACGAGAATAAATAATCTTCAAAACTTGAGAGATTACATAATCGTAGGGGAATATTTCTCTAATGAAGTTATGAATCAATACTTCATTGTTCATTGTTATTGATATAACTCGGTATATGATGTTGGTACTCGTGGAATTTTTGTGAAATTTGCAAGGCACAAATGATGTTTTCTAGAAAGTTTTGAGTACATCGATAATGGAAGTGTAAAATCAAACATGTATTTGAATAATACACTTGGTTTATTATGAAATGGAGTTTATTGTGCTGAAGCAGAGATTAATGATTGTTAAGTCATTAACGAAAGGTGTACATCATAGCATATTAGTGATATGAATTAACCAAGTAGTACATACTAGTTAAGATTCACACGTAATAGCTTAGTACTAAAAGATTTATTATTGTTTCAAACCATATATATATATGTATAAAGTATACATATATAATTCTTCTGAAAGAATGAGTCAATACATCTTAACTCATTATTACTAATATTCCTTGATATCTATGGTGTTGTTGTCTTCAGTAGTTTCGGAGTTTGTGGAGCTTGTGATGCTGCTGGTGCTTTCAGTGCTAGCGGTTTTGGTGATGTTGGCGGTATTGCTGGTACTGGTGGTGCTGGTTATGCTGCTGGTACTGCTGATGCTTGTAGAATTCGCACCATATTCTCCAGAGCTACCACTCGAGCGCGAAGCTCGTTGACTTCTTCTACTATTCCGGGATGATTGGCGGTTCGGACGAGTGGATGAATAAGATCTAGATTTCTAGATATTATATATTTGTGACAGGATATCCTGGAAATGAGGGTGAAAATGGTGTTCCGGATTGGTTCGCCGGTAAGTGCTTCAGGTTCTTCACCAATAGGACAATTTGATTGGTGAAAGGGATCTCCTTCTTCTCGCCTCCATTGATTAAGTCGACTACGAACCCATCCCCAATTCATCCAGAAAAGATGATGACTGATTGGTTAGTTCGTTCCGGTTACGCTGCCATTGGAGCTCGAGGAATCAAGTGAGAAATCCATATTTTGTGGTTAGAATAAGGTTTGATATGAAATGGGTGTTGGATACTGAATGATATATTCGTCTCCTTGAATACGTATATATAGCAAAGAGATTTTCGTAATTTACGGAGGAAATTTAGGAAAAGTGTTAGACAAAGTCTATTGGGATAGATATGATAAGATATGATTTGTCTATACTTTACTTATGCAATAATTGCAGTATGACGTGTCGAGATAAAAATGATAAGTATGTAATCAGATAATCTTTCGATTAAAGACTTTTAATTCGTAATGGCCTATTCAGGTCTAGGGACTTGAGCTATAGGATCCTTTAAATCGGTAATCCAAACCCTTCCATTCTAGAGTTTCGTAGACGCCATCCGTCAAGAAAATTCAATGATCAAAAATAACGAGAAAGCAAAGATTTTGAAAGTAATGAATATGAATAGTAGAGATTTCAAGAATCATGGATAATATTTCATGTAATACATATGTAATACACAAAACCATGATAGATGACAAAGGAATGTCGAGAACGGTGTCGCATTTAAATGTGGTGGCAGAATTGGATAGTATTTAGGAGAGTGAGCAGAGTTCTTAGGTTGGCTTGGCATTCTAAGGAAAATTAAAGAATTTAATAAGCATAGTTTCTAAGGTATAGTGTAGCATTTATCAATTAAAGGCAACAATTAAAGGCACTATGGTCAAGGAAAGTTGTAGTCCTACATTGCTAAGGTACCTAATTGTATAAGGCACACATAAAATGTAATCTTGGTTCTCTACAACAAACTGCTCTGATACCATTTCTGTCACACCCCCAAATAGGGCATGGGGTATTTGTGACTAATTATATCAAATCACAGTTGTATAAACGAGAACGACTCTATATGAGATGTATTATTGAGTTTTGCAGCGGAATATAAATAGATTACACTGTATTTAGAGCATTAAATATTTTTAAATGAATTGGTAAGTAATGCATGAAGACTCCAAGCATGGCAAGAAATCATCATCAAAGCAGCAGATATACAGCGGAAGCAATATTTACGTACCTGAGAATAAACATGCTTAAAAAGTCAACACGAGGTTGAGTGAGTTCATAGGTTTGTCATAAATAATGATTTCAGTAATAGATCACAAGATTTAATATAATAAAAGTCGATATATCATGTATATCAAAAGTATGCCATAAGCGTATAATATCAAAACTAAATGATTTTACCCCGTAACAATACATATGTAATTGTCGAGATCATTATTATACCACCAATTGACCTGAGGTCAACAGTGCGGGACGTTACTCCTAATAGCGCTATCTATAATAATTCCGGTTGCCACTTTAGTTCATCTAGCAATTAATGATATTACAAAGCAGGGATTTGCATGTTTCAAATGAACATAATAAAAATACTCATGTTGGTCGCATAATAGTTTGTACTTGTGTCTATCAGATATAAAAATAGTACATGTATTCTCAGCCTAAAAATATAGATAATAAGGGAGCAAATGAAACTCACGATACGATACGATAGTTTGTAGTAAATATGTATAGGATGGCACTGAATAAGTACAGATTTGACCTCGGATTCACGAACCTATATCAAGTATATATATTAACACATATACTCGTAATCGAATACGTTTATATATATATATATATATTTCAATTGTTATATATTTCTATATATATATATATACTTTTATATATATATTCTATATATAAGTATTTATTTGATAAAATGATATTAATAATAATAATGAATAAAGAGTTGTATTGTTTTGTAATAACAATAATAATACTAGTAATAAAAATGATAATAATCATAATAAGGTTTTAAAAATAATAATAATAATAATATAGTTTTGATGATAGCAAATGTTACTTTTTGTAAAAATGATAATAACGATAGTAATTTTAATAATAACAATACTAATAATACTTATGTTTAAAATGAAAATAATAATAATCTTAATATTTAGGAAATGATATTAATACTAATATTTATGAAAATAATAATAAGTTGTTTTGTTTTCATAATAATAATAATAATACTAAAGTGGTAACTAATACTTGTTTTAGTAATCATAGTAGTAATAACTATAATACTAGTAATAATAACAATAACTAATAGTAGTAATAATAATAATAATAATAATAATAATAATAATAATAATAATAATAATAACAATAATAATAATAATAATAATAATAATAATAATAATAATAATAATAATAATAATAATAATAATAATAATAATAATAAAAGAAAAGAAAACTACCTTAGAAATCCTTTTTTTTTAAAATGCACCAAGCAGGGATCGAACCCGAGACCTCACGCTAACCCGACACTCCCCCTAACCATCCGTCTGCCATCAGTTTTTCTGATTTATCCCACACTCGAATTTATTTAACCCTTTCTTTTTATTTCCCTTTTTCCTTCATCTTCTTAAAAAAATATTGTCGACCAGAGGAGTAAATTAATAACCATTACAACGATTTGGTTTTAGGATTTTCAACCAATATATAATTAACCTATATCATTCCTTGAATTAATTGAAAACAAAAAAGAAAAAAAAATAAAATAAAAAATACTCAGGCTGCTGTCGCAGCTTTTTTTAAAAAAAAAATAATTGATTTCGATTTTTATAATGTTTTAGCCAAAGATTACAACATCAAATATGTGTCAAATCACTCCTATAATCTTTCTCAATCATTAATTTTACAGGAAACATCAAAATGACTTCGAATTTTACCAAGAACGAAACAGTTGACTTTTTTAAAAACAAACTTTGACTCGAAAATTCGTGATCGATACGAAGAATTGGATCATGAAACTTTGCAGACAGTTTGAGTATGATATTCCTAACAAGACTGCATTAATGGATTTGAAATAGATTTCGAATTCGAATTTTGACAAAAATATGGAAGAACAGAGGTCGACTTAATTTTTTTATATATCTGTTTAAATTCGATAAAAAAATGTGAATGGTGATTGTGAATTGATAATGGAGGAAGGTTGAATGATTTTTGTTAACAAATTGAGCTAATTGATTTATAGAAAAAAAATGGGTCGACATTCAATTCAAGGAGGGAAAAAAATATAAAAAAATCAAGATTATATAAAAAAACTAAAAGCAGTTCACAATTTTAGAAATATTAAAAGCAGTTAGTACCTATATTTTGACTTTTAATTTATTTGATATTAATAATTAATATTAATAATAATAATACTAATAATATTAATTATATTAATAATAATAATAATACTTTTAATAATAAAAATACTAATACTAATAATAATAGAATTGATAATAATAATAATATTAATAATAATAATAATAATTATATTAATAATAATAATAATATTAATGATAAATAATAATGAATAATAATAATAATGACAATATTAATAATAATAACAATGATAATTTTACTTATAATTAATAATAATGATAATAATCATTATAATATGTTAATAATACTAATAATATCATTAATAATAAATGATATTTTTATAGTAATACTTATATTAATAATGATAATGAATAAATAATATTAATGTTAATAATAGAAATCATAATTTTATGACTAATTATAATATTGATGATAACAATAATACTAGTAATAATAATATAACAATTTAAATGTATCACATTTTATTATATTGCAAATAATAATATAACTAATACTGATATTAATATTTAATATTAATAATAGTAATAATATAACAACTATATTATCTTGTATAAGATTTTTCATATTTGATTATAATTAAATCGTATTTTAAATTATATTTCAAGTTATTATATATATATATATATATATATATATATATATATATATATATATATATATATATATATATATATATATATATATATATATATATATATATATATATTTAAGTATTTAAAATTATTTGTTCGTGAATCATCGGAATCATATAAAAGTTAGGTTTAAATTTAGGTGGAAATTTTTGGGTTATTACAATTAAGTCCATCACCGGTTCACCGGTCATCTTTACCCGTCTATCACTTAAGAGCAACAAGATTCGCTCATCTCTCACTTCATAAGAAGTGTTTACCGCAATGCTGTTAGACTTCGACTTTCGCAACCGTCGAATTACTATCACCCGTCGATCACTATTGTAATCTCCGCTGCTTCCAAGGGTATCTCACGAGAATCCTAAGCATAAAGTGATCACACCACTACCGGAGTTGAACAATACACTAGCAGGTATAGAGAGGCACCTGACGCAGTGTCATGCAGACTCCCACCACAATCAACCGAGTTTTTAGAAACTCGATCTTTAGGTTCCATACACCTGATGTCACCCATCTCTCCATAATAATGACCTGAAGTCATACCCACCGGACAAACCTTACGGTTTATTGTCTTATGAAATTTACTAGCGATCACACACTGCCCGCAAATCCACAAGGCCAAATGATATAGCCTAATGAAGCCTTTCATCTAACACTAAAGAGATGCTTGGAAACACCAAATCTTACACCCTTCCGCTCATCGATACAACCACATCAACATGGGGTATTCCGTTAGGAATGTTACCCTATAATCCACAATACTCTAACGCAACCATTGTCATATGGGTCCTACTCTCATGAGTTTAACGACCCGAAGACTCCCCGATTCGCTAATTCCAAGACGACTAACAACTAGAATCCTTACACAATTCCCTAACCACACACACTGTACCGAGTGTAACCCAATACCACAATCATTAGACTTGTTGCATCCCATTCCGAAATTCAAGTCTTCGTCGTACGCACACTCATTGATCGGTCATCCTAGTTGCGATGAGTAACTACAACCAATAACAATCTCAATAGTGCACCCACTACTTAGTATGACTAAGCACGTACCAAACTTGTGAGTTCCACCCACTCATCTTAACTAACCGAATCCACCGTAGCACTTCCCGGCTCATAAGGGCCCCGATGTGACAACAAGAACATCACCCAAGACAACTCTATCCTAGGAACCAATAAAAGATTCCTAACTCGTCCCGATTCTACCCCAACCATGCCACGTTTCCTCCGCTCAGTACTCATCATGTCATGCTTGGTGTCAAGATACACGGTTGTAATAATGGTGATCAGTCACTATTACAACTGAGTACCTTACTAATTCCACATGGTCACGCAAAGTACTTTACCCGGACTAACGCAACATTCACACAAAATAACACGCGATAACTCCTAGTACCCGAATGACCAAAGTCCTTACGGTGAACTTGATCACTCAAAACCGCCAAACATGCGAATATCTCCAATAGATTCATCTCTAGGACACCGCACCAATAGATACTTGTATATATACACCAATATACAATATAATAATAAACGTACACAAGTACACCGCAACAACAAGTCAACCTACAACCTAGGTGACTATCACTAAGACAACGTGAAATGTCCCGTTCATATTGATTATAAACGTTTCATATTAATTGATTTCGTCGCGAGGTTTTGACCTCTATATGAGACGTTTTTCAAAGACTGCATTCATTTTTAAAACAACCATAACCTTTATTTTTTCTATAAAGGTTTAAAAAGCATTACATAGATTATCAAATAATGATAATCTAAAATATACCGTTTACACACGACCATTACATAATGATTTACAATAAGAATATATTACATCAAAAATAAGTTTCTTGAATGCAGTTTTTACATAATATCATACAAGCATGGACTCCAAATATTGTCCTTATTTTAGTATGCAACAGCGAAAGCTCTTAAAAATCACCTGAGAATAAACATGCTTAAAACGTCAACAAAAATGTTGGTGAGTTATAGGTTTAACCTATATATTATCAAATCATAATAATAGACCACAAGATTTCATATTTCAATATACATCCCATACATAGAGATAAAAATCATTCATATGGTGAACACCTGGTAACCGACATTAACAAGATGCATATAAGAATATCCCCTATCATTCCGGGAAATCCTTCGGACATGATAAAAACGAATTCGAAGTACTAAAGCATCCGGTACTTTGGATGGGGTTCGTTAGGCCCAATAGATCTATCTTTAGGATTCGCGTCAATTAGTAGATCGGTTTACTAATTCTTAGGCTACCAAGGAAAAGGGGCATATTCGGCTTCGATCATTCACCCATATAATGTAGTTTCATTTACTTGTGTCTATTTCATAAAACATTTATAAAACTGCATGTATTCTCATCCCAAAATATTAGATTTTAAAAGTGGGACTATAACTCACTTTCACATATTTTTACTTCGTCGGGAGTAAGACTTGGCCACTGGTCGATTCACGAACCTATAACAAATATATACATATTATATCAAAGTATGTTCAAAATATATTTACAACATTTTTAATACATTTTGATGTTTTAAGTTTATTAAGTCAGCTGTCCTCGTTAGTAACCTACAACTAGTTGTCCATAGTTAGATGTACAGAAATAAATTGATATATATTTTCTTGAATCAATCCACGACCCAGTGTATACACGTCTCAGGCTAGATCACAACTCAAAGTATATATATTTTTGGAATCAACCTCAACCCTGTATAGCTAACTCAAACATTACTGCATATAGAGTGTCTATGGTTGTTCCAAATAATATATATACATGGGTCGATATGATATGTCAAAACATTTGCATACGTGTCTATGGTATCCCAAGATTACATAATATATTAGAATACATGTATAATACAATATAAGTTAGTAAGGATATGATTTGTATAGAATTGTTACAATATTTCCCGTAGCTACAACAATCAAAAAAAAATATCCAATCTTGTTTTACCCATAACTTCTTCGTTTTAAATCCGTTTTGAGTGAATCAAATTGCTATGGTTTCATATTGAACTTTATTTTATGAATCTAAACAGAAAAGTTATAGGTTTATAGTCGGAAATATAAGTTACAAGTCGTTTTTGTAAGAGGTAGTCATTTCAGTCGAAAGAACGACGTCTTGATGACCATTTTGAAAAACATACTTCCACTTTGAGTTTAACCATGATTTTTGGATATAGTTTCATGTTCATAAGAAAAATCATTTTTTCAGAAGAACAACTTTTAAATCAAAGTTTATCAAAGTTTTTAATTATCAAATCCAAAACAACCCGCGGTGTTACTACGACGGCATATGTCCGGTTTTACGGTGTTTTTCGTGTTTCCAGTTTTTAAATCATTAAGTTAGCATATCATATAGATATAGAATATGTGTTTAGTTGATTTTAAAAGTCAAGTTAGAAGGATTAACTTTTGTTTACGAACAAGTTTAGAATTAACTAAACTATGTTCTAGTGATTTCAAGTTTAAACCTTCGAATAAGGTAGTTTTATATATATGAATCGAATGATGTTATTGTAACATCCCGTTTTCCCGTACGTGTCTTAAGGTACTTATTTTATTGATTTAGAACATTATATATTGCTCGTATATGTGTTTAAACGCTTCAAAGTGTTAATTGTTATATTACGCATGAGAATGTATAGGTGTACGAGTATACACATGGTTTAGGTGAGGTATTAAGTCTTGTGGGGCTTAAAGTTGGAGTTTAGTGTATAAGAGAAGCGTGAACGAAGCTTAAAAGTCGTATAAATCGATATTTGGTTTTTCATAGTCGAAGTGGTCAGGTGACGGCTAATGCCGCGCCGCGGAGGCCTTTGTCGTGCCGCGATAAACAACGCTAACCAATTTCAGAAAAAGTATTAAGACAGCTCGAAAACTTAGTTAAATGCCGCGCCGCAGCATAGAAGGTCGCGCCGCGACACATAAAGCAAATCAAGATCAGAAGTTGGGTTAAGAAGGGTTCATTTTCCTTCGATATGTCGCGCCGCGACATTTGGGGCCGCGCCGCGGCAATTCTGCTGGACAGATTCGGATTTTAGCTCAATTTAAGGGATTTTAAGGGGTAAAATGGTAAATTCATATGTGGATCTGATGAGAGCTTTAACTCTCAGCCACATACTCATTTATTTCATTTTCTTTCCTATTTCTCTCCCAAAACACAAAATCCACCTAGCTTGATCTTGAGATTTGAAGTTGGAGATTTGTGAATCGAACCTAGGAGCGAGAATTAAAGTTGTTCTCCTTGTTACTAGCTACAAGAAGATAGTCTCGGTAAGTTCTAACTCTAAGTTTTAAGTTTTAATTGGTTAATGACTAGGGTTTGGGTACTAGAGATTTGTAAGACCCATTTGGTGGTAAAATGGGCGAGTTTGGGTTATGTTGTTGCAATGAAACCCTAATAGCCATAATCTAGGGTTTTGGCCTTGTGATTTGAGGTTGTAAGTGCCAATTGGTGTGTTAGTCACTAATGCACTTTAAGATTTATGAAAGAAGTGTAAATGGGTAAGTTTGACTTGATTATGAGTCTAAGTAATGTAAAATGGGTCAAAATGTACTAGTTGACCTAATTAGATGAAATGGGTATGGATTACCCTAAGTTTTGTGTTAATTGAAGTTAATAGACCTTGATTCACTAGTCTTAGTGATTTAAGTCGAGACTTGGCCATTTATGGGCGGTTGTGAGTAGTTGAGTCATTTAATGCAATTTGGGTCATTAAATGCTCAAGTGGGAGTATTGTGGTTAATCCCACTAGTTGTGAAATTGAATGTGCACTTAATGATTTAGGTACATTGCGTTGAAGCTCGGAAGTACTAGATCATCATCCTTGTGACAAGGTGAGTGGAATAATTATATATGTATATATATGATTTATTTATTTGTGGGGTAAGGGTTTAAAGTTCGTTGTTGACGATACCATACCCTAGAGTATATATGTGGGTTTAAAGTTCGTTGTTGACGATACCACATTAATATAAACGTATGGAATTTAAGTTCGATGTTGACGATGCCATACGACTATAGTAGTGACGTTGGATGAGGGTTTAAAGTTCGATGTTGACGATACCTCATATGTGGGTTTAAAGTTCGGTGTTGACGATACCACATTATTATAGGCGAATGGGTTTTAAGTTCGATGTTGACGATACCATTCGTTAGGCTAGCCTTGAGATTTTGAGCACTATAGATGTTGTGAACATCATCGTTATACTTGTATTTTAGCATATTGTATTGTTGTGTTATATGCTATTGTTATACTAGCCTTGTTGTCGTGGTACTTAGCGTTATACATGTGAACGGTATGCTAATTATGTAACTAGTATGTATGCGGATTTGGTAAGTGTTTGCAAGTAAGTAGGTTATATATATGTATGTATAGTTGTTGCACTCACTAAGCCTTGCTTACCCTCTCGTTGTTTACCATTTTATAGGTTCCGGCTTGGACAAGGGTAAGGGCATACGTTTGGACTAGTGGTCTCCCGCTTATGTTGTCGGGGAGTGCTTGTGGTGTTGGATTTTTGATGTTGGCCTAACGTTTTGGGTAGTTTAGTCCCAAACCATGCTCATGTGTCGTTTGGATTATAAACTATCATTTGTAGTAGGTCAAACTTGTATCACATTTATTAATGGCCTTCGTGCCTTTTGTAAACACTAAACTTGATGTATGTTTTAACGAAACGTGTGAAATGGTTTACACATTTAATTGGCGCGTAAATGTGTATTATTATTATAAAAAAAAAATTTATCGTATGGAATACGGGTTGGGATGTTTCAAGTGGTATCAGAGCATGGTCTAAGGGATTTAGGCGACTTGAGATAGGTGCCTAGACTTAGACTTTATTGTGTATGCGCTTTATGCGGGACTTGTAGGAGGCGGGTCGGACCGAGGATCGGTTAGTGCTTAGGTTTATGTGAACTAACCTTGCACTAATTGTTTTGTGTTGTGTTTAGCAAATCATCAAGTGAGATAGACGTTGTACTAGCAAGTTAATGCGACGTGCTCGCGTAACAATGATTAGCTACCATTGTTACGGGTTCAAATCGTGTCAAACAAGTGATGTACGACGATTGTTGAGCAAGATGGGGTAGTGTGGTGTATATGTATATACTTATGTGTTAAGTCCTATCGATTCGTTGTTTAATCTTTTCCATCTTATAGAATGAAGATGAGAAACGGACATGATATTAACGGCGGAGATACTAGTGAAGACGCCGGGTTCACGGCCAAGGTTGAGGCCATTATTAAAAGGCAAAGAGCGGAATTCCTTGAGGATGTCTGAAAGGTTTTTCAAGAATCGGTTGATGGGCAAGTAACCGAAATGATAAATGAGCGAATGAATGCCGCAATCGAGGAGGCATTAGAAGCTAGAAACATTCATCCTCGTGGTGAAGGGGGTGATGGTAATGGTGGTCATGGAAGGCGAGATTTCCACTACAAAAACTTCAAGGATGCTCAACCTCCGATGTTTAATGGAGTACGAGATCCGTTGAAAAGTACATGTTAGATTTCCGATATCGAGGGAGCTTTCCGTACCGCGGAATGTCCTCCCGAGAAGAAGGCAAGGTATGGTTCTAGCATGTTACGAGAAGAGGCGAAGTTGTGGTGGGATGATAAAATCCAATTATATGGTGAGGAACAATGCATGAGCTTGACGTGGGAGGAGGTAAGAAGGAATTCTTCAAAGAATACCGAACTTCTTCCGACCTCGATAGAATCCGGGACGAGTTGCACAATTTGCAACAAGGTTCAATGGACTTGGTTACTCTCAAGTCTACCTTCTTGGCAAAGACTCGTTTTTGCCCGGAATATGTTGGTGATGATCACAAGCTAATGAAGGATTTTTATCGTACTTTGAATGACGAGTTCAAGGGTAAGATTAGTCGGGGGATGGCTAAGACTTTTGAAGAGCTATACGAGTTGGCTCGGGGTTTTGAGCCAGAGGTTCCAAGAAAAAGCGATTTCACTTTTTCAAAAAGAAAGTTTGAAGGTTCGAGTCATTCGAATTTTTCAAATAAAAAGAACAAGAACAAAAAGGGTTCCGAAAGTGTCAATAGTGTGAAGAAGGGCGCTACCGGTGGTTTTGGGAACTTTGTCCCTACTTGCTACAATTGTGGGGTACGTGGACATATGGCTCGAGATTGTCCGAAGCCAAATTCAACAAACAAGCTCACTTGTTTTAATTGCAACAAAGAAGGACACCGAAAGTCAGAGTGTCCCGATTTGAACAACAATAATGTTAAAAGGTTAGAGAAGTCGGCGGGTACGGCTCGAGGGCGAAACTATTTGATGACGAATGACGAAGCCAAGCAATCCCACGATGTTGTCTCAGGTACTTTTATGGTTAACTCTAATCCGGCAAGGATTTTATTTGATAGCGGTGCAAATTTGTCGTTTGTGTCTCCAAAATTTGTGCCTAAACTTGATAGACCGTTAGCTAAGTTAAGTCGTCCGGTAGAAGTCGAAATAGCAGACGGCAAGACGGTGCTAGTGGTTGATGTGTGCAAGAACTGTGACGTTGTTTTTGGTGCCGAAAACTTTAAAATTGATCTTATCCCTATGACGTTGGGTGATTTTGATATCGTTGTTGGCATGGATTGGCTCAATCGAAATAGAGCCGATATTGCATGCCATGATAAATTTATCCGCGTGAAGACCCCAAGTGGGGGAGAGTTAGTTATTCACGGCGATAAACGAAGAAGACTTGTGCCGATATGTTCTTTTGCACGAGCACGTCGTTTTATTGTTAGTGGTGGCATGGCTTTTCTTGCCCATGTTGTTGATACTCGTGATGAGCCACCACCCATTCGTGAAATTCTGGTAGTTAGTGAATTCGAAGACGTTTTTCCAGACGAGTTACCGGGTGTTCCGGCGGAAAGACAAGTTGAATTTCGCATTGAGTTGGTTCCGGGAGCTACTCCCATTGCTAAAACTCCTTATCGTTTAGCACCAACGGAAATTCAAGAGTTGTTAAATCAAACCCAAGAGTTGCTCGAGAAGGGTTTTATTCGACCGAGTGCTTCGCCATGGGGCGCTCCGGTGTTATTTGTGAAGAAGAAAGATGGTAGTATGCGTATGTGCATTGATTACCGTGAGTTGAATAAAGTGACGATCAAGAATCGTTATCCATTACCTAGGATTGACGATTTATTTGATCAACTTCAAGGTGCAACGTATTTCTCTAAGATCGACCTACGGTCCGGCTATCACCAAATGCGGGTCCGTGAGGAAGACATAGAGAAGACGGCTTTTCGAACGCGTTACGGGCATTACGAGTTTGTAGTTATGCCCTTTGGTCTTACGAATGCACCGGCGGCATTCATGGATCTTATGAACCGAGTGTGCCAACCTATGTTGGACAAGTTGGTAATAATGTTCATTGACGACATACTAGTCTACTCGAAAAGTATGAACGAACATGAACATCATTTGCGTGAAGTAATGAAGACGCTACGAAAGGAGAAGTTGTATGCAAAGTTCTCCAAATGTGAATTTTGGCTAAGGGAAGTTCAATTCCTTGGTCATATTGTGAATGAGAATGGTATTCAAGTAGATCCGGGGAAGATCGAGACGGTGAAGAGTTGGGGACGACCGACTACGCCTACGGAAATCCGAAGTTTTCTCGGATTGGCCGGTTATTATCGTCGGTTTATCCAAGACTTTTCTAAGATTGCTTCTCCATTGACAAAGTTGACGAGAAAGAACACGAGATTTAATTGGGAGAACGAGCAAGAAATTGCTTTTCAATTGTTAAAAGAGAAGTTGTGTCAAGCTCCGATGTTAGTGTTGCCGGAAGGTGTAGAAGACATGACGGTCTATTGTGATGCGTCTTTAAATGGACTCGGGTGTGTTCTAATGCAAAGAGGTAAAGTCATCGCTTATGCCTCTCGACAATTAAAAGAACACGAAACGAGGTATCCGAATCATGATCTTGAGTTGGCGGCGGTAGTGCATGCGTTGAAAATTTGGCGCCATTACTTGTATGGTGTCAAGTGTACGATTTATTCGGATCATAAGAGTTTGAAACATCTCTTTAATCAACGAGATTTGAATTATCGACAACGTAGGTGGATGGATATGGTGAAAGACTACGATTGTGAAATACTTTATCATCCGGGTAAGGCGAATGTGGTCGCGGATGCGTTGAGTCGAAAGAGTCAACATCCGGCGATAAAAGTGGGGTCGTTACGTTTGATTATTACCAACGATTTTCTTGAAAAGCTTGGTGAGATTCAAATAGAGGCTTATGTTCACAACAAGCATACGGAGCGAATCGTGGGCCAAATGGAGTTTATTACTATGGGTCCGCGTGGTTTGTTGTCCTTCCAAGGAAGGGTGTGGGTGCCTAAGATGGGTGATTACCGACGAGTGCTACTTGATGAAGCACATAAGTCAAAATACTCTATTCATCCGGGGGCGACGAAAATGTATCTTGACTTGAAGAAAGATTATTGGTGGCCGGGTATGAAGCGTGATGTTGTGAAGTATGTTGAGCAATGCGTCACGTGTTTGCAAGTAAAAGCCGAACACCAAAAGCCGTATGGTAAATTACAACCGTTATAAATCCCGAAATGGAAATGGGAGCACATTACCATGGATTTCATTACAAAGTTACCTAAAACGGCGAGAACCCAATTCGATTCGATTTGGGTTATAGTTAACCGATTGACAAAAAGCGCTTTGTTTCTTCCCATTAAAGAAGCGATATCGTCGGAGACCTTGGATAAGTTGTTTATCAAGGAAGTGGTCTCTCGACATGGGGTTCCTATATCTATTATTTCGGATCGAGATACCCATTTTACATCTCGGTTTTGGGAAAAGTTTCATGAAGACATGGGTACGCAATTGAAGTTGAGCACGGCATATCATCCTCAAACGGACGGTCAAACCGAACGTACGAATCAAACTTTGGAAGATATGCTACGAGCGTGCATCATTGACTTCGGTGGTAGTTGGGATGAGCATTTGCCTTTGGCGGAATTCTCGTACAATAATAGTTATCATACTAGTATCGGGATGCCACCTTACGAAATGCTTTATGGGCATAGGTGTCGAACTCCCGTTTGTTGGGGAGAAGTGGGTCAAAGAGAGATCGGGAGTACCGATTTGGTTTTAGAGACCAATAGCAAGATCGATTTGATTCGGGAACATTTGAAGAAGGCTCAAGATAGGCAAAAGTCGTATGCCGACAAACGTAGACGAACGATCGAATTTCAAGAAGGTGACATGGTGATGCTTAAGGTTTCGCCGTGGAAAGGTATTATTCGATTCCGGAAACGAGGAAAGTTAGCTCCTCGGTTTATTGGACCGTTTAAGGTTTTAGCTCATGTTGGTGAAGCCGCGTATCATTTGGAATTACCCGAAGAGCTTGCGGGGATCCATAATACATTTCATGTTTCCCACCTCCGTAAGTGTCTTGCAGATGATTCATCTTGGGTGCCTTTAGACGAGATCGATCTAAACAATAAGTTAGAATATATTGAGGAACCAATTGCCATACTTGATGAGAAGGTCAAAAGGTTGAGACATAAAGAGGTAAGGACTTTTAAAGTTCAATGGCGTCGTAGTAAGGGTTCCGAGTTCACTTGGGAGCCCGAAGAGTTTGTGTTGGTTTATCTTCCTTCTTGTCACGCGGCTTGGATCGCGAGGACGCGCTCCGATTCAAGTGGGGGAGAGTTGTAACATCCCGTTTTCCCGTACGTGTCTTAAGGTACTTATTTTATTGATTTAGAACATTATATATTGCTCGTATATGTGTTTAAACGCTTCAAAGTGTTAATTGTTATATTACGCATGAGAATGTATAGGTGTACGAGTATACACATGGTTTAGGTGAGGTATTAAGTCTTGTGGGGCTTAAAGTTGGAGCTTAGTGTATAAGAGAAGCGTGAACGAAGCTTAAAAGTCGTATAAATCGATATTTGGTTTTTCATAGTCGAAGTGGTCAGGTGACGGCTAATGCCGCGCCGCGGAGGCCTTTGTCGCGCCGCGATAAACAACGCTAACCAATTTCAGAAAAAGTATTAAGACAGCTCAAAAACTTAGTTAAATGCCGCGCCGCAGCATAGAAGGTCGCGCCGCGACACATAAAGCAAATCAAGATCAGAAGTTGGGTTAAGAAGGGTTCATTTTCCTTCGATATGTCACGCCGCGACATTTGGGGCAGCGCCGCGGCAATTCTGCTGGACAGATTCGGATTTTAGCTCAATTTAAGGGATTTTAAGGGGTAAAATGGTAAATTCGTATGTGGATCTGATGGGAGCTTTAACTCTCAGCCACATACTCATTTATTTCATTTTCTTTTCTATTTTCTTTCCTATTTCTCTCCCAAAACACAAAATCCACCTAGCTTGATCTTGAGATTTGAAGTTGGTGATTTGTGAATCGAACCTAGGAGCGAGAATTAAAGTTGTTCTCCTTGTTACTAGCTACAAGAAGATAGTCTCGGTAAGTTCTAACTCTAAGTTTTAAGTTTTAATTGGTTAATGACTAGGGTTTGGGTACTAGAGATTTGTAAGACCCATTTGGTGGTAAAATGGGCGAGTTTGGGTTATGTTGTTGCAATGAAACCCTAATAGCCATAATCTAGGGTTTTGGCCTTGTGATTTGAGGTTGTAAGTGCCAATTGGTGTGTTAGTCACTAATGCACTTTAAGATTTATGAAAGAAGTGTAAATGGGTAAGTTTGACTTGATTATGAGTCTAAGTAATGTAAAATGGGTCAAAATGTACTAGTTGACCTAATTAGATGAAATGGGTATGGATTACCCTAAGTTTTGTGTTAATTGAAGTTAATAGACCTTGATTCACTAGTCTTAGTGATTTAAGTCGAGACTTGGCCATTTATGGGCGGTTGTGAGTAGTTGAGTCATTTAATGCAATTTGGGTCATTAAATGCTCAAGTGGGAGTATTGTGGTTAATCCCACTAGTTGTGAAATTGAATGTGCACTTAATGATTTAGGTACATTGCGTTGAAGCTCGGAAGTACTAGATCATCATCCTTGTGACAAGGTGAGTGGAATAATTATATATGTATATATATGATTTATTTATTTGTGGGGTAAGGGTTTAAAGTTCGTTGTTGACGATACCATACCCTAGAGTATATATGTGGGTTTAAAGTTCGTTGTTGACGATACCACATTAATATAAACGTATGGAATTTAAGTTCGATGTTGACGATGCCATACGACTATAGTAGTGACGTTGGATGAGGGTTTAAAGTTCGATGTTGACGATACCTCATATGTGGGTTTAAAGTTTGGTGTTGACGATACCACATTATTATAGGCGAATGGGTTTTAAGTTCGATGTTGACGATACCATTCGTTAGGCTAGCCTTGAGATTTTGAGCACTATAGATGTTGTGAACATCATCGTTATACTTGTATTTTAGCATATTGTATTGTTGTGTTATATGCTATTGTTATACTAGCCTTGTTGTCGTGGTACTTAGCGTTATACATGTGAAAGGTATGCTAATTATGTAACTAGTATGTATGCGGATTTGGTAAGTGTTTGCAAGTAAGTAGGTTATATATATGTATGTATAGTTGTTGCACTCACTAAGCCTTGCTTACCCTCTCGTTGTTTACCATTTTATAGGTTCCGGCTTGGACAAGGGTAAGGGCATACGTTTGGACTAGTGGTCTCCCGCTTATGTTGTCGGGGAGTGCTTGTGGTGTTGGCTTTTTGATGTTGGCCTAACGTTTTGGGTAGTTTAGTCCCAAACCATGCTCATGTGTCGTTTGGATTATAAACTATCATTTGTAGTAGGTCAAACTTGTATCACGTTTATTAATGGCCTTCGTGCCTTTTGTAAACACTAAACTTGATGTATGTTTTAACGAAACGTGTGAAATGGTTTACACATTTAATTGGCGCTAAATGTGTATTATTATTATAAAAAAAAAAATTTATCGTATGGAATACGGGTTGGGATGTTTCAGTTATGAACATACTTACTACCTCAGGTTTTGTGGATAAACCTACTGGAAATGAAAAAATAGATCTAGCTTCAAAGGATCCTTGGATGGCTTGAAAGTTCTTGAAGCAAAATCATGACACGAAAACAAGTTCAAGTAAGATTTCCACTCGAAATAAGATTGTTATAGTTATAGAAATTGAATCAAAGTTTGAATATGAGTATTACCTTGTATTAGAAAGATATCTTACTGTAAATAAGAAAGATTTCTTGAGGTTGGATGATCACTTTACAAGATTGGAAGTAAGCTAGCAAACTTGGAAGTATTCTTGATTTTATGAAACTAGAACTTATAGAATTTATTAAGAACACTTAGAATTTAAAGATAGAACTTTAGAGAGATTAATTAGATAAAGAAAATTAAAGAATGAAAGTGTTTATAGGTGTTTTTGGTCGTTGGTATATGGATTAGATATAAAGGATGTGTAATTTTGTTTACATGTAAATAAGTCATGAATGATTACTAATATTTTTGTAATTTTATGAGATATTTCATGCTAGTTGCCAAATGATGGTTCCCACATGTGTTAGGTGACTCACATGGGCTGCTAAGAGCTGATCATTGGAGTGTATATACCAATAGTACATACATCTAAAAGCTGTGTATTGTACGAGTATAAATACGGGTGCATACGAGTAGAATTGTTAATGAAACTAAACGAGGATGTAATTGTAAGCATTTTTGTTAAGTAGAAGTATTTTGATAAGTGTCTTGAAGTCTTTCAAAAGTGTATGAATACATATTAAAACACTACATGTATATACATTTTAACTGAGTCGTTAAATCATCGTTAGTCGTTACATGTAAATGTTGTTTTGAAACCTTTAGGTTAACGATCTTTTTAAATGTTGTTAACCCATTGTTTATTATATCTAAAGAGATGTTAAATTATTACATTATCATGATATTATGATATATTAATATATCTTAGTATGATATATATACAGTTAAATGTTGTTACAACGACGTTTCGAAATCATTAAGTTAGTAGTCTTGTTTTTACATATGTAGTTCATTGTTAATACACTTAATGACATGTTTACTTATCATTTATCATGATTAAACATAGTGTATCAATATCTTAATATGATTCATATGTATTTAGTAAGACGTTGTTATAACGATAATCGTTATATATATCGTTTCGAGAATCTTAATTCAATAAACTCAATTTTATGTATATAAATCATTGTTAAAATACCTAATAAGATACTTACTTAACATAATATCATGTTAACTATATATATAATCATATATATGTCATCATATAGTTTTTATGAGTTTTAACGTTCGTGAATCACCGGTCAACTTGGGTGGTCAATTGTCTATATGAAACCTATTTCAATTAATCAAGTCTTAACAAGTTTGATTGCTTAACATATTGGAAACACTTAATCATGTAAATAACAATTTCATTTAATATATATAAACATGGAAAAGTTCGGGTCACTACAGTACCTACCCGTTAAATAAATTTCGTCCCGAAATTTTAAGCAGTTGGAGGTGTTGACGTATCTTCTGGAAATAAGTGCGGGTATTTCTTCTTCATCTGATCTTCTCATTCCCAGGTGAACTCGGGTCCTCTATGAGCATTCCATCGAACTTTAACAATTGGTATCTTGTTTTGCTTAAGTCTTTTAACCTCACGATCCATTATTTTGACGGGTTCTTCGACGAATTGAAGTTTTTCGTTGATTTGGATTTCATCTAACGAAATAGTGAGATCTTCTTTAGCAAAACATTTCTTCAAATTTGAGACGTGGAAAGTGTTATGTACAGCCGCGAGTTGTTGTGGTAATTCAAGTCGGTAAGCTACTGTTCCGACACGATCAATAGTCTTGAATGGTCCTATATACCTTAGATTTAATTTCCCTCATTTACCAAATCGAACAACGCCTTTCCAAGGTGCAACCTTAAGCATGACCATCTCTCCAATTTCAAATTCTATATCTTTTCTTTTAATGTCGGCGTAGCTCTTTTGTCGACTTTGGGCGGTTTTCAACCGTTGTTGAATTTGGATGATCTTCTCGGTAGTTTCTTGTATTATCTCTGGACCCATAATCTGTCTATCCCCCACTTCACTCCAACAAATCGGAGACCTACACTTTCTACCATAAAGTGCTTCAAACGGCACCATCTCAATGCTCGAATGGTAGCTGTTGTTGTAGGAAAATTCTGCTAACGGTAGATGTTGATCCCAACTGTTTTTGAAATCAATAACACATGCTCGTAGCATGTCTTCAAGCGTTTGTATCGTACTTTCGCTCTGCCCATCAGTTTGTGGATGATATGTAGTACTCATGTCTAGACGAGTTCCTAATGCTTGCTGTAATGTCTGCCAGAATCTTGAAATAAATCTGCCATCCCTATCAGAGATAATAGAGATTGGTATTCCATGTCTGGAGACGACTTCCTTCAAATACAGTCATGCTAACTTATCCATCTTGTCATCTTCTCTTATTGGCAGGAAGTGTGCTGATTTGGTGAGACGATCAACTATTACCCAAATAGTATCAAAACCACTTGCAGTCCTTGGCAATTTAGTAATGAAATCCATGGTAATGTTTTCCCATTTCCATTCTGGGATTTCGGGTTGTTGAAGTAGACCTGATAGTTTCTAATACTCAGCTTTGACCTTAGAACACGTCAAAAATTCTCCTACGTATTTAGCAACATCGGCTTTCATACCCGGCCACCAAAAATGTTTCTTGAGATCCTTGTACATCTTCCCCGTTCCAGGATGTATTGAGTATCTGGTTTTATGAGCTTCTCTAAGTACCATTTCTCTCATATCTCCAAATTTTGGTACCCAAATCCTTTCAGCCCTATACCGAGTTCCATCTTCCCGAATATTAAGATGCTTCTCCGATCCTTTGGGTATTTCATCCTTTAAATTTCCCTCTTTTAAAACTCCTTGTTGCGCCTCCTTTATTTGAGTAGTAAGGTTAGTGTGAATCATTATATTCATAGCTTTTACTCGAATGGGTTCTCTGTCCTTTCTGCTCAAGGCGTCGGCTACCACATTTGCCTTCCCCGGGTGATAACGAATCTCAAAGTCGTAATCATTCAACAATTCAATCCATCTGCGCTGCCTCATGTTCAGTTGTTTCTGATTAAATATGTGTTGAAGACTTTTGTAGTCGGTATATATAATACTTTTGACCCCATATAAGTAGTGCCTCCAAGTCTTTAATGCAAAAACAACCGCGCCTAATTCCAAATCATGCGTCGTATAATTCTGCTCATGAATCTTCAATTGTCTAGACGCATAAGCAATTACTTTCATTCATTGCATTAATACACAACCGAGACCTTGCTTTAAGGCGTCACAATATATCACAAAATCATCATTCCCTTCAGGTAATGACAATATAGGTGCTGTAGTTAACTTTTTCTTCAACAATTGAAATGCTTTTTCTTGTTCATCCTTCCATTCAAATTTCATCCCTTTATGCGTTAATGCAGTCAAGGGTTTTGCTATTTTGGAAAAATCTTGGATGAATCTCCTGTAATAACCAGCTAGCCCTAAAAATTGGCGTATGTGTTTCGGAGTTTTTGGGGTTTTTCACTTTTCAACGGTTTCAATCTTTGCTGGATCCACCTGAATACCTTCTTTGTTCACTATATGACCGAGGAATTGAACTTCTTCCAACCAAAATGCACACTTTGAAAACTTAGCGTACAGTTTTTCTTTTCTCAACAACTCTAGCACTTTTCTCAAATGTTCTTCGTGCTCTTGATCATTCTTCGAGTAAATAAGTATGTCATCGATGAAAACAATGACAAACTTGTCAAGATATGGCCCACACACTCGGTTCATGAGGTCCATGAACACAGCTGGTGCATTAGTCAATCCAAACGGCATAACCATAAACTTGTAATGACCGTAACGCGTCCTAAAAGTAGCCTTCGGAACGTCATCCTCTTTCACCCGCATTTGGTGATATCCAGAACGTAAATCGATCTTCGAATAAATCGACTAGCCTTGTAGTTGATCAAATAAGTCGTCAATTCTCGGTAATGGGTAACGGTTCTTGATGGTAAGTTTGTTCAACTCTCGGTAGTCGATACACAACCTGAATGTACCATCTTTCTTCTTGACAAACAGAACAGGAGCTCCCCATGGTGATGTACTTGGTCGAATGAAACCACGCTCTAAAAGTTCCTGTAACTGACTTTGTAATTCTTTCATTTCGCTGGGTGCGAGTCTGTATGGAGCACGAGCTATTGGTGCAGCTCCTGGTACAAGGTCTATTTGAAATTCAACGGATCGATGTGGGGGTAATCCCGGTAATTCTTTCGGAAATACATCGGAAAATTCTTTTGCGACGGGAACATCACTGATGTTCTTTTCTTCAGGTTTAACTTCCTTGATGTGTGCTAGAATGACGTAACAACCTTTTCTTATTAGTTTTTGCGCCTTAAAACTACTAATAAGATTTATCTTCACGTTGTTCTTTTCTCCGTAACAAACGACCTCTGCTCTTACCTTCTTCAACCAGTCCATGCCACTTATTGCATCAAAACTCCCTAACTCGACTGGTATTAAATCAATCTTAAACGTTTCATCACCCAGTTTAATTTCTCTATCCCGACATATATTATCTGCTGAAATTAATTTACCATTTGCTAATTCGAGTAAAAATTTATTATCCAAAGGCTTCAATGGGAAACTTAATTTAGCACAAAATTCTCTACTCATATAGCTTCTATCCGCACCCGAATCAAATAAAACATAAGCAGATTTATCGTCAATAAGAAACGTACCCTTAACAAGCTCTGGATCTTCCTGTGCTTCTGCCGCATTAATATTGAAAACTCTTCCACGGCCCTGCCCATTAGTATTCCCCTGATTCGGGCAATTTCTAATAATGTGGCCTGGTTTTCCACATTTATAACAAACGGCGTTGGTATTACTTGCTCCGACACTATTCGTTCCGGCATTACTTGTTCCGACACTATTTGTTCCTTTAGTTCTGTTAAACTTTGGTCCGTAGACCTCACACTTTGTCACGCTATGACCATTTCTTTTACACCTGTTGCAAAATGTCGTGCAAAACCCCTGATGATTTTCTTCACACCTATGACATGGCTGTTTTTGGTTTTTGTTGCCGTTGTTTTTATTGAGGTTGTTGTTGGGATTGTTATTGTTGTTGAAAAGGTGGTTGTAGTTGTTGTTGTTATTGGGATGTTTGTTGTAGTTATTGTTAGGATTGCGGTTATTGTTGCGATTGTTGTTGCGGTTGTTGGGATAGTTGTTGCGATTGTGGTTGTAATTGTTATTGTTGTTGTACTGGTGACTCTTGTCACTGTTTTCCTCCCACTTCCTCTTGAGTTGTTTCGTGTTAGCTTCTTCGGCCGCCTGCTCTTTATTTCTTCCCTCAATCTGATTTATGAGTTTATGAGCCATTCGACTTGCCTTTTGTATGGAAGCGGGCTCGTGTGAACTCACATCTTCTTGAATCCTTACTGGTAACCCTTTTACAAACGCGTCGATCTTCTCTTCTTCATCTTCGAACTCTCCCAGACACAATAGGCACAACTCTGTGAATCGTCGAACCCTTGTGTTCGTAACTCTCTAAGCTCTACCTTGAGCTTATTGACTTCGTTTCTAGGACGATACTGCTCGTTCATCAATTGCTTGAATGTCGACCACGGTAGTGCGTAAGCAGCATTTTGTCCTACCTGTTCAAGATAGGTGTTCCACCACGTTAACGCAGTAACTGTGAAGGTATGCGTAGCGTACTTAACTTTGTCCTCTTCAGTACACTTACTTATGGCAAACACCGATTCGACTTTCTCGGTCCACCGTTTCAATCCAATTGGTCCTTCGGTTCCATCAAATTCCAAAGGTTTGAAGGCAGTGAATTCTTTGTAGGAGCATCCTACACGATTTCTTGCGCCGTTAGCTGCATTGCTAGATTCAGAGTTATTGTTGGTATGTAGCGCAGCCTGTACTGCGGCTATGTTTGCAGCAAGAAAGGTACAAAATTCCTCTTCGCTCATATTCATGGTGTGTCGAGTAGTCGGTGCCATTTCCTTCAAAATAGCCAACTGAATCGAGTTAATCATACAGAATATTAAGAGTAGTCAATAGTATTTCGTAGCATAATATGAACTCATTTATAAAAGCTTTTTCTTCATATTAGCGTTTTATAAGTTTAAATTCGGGTACTACCTACCCGTTAAGTTCATACTTAGTAGCTAATATACAATTCAACTACTACAATTACATATGAAAAACTGATTATAATAATATATCACGTACAAATATTCTTCAAACTTACAACATCGCTATATTACATATAACATGAAATATAGTACACTTTGATACAGGACAGTTTTAAAGATAAATCTAGTTAATACGCAAGTTGTTCAGCAAAGAAAATAAAGACACGTAATTCATAAGTCCAGAAACAAGTCATGCATTCTGGTTTTACTAAGACGACTTCCATCCTTGGTCTTGTGGAAAATAACCGTTATGACCATTGGCTAGGCAGCATGTTGTAATGTCGTCAAAAGGACGAGGGTTTCGTAATGTCCAACAGCCCCGTAATAATCTAAAAACCTTGTTTCTCACCCCAACTACTGAATCCGTCCCTTGTGGAAAGGTTTTATTTAAAAGTTGCAATCCGATGTTCTTTTTCTCACTTTGGTAAGAAGAGAACATCACTAACCCGTAAGCATAACATGCTTCTTTATGTTGCATGTTCGAAGCTCTTTCTAATTCACGAAATCCTACGTTGGGATATGTTGAGTCAAAATAGGTTCTTAACCCGTAGCGTAAAATTGCATTTGGGTTCCCCGCATTTAACGCTTTAAAGAAAACACGGCGTAACTTACGGTCTCCCCAATGTGATATACCCCACCTATCAAAGGAAAGCCTTTTATAAACTAAGGCATTTCTGGAAAGTCTTTCAAATGTTTGACAAGTTAATTTTGCCATAATTAATTGTGCTGATGAATTCTGACCGACTTTAGACAAGATTTCCTCAATCATATTGTAGAGACCCGTCCTAATCCATTCGGATGAAGTCCATATCGATTATAAACGATTCACAACAGTTGATTACATCGCGAGGTACTTGACCTCTATATGATACATTTTACAAACATTTCATTCGTTTTGAAAAGACAATCTTTCATTACTTCTAAAGTTGACGACATGCATACCATTTCATAACATATCTTACTATAATTGATTTAATAATAATCTTGATGAACTCAACGACTCGAATGCAACGTCTTTTGAAATATGTCATGAATGACTCCAATTAATATCTCTAAGATGAGCAAAAGCATAGCGGAAGATTTCTTTCGTACCTGAGAATAAATATGCTTTAAAGTGTCAACCAAAAGGTTGGTGAGTTCATTAGTTTAACATAAATAATTATTTCATAATTTTAATAGACCACAAGATTTCATATTTCCATTTCTCATAACCATACGTCCCATGCATAGATACAAAAATATCATTCATATGGATTGGACAACTGGTAACCGACATTCACAATATGCATATAAGAATATCCCCTATCATTCCGAGAAATCCTTCGGACTTGATAAAAATGAATTCGAAGTACTAAAGCATCCGGTACTTTGGATGGGGTTCGTTAGGCCCAATAGATCTATCTTTAGGATTCGCGTCAATTAGTAGATCGGTTTACTAATTCTTAGGTTACCAAGCAAAAAGGGGCATATTCGGCTTCGATCATTCACCCATATAATGTAGTTTCAATTACTTGTGTCTATTTCGTAAAACATTTATAAAAATTGCGCATGTATTCTCAGCCCAAAAATATAAAGGGTAAAAAGGCAAATGAAACTCACCTAATGTATTTTGTAGTAAAAATACATATTACGATATTGAATAATGCAGGGTTGGCCTCGGATTCACGAACCTATATCATTTGTATATATATATTAACACATATAATAATATTTGAACAAATATGTATATTATTGGTAATATAAGTTTTAATATTAATAACTTATATGCTTCATTATATTCATTTTATTTATTTTAATAAATAAGATATTGATATAGTTTACATTTGTGTTATAAAATATGTTGTTATATGAAGATCATTTGCTAGTTAAATTAATGAAAATATTAAGATATGGATGATAATACTATTAGATTTAATAATAATAATAATAATATTAATGCAAATTTTATATAAAATGATAAGTTTAATAATAATAATGATAATGAAAATACTAATTTTGATAATAATACATAATACTTAATAATAGTAACTATTATTATACTATCTTATTACTAATGATAGTCATTATAATAATACTTTTGTAAATAATAAAAATAAGTCTACAGTGATACTAATACTAATATTAATGATACTAATAATAATAGTTTGTGTTATTTTCGTTGAAACAATAATAATAATAATCATATTCGAAATAATAATAATCGTACTTTGTATTGATAATAATAATACTTTTAGTTCATAACAATATTACTTAATAATAACTAAAATGATATTAATAAGAATCATGTTATAACAATATCAATAATTAATAATGATCATAATATCAGTAATAGTACTACTAAGGGTTGTAATACTTATAGTTGTGATGATAAATATAATAATTGAACTAATAATAACAATAATGATAATAATAATAATAACAATTTGTATTAACAATAATAATAACAATAATAAATTTAAAAGTAGTAATAATAATAATAATAATAATAATAATAATAATAATAATAATAATAATAATAATAATAATAATAATAATAATAAAAATAATAAAAATGAAGCTACCTTAAATAAATTCGGCCTAAAAAGGAAAACCGCCACTCCAGGGACTCGAACCCGAGACCTCTAGCTCACATGAAAGCACACTTAACCATCCGACTGCTTCAGCTTTTTCTGAATTTCTATATAGCCTATCTATATATATATATATATATATATATATATATATATATATATATATATATATATATATATATATATATATATATATATATATATATATATATATATATATATATATATCTGTTTAACCTTCTTCTTCCTCATACCTTAATCGATCAAAACTCAACTTAACATAATAATGATTTGGTTTGTTTGGATTTGGAAATATAATGGAAACAGAAACGATTTGCTAAATTGTCTGACTAAAAAAAAATATAAAAAAAAATCAAAGAATTGCTGTTCGCGACGGTTAAGAAAAAAAAAATATTTGATTTCCAATTTAAGGTCTTTTTACATGATAATTATAACATGAAAGTTATTCCATTTCACTTTTAAAAACTTCCTGGAAGTTCAGTTTAATTTAAAACGTAAAGATAAACTCGAATATTATTATGAACACACCCGTTTAACTTTTTAGAAAATACCTTTGACTCAAAAATTGAATCTCGATATGAAAAATTGAACCTTGAGCTTTTCCAGATAGAATAAGTAAAAGTTTTCTGACAAAATTGCATTTATAGATTTTGAATTGGGATTCGAAATCGAAGTTGGCAAAATAAATTGGAAGAACAGAGCAGAAGCTATGTTCTTCGGCTTTCCTGTTTCAATTCGCTTATTTGGGTGCCTTTAAGAGTATTAGTAATTGATAATTGATAATGTGGAACCATTTTGTATCCTTTACAACTGGATTTGAGTGAGTGAAATAAGATACGCAGCCGACATGGAATTGTTCAATCAGGTACGGAGAGAAAGAAAAAAATTAAAAGAAGACCTTGATGTCTAACAGAATTTGGATATGGAATGTTGCTTGAATTCGACAGATTTGTTTAGAAGCTCAAAAACAAAATCGGCACTGGTGGTGGAAACAGAAAAAAAAAACACGTACTTCATATTTGTATTTATATTTTGTATAAGTTAATATTAATAGCAAATAAATTTATTAATAATAATAATTGTATATAACTGTATACATATATATTTATCTGTACATCTATTTTTATATATAAATCTATAACTGGATTTTATATATGAGTATTTATATATAACTGATTATTTGTAGTTTGTATTATTAAGTAAATAAGTATATATTAATACTAACAATAATTATATAGGTAATAATAATAAAAATAATAATGATAATAATAATGATTCTTTAATTAATAATGATTTTTGAAAATAATGATATTAATAATGATAACACTAATAACATAATAAGTTATGCTTAACAAGTTTCATATTTAAATTAATAATAACAATATCAATATTAATAGTGAGAGTAATTATTATTAGTAAAAATAACAATTTAAATGTGTTAATTTCATATCTATATGATATCTATTATATTATAACTACTACTGATATTTGTTAATAATATTTGTAGTTATAATAATGAAGTAATAATATTACTATAACAATTATATTTTAACTCATTATTATTAATTATGTAAAACTTAATAATTACATAATATGTTATATAATAACTCTTATTAAGCATTTCTTATTTATGAATTACATATATATATAAATATATATATATATATATATATATATATATATATATATATATATATATATATATATATATATATATATATATATAATTTTAAAAGTATTAAAAACAACATCAATATAATATCTATGTTTTATCTTGTAGTTACATTTATTTTTAACTAATTATTTATATAACATCTTATATATTTTATACATGTTAACAACATACACGTAGTACTAATCATGTATAGATATCACATCAATTTTCCAACTACTATATATAATTAGGTTTTAATTATTAAGTAGATAAATATTTTATATATGTTGGAATAAATAATCTGAGAGTATAACATTTAATATTCTAAAAGCTAAATAATTAACTTATCAAGAGTCACTAGGAAAATATTGTAAAGCATGCTTTGAAAAATAAGCAGGAACTTCCACTATCTTTTGTCTGACACTAGATAAGTAATACTTTGTTCTCCTTTGAAAATAACTTTACTAATTATTCCGAATACCGTTAAAAGTAAAGGTTTCCTAATTCAAAGTGGACCTCATGACAGAGATTCGTAATCATAATTCAATGTATTTGATAATTCGATCATATGATATTATCTTTTAATTTTGTCAATAACTATATTGAACATATATCAAAACAAACACGTTTATGTAGAGTATTATGCATCTAATACTTTGTTTAGGGTTTTCACTTAATAAGTATATATTATATACACATATCTATATACACATAAATGTTCGTGAATCGTCGGGCATGGTCAAAGTGTAATTGAATATATCAAACAGTTTAAAAAAAAATTTATACTCTACATTTCAGACTTTGCTTATCGTGTCGGTAACATATAAAGATTAAAGTTTAAATTTGATCAGAATTTCCCGGGTCATCACACATATCCTCTGGTAGATCTTCTAAAATATTCGGTTGTCTACCCTTAACGTCCATTTTGTTTTTATACTGTAAAATAGACAAGGATTAGATTCGTAAAAGATAATTAACAAACAATACAAGCAATTTTTACATAGAACATAAAAGTACAAGCACACTACAATACATATAATACACAACATGATTACAACCCTCTAATCTGAATCACTGGTTTCTTCTTCGGACTTGGTTCGTTTTTCTAATTTTCTAGGAATATATGGTGTTCCTCTAATACGAGCCGTCATTTTCCACAATGATTTAGAAAAACCTGGTGGTTTAGAGGTTCTCGGGTCATTGTTACATTTTAGGAAATACGGATGTTGCCGATACATATAAAGTTCATCGGGGTTGGAATCGGGTTTCTCTATTTTTATACATTTTCCCTTATTATTTTCTTTCGCTTTATTAAATTGGGTCGAGGTAATTTCTATAACATCATCGGAATCCTCATCGGGATCTGATTCATCGGAAAATTGTTAATCTTCCCAATATTTTTCTTCCTCTGCGGAAACACCATTGACCATTATTAACTTTGTTCTGTTGGTTGAGGATTTTCTTTTATTTAATCTATTTACTATAGGTATCAATATTTCTTCCTCCAAAACCTCTTCTTCTTCCGGTTTCTCCTCTTCCGGTTCCTCCTCTTCCGGTTCCTCTTCGGGAATTTGTGAATCTTCCCAAAATATATTCGACTCTTCATTATTATTAGGTGAATCGATGGGATTTGTACTAGTGGTAGACATCTATCACACAATATCAAATACATTAAGAGGTTAATATATCACATAATATTTACATGTTAATAATATATAGTTTCCAACAAAAGTGTTAAGCAATCATTTTTAAAGAAAACACGGTCGAAGTCCAGACTCACTAATGTATCCAAACAAACTTGATAAGATACACTAATGCAAATTTCTGGTTCTCTAAGACCAACGCTCGGATACCAACTGAAATGTCCCGTTCATATTGATTATAAATGTTCCATATTAATTAATTTCGTCGCGAGGTTTTGACCTCTATACGAGACGTTTTTCAAAGACTGCATTCATTTTTAAAATAACCATAACCTTTATTTTATCTATAAAGGTTTAAAAAGCATTACGTAGATTATCAAATAATGATAATCTAAAATATACCGTTTACACACGATCATTACATAATGATTTACAATAAGAATATATTACATCAAAAATAAGTTTCTTGAATGCAGTTTTTACATAATATCATACAAGCATGGACTCCAAATCTTGTCCTTGTTTTAGTATGCAATAGCAGAAGCTCTTAATAATCACCTGAGAATAAACATGCTTAAAACGTCAACAAAAATGTTGGTGAGTTATAGGTTTAACCTATATATTATCAAATCATAATAATAGACCACGAGATTTCATATTTCAATATACATCCCATACATAGAGATAAAAATCATTCATATGGTGAACACCTGGTAACCGACATTAACAAGATGCATATAAGAATATCTCCTATCATTCCAGAAAATCCTTCAGACATGATAAAAATGAATTCGAAGTATTAAAGCATCTGGTACTTTGGATGGGGTTCGTTAGGCCCAATAGATCTATCTTTAGAATTCGCGTCAATTAGTAGATTGGTTTACTAATTCTTAGGCTACCAAGCAAAAGAGGCATATTCGGCTTCGATCATTCACCCCTATAATGTAGTTTCATTTACTTGTGTCTATTTCGTAAAACATTTATAAAACTGCATGTATTCTCATCCCAAAATATTAGATTTTAAAAATGGGACTATAACTCACTTTCACAGATTTTTACTTCGTCGGGAGTAAGACTTGGCCACTGGTCGATTCACGAACCTATAACAAATATATACATATATATATATATATATATATCAAAGTATATTCAAAATATATTTACAACATTTTTAATACAATTTGATGTTTTAAGTTTATTAAGTCAGTTGTCCTCGTTAGTAACCTACAACTAGTTGTCCATAGTTAGATGTACAGAAATAAATTGATATATATTATCTTGAATCAATCCATAACCCAGTGTATACGCGTCTCAAGCTAGATCACAACTCAAAGTATATATATTTTTGGAATCAACCTCAACCCTGTATAGCTAACTCAAACATTACTGCATATAGAGTGTCTATGGTTGTTCCAAATGATATATATACATGGGTCGATATGATATGTCAAAACATTTGCATACGTGTCTATGGTATCCCAAGATTACATAATATATTAGAATACATGTATAATACAATATAAGTTAGCTAGGATATTATTTGTATAGAATTGTTACAATATTTCTCGTAGCTACAACAATCATAAAAAATATCCAATCTTGTTTTACCCATAACTTCTTCGTTTTAAATCCGTTTTGAGTGAATCAAATTGCTATGGTTTCATATTGAACTCTATTTTATGAATCTAAACAGAAAAAGTATAGGTTTATAGTCGGAAATATAAGTTACAAGTCATTTTTGTAAGAGGTAGTCATTTCAGTCGAAAGAATGACGTCTTGATGACCATTTTGAAAAACATACTTCCACTTTGAGTTTAACCATGATTTTTGGATATAGTTTCATGTTCATAAGAAAAATAATTTTCCCAGAAGAACAACTTTTAAATCAAAGTTTATCATAGTTTTTAATTATCAACCCCAAAACAGCCCGCGGTGTTACTAGCGTATGTCCGATTTTACGGTGTTTTTCGTGTTTCCAGGTTTTAAATCATTAAGTTAGCATATCATATAGATATAGAACATGTGTTTAGTTGATTTTAAAAGTCAAGTTAGAAGTATTAACTTTTGTTTGCGAACAAGTTTAGAATTAACTAAACTATGTTCTAGTGATTTCAAGTTTAAACCTTCGAATAAGGTAGTTTTATATATATATGAATCGAATGATGTTATGAATATCCTTACTACCTCAGGTTTTGTGGATAAACCAACTGGAAATGAGAAAAATAGATCTAGCTTCAAAGGATCCTTGGATGGCTTGAAAGTTCTTGAAGCAGAATCATGACACGAAAACAAGTTCAAGTAAGATTTCCACTCGAAATAAGATTGTTATAGTTATACAAATTGAATCAAAGTTTGAATATGAGTATTACCTTGTATTATAAAGATATATTACTGTAAATAAGAAAGATTTCTTGAGGTTGGATGATCACTTTACAAGATTGAAAGTAAGCTAGCAAACTTGGAAGTATTCTTGATTTTATGAAACTAGAACTTATAGAATTTATGAAGAACACTTAGAACTTGAAGATAGAACTTGAGAGAGATCAATTAGATGAAGAAAATTGAAGAATTAAAGTGTTTGTAGGTGATTTTGGTCGTTGGTATATGGATTAAATATAAAGGATGTGTAATTTTGTTTACATGTAAATAAGTCATGAATGATTAATAATATTTTTGTAATTTTATGAGATATTTCATGCTAGTTGCCAAATGATGGTTCCCACATGTGTTAGGTGACTCACATGGGCTGCTAAGAGCTAATCATTGGAGTGTATATACTAATAGTACATACATCTAAAAGCTGTGTATTGTACGAGTACGAATACGGGTGCATACGAGTAGAATTGTTGATGAAACTGAACGAGGATGTAATTGTAAGCATTTTTGTTAAGTAGAAGTATTTTGATAAGTGTCTTGAAGTCTTTCAAAAGTGTATGAATACATATTAAAACACTACATGTATATACATTTTAACTGAGTCGTTAAGTCATCGTTAGTCGTTACATGTAAATGTTGTTTTGAAACCTTTAAGTTAACGATCTTGTTAAATGTTGTTAACCCATTGTTTATTATATCTAAAGAGATGTTAAATTATTACATTATCATGATATTATGATATATTAATATATCTTAGTATGATATATATACAGTTAAATGTTGTTACAACGATAATCGTTACATATATGTCTCGTTTCGAAATCATTAAGTTAGTAGTCTTGTTTTTACATATGTAGTTCATTGTTAATACACTTAATGACATGTTTACTTATAATTTATCATGATTAAACATAGTGTATCAATATCTTAATATGATTCATATGTATTTAGTAAGACGTTGTTATAACGATAATCGTTATATATATCGTTTCGAGAATCTTAATTCAATAAACTCAATTTTATGTATATAAATCATTGTTAAAATACCTAATAAGATACTTACTTATCATAATATCATGTTAACTATATATATAATCATATATATGTCATCATATAGTTTTTACAAGTTTTAACGTTCGTGAATCACCGGTCAACTTGGGTGGTCAATTGTCTATATGAAACCTATTTCAATTAATCAAGTCTTAACAAGTTTGATTGCTTAACATGTTGGAAACATTTAATCATGTAAATAACAATTTCATTTAATATATATAAACATGGAAAAGTTCGGGTCACTACACAACGGGCCAAGTTCGCCTACTTACATTAGGCACTAGCAATCTAAGGCACTAATTTACACACGAAATAAGGCCCCACATAATCACACTTTGGACAAACGCAAGTCCTAGTTAGTCACCTACTCTAAGGCACTAACAAATCTCAATCCGACCCGTATTCTTACAAGTCCCGCAAATAATACATAACCGCCAATAAGTCTAAGACTAGGCACATTTTCCAAGGTCACCTAATTCCCTTAAACTATGCTCTGATACCACTTGTAACGACCCAACGTCATTTTACCAAAAACACGACTTAATTTTTTTTTTACCAGACCATCTGGACGGCGTCCAGACTCTTGGACGGCGTCCAGTTACAAA
The DNA here is from genome assembly GCF_046630445.1 of Rutidosis leptorrhynchoides. Lineage (NCBI taxonomy): Eukaryota > Viridiplantae > Streptophyta > Magnoliopsida > Asterales > Asteraceae > Rutidosis > Rutidosis leptorrhynchoides. Next base: position 667,688,243 of record NC_092333.1, read on the forward strand.
GACCAGGACGGCATCCAAGCCACTTGGACGGCGTCCAAATGAACTAAAAGTTTCTGCTCAGTTTTTCAATTTCACGCGGGCGGAAAAGCCGCTTCCCAACACTTTTAAATGAAACGATTTTCACAACACATTAGTATAATTATAATTAAGAGATTTTCACAATAAAAGTCGAGTTTTACAACACCGGGCCTACATCGACCCAAATTATGACAAAGCGACCATTTCGACCCATTTATATATATATTTACGGATTAGGACTCTACAACCCAACCCGATACCATGAGCATAATCCCGGGGACTATCAAATGCCCCATCCACGTCCAATTATCCATAAGCTACCCCATCAAGCCCGAACGCTCCTGCACGTCTAGTCTAACAACTAGCTAGCATCAATAACACAATACCTGTAAAAAGGTAAACAATGAGAGGGGTAATCCTAGGCTTAGTGAGTGCAATAAGTATACACATGCATATATAATATACCTACTTGCAACCACCTACTCACATACCGGAAACATGCTAGCAATATAATATTAGCATACGAACTCCAAGTATAAAGCTAATAACCTCCATTACCACAACTAGCATAAACAATAGCATATACTCCAAAATATAATATGCTACACAATACTACATACACAAACTATATGGTTAACCATACACACGTCATGGTGCTACCGGCTCCGTGGTTTACACCATATGTAAAGGTATGACACTACCGGCTTCGTGGTTCACGTCACTACGCATTCGAGTCATACTCTTTTATAGTGCTACCGGCTCCGTGGTTCACACTTCATTTTATAGTGCTACTGGCTCCGTGGTTCACACTTTGATGCTACCGGCTCTGTAGTTCACATCTCATTTTATAGTGCTACCGGCTTCGTGGTTCACACTTTGATGCTACCGGCTCCGTGGTTCACATCACAACTCGAGTCATACTCACATTAAGGCGCTACCGGCTCCGTGGTTCACACCTTAACAACTCGTGCTATAGTGCTACCGGCTCCGTGGTTCACACTACAACACACAAACCATAGTGCTACCGGCTCCGTGGTTCACACTACAATACACGTACCATGATGCTACCGGCTCCGTGGTTCACATCATAGTACACTCTCACATACTATGGCACTACCGGCTCCGTGGTTCATGCCATAGCATGCAAATAAATATACTATATACATACATGCATAAATATCCCACTCACCTTGGAAAGCCCGCACAAGTCACGTATGTAAATCGCCTCCAAACCCCATCGAGCAAACCTTTACCTATAATACGCATATAGGTATACACATAATCAACATACATTCTCTACAAGAGAATTCGACGCCAACACCCTTAACCAAGGGTTTATACCTACCTCCACAATCCGCCCATTTAGACACCTAAAGTGGACTTCACCAATTACCACTACGGGTGGTAATTCCGACCCATTTCAATGAGTACAAACTAACCCAATTTATACACGACACCAATTAGACCAACCGAGGTCTAAGCACTAAATTACTACTTAGGTAGTAATTATTTTAAACTCCTTTTAACACTTAACAAAGTGTTTACCATCCAATTAAATCCAAATTAGTGTCATTACCAAATTTGACCCAAATCAATTTACTCATTTTGACATAAGTTTCAAAAACATCTTTAATCACTAACGGCTAGTGATTATATTTCCAAAACACCATTTAACGCATGAACCAAGCATTTACATACTTGATTCTTCAAATCTTGACTGAAAACTTAGTTTGACAATAATTTGAGGTTAACACCCATTTTGACCAACTAACATGTTCTTATGAACATCTAATCACTAACACACATACAATCTAGTGATTAACACCCAAACCAATGAAAAATACTTACAAATCGTCATCAAACCCTAACCCACCAATAATCGGGTTCACTTACACTAACAATGCCCAAAACCCCCCCAAATTTCACCATGAATGGGGTTTATAACCCTAGCTAGCACCTAACACCAAATCAAAATCAAAGTAATTAAATCGAATCTAGGGTTTACCTCAACTCCAAAACCGAGCTAGTAACAAGAAACATCAAGGAGAACCAAAACCCGCTTCCAATTTGGGCAAAAATCACCATCTTCATCACTAACCCAAGCTTCCTCTCTCTCTCTCCCTCTCTCTAGAGTTTGGTTGGTGGAAAAGAGGATAAGAATGAGTTCTAGATCAGTTTTGGTGTATAAAACCCGTCCACAAGTGAAAAGACCGAAGTACCCCTTTTAATTTAGACAAATTACAACAGCTGGCTCGTCAGACCATTTGGACGGCATCCAAAATGGCTGGACGGCGTCCCACCTTTTGTTAGTGGACGACGTCCCAAATTTTGGACGGCGTCCACTATAACTGAAACTGAAAACAGCAACTTCTTTCAGGGACTGAAATTGTCTGAGTCTGATTCTGATGTAAATTCTGAAAATGCATAAGTGTTAGGTAGACTTTTAGTGGCGCTTTCTGATGCACACATTTACTGACAATTTCAGGAACAATTTCTGATGCACAAAACTCAGGATCTTACACCGCGGCGATTCCGATAGTCGGCTTTTCTCTATTTATTTTATTCGATGTTTTACATGATTGATAATGATAATGTATCTTTAAAATCAAAGTGAAAAAAATGTCTTCCTCTTTTCGCAAAAGCCATTGATTTCTCATATATATATATATATATATATATATATATATATATATATATATATATATATATATATCAGAATCGCCACGGCGCGACAATTGCCTATTTTGAGGGTCAGAAAGCTTTAAAATGTGATCTAAAATCACCTTTTAGGCCACGACACAGAGGGTTAACCTCGCGGCGCGACAATAGGCACGATCTGATGCTTTTCAGCCTTTTAATGAGTTAAATGAAGGGCAAAATTGGTATTTCACATGTGGACGGGTTTTTGACCATAAAACTGATCCTAATCTTATCCAAACCTCATTTCCTTCTCATTTCTTCATCCCCATTCATTTGAAACCCTAGTGAGAGAGTAAGAGGTTCTAGAGAGAGAATCAAGGTTTTGGAGAAGAAGAAGGGTGATTCAAGTCGAGTCTCAAGAGTTAATGTTGTTCTCCTCATTCACTACTACGTTGTGGTAGTGATGGTAAGTTCTAACTCCGAAATTCATCTTTATGATTTGATATTCAAGTTAGGGTTTTGAGCTTTTTAGTTGTAAAACCCATTTAGATGATAAAGTGGGTTTATGGAAACTAGTTATTTTTGATACATGGCGGGTTTTGGGTTGATTGACGTTTTGGCCATGATTAAGCTTTGGTCTTGGGTGTAATCACTTAGTTTAGTGATTTTGGAAGTGTTGAAACCCTTTTGGGTGTATTTGGGTTGACTAATTTTGAAATTGGTCAAAATTAGGGTTTATGTGTCAAATTAGGTAAGCTAAGTGTTTAACACTTGTGATTTGGTTATTAGGGCCATTTTCACTTGTGTTAGTGATTATTGGTTAGTTTGAGCATTTTTGGGACTTATGTCAAAATGGGTGAATTGAATTAGGTCGAATTTTGGTAATGACACTAATTTGGATTAAATGGATGTTAAACACTTTTGTTAAGTGTTAAATGGCGTTTTTGAATGAAAGTAATCGTGGGAAGTGTTTTTGGGTTAAAATGACATTTTAACAAAAGTCAAACGTGGTCAAAGGCAATATGAGTCAATATTGCACGTGTTGGGGTTTTTGGTGTAATTGGCGTTTGAAATGATTACTACCTAAGTAGTAATTTAGTGTTAAGACCTAGGTTGGTCTAATTGGTGTAAAGTATGATTTGGGTTAAATTGTACTTTGTTGTGTGGGTTTGAATTACCACCCGAAGTGGTAATTGGTTTGTGTCCATTGGGTGTTAAATGGGCGGGTTTTGGCGAGCAATTTGTAATCCCTCAGTTAAGGGATGTTTGTGTCGGATTCTCTTTTAGAGAATGACTATTTATGTGTATATTGTACTTATGTGTGATATAGGTGGTTACTTACTCGGATTTGAGGACGGAGATCATGTTATACATGACTTGTGTGGGCATTCCAAGGTGAGTGGGATATTTATGCATGTATTTATATAGTATATTTATTTGTATGCTATGGCATGACCCACGGAGCCGGGAGTGCCATAGTGTGTGCGAGTGTGCTATGATGTGAACCACGGAGCCGGTAGCATCATGGTGCATGTGTTGTGATGTGAACCACGGAGCCAGTAGCATCAAAGTGTGAACCACAGAGCCGGTAGCACTATAAAATGATATGTGAACCACGGAGCCGGTAGCATCAAAGTGTGAACCATGGAGCCGGTAGCACTATAAAATGAGGTGTAACCACGGAGCTGTTAACACCGAAGTGTGAACCACGGAGCCGGTAGCACTATAAAAGAGTATGACTCGAATGCGTAGTGACGTGAACCACAGAGCCGGTAGCGTCATAGCATTACGTATGGTGTGAACCACGGAGCCGGTAGCACCATGACATGTGTATGGTTAACCATATAGTTTATGTATGTATTGTAGTGTAGCATATTATATTTTGGAGTATATGCTATTGTTTATGCTAGTTGCGGTAATGGAGGTTGTTAGCTTTATACTTGGAGTTCGTATGCTAATATTATATTGCTAGCATGTTTGTGGTATGTGAGTAGGTGGTTGCAAGTAGGTATATTATATATGCATGTGTATACTTATTGCACTCACTAAGCGTTAGCTTACCCCTCTCGTTGTTTACCTTTTTACAGGTATTGTGATTGTAAGGCTAGCTAGTCGTTAGACTAGATGTGTAGGAGCGCTTGGGCTCAATGGGGTAGCTTTCAGAGATTTGGACGCGGATTGGGGATTTAGTAGTCCCCGGGATTATGCTCTTGGTATTGGGTTGGGTTATTGAGTATTAACCCGTATTTTGTGTAATTGGGTCATTATTACAAATGCTTTTGTAATGTGTCATTTGTGTACCAAGGGTTATATTAAGTTGTTAAACGTAACGTTATGATGTTATATTTTTGGTTAAAACAGAGTTGAAAATGTTATGCATTATGAACGGTATATTGGGACCTAACTTATATAAAAAAAATAAAAAAATATGCTTCGTTTTTGGTAAACGGGTTGCGGTCGTTACAAGATTTGGGACGGAGGGAGTATAAAGATAATATAATATTAATAAAAAGTTAGGTGGGGAAGAAGTATGTTATGATTTGAATGGTGTGTAATGGTCATGTGATGCGAAACGATTACAAGCAACAGAGTAAACGCTAATTCGCCCCTTAGATACAATACTTCCTATGACTATAAGGGGTGCGAATTGCATATGAAACAATTGAACCTATGAAAAGGTGTCATAGAAAGGAAAGACGTCATAGGTGTAACCACTGTTGTAAAAAATCCAATTACTCGTCGATTAATCCCCGATACTCATTTTTAAGAGAATCCATTTCAAATTTTTCAAAATTTGTTTAATTAATCGGTTAACGTCGATTGATTGGTCAAAATTGAATTTAGTAGTCAAAGTCGGTCAAAGTTAAAGTTAGTCAACATTTTAATATAAATTTAAACTAAAACTTTAGAAATTTTGAATAAAATAAACAATTTTAGACAATTACGTTAAAGTTTGTGTTTACGGTTTTCTTCTATATTTATATATAATTTTTGAAATTTAATATTAAAATATAAATAATACAATCAGATTAATTTTGAAATTACCGATTAATCTTTTCAAAGTTCTAATCGATTAATTTTGAATAATAAATTTTTCAACCTTGGGTGTAACTGATGTAATGAATAGGATTGATTCAAAGAGTGAAAACAATTACTTGGTACACAGCCACACGCACGCACCCACCTTGGATTCTGTGTGGAAAACATATCTGGCCTAGTACCTAGACCTAGAATCTAGCACGTGCCCTATCCACCCCACCCTCAACTTCTCTAAACACTATATGCGACTCCTTCGTATACGGAATATCAATAAGTTTTTTATCTGCATAATGAATGGAGTTTATAAATGGAACAAACGCGTATAGAGCTTATTTTTAGCTAGAAGATGAAGTTTAACTGTATTTCTTTAATAAGCGTGCAATATAGTAGTTAGAGGTACAACTTATAACCGTAAATTGAGTAAAAAGATAAAATATATTTCTTTTATTTCAATTTAGTAGTTTTCAGACAAAAGATAGAGTTTTTGAAGAGTTATTATCACACTGAACTTTGTTTACTTTACAGTTTTACCCTTTATTTTTTACTTATATTTTTAATTTACATGTATAGAGTATGAATATAAAAAAAATTTATCTTATTATTTTTATCAATTTAATAAATTGAAACTTTTAATATGGAAGAGTTCAAATAAAAAGATAAATTATTAAATTGGGACAGATATAGTATATTAAATTATTAACGCATAGGTATGCAATATATAACATTTTATAAGCTACAAACTTATTTTAAAGGTTAGTTGTGAGAAATTTATCATTTATCAATGTTTACATATTCTGTTTTTTATTAACTGACAAAACAAAGTTTGTGATGCTGTTAAAAAAAAAAAAAAAACAAAGTTTGTGACTAGTACAAGTGTGAGATAGGTAAAAGAGAACTATGTAAGGGCCCGAGGAAGGACAACAGTATATTATAACTGTTGGGTAGGATTAATGTAGAAGTAACAAATTGTGAAGCAGGGGAGGGACAAATTTTTTTATTTTCGTTTTTTTCGATATTTTTTTCAGACATTAAGATCACACGAAAATATGAACATTTAAAAAAGACACTTCGTGATGAATATTATTATTTAGGCGGGAAAACGATCGAGAAAAATAACATTTAAGATAATATTGATCGTAAAGAATGTTAATCTTCGAACGTTTTTTTTCTTCATGTTTTGTGAAGTAATTTTTGTCAAAATTTAGCCCGATTTAGAGTTTAGGGTTTAGTGTATTGGGTTTAGTCCACGTACTAAACCCTAAACTCTAAACCGTTCGTGTTAAAAATTCAATTTAAATCATAAATCTAAACCCTAAATTTCTAAACCTTAATATCTAAACCCTAATATCTAAACCCTAATTTCTACCCTCAAAATACGCTCGAAAAACACGATAATTGTTAAATATTATTTCTTCGAGCGTTTTCTCGCCAAAATAAAAACATTTATCACAAAGTGTCTTTTTAAAATGTTCATATTTTCATCCAATTTATAATGTTCGTGAACAAAGTTTTTTCAAAAAACGAATAAAAAAAAGAAAAAAATATTGCTTTCTCCCGCTTCCCCACTATTGGTTACTTCTCCATTGATCCTACCACATACAACTGTTAATTAAGAGCTAGCTATAACCAAAAAAAAATTAGCAAGTGATTAAAATTGAAGAACTCTTGTTGGTTAAGTTATGCCTGACTACTTTAAAAAAAAAAAACATGCAAAAGAAGATTGATGAATAGAAAAGGAGAGAGGTGTATTTGGGTATCGGGTGCCTCTGTGTTTTGCTATCCTATCACCATCCAACTCCATCGATCGAATCAAATCATAATTAATTGTTACATAATCTCGGAGTTTATTAGTTGCTAATTTCTGAGTACGTCTAAAATATGACAAACTCGCAATGTCGATCTGAATTGATGCCATCCAATCAGTAATACACATCCTACGTACGTTTTGCAATGACAAAAAAATGTTTTCCTATACGTCTTTCCAGTTGGTCTTGTGAGATCGAGAAAACGATGACCCCACAAACACACATGAGAGAATTGGTCAAAGAAACAAGTCAAGATCTGACGGAACCAAACAGTCATGTCTTTGAAACAAAGCAAGACTCAAGAGTACGTACGTTTAGTGGGCTGCAAATAGATATGCCATTGTCTAATCATATATGTTGTTTGACTGCAGCTTATAATTTGCTTATGGCTCCAAAACAAGTAGCTCGTGTAAGATGCATGTTGCCTTGAGAAAGTGAGTTTTAGAATGAGCATCAAAGATATTTGCCAGATTTTGTTCACACATATATATGCATCTAAAGTTAGGAAACAGAAACATACACACAAATAGACAAGCACGAAATTATTACTCCTACATTACATTTTTATGTATAACAAAAAAAAAAAATACGTACGTATTCTTGCATTCAACAACATAGTACAACTCAATCCCTGTTCTTTATTGTGATTCGCCTACCTTTATGCAACACATCTATCTATCTATATATATCTGTACAATCAGGTCGGCTTCTAAATGCTTCTTCTACTAGATGCTTTAATATTATTTTACTATTTTATCAGATAAAAGATCCAAAACAATGTTTTGTCCTCATGTGAGTAAACCATAGATGAAAGTATGAAACCTCTACCACCCAAAACCGTATATTTAAAAAAACAAAAAACTACTGTTAAAAACCTCTTCTAAATCCATTTATTTAAAAGAACTAAAATGGATTACTAATGTAATTAATGACTAATTTTTACTGGCAACATATCAAATTAACTAGTTGTAGAAACAAACAAAATTGACATAAAAAGAGGAGTTTGCATTAGCTCAACCCATAATGTTTTGACCCATTTTATACTCCCTCCGTCTCATTTGAAGTGTCCACATTTCTATTTTGAGATGTCCCATTACAAGTGTCCACTTTGTATTTCAACCAATGAGGTTATTCTAGAGAGAGAAGAATTCTGATTGGTGGAGAATGATGTTAGTGGAATTTTCTAAAACTGTGTGCAAAAAGTAAGTGGACACTTGTAGTGGGACGGAGGGAGTATAAGTTATTCAATATATACAACCATTATTGGTGTTCAATTGGTTTAAAGAAAATCATGTCATTTCTAAGGATCGAACCCATGACCTCTCTCTATCCCATGACACAAAGTACATGGGAGAACCGTTGGGCTATGCCCGCAAGTTTTGTCACTCAAGTTTGAAGCACTTACAAAAACGTTTTATAAGTTTAATTTGACGTAACACCTAACAATGCACTAATAATCGACCTTATTCTTATTCTCATAGTAGTACTTGCAAATTATACTCTTAGTACTTACCACATTTATTCCGATTTAAATCACACATTAGGTCATATATTATCTATCTTAATCAACTTAATCTCAAGGATATTCCAACTACAGATATAGTACTAATGTATATTTCTTAAATAATGACACACACATTTACAATGGCAAAAAGTTGTTAAATACTGTACTAACTTAATTTAGATAACATGACACTGGTCCAGAATACAATCTTAAATATTCCAAGTTCAAATAACACAATCAATTCAAAGATCGAAACTCAGAGAATATCTCATCAGATCTTAAGGGAAAATTCTTCACAGACAGATGGGACACACAATACACGAGCGATGAGGGATAAATAAGCATCTTAATTTCTGTCTTCACTTTTTATGCTTAAAACATTAAAAGTAAAACAAGCGCATATGGCTACATGAAACTTATCTCAAAAAACGTTTACAGGAACATAAACACAAAATGCTTTTCTAAACCTTACGCATTGCAATAAACTAACACAGGTTTGTTTGTTTTATGTTTATCAGATGCGAAACACGATAAAACTTGACAAAAAAAAAAAAAAACAAAAAAAAAAAAAAAAAAAAAAACTATTGTATTTCCTACAAATTATGAAATACAAAATTTCATGCAACATAACTGATAAATAGTTGATAAATCATTGGATCACAAGTTCAAGAGTGCCTTGTAGATCATATTATTCAGGAACTTACATTTCATACTGACATATAGGCATGAAATCAGTAAAAACTAAACCTACACAAACCTTTACCCTTCCAAATCATTGTTTAATCGTTACATCTTCGTTTCAACAGACTATTTTCCAGAAACCTGGTACCAAATTAGCATGGAAGGAAACAGAAAGTCAAATACTGTTGTGGAAAGACTAGTGCATTAAACAAACATAGCAGAGGTGGCTATTTTGATTCATTTCAATTTGGTTGTTTTTTCTCTAACAGATTAGCTAAAAAGGTTGTGGCCTTTGGCTAAAAGAAAGAAGGTCAAACACGTTGAAAGTTTCCCAAACTATATTTTAAGGTTAAAGCTACGAATAGGTCATATACTATCACTTTTGTTCGATGTAAGCTATGTACCCAAAAAAATACTAGTGTATGTATGAACTTATTCTTTATGCGTCATTATCAACATGACAACATATATAAAGTTTTGACCCAACAAATAAGGTATTTAATAAACATGTTAATGTCGTTAATTTTTTCCATTAAAACAGAGTCACGTGCAAAGCATGTAGTGTTGTAAATCTCCCGAGATCTCCCCGAGATCTCGTTTTTAGAAGGCAACCGAGACGAGATGTTCATATCCCGAGAATTCTCAGTCAACGGGGTCAAACTTAGTCAAAGCCATGATTTCTCGGATTTTCTTGCTAATTTGTAAGATTTTCTTGTAAAATTCGTAATTTCTAAGATTTACTCGCTCATTTCTCGAATATTTTTGTAAAATCTCGTAAAAACGTATATAAATATACATATATTTATGTTTTTATGTATATTTTTATTAAAAAAAACTATAAAGTCAATGTAAGTCAACGTCCGAGATCTCCCCGAGATTATTCCGAGATGCCGAGATCTCCCTAAAAAAGCCCAAACGAGATCTCCCCGAGATCCGAATTCTCCAACCTTGATGTGAGGGCATTTTTGGTTTTTTTATTTTTCCTCCTCTTTTTTTATTTAATTTAGCTTTTTCAGCTTCAACTTAATCATCTTCATCTTCCTCACCCAAAATTACAAACCCTAATCTTGCGGTTTGAATTAACGGAATTTTTTAACGTCCGTTAGCTTTAAGGACCGCAGACACAAAAACGAGCAAACCACAGTGCTTGTTCGTGTAATTTTTTTAGGTGAAAAACTGACACGTAATTAATTTTACAGGTTTAGCAGGTAACCAATCACATTTTGTTTACATTAACACACATTTTTAAAGTTTATGACCTACAATGGTATTTTTTGGGTATATAGCCTACATTGGAACAAAACTGAAAGTATATGACCTATTTGTAGCTTTAACCCATATTTTAACTTTATATAATACAGCCTGCTTAATCACCTCATCATAAATATTAGGTTATTATTGTAGTTAAAATGACATTTGTAATCAAACTTAACAAAAACTATTAGAAGTGTTTGTTGTGGTGGCCGGTACAAAAACTATTAGAAGTCTTTCAATATTTAGGCTAAAAAAACAGAGACAGTAGGCAGGGACTCACGTCTATCAACAAGATACACCTCCGTCAAAGATATCCTTATTGCTTGTTGCGATTCAGCAGAGCTTGAAATGATAAATAGAGATCTTTGTTATTAATCCCAAATATTTCTTCTGCCTTCCTCAACGTCTCCTGGTTATATAAAGAGCAAGATAAATTGTACATTCGAAAAAGAGGTTAGTGACACTCCCAACAGAAGTAGTACTACTCACCTCACGAGATTGCTTGTGAGCATTTAAATCCTTAATATTCGCTAAAAAGGCACTGAATTGCTCATAAGATAGACGACTCCTGGGTAGAGATATTTAACATTTATTAGTGAATAGCCACTTAAAATATCAATTTGGATAATTCAGAACTAACAAAATGAGCCTTTTAACATAATGAAACTCACCTAGCTTGACGAAAGACCTCCTTTCCATCAATTTTAGATGCGCGGCCTTAAAAAAATAAGTTGTGTAAGATAGACAATACATATAGAATTAATTTGAACGCAAGCACAAAACTACTAGATCTCGCTAACGTGATAAGCCATAAACCTGGTATTGGGGGAACACGAGGAGGAGAGTTTCCAGCTGAAGATTGCTGACTCGATGGGTACCACGATGACATCGTATGATGCCCTTCGTATTGCATTTTTGTTGGGGATGTGGTACCAGAAGCAGAATACCTTCTAGGAGAGACATTTGTAGAGATCGTGTTTGGTGTTCCCGTTGGAGTTGCACGTGTGCTGATATACGGGGTCACAGAAAACCTTTGACCAGCAACCTTTGATACTGCAATTTGAAGGGTATACATCAAGATTATATTACAAAACATTATGCTGGTATCTGGATTTGGATGTTAATACTGATCACGTGATATCGAATCACCGTAATTTATAGACTACTGCAATAAAGTACTGCGTATTTTGCAAGAGAATGAGAGATAGCCTTTGGATGTATTTCATCATTTTATGTTGTTACATTTCAATAATCAGATGTTTGAGCAGTCAGAGGCTTCCAGCTAATTAAGAAAATATTAAATTAACTTAACAACACAAGCATAACTATATTAGACCAGACTAATTTGGAAAATGAACTTATATTTAACAACTACTCCGTATAAAAGATTCATTCAGATTACTCCCCCGCCATTTCTAATATTTTTTCGATCTTATCTAATTTCAACGATTATCTTTTTAAAGTATTACATTAGCAAGAAGAGATAGATAATCTTAGTATTTACTTTAACTTTTAGTATTTCTTATAGCATCACACAACACAAGCATGAAAAGAAAAAAAAAGAAAAAAAAAAAATCAGTTTTAGTACCATCATCAGGTACGTTTCCAGCCTCAATAGAGCCACTAAAAGAGCGATGCCTTCTTAAGCCATTTGTATCCTCTTCTGCATGTTAAGAGTAACATTGAGGAAGCACATTACAACCACAATGAAGGTAGAAGATAGTTGAAACACTAAAGTTGCAATTTTATAGGAACCCAACAAGCATCATTGCTTATCTTAAAAGGTAAACAAGTAAAAAAATATTTCCATAAACCACCAAATTACCTTTAACGGGATAAGCTCTGGGAACAGATTGGTCATACGTTCCTATATCTACAGTTGTTGCTTGCTGAATAAAAAATGGAAGTTTAGTGTCACATGGGGAAGGAATGATCATGTCCATGAAATGCAAAGACGCAGAGAAGAGAGAATAATGGTGCAATAATCTTACAGTTGAATCAGCATCGTTCAATGACTGCATTAGTTGTCGCTTAAATGTCTCCAGCTGTCAAAAATAATCATATAATAGATCCGTACATTAAATTTAACAATAAAAAAGATCTAATTGCCATATTTGAAATGAAATGAGAGTTATTCAATATAAAGAATGTAAAAATCTTAATTTCATCCTAAGTTCCATCAACCCATTTGTGCATCGGTTATCCTCTTAGTGAGGGTGTGTTGACTTGACTGGCAGTAATTAGAAAGATTATAACAGAGTCCACGCAAGTGAGAAATGAAACACATTAGCATACACACACAATACAGAAAGTTGTAGCATCTGATTCATGTTGGCAATGACAAGGAAAAGGGATAACTATCTTTCAAAAAGAAAAAAAAAATTCTTGGAACAGAGCATTGAAGTTTTCACAAGTTGTTGCATTAAAGGTTCAGCGGTTGAAATAACCACAAACCATTCTAATCAAGCATTTAGCATCATTAATTAAACCTAAAAAGTTTATTTCAGATAGAGTAGGAACAATGATGAATTGTTTATTAAGATAATAGCATCTGACATATGGTTCTTGAGCAGATAGCTATTGTTCTCACATCTGAAGTTGCAAGTATCAGTCAAAAGCTGCTAAATAACTAACTTCATAACAATTGTTTTTGGATAATATAGAAGCTTTTATCGGTCATTATAATGAAAACTTTCGAAAAAGAATATACTTCCATTAGCTGAATTATTCTAAGAACATACATGTACACGAACAGCCGACCATGGACAAATGGAAATTATTAATAAGAGATTAAAAGCAGTATATAGTCCACAAGTCTATACAGAATCATAATTCATCTTAATAAATATACAAATGCTTAGTGACCAACTGTATCAAATAAGCTAACTTGTACAAAAAGCACATGAATACACAAATTATCCCAAAACATCAGATGCATAAGCATAAAGTCTGAATGCATAAACAAACTTCATATCATCAGCTATCTATATTATACTTCAAATTCTAGGGCTAAACAGATACCAAAAAACACTAATAAAACTACACATACATTATTTCAGAATTTAAGCAGCAGTAAATAGTTCTAAATTTACATAATAGAATAAATGAATCCTAGCTACATAATAGATTGTAAAGCAGGACAAAAAATATCGAAATTCAAACCTTTGCTAAATCGCGCCCTAATTTCTTCGTAGTCATAGCCAACGCATCTCTCTCTTCCGCAAGTTTCGACTTCATTCATCAAACAAATTCAACAAACTTTTCAAATTAAATTAAATTAAACCATAATTTTAATAAAATAGTAACATAAACAGTAACTGAAAAAACCTAATTTACATTATCTTCCAGTGTAATCTTCAACCGTAACTGAACCTTATGACAAGTTTGTTGAAGTTCAGATACTTTCTCTTCAAGTTCAATTATAACACGATCCTTTTCATTCAATTGCTGCCTCAGTCTACCTGATTCTGATTCGAGTTTCGATACGCGTGATGCAAGCGCCATTGATGTAATCTTACGAGCAAGATCTAATTGATCGTACGGATCCGTTGGTATTACCGATAGTATTTCATCAGGTAGGTTAAAATCCGGCATGCTTGCCGTACTCACTGTGCTGCTGTGTTCCGACATCAGATTGATCGTCAAAAAGTCAAAACCCTAATTATTTCCCCAAATTTGTATCTCGTTTTTTAGGTGTAATTTGGCAGCAGTAACAGCAGGTTATGAAAAAACTTTTGTAATAAGATTTTAGGTATACAGATGATGGAAGTCCAACAACTACTACGGACAACACTCTGGAGAATATATTATTAAACTTTGCAATAACAGTCCTTTAACTATACATTGTTTTACAACAAGCAGGGTGGTGAGCCGCGCGTTGCGGCGGCCACCCCTCGTTTACGTAAAACTTTTTTCTAGCATCCAAATTCTAATAAAAATATATTAAAATAAAGCAGTTAACGTAACCTATAAGACAACAATTCGTTTTAACAAATTAAACATCTAATACAATTGCAAAGAAACATAAGTGTCATATATTACTATATGAGTTGTAACAAAGTAATTATCCTGAGCTGTCCAAATTATATTGTATAATATTTTTTTTTTAGATATATCAAATTAATTGTTATAAATAATTACTATATAACATGTAAATAAATTTTTATACACGTAATAAAAATTACTCCGTATAAATTAGAAGAATGATTTAATAAGATTTGAAAATTTAAGTTAGAAAATAATGACCCAATTTTGATGTAATTTATAATTGTAATTGTAATGTAATTTGTGTTACACATTAAAGGAATATTTTATTAATGACTCCAAGTTTTTAATTTGAGCAAGGGCTATATCTACGTGCTCCCGTCTCTATTCCTCTCTTACTTGAAAATCTACTCATCTCATTTTACATGTTCTATTTGATTCTCTGGTCTCCAGTCTTCTTCTCAGATGATCATTTACAATATCTTATGAATATTTGCTCTATGAGTCTCTACATTTTTGTTGACTCTGCCTTCTCTCATGTGTCTCGCCTAAAACCTGATTTTTTTCGGCGTCGTTTCGGCTTCTGGTATCCTCCGAACGTCCGGACTTTTCTTCTTTCCTTTTTTCGTCGCTGATGTCTTTTGTTCCCACTGAAGAACACATCTATACTATATGGAAAACTCAGAAAAAGTGGCGGGAGAAATTTCCGATGACCTATGTGTGTGGCGTGTGGCAGTGCGCTTCAGATCGATTGCTGGTAAAAATTAGTTAATTTGTGTAGGTGGTGTCTTTTTATTTCGCTAGAAAAATGAAAGTATTTGCGTTCAAAGTTTGGGGTGGGTTTATGAAGTTTTTAGGTCTAAAAGCTATGTGGGTAGGTTCTAAAAGCTGTGTTGTCGGAAGTATGGCGGTTAGATGTTGTTGGAACAAAGACGAAAATAATATGAGATGAAAAAAATATATATATATAAAGGGACAAAAAAAGTTACTATTGAGGAATAGTAACTTTGAATTTGTTCAATTGTAATATTATTAATATTAGAAAATAATATTTTGATTCAAAAATATACGTTTTTGTTAGGAGTAAATAGTCTACCAAATTCTATCGATGAATACGCGAGTATATGTGATATAACAGTTTAAGGTGCACAATTTATGATGAAAGGAAAAACATACTTGAAAATTTGAAATCAAAATATGATAACCAGGTTTATTACATTGTTTATAAGATTGTATAAAAGTTTTATTACTTTAACAATAACGTATAGAGTTTTTTATAACTAATTATCAACAAACTAGTAAATAAACAGAGAAAAATATCACAGTTTTGTTAGAGTATGGAGACATTTATACAAAACGAAAAAGGTATGGGTCTATTTTCTTAAAGCTAAATCCGATGTATTTAATACTTTTGTGAAGTGGAAAGCTATGGTAGAAAATGAGACTAACTTGAAGGTTAAGTGCTTAAAATCGGATAATGGAGGAGAATATGGTAGTCTTGAGTTTAAAGACCATTGTGCAAAGCTCGGTATTAGAATGTTGAAAACGGTACCGGAGACACCGCAACACAATGGGGTCGCCGCACGTATGAATCGTACGTTAAATGAAAGGGCTAAGAGTATGAGACTACATGCCGGTTTGCCTAAAATGTTTTGGGCGGATGCGGTTAACACGGCGGCTTATTTGATAAATAGGGGACCCTCAACACCGTTGGGTTTCCGAATTCCCGAGGAAGAATGGCAAGGCAAGAAGGTGAGTTATGGTCACCTTAGGATCTTTGGGTGTAATGCATATGTGAAGACCAAAGATGCGGATAAAGACAAGCTTGAAGCTAAGTCAAAGAAGTGTATTTTCATAG
Source organism: Rutidosis leptorrhynchoides (assembly GCF_046630445.1). NCBI lineage: Eukaryota > Viridiplantae > Streptophyta > Magnoliopsida > Asterales > Asteraceae > Rutidosis > Rutidosis leptorrhynchoides. The sequence goes on from NC_092333.1 coordinate 667,705,026, forward strand.
GCTACGGGTCGGATGAAATGGGCTATCGTTGTTGGGACAACGAAGCTAGAAAAGTAATTCGTTCGCGAGATGTTACTTTTGATGAAGATTCGGTCTATGGCAAACCGGAAACGGGGAGTCCTAAACCGAGTCAAGTTACTTTTGACGATGTTTCTATTGATGATCTTGCAGGTTCTAGTGGGAGTTTGGGAAACAATGAATTGCCGAATGACGGTGAGGTGTCGGGAAATGCTAATGATGGGGATGATTCGGAAAGCGGTGATGATTCCGAACATAGTGCGAGTTCTAGTGATGAGGAGGTTACAAATGAAACCGGTCCAACCATTTCGGTTAATCCTACACTAAGACGCTCGACTAGAGTGCCCAAACCTAATCCTAGGTATTCTCCATCAGCAAACTACTTGCTCTATACCGAGAATGGTGAACCCGAAAGTTACTTTGAGGCAAGAAAAACAAAAGAATCCATACAATGGGAACTTGCCATGAAAGAAGAGATGGGATCACTTGAGAAGAACAAGACTTGGTCACTAGTGAAGTTACCTCATGATAAAAGGGCATTGCAAAGCAAATGGGTATATAGAATCAAGAATGAGATGGATGGCAAGAAAAGGTACAAGGCTCGTTTGGTAGTCAAAGGCTTTCAACAAAAGAAAGGGGGAGAGTTGTAAGACCCGTGTAATTATTGTACATAATGTTTGTATGTGTAATTATATGACTAGAGTTGTGGAGTTCATGTTTCATACATTTAAAAAGGGGAAAATCATTGCTGAACTGGGGTCTGCGCGCCGCGCAGATGAGGCGCGCGCCGCGCAACGCGGCTGCCAGCTATTCCTTGCTTTTATTTAAATTTAAACGTGGGTATTTTGGTAAATTCACATCAAGGCCGAGTTTAATGCTTGGTTCAGTAGTTGGGAGCTCATTTACTCCCTTGATTCACCAACCTTATCACCTCCCAATTTATTTTAGTGAGAGAGTGGGTTTTAGAGAGGGAAAGCTCACTTTGAAGAGGAAGAAGAGGGTTTCTTGCTAAAGTCCAAGTTCTAAAGTTGTTCATCTCGTCATTCGTTACATTTTGATAGTTGTGGTATGCCTTAACTTTCAATTCTTGTTTTGATTTCGTGTATGGGTTAGGGTTTGTGTGAAGATGAACATTAAGACCCATTTTCGGGTAAATTGGGTGTTCTTGGGTAAATTGGGTCATGTAGGCTCAATAATGGGTTAGCTAGGGTTTTAAAAGTATTAATTGTTGTCATGAAACCCTAATTGGCTAATAATTTGTTAGAACACCTTAAGGAAGAGTAAATGGGTGTGATTTGGGTATAAATGACCCAAAATGAGTGTATTGACTTTTATTGAGTCAAATGGGTCAAAATTGGACCAAGGTTGGTAAATGGTTGTGTTTTGTGATAAAACCTAGTAATCTAATGTGTAGGAAGGCCTTGAGTGCCAAGCGTTAGGGTTTTTGGTGAAAATGACCCAATTTAGGGTTAAGTGTCCAAATGGGTCAAGATGACCTAGGAGGGTGTGGGTTGTAAGATTAGACCAAGTTGATTGATTATATGCTTGTGAAAATAGGTACGTTACCTCGGAACTCAAGCTTGGTTTAATAATCACCAAAGGCATAAGGTGAGTGGAATAATTATGCGTATGTGTATATAATGTATTTATTTGTGTCGTATGAATGTGGCATTGTCGCGTTGTTTAAGACACCACATGGTAAAGAAGTGGATGTCGCGTTGTTTAAGACACCACAATGTAATGGAGGGGATGTCGCGTTGTTTAAGACACCATCCATCGTATTGAATGGCATGTGGAATCGTCGCGTTGTTTAAGACGCCACATTGTAAAGGGTGAGTGAGTCGCGTTGTTTAAGACATCACCCGGGGGATTAGTGACTACGCGTTGATTAAGTAGCACTAATGGATGTTATGAACTCCAACGGTCTTGTATGTACCGTTTCCCTTGTTCGAATTGGTTAACCAAGGTTGCGTGAGTTATGTATTGAAAGTATTTATTTATGAATCGTATGCTTTTGTATTATTAGCTACTTGTGGATTTGCGGTTTATGGTATATGCATAATATATGTGTATGTATAATTATTGTGCTCACTAAGCTTTGCTTACCCTCTCGTTGTTTACCTTTTTATAGGTTCGTGTGTGGATAAGGGTAAGGGCATTACCTTGGATTGAGTTTCCCGCTTCGATGATTAAGAAGCGCTTTTGGTTTTGGCTTGGAGTTTGACCGAGACTTGGGTAGTTTAACCCCAAACACCATGCTCGTTGTGTCGTTTGGCAATTAAACTTTTGTGGTCGAAACTCTAATTTGTATTAAACATTGTATTTTAAACTTAGTGGCGTTTTGGGCACGTGTGGGCCCCACCTTGTAAAACTTGTTCATACCTTAGTTATGTGCTAGTTTTACATATATGAATGTATGGTTAAAAGCGTTTTGGCTAAAAATGTCGAGAACTAGTCAAACATTTTCGTTAAATTGACTTCCGGGGACAGCGGGCTGTCCAGGTGGTTTGGCGCGCCGCGCGGCCACCTGGCGCGCCGCGCAGATGGCCTGCACCAGAAAATTTTTTTTTGTTTGAAATTTCGTCGTGTTTGGTCGGTTACGGTTTGGGTTGTTACAAGTGGTATCAGAGCCTGGTCTAAGGGATTTAGGTGACTTGAGATAGGCGCCTAGACTTAGACTTTTGTGTGTGCATTGTGCGGACTTGTAGGACTTTGGGTCGGACCGGGTCTTGGTTAGCGCATAGGTTTATATGAACTAATCATGCGTTATTGTTTGTGTTGTATAGCAATCATCGAGCGAAATGAACGTTGTACTAGCAAGTTAACGCGACGAGCTCGCGTAGTAATGATTAGCTACCCTTACTACGGGTGCAAATCGTGTCAAACAAGCGATGTACGACGATTGTCGAGCGAGATGGAGTGGTATGGTGTATATGTATATATGTGTCATGTCTTTAGTTTCGTTGTTTAATCTTTTCCGTTTTATAGAATGAAGATGAGAAACGGACACGACACCGATATTGGGGGCACGAGCGAGGACCCCGAGTTCACGGCCAAGGTTGAGGCCATCTTTCAACGCCAAAAGGCGGAGTTTCGCGAAGATGTCAAGAAGATGTTTCTCGAGACGATTGACGAACAAGTCGTCACTTTGGTTAAGGAGCAAATTAAGATTGCTCTTCAAGAAGAAAATGGGGGAAGGCGTGACTTTTTCTTCAAGAACTTTAGGGATGCTCAACCTCCTACTTTTGAGGGCGATCGGGACCCACTCAAGAGTGCCCGATTCATCTCCGATATGGAGGGGGCCTTCCGTACTTGTGAGTGTCCACCCGACAAGAAGACTAGGTATGGTTGTAGCATGTTAAGGGGTGACGCGAAATTGTGGTGGGATGCTAAGATCCAACTCTATGGTGAAGAACAATGTATGGACTTCACTTGGGAGGAATTTTAAGCGGAGTTCTTCGATGAGTACCGAACTTCGGCCGATCTTACAAGACTTAAGGACGAGCTACGTACCTTGAGACAAGGGTCGATGGACTTGAACACTCTCAAATCCGTGTTCTTGTCCAAGACGCAATTTTGCCCGGAGTATGTCGGGAATGATAAAATGTTGAAAGAAGATTTCTATCGAACCTTGAATGATAGTTATCAAGAAAAGATTAGCGTAAACGTGGTGAAGAGCTTCGATGAGTTGTTTAATATGGCGAAAGGGTTTGAAGCGATTGTGTTGAGGAAGAGAAAGTTTGAAGGTTCTAGTCATTCAAATTTTTCAAGCAAGAAGTCAAACTTTTCAAAGAAGGGTGCAACCGAGAGTGTCGGAAGTGTCAAGAAGAGTGCGCCGGGAGAGTTTCGTTATACTTGCCATAATTGTGGGCGAAAGGGACATATGGCCCGTGATTGCACCAATCCCTCTACTACACCCAAGTTTACTTGTTTCAATTGCGGTAAAGAAGGGCACAAACGGCCCGAGTGTCCCGAGTTGCGTAATGATAATGCTAAGCGGATAGAGAAGGCGGCGGGTACGGCTAGGGGTCGTAACTACTTGATGTCTAATGAAGAAGCTAAACAATCCAATGAAGTCGTTTCAGGTACTTTCATGGTTAATTCTAATCCGGCTCGGATACTTTTTGATAGTGGTGCTAATTTGTCTTTCGTATCTCCAAGATTTGTGCCTAAGTTAAATAAACCGCTAGTAAAGTTGAGTCGTCCGGTAGAAGTTGAAATAGCGGATGGCAAGACGGCGCTAGTGGTTGATGTGTGTAAAAATTGCAATGTTGTGTTTGGCGCCGAAAGTTTCGAAATTGATCTTATTCCGATGACTTTGGGTGATTTTGATGTTGTCGTTGGTATGGATTGGCTCGATCGTTATAGAGCCGATATTGCATGCCACGACAAGTTTATTCGTGTAAAGACCCCAAGTGGAGGAGAGATGATTATTCATGGTGACAAACGAAGGAGATCGGTGCCGATATGCACTTTTGCTCGGGCACGACGTCACGTTGTTACCGGTGGTATGGCTTTCCTTGCTCATGTTGTCGACACTCGTAATGAGCCACCACCAATTCGTGAAATTCCGGTAGTTAATGAGTTTGAGGATGTCTTTCCGGATGAGTTACCGGGTGTCCCGGCGGAAAGACAAGTCGAATTTCGCATCGAGTTGGTTCCGGGGGCTACCCCCATTGCTAAAACTCCTTATCGTTTAGCACCAACGGAGATGCAAGAGTTATTGAATCAAATTCAAGAATTGCTCGAGAAGGGTTTTATCCGACCGAGTGCTTCGCCATGGGGCGCTCCGGTCTTATTTGTGAAGAAGAAAGACGGTAGTATGCGTATGTGCATTGATTACCGTGAGTTGAATAAAGTGACGATCAAGAATCGTTATCCACTACCTAGGATCGACAATTTGTTTGATCAACTTCAAGGCGCAACGTATTTCTCTAAGATCGACCTACGGTCCGGCTATCACCAAATGCGGGTCCGTGAGGAAGATATTGAGAAAACGGCTTTCCGAACGCGTTACGGGCATTATGAATTTGTAGTTATGCCCTTCGGTCTTACGAATGCACCGGCGGCATTCATGGATCTTATGAACCGGGTGTGCCAACCTATGTTGGACAAGTCGGTTATTGTGTTCATTGACGACATACTAGTCTACTCGAAAAGTATGCACGAACATGAACGTCACTTGCGTGAAGTTTTGAAGACACTAAGAAAAGAGAAGTTGTATGCAAAGTTCTCTAAATGTGAATTTTGGCTAAGGGAAGTTCAATTCCTTGGTCACATTGTGAACGAAAGCGGTATCCAAGTGGATCCGGGGAAGATTGAGACGGTAAAGAGTTGGGGACGACCGACTACGCCCACGGAGATCCGAAGTTTTCTCGGATTGGCCGGTTATTATCGTCGGTTTATCCAAGACTTTTCTAAGATTGCTTCTCCATTAACAAAGTTGACGAGGAAGAGTGCTAAGTTCAATTGGGAAAACGAGCAAGAAATTGCTTTTCAATTATTGAAAGAGAAGTTGTGTCAAGCTCCGGTGTTAGTGTTACCGGAAGGCGTCGAAGACATGGTGGTTTATTGTGATGCTTCCTTAAATGGGCTCGGGTGCGTTCTTATGCAAAGGGGTAAAGTCATTGCTTATGCCTCTCGGCAATTAAAGGAACACGAAACGAGGTACCCGACTCATGATCTTGAAATGGCGGCGGTTGTGCATGCGTTGAAAATTTGGCGCCACTACTTGTATGGTGTCAAGTGTACGATATATTCGGATCATAAGAATTTGAAACACCTTTTTACCCAAAGGGATTTGAATTATCGTCAACGTAGATGGATGGATGTGGTGAAAGATTATGATTGTGAGATACTTTACCATCCGGGTAAGGCGAATGTGGTCGCGGGTGCGTTAAGTCGAAAGACTCAACATCCGGCGATACGTATAACATCGTTACGTTTGATTATCACTAACGACTTTCTTGAAAAGATGGGTGAAGACCAAATAGAGGCTTATGTTCACGATAAGCACACGGAACGAATTGTGGGCCAATCGGAGTTTATTACTATGGGTCCGCGGGGTTTGTTGTCCTTTCAAGGAAGGGTGTGGGTGCCTAAGACGGGTGATTACCGACGGGTGCTACTCGATGAAGCACATAAGTCGAAATATTCCATTCATCCGGGCGCGACGAAAATGTATCATGACTTGAAGAAAGATTATTGGTGGCCGGGCATGAAACGCGATGTTGTAAAATACGTTGAACGATGTGTTACTTGTTTGCAAGTTAAAGCCGAACATCAAAAGCCGTATGGTAAGTTGCAACCGTTAGAGATCCCGAAATGGAAATGGGAGCACATTACCATGGACTTCATCACTAAATTACCTAAGACGGCGAGAACTCAATACGATTCGATTTGGGTTATAGTGGATCGATTGACGAAAAGTGCTTTGTTTCTTCCCATTAAAGAAGCAATATCGTCGGAGGCCTTGGCTAAGTTGTTTATCAAGGAAGTGGTCTCGCGGCATGGCGTCCCTATATCTATTATTTCGGATCGAGATACCCGTTTTACATCTCGATTTTGGGAAAAGTTTCATGAAGATATGGGTACACAATTAAAGTTGAGCACGGCGTATCATCCTCAAACGGACGGTCAAACCGAGCGTACGAATCAAACTTTGGAAGATATGCTACGGGCGTGCATCATTGATTTTGGTGGTAGTTGGGATGAGCATTTACCTTTGGTGGAATTCTCATACAATAATAGTTTTCATACTAGTATCGGGATGCCACCTTACGAGATGCTTTATGGCCGAAGGTGTCGAACTCCCATTTGTTGGGGAGAAGTGGGTCAAAGAGAAATCGGAAGTACCGATTTGGTTTTAGAGACGAATAACAAGATTGATATTATTCGGGAGCATTTGAAGAAGGCTCAAGATAGGCAAAAGTCGTATGCCGATAAACGTAGACGAACGATCGAATTCCAAGAGGGCGACATGGTTATGCTTAAGGTTTCGCCATGGAAGGGTATTATTCGATTTCTAAAACGGGGAAAGTTAGGTCCTCGGTTTATTGGACCGTTTAAAGTTTTAGCTCGTGTTGGTGAAGTTGCATATCGATTGGAATTGCCCGAAGAGCTTGCGGGGATCCATAACACGTTTCATGTTTCTCACCTCCGTAAGTGCCTTGCGGATGATTCCTCATGGATGCCTTTAGATGAGATCGAACTAAACAATAAGTTGGAGTATATTGAAGAGCCGATTGCCATACTTGATGAGAAGGTCAAACGATTGAGACATAAGGAGGTTAGGACCTACAAAGTTCAATGGCGACGGAATAAGGGTTCCGAGTTCACTTGGGAACCTGAAGAGTTTGTGTTGGTTTATCTTCCCGCTTGTCATGCGGCATGGATTGCGAGGACGCAATCCGAATAAGTGGGGGAGAGTTGTAAGACCCGTGTAATTATTGTACATAATGTTTGTATGTGTAATTATATGACTAGAGTTGTGGAGTTCATATTTCATACATTTAAAAAGGGGAAAATCATTGCTGAACTGGGGTCTGCGCGCCGCGCAGATGAGGCGCGCGCCGCGCAACGCGGCTGCCAGCTATTCCTTGCTTTTATTTAAATTTAAACGTGGGTATTTTGGTAAATTCACATCAAGGCCGAGTTTAATGCTTGGTTCAGTAGTTGGGAGCTCATTTACTCCCTTGATTCACCAACCTTATCACCTCCCAATTTATTTTAGTGAGAGAGTGGGTTTTAGAGAGGGAAAGCTCACTTTGAAGAGGAAGAAGAGGGTTTCTTGCTAAAGTCCAAGTTCTAAAGTTGTTCATCTCGTCATTCGTTACATTTTGATAGTTGTGGTATGCCTTAACTTTCAATTCTTGTTTTGATTTCGTGTATGGGTTAGGGTTTGTGTGAAGATGAACATTAAGACCCATTTTCGGGTAAATTGGGTGTTCTTGGGTAAATTGGGTCATGTAGGCTCAATAATGGGTTAGCTAGGGTTTTAAAAGTATTAATTGTTGTCATGAAACCCTAATTGGCTAATAATTTGTTAGAACACCTTAAGGAAGAGTAAATGGGTGTGATTTGGGTATAAATGACCCAAAATGAGTGTATTGACTTTTATTGAGTCAAATGGGTCAAAATTGGACCAAGGTTGGTAAATGGTTGTGTTTTGTGATAAAACCTAGTAATCTAATGTGTAGGAAGGCCTTGAGTGCCAAGCGTTAGGGTTTTTGGTGAAAATGACCCAATTTAGGGTTAAGTGTCCAAATGGGTCAAGATGACCTAGGAGGGTGTGGGTTGTAAGATTAGACCAAGTTGATTGATTATATGCTTGTGAAAATAGGTACGTTACCTCGGAACTCAAGCTTGGTTTAATAATCACCAAAGGCATAAGGTGAGTGGAATAATTATGCGTATGTGTATATAATGTATTTATTTGTGTCGTATGAATGTGGCATTGTCGCGTTGTTTAAGACACCACATGGTAAAGAAGTGGATGTCGCGTTGTTTAAGACACCACAATGTAATGGAGGGGATGTCGCGTTGTTTAAGACACCATCCATCGTATTGAATGGCATGTGGAATCGTCGCGTTGTTTAAGACGCCACATTGTAAAGGGTGAGTGAGTCGCGTTGTTTAAGACATCACCCGGGGGATTAGTGACTACGCGTTGATTAAGTAGCACTAATGGATGTTATGAACTCCAACGGTCTTGTATGTACCGTTTCCCTTGTTCGAATTGGTTAACCAAGGTTGCGTGAGTTATGTATTGAAAGTATTTATTTATGAATCGTATGCTTTTGTATTATTAGCTACTTGTGGATTTGCGGTTTATGGTATATGCATAATATATGTGTATGTATAATTATTGTGCTCACTAAGCTTTGCTTACCCTCTCGTTGTTTACCTTTTTATAGGTTCGTGTGTGGATAAGGGTAAGGGCATTACCTTGGATTGAGTTTCCCGCTTCGATGATTAAGAAGCGCTTTTGGTTTTGGCTTGGAGTTTGACCGAGACTTGGGTAGTTTAACCCCAAACACCATGCTCGTTGTGTCGTTTGGCAATTAAACTTTTGTGGTCGAAACTCTAATTTTTATTAAACATTGTATTTTAAACTTAGTGGCGTTTTGGGCACGTGTGGGCCCCACCTTGTAAAACTTGTTCATACCTTAGTTATGTGCTAGTTTTACATATATGAATGTATGGTTAAAAGCGTTTTGGCTAAAAATGTCGAGAACTAGTCAAACATTTTCGTTAAATTGACTTCCGGGGACAGCGGGCTGTCCAGGTGGTTTGGCGCGCCGCGCGGCCACCTGGCGCGCCGCGCAGATGGCCTGCACCAGAAAATTTTTTTTTGTTTGAAATTTCGTCGTGTTTGGTCGGTTACGGTTTGGGTTGTTACATGACTACAAAGAGATATTTTCACCGGTAGTTAAAATGACTACTATCCGTTTGGTACTTTCTATGGTTGCATCCGAAGACTTACATCATGAGCAACTAGATGTAAAAACTGCATTCTTACATGGTGATCTTGTTGAAGAGATCTACATGAGGCAACCCGAGGGCTTTGAGGTAAAGGGTAAAGAGAAGTGGGTTTGTAAGCTAAAGAAAAGTTTGTATGGGTTGAAGCAAGCACCTCGGCAATGGTACTTGAAGTTTGACGAGTTTATGAAGAAGATTGGTTTCTTAAGATGTGAAGCGGATCACTGTTGCTACTTGAAGAAATTCAAGTCTTCTTACATAATCTTATTGTTGTATGTTGATGACATGTTACTTGCAGGTTCAAACATGTCCGAAATTAACAAGTTGAAGGGATTACTTTCCCGAGAATTTGAGATGAAAGATCTTGGCGGTGCTAAGCAAATACTTGGCATGAGTATTGTGCGTGATCGTGTGAAGGGTACTCTATACTTGTCTCAATCCAAATATATTGAGAAAGTAATAGAGAGGTTCAACATGGAAGATTCAAAGGCTCGTTCTATGCCTTTGGGAAGCACCTTAAAGTTATCGAAAAGTCAATCACCAAAGACGGAAAGAGACAAGAAGGATATGGAAAAGGTTCCATATGCATCAGCCGTGGGTAGTATTATGTATGCCATGGTTTGTACAAGACCCGATATTGCTCAAGCAGTGGGAGTTGTAAGTCGTTATATGTCTAATCCTGGAAAAGAGCATTGGGAAGCGGTCAAATGGTTGCTTCATTATTTGAAAGGTACTTCTAATATGGGATTGTGTTTCTCCAAAAACAATCTCATACTTAGAGGTTATGCGGATGCTAATTTGGGTGGATGTGATGATTCGGGGAAAAGTACTACGGGTTATGTTTTCACAATGGGGAAGACGGCGATTAGTTGGTTATCTCGATTGCAAAAGAGTGTTGCTTTGTCAATGTAACAACCCGAGTTTTTCCATTAAAACTTCCGTTAAATACTTGACGATCGTTAGTTAAATCATACAATTTTCATACGCCAAATTTTTTTCCAGAATAGTTAACAGTGGCTACGTGAAACTTTTTTCGTATTTAAAATAATTAAATATGTACTTGATCCTTAGTGGATTACTTGAATTAATATGTTATATTAATTAGTGAACTTAATTCGGTTGACAAATTAAACTAGAAACGACACGATTAAAGTTAATCGCCTAGAAAACTTTTCAGTTAACGGAACTCAGAAAAACGATAGAATAATTATTGTTAATAATTATTGAACTTATGAAAGAAATTTAATTTATTATTTACTTAATGAATTAAACACGGTGCTTTTGTTTCAACGACTAGTTAACGTGCTGGAGATTCGGTACGGTTAATGGCACTCGAAACGAACCACGCGCGAACGAGCTTTTACACAAAACGAGTCGAGACCCGAGCCCGAGGCCACATGGACATGACCTCATACCTCATCATCCTTGGCCCCATGAGTAGCCAATGCATGTTGACTATTAGTTTAGGCCCATGTTTGTTGACTTTTCATTTTTAGGCACTAAGTAACTAGTTAGATAATTCTGTATACAATTTTAATCATTCATTCCATCCTATCTATGAGAAAATGCAGCTCATTCCTCCTCCCTCTCTTCTTCTTCACATCAAACACACAAACACACAAATCAACCATCAAACTTGCTTGTTTGCTCTTACTCGTTTAATCAATCTTGCTCCGATCGTCGTTCTCTACGCGTGTGTATCATTAATTTTGTGATCAAAGGTATAATTACATAAATCCTAATCTTTAAAATCTGATTTTTGTTAAAGTTTCATGGATTAGGTTGTCTATTGCTCAAGTCTTCATGTTTGATGAATACTAGATGCGATAAATTGCTCGTTTTGATTGATTAATGCGAAAACCGAATTGTTTATTGCATGTACAGTAAATTTTGACTTTTTAAATGTATGATATTATGTGATATTCAGAATCCTTGCGAAAAACTATTGATTTTAGGCTTTGGATTCGCTTGATTTCATTTCCGGATGATCAAGTTATGTCCATTTGAAATTAACGTTGTGTTTTTGTTGTGTAATCCGAAATCTGGGTTTGATAGACCACTAATTGGCTTGTGAAATTAATACCACTGGATAGGTAATTTAAAAACACACAATTTACACTAGGATATCATGTCGTTTACTTATGTATAACCTGAGATATGCTCGATTTAGTGAAAAAGTGGATTTATACAGCACTTGCATGAAAACAGCCTTGTATGATAAAATTTGTTAACTTCTGTGTTTAAATCTTTGCATATTTGAAATTTAAACAAAAATTACTTCACTTTTCATGTAGATATCATAGTCTAATTGTATCTAGATCTTCGGATAATTGCGTGCGAATGTGACTAACTAAACTAGAATCGAAACAGCAACTTGCTCTCTGTTTTATACTCTGTGGTTTGTGTTTATTGAATTAGCATGTATGCTTCTGGAATATGAATTTTGACATGATATGTGACATATGGTTAGTTAATGGCAATCTCTGAAACCTTATGCATTAGGCACAATAGGGCCATACTTTATGTAAATTCTGATTTGAGCTGAAAAACTGAATGTTCAACTTGCATGAATAAACTGTACAAATTGGCTAAACCAAAATTGCTCAATTTTTGATATGTGTTAGTTAAACTTGTTTGTGAACTATGGCCACTGGTCTTGTATCGATTTCATGTTCCTAACTCCGGTTATAGCTAAAACCAAATCAGTGCGCGGTCAGAAACTGACTTGGTGAACCCCAAATGTATCCCTTCTGATTCCTGACTTTTAATTATCGTATGAGACCCTGGCCATACTTTTTGGAATCGATTTTAAGTATATTTATGATCTGGAGTTTTCCATGTTTTCATGAATTATGTACCATGAGATAATATGCTAAGTATGCTACGTGTTCATGAATTTTGTGCACAACGATAAACTGAAATTGTGAAAATGATTATTCATGACCTGAAATGTGTTGTTTGACTTAGGTTTGACATATTGACTCATATTTGACATGAACCTACTGATGTTGACTTTAGTTGACTACTTTGACCAAGTTTGACTTTTGGTTGACTTTGTTTGACTTGCATGAATTAGTTGACTGTATGTTGACTTCTACTTTGAAACGCGTCGATTCGAGCAATAAGACAACTTATACTATGAAACTACACTTGTTTAAAAAATATTTATTGACCAACCTAAATACATATACTTAGGTTGCATTACTCGGCTATAAACCGTACAAGTAAATTGTCCACTTTTCAATCCGAGCTTTATTCAAAGGTGAGTCTACAGTCCCGCTTTTTACATGTTTTCAGGGATGAGAATACACGCTGTTATACTTACATTATCAAATGCTTTTTGTATTGACACGAGTACTATATATGCATATTGAGTTTGTACACAAAGCCTCTAGCTTGAATACTTTAAATACCATCGGTGTAGGCACAATTTAGATAGACGGATCCGTTAGGTTGACAACCTCACCCGCTATAAAAACTGTGGTGCATTTACTTTGAACATAATACATTCGTACAAGTGTATAACATTTTTATGAGGTAAAGGCAGGTATAGTGGATTCTATACTTGGGTCATTGCTAGTATTCAGGTGCTCATAGATTATGCAAATGTTTCGCAACTTGGAGTTGTACTTGTAAAATCTCGTGGTCAAGGAAACTAAACTATATTTCTGATAACTGTTTTTCAGATACTAAACAACGTTATTTAAAACTGTGGTTTACGAACAAATGAGATAAAACTTGACATGGTATTGTCTACGAATATTTGAAACTTGACATGGTATTGTCTACAAATGATTGAAACTTGACATGGTAGTGTCAACAAACTTTTGAAATGGGACACGGAGTTGTCTAACTTTTAACATTGAACCTTGGTGGTCTTCCACTAATAACCGTTTTCGAAATGTATTCCTTAAACATACTGTATTGTTTACCTAAAACCTGTAGATTCACTCAACATTGTTGTTGATCCGTTTTGCGTGTTTTATTCTCAGGTATTAATTGCTTCCGCTGTAGAATATTGCTGTTACGTAGAAGTTAAGCCAAGCACTGGGACCAGAGTTAACATTCCGTTAAAGGGATTTTTGATGGGGTGTTACAGTCAACCACCGAAGCCGAATACATGGCTATTGCGGAAGCTTCTAAAGAGCTAGTGTGGTTGAAGAACTTCTTAGGCGAGTTGGGTAAAAGACAAGACTATTGCGTCTTGTATTGTGATAATCAAAGTGCGGTTCATCTTGGGAAGAATCCGGTGTTTCATAGTCGAACGAAACACATCAAGATAAGGTATCATTTTATTCGACAACATATAAATGATGGCACTTTATTCTTGGAGAAAATCCTTGGTACGAAGAATCCTGCCGATATGTTTACTAAGGTGGTTACAACAGAGAAATTGAGGTTTTGCATTACCTCAATTGGTCTTCTCATGAATTGATGAGAGAAGACCCCAACTAGAGATGTGAATGGTGTTACAAGTTTAACAAGAAGTATTGAAGACCTTTTATCGAAAGTCTACTCATCCGAAGTATGTGTTGAGCGTGCGTGTCCCAAATGGTATTTGGCGGTAATCGAAGGTGGTTTAATGTTCTTGGTAAATTCATTGATATGAATGGAGCTTGTTCAAAGTTGTGACGACCCGTCCTTATCCACCTGGACGAAGTCATCAACATTTGGTCCCATTGCGATGATCGACTCCAAGTAATGTCCTTAAAATGAGCAAATGCACAGCGGAAGACTTAATTCGTACCTGAGAATAAACATGTTTGAAAGTGTCAACCAAAAGGTTGGTGAGTTCATAGGTTTATCATAACAATCATTTCAATATTTTAATAGACCACAAGATTTCATATACATAAACATTTTAATAAAGATATTCTAAGTGGTTGAGCACTTGGTAACCATACTTAACATTTAATCACGTCGCATATTCCCTTTATTATGAAATCTCACTACACCGTACCAAGTGTAGTCACCAAAACGAAGTACTGTGCAACCGTTGAATACTGGTCGTCCAGTCCGGTTGGGGTTGTCAGGCCCGATAGATCTATCAACAGGATTCGCGTTTACAATGCCCATGTAAATAGTAGTTACCAAGCTACAGGGAAGTATGCCAGTGGTACAACTCAACGTAGAATGTATTTTAAGTACTTGTGTCCATTTCGTAAAGCATTCATAAAAGCAGCGCATGTATTCTCAGCCCAAAAATATATATTGCAAAAGCAATTAAAAAGGGAGCAAATGAAACTCACCATACTGTATTTTGTAGTAAAAATACATATGACGTCATTGAACAAATATAGGGTTGGTCTCGGATTCAAGAACCTATATCATATATATATATATATATATATATATATATATATATATATATATATATATATATATATATATATATATATATATATATTAACACATATAATTGTAATCGAACGAATTTACATATTAATAGTGATATAATTGTTATCTTAATTAAATGTTTCATTAAAACCCTAATAAGTTACATTTATTAATATTTTTTTTATTAAAATATTAATATAGTTATGTAATAAATATAGCTTTATATAACTAATAGTTATTTGACAAAATGATATTGATAATAATAATAACTAAAAGTTGTTTTATTTTACAATAATAATAATAGTTATTATGATAATAATATCGATAATGATAATAATAATAATAATTTTGATAAATATGATAATGATAATAATAATAGTAATGATGATACTTTTAATATAAATAATAATTTTTAATAAAAATGATACTAATAATAATATTAATGATATTTTTTAATAATAATTTTAATAATACTAATAATAATAATAATAATAATAATAATAATAATAATAATAATAATAATAATAATAATAATAATAATAATAATAATAATAATAATAATAATTAGATAAATAACTACCTTAAGGAAGTCGCCCTAAAAATAATGCCCAAGTCCGGGTTTGAACCCGCGACGTCCCGCTAACCCGATAACACTCCCAACCCTTGATCCGTCATTTGTTTTCGTCATAAACTGTTACTATACATTAATAGATCCTCATCATCCTTTACTAGTGTATTATGTCACCCAAATCATCGTCATCATAATTCAATTATTATTCGAACGTCGTCATCACCAGTTATCATCTAATAAACTCATCATTATTTTATGTATTTATCTAATCCTTCCTCACTCATGATCAACTTTTATCCTAATCAACATAATAACCATACGGTAACTTATATCATCGCCACTATCATCATTCTAACATGATCATAAAGTTATCATCCTCCTCGTCTATCGTGAATCACCATCTATACCATATATCATCATCGACCTCGATATCATTATCTTTAGTAAGTTTACCACAGGAATAAGGTCGGGTTTTGGCCCAACAACACAATGGTTTATACGGCCCAACCTACCTAGTCCAAAAAGAAAGAAAGAAATATAACGGCCCAATTGTAAAACCATTTAAAAACTTCGGCCCAACAAAACCCAAAGACACGGCAGTCCAATGTTAAAAAAATATAATCAATGGCCCAAGTTCTAATTATGTTTATAATTTGTAATAACAAACATCACCCGTAAATATCTTCTCAACTTGATCACCACTTTTCTCAAGTGGGGTCTCGGTTTTGTCCAGTAACATAAAGAACAAACATCATCACCCATCATTTATAATCATCACTTCTATTATCTTGATCATAATCATCATCTTTATATATACCATCATGTTCTTGTTACGAAAAGATATTAGTAGCAGAAGAATAACAGCGATCTTGTACTGTCTAAATAAGAAAACAGTTGGTTTGCAGGTTCGTTGATGGTTTTGGAGGGTTGATATATATCTCGTTGAAACAGAAAAAAAAATAGAAGGAAAGAAAACAAAAGAGAAAAGGTGACGGGTGGTGATTTGGGTTCGGTTGAAACAGAAATCTGGTGCAGGTGGTTGATTAGTTGATAAGGATAGTGGTTATTTGACTCAATAGACACTAGATAGTAACAGTTACGGTAGTGATTGCAGTTCGTGGGACTCCTGGATAGAAAAAAAAAGACATCGAAAGAAAGATACAGAAAGGGATGTTCATGGTATTTGTTGTGGTAATGAAAGGTGATTTGGATGATGAGGGTGGTTGATGGTAGTGGCGGGTGTGGTTCAAACGGGTTGATGATCACCGGTGGGTTCACGAGTTAAATCAAGAAAAGGGAGATTGAAGACGGTGATTCAAGGTGGTTCTTGATGGAGGAGGTGGTGGTTTAAGGGTGATCTTGGTGGTTGCTGGTTATGGCCCGTGGAACACATTGATGGCGGTTATGGTGCAAATGATTACTCATCGTGTTAGTTATGCTTGGGTTGTTAGAGAAGATTATGGTTTGGTTGGAATTGTGACTTTTACAGAGATTTTGAGGCAATTTAGGAGCGTTGTTGGTTCGTGGAGTAAAAGTGAGGAAGAGAATACAAGGATTCAATAACAAAAGTTTTGGTATAAGTTATGAGAGATGGTTGAAGAAGCGATATGAGTAAATGTAATGTACCATATGTTTATATATAACATATACTTCAGTATTATAATTCATAAAGTTAAAAATAATTATAATATAATAATTAATAATAATAATTTAATAATAAGAAGAAACATGTGAGTAATCACATAGCAGCCTCAAATATTTAAATCTACCGACACTTTTAACTCACAGTATAATATCGTGTCCACTGCTAAACAATTAATGTATAAAAGTGTTCCTAAAAATCCCAAATTTTTAGATTAAATATATTTAATTATTTCACTCATTAACTGTTTGAAACCTGATCAAAAAGGTTAGATAATTATTTATTTTCTGTTTCAATTTATCTATACGAAGTACTAATATTTAAACTTAAAAATGTAAATTTTTTTTAACAAATCTAAAATCTTCGTTATCAATTTACAGTCAAATTTTTATCTTAATCATTCATGAACATATATTACATCTATATTAAAACTAACAAAACGTCAACCGAGTGTCGCTGACGTTTACTAATTAGTCTTGAAAACAGTTATTTTTAATGTATTCTCTTTCTATATACAAACATTTTTAAATAGAAAGTTTTTAACTACTAAAATAAATATATTATATATTTTTAATATAATTATATATATTTACAAGAAATATTTACATATATATATGTGTGTGTATATATATATATATATATATATATATATATATATATATATATATATATATATATATATATATATTTTAAATATACATGTAGCTATTTACAATTAGTTGTTCGTGTATCGTCGAGAACAGTCGAAGGTCAATTGAATATATGAAACAGTCAAACTTTTTGAGACTCAACCTAATAGACATTTCTTATCGTGTCGAAATTATTACATCGGATCGAGAGTTCGGTTCAAAAGTAGTCGAAATTTTCCGGGTCGTGACAGTACCTACCCGTTAAAGAAATTTCGTCCCGAAATTTGATCGAGGTCGTCATGGCTAACAATAAAAATGTTTTCATGACGAATATGAGTTGATAATTAGAGGTTTATTACAGTTGAGTAATATGGGTAAGATAATTCGATTACTCGAAAAGTACGAGTGAAGCTGTCACAACAGATTGTGATAGAGATTTAACTTTTGACGTAGATACGGTGGATTTCTAGAATTCAAGGAATTTAAGGAAATCTTTGAAATCAGATTAAGATATGATTTCCTCGGGATTAAGGAAATTAAAATCTCTTTAATTTAATGCGATCACCGGTCTCGATTGCTTTATCTGGTATTTCCACTATAAATTAACTTCTTTCATTCCATTATTTTCACCACTCCTATACCAGATTCCCAAATTCATAAGATTATGAAAATGCTTAATCCAGTTCTGGTTCTTGTCCTTATTCTTACTATCACCACAATCATTCTCCTTTTCCAACTTCCACCAGAGGAATCTGCTTACTTCTACTTTGCCCTTGGGGTCATAGTACTTATAATTCTCCCGTGTCTTTATGCTGCGATAAACATTGATATACACGGTTTGTAATTCCTGTGTTTGTGATCGGCTTTATATTTTCCTTTATTTTTCGAAGCTCTACGCTTTTGTTTTCTCTTCCCGACTTCAAGTCAAGCGAATAATGGTCCAGAATTCGTAGATATAGAATTTCGAATGA
Organism: Rutidosis leptorrhynchoides; assembly: GCF_046630445.1. Lineage (NCBI taxonomy): Eukaryota > Viridiplantae > Streptophyta > Magnoliopsida > Asterales > Asteraceae > Rutidosis > Rutidosis leptorrhynchoides. The sequence continues at coordinate 667,723,674 of NC_092333.1, forward strand.
TTATAATGTTCTAAGCAGGAAGGATTGTAATAGCACGATTTGATTTGGTAATTTACCAGAATCACCGAGGATAGAACTATCAAGAATATATTTTCTTGATATGTTCGGAGGTTAAGTAGAATAGAAGAGTTATGTAACATGACACATGATGATGGTATAATCTACTGTGAAACATCATCACGTTTCATTAGAAACTCAGCATGACTTACTGTAATATAATCACGTTGGCTGGGCGTCATTATATTATACTAACTCATGCTTCAATTCCCAACACTTCTCCACAATTCATTCATAATTTATACTTAGATTTTATAGAGTTTCCCATATAATGAAATACAGAAAACACAAAGAGGTAGATAATTTCGGACAAGAATATTTATGAAAATATCCTCTGAAATATCGAAGATATTTTTGATGATATTCTAGAGTTTCTAAGTTCGAAGCTTGATGAAGAAAAATTTTCCGCAAGATTTTAACGTGGGCACGGAGCAAAATATTCTTCAAAGATTTCATCGGATCCAGATTTTCCTGGATTTTATAGAGTTTGGTCCTTGTATTTGTCCTTGGTCTCCTTCATGGTGTGCTCAATCCGATTTTCAGTACCAAATTTTTTTTTATCGAGCGTTCCTAACTCTTCCTTCTTTATCATCAACTTTTGGCCATTATGACCATCTATAGTTTTGCTGCTTCATCAGCATTTTAAAGTTAACGGATCTGGATCATTGGTTATCAAATCGAGGGGTTTCAAGAGAATTGTATTTTTGAATGATTAAACGTTGATGGTAATATGGTGGAATATAAAAGGTTCTCCGGTAACAATAAATGAGCACGCATATATATCAAGGTTATAATATGGTTGTTTCGAACGAAAAGTCGAAATTGTCTTGCTGAAGCTGTTACAAAATTTGTAACTTTGAAAGGAATTATTATGTTATTTTGGGTAATAATAACACTAAGGAATTAGCACGGCTACGTGTTAAACGTTTACTCAGGTTCTGAGTGTTTTCAGGTGCATAACTATATGCATAAATCTTTTCTTCCGTAGATGAAGTGAGGTTGGTTCATCTTCTCGATCGAGGTGTTTTCAAGAATCATGAAAGGTTTGAACGCAAGTTGTAATTGTTGAGATACAAATGAGGTTTAAGATGAATTCAAGTGGCAAACTTGAAGAATTGTTTAGTTTCATATGTTATAATCAATATTTTAATTCATTTTAATTGTCCAATGTTTGTAATCCACAGTTGATAGTCCACAATTAGCAGTTCAATAATTCATATATAGTTTAATATATAATATTCGAATTAATTAATACGTATCGTGACCCGTGTACCGGTCTCAGTATTGATCACAACTCAAACTATATATATATTTTGGAATCAACCTCAACCCTGTATAGCTAACTCCGTCATTTGCATATAGAGTGTCTATGGTTGTTCTAAGATAAATATATAGATGGGTTAATATGATATGTCGAAACCTTGTATACGTGTCCCGTTATTTAAAGTGCGAAAAATAAATACAGAAATTAAATGACGATAAATAAAATTGCGATAATTAAATTGCGATAAATAAAATGTAATCAGTTAGCTAGGAACAGTTAGCTGGAACAGTTAGCGTGTATTCTTAACAAAATTACAATTAGTTAATTCGTTTGTTTCTAACAAATTTTATTTTGTCCAATGTTTTCTTCATTATGCCACTTGTTAGATTTTGATAAGTCAAAATCCAAATATGAAATTGAATGAAAAAGGGTTATTCTGCGGTGAACGAATACGTATATCGGTGGATGTAAGTAGGATAGTAAATGACTGTTGAATCAGATTCGAAGAATGTACAGTGTAACTTATTAATGTGAAATCTAAATATTCCTCGGGTATTACCTACCCGTTAAAATATTTTCACCATTAACATTTTGTACAAAAGAATTTTTAATTACAATCTTTATGAAAACATATATTCATATATATTTTCTTCAGATGCAATCATGGAATAAATGAGTTAATATAATATTAATCTCATTTGATTTTCGGTTTGAGCTAGAATAGCTAATCTCTAAGACTTTAGAGATTACATAATCACCATGTTCCGTGAAGATAAATGATATAGAACGATTCGTAAAATGAAAATTAATCGATGTAGAACAAAGTGTAAAACGAAGATTATGCTCGAGGTACAGAATGAGATGTTAAGGCATGGATTGTTGATGGTACTGGTGCTGTTACTGATGGTACTGTTGGTGCCGGTGATGTTGCTGAAGCTGGTAAATTTTGCACCATATTCTCCCAATTGATTACTCGAGCACGAAATTCGTTGACTTCTTCTATTATTCCGGGATGATTGTCGGTCGAAATGAGCGGATGAATAAGGTTCAAAATTGTGGATAGAATATAATCGTGTCGAAGTACTCTGGAACTGAGGCTGAAAATGGTGTTATGAACAGGTTCGCCGGTAAGTGCTTCAGGTTCTTCATCAAAAGTTGAATTCGGTTAGTGGAAGGGATCGCCTTCTGCACGTCTCCATGGATTAGGTCGACAACGAACCCATCAGATGAATTGGTGATGACTAATTAGTTGATCCATTCCGGTTACACTGCTTTCGGAGCTTGAGTGGGACTCCATATCGGAATCCGAGGGGCTTGAACTAGTGGTGAGTTCCATTTTGCTCGGTTAGGTACATAGTTTTTGGTACGAAATGAATTTCGGATATCGGATGATATTCTAATTACATAGAATACCTATACGTAGTACAGGAAATCCCGTAGATTTCGGAGGGAATTAAGGAAACGTGTCAGATAAAGTCTACAGTAACAAATACGCTAAGATATGAATTTATCTATAAACTATCTATCAAATAAGTGCAGGAAGTCGTGTCTAGACCTAGGAATGATAAGCAGGTAATTTTCCACTAGGAATAATAAACAATACTTATAATATGCAGCTAAGGTCGAAGTCCAGACTTGCTAATGTATCCTAACAACTATCAGTTAGACACACTAATGCAAGACCTGGTTCGCTAAGACCAACGCTCTGATACCAACTGTGACGACCCCTCCTTATCCACCTGGACGAAGTCATCAACATTTGGTCCCATTGCGATGATCGACTCCAAGTAATGTCCTTAAAATGAGCAAATGCACAGCGGAAGACTTAATTCGTACCTGAGAATAAACATGTTTGAAAGTGTCAACCAAAAGGTTGGTGAGTTCATAGGTTTATCATAACAATCATTTCAATATTTTAATAGACCACAAGATTTCATATACATAAACGTTTTAATAAAGATATTCTAAGTGGTTGAGCACTTGGTAACCATACTTAACATTTAATCACGTCGCATATTCCCTTTATTATGAAATCTCACTACACCGTACCAAGTGTAGTCACCAAAATGAAGTACTGTGCAACCGTTGAATACTGGTCGTCCAGTCCGGTTGGGGTTGTCAGGCCCGATAGATCTATCAACAGGATTCGCGTTTACAATGCCCATGTAAATAGTAGTTACCAAGCTACAGGGAAGTATGCCAGTGGTACAACTCAACGTAGAATGTATTTTAAGTACTTGTGTCCATTTCGTAAAGCATTCATAAAAGCAGCGCATGTATTCTCAGCCCAAAAATATATATTGCAAAAGCAATTAAAAAGGGAGCAAATGAAACTCACCATACTGTATTTTGTAGTAAAAATACATATGACGTCATTGAACAAATATAGGGTTGGTCTCGGATTCAAGAACCTATATCATATATATATATATATATATATATATATATATATATATATATTAACACATATAATTGTAATCGAACGAATTTACATATTAATAGTGATATAATTGTTATCTTAATTAAATGTTTCATTAAAACCCTAATAAGTTACATTTATTAATATTTTTTTTATTAAAATATTAATATAGTTATGTAATAAATATAGCTTTATATAACTAATAGTTATTTGACAAAATGATATTGATAATAATAATAACTAAAAGTTGTTTTATTTTACAATAATAATAATAGTTATTATGATAATAATATCGATAATGATAATAATAATAATAATTTTGATAAATATGATAATGATAATAATAATAGTAATGATGATACTTTTAATATAAATGATAATTTTTAATAAAAATGATACTAATAATAATATTAATGATATTTTTTAATAATAATTTTAATAATACTAATAATAATAATAATAATAATAATAATAATAATAATAATAATAATTAGATAAATAACTACCTTAAGGAAGTCGCCCTAAAAATAATGCCCAAGTCCGGGTTTGAACCCGCGACGTCCCGCTAACCCGATAACACTCCCAACCCTTGATCCGTCATTTGTTTTCGTCATAAACTGTTACTATACATTAATAGATCCTCATCATCCTTTACTAGTGTATTATGTCACCCAAATCATCGTCATCATAATTCAATTATTATTCGAACGTCGTCATCACCAGTTATCATCTAATAAACTCATCATTATTTTATGTATTTATCTAATCCTTCCTCACTCATGATCAACTTTTATCCTAATCAACATAATAACCATACGGTAACTTATATCATCGCCACTATCATCATTCTAACATGATCATAAAGTTATCATCCTCCTCGTCTATCGTGAATCACCATCTATACCATATATCATCATCGACCTCGATATCATTATCTTTAGTAAGTTTACCACATGAATAAGGTCGGGTTTTGGCCCAACAACACAATGGTTTATACGGCCCAACCTACCTAGTCCAAAAAGAAAGAAAGAAATATAACGGCCCAATTGTAAAACCATTTAAACACTTCGGCCCAACAAAACCCAAAGACACGGCAGTCCAATGTTAAAAAAATATAATCAATGGCCCAAGTTCTAATTATGTTTATAATTTGTAATAACAAACATCACCCGTAAATATCTTCTCAACTTGATCACCACTTTTCTCAAGTGGGGTCTCGGTTTTGTCCAGTAACATAAAGAACAAACATCATCACCCATCATTTATAATCATCACTTCTATTATCTTGATCATAATCATCATCTTTATATATACCATCATGTTCTTGTTACGAAAAGATATTAGTAGCAGAAGAATAACAGCGATCTTGTACTGTCTAAATAAGAAAACAGTTGGTTTGCAGGTTCGTTGATGGTTTTGGAGGGTTGATATATATCTCGTTGAAACAGAAAAAAAAAATAGAAGGAAAGAAAACAAAAGAGAAAAGGTGACGGGTGGTGATTTGGGTTCGGTTGAAACAGAAATCTGGTGCAGGTGGTTGATTAGTTGATAAGGATAGTGGTTATTTGACTCAATAGACACTAGATAGTAACAGTTACGGTAGTGATTGCAGTTCGTGGGACTCCTGGATAGAAAAAAAAAGACATCGAAAGAAAGATACAGAAAGGGATGTTCATGGTATTTGTTGTGGTAATGAAAGGTGATTTGGATGATGAGGGTGGTTGATGGTAGTGGCGGGTGTGGTTCAAACGGGTTGATGATCACCGGTGGGTTCACGAGTTAAATCAAGAAAAGGGAGATTGAAGACGGTGATTCAAGGTGGTTCTTGATGGAGGAGGTGGTGGTTTAAGGGTGATCTTGGTGGTTGCTGGTTATGGCCCGTGGAACACATTGATGGCGGTTATGGTGCAAATGATTACTCATCGTGTTAGTTATGCTTGGGTTGTTAGAGAAGATTATGGTTTGGTTGGAATTGTGACTTTTACAGAGATTTTGAGGCAATTTAGGAGCGTTGTTGGTTCGTGGAGTAAAAGTGAGGAAGAGAATACAAGGATTCAATAACAAAAGTTTTGGTATAAGTTATGAGAGATGGTTGAAGAAGCGATATGAGTAAATGTAATGTACCATATGTTTATATATAACATATACTTCAGTATTATAATTCATAAAGTTAATAATAATTATAATATAATAATTAATAATAATAATTTAATAATAAGAAGAAACATGTGAGTAATCACATAGCAGCCTCAAATATTTAAATCTACCGACACTTTTAACTCACAGTATAATATCGTGTCCACTGCTAAACAATTAATGTATAAAAGTGTTCCTAAAAATCCCAAATTTTTAGATTAAATATATTTAATTATTTCACTCATTAACTGTTTGAAACCTGATCAAAAAGGTTAGATAATTATTTATTTTCTGTTTCAATTTATCTATACGAAGTACTAATATTTAAACTTAAAAATGTAAATTTTTTTTAACAAATCTAAAATCTTCGTTATCAATTTACAGTCAAATTTTTATCTTAATCATTCATGAACATATATTACATCTATATTAAAACTAACAAAACGTCAACCGAGTGTCGCTGACGTTTACTAATTAGTCTTGAAAACAGTTATTTTTAATGTATTCTCTTTCTATATACAAACAGTTTTAAATAGAAAGTTTTTAACTACTAAAATAAATATATTATATATTTTTAATATAATTATATATATTTACAAGAAATATTTACATATATATATGTGTGTGTATATATATATATATATATATATATATATATATATATATATATATATATATATATATATATATATATATATTTTAAATATACATGTAGCTATTTACAATTAGTTGTTCGTGTATCGTCGAGAACAGTCGAAGGTCAATTGAATATATGAAACAGTCAAACTTTTTGAGACTCAACCTAATAGACATTTCTTATCGTGTCGAAATTATTACATCGGATCGAGAGTTCGGTTCAAAAGTAGTCGAAATTTTCCGGGTCGTGACAAAAGTCTCCAAGTGGGAGATTTGTTAGAGTATGGAGACATTTATACAAAACGAAAAAAAAAAAAATGTTTCAACACTTGCACGGATTTTGCAGATTTCGGTAAGCGTGAAACAGAGAAAAACAGATCAAAAACAGAGCAAGTTGATTGTGCGCGGTGATGGTGCGCGGCGCGCTCCCTGCGCGCACTAGAGAAGTTTTGATCAGAAAGCTTGCTCGAAGTTTGGGAGTGTGCACGGCGCGCACGTTTAAGTGTGCACGGCGCGCACGATGTCTGGCAGCAAGTGGGCAACTTGCACACATGGGATCCGATCTTGATTGATTCTCCTTTCACTTTAGGTGCTTAGTGGGTTGCTTTACACCACTAATTGTGGCTGTGATCATGTCATTAGTGGGTGTAAAGCATGGCTAGTTGGTTTATCTTTCATGATTACTAGCACACTTGAAGATCAAGTTGTAGTTTGGTTGGTTTCTTGTTTGCTCTATATATAGAGCTCATTCATAGTCATTGTAACACACCACTCTCAAGTATTCAGTAATATAACAATCTCTAGTTGGTCCGTGGACTAAAGCAATCACAACGATTGCATATAACCACGTTATATCTTGTGTCGTTCTTACATTTTCGCATTTATTATCTTTCGTTCATTAAGTGGGTTGAGTGATCTTGATAGTATCACTACTCGGCTAGTAATCTTGTAGAATTACTAGCGTTGTTTGGGTCCTAATATCCTAACAAGTTTAACATTTTTCTAATTTTGAAGATATATACATACACTTCCTATGACATTGTTAATGTTGATGAAGGATCACCGAGGATAAGCACTTGGCAATTTATCATCTGGGCCAAATATGTCACAGAGAAATTCATGAAGTAAAAAATAAGTTTTTGAAAAGCCCAAGGACTATTTCTGCAATATGCTCCAAATTTGGATTATAGATTAAATTAATTATTTTCTTGAATTTCGGCATTTTTAAATATATTATGTTCCCTCCAAGCTCTTGCATGTAATTCAAATCTACAAGACATAATCATTGAGATGGGGTCCTTAAATTGTCTGATTATATTATACGTAGTACAAAGGTTATGGAAGTGTGACACAATTATTTAATTTGAAGTACCAGAACTATATCACAAATTTTGATTAAGAGGGTTGGATCTACATCCATTACACCAAGTCTCCAACCCATTGATATACATTTTGAATCCAATAATTCAAATGTGATTTAGCAACACAGAAAACCTTAATAGTTCAGACACAAAATTGTATGATTACCGAGTAGAAATACAAGTTATAATTCCTTCTTCATTTTCCAACTGATAGACATTTTTAAGAATTATTCCGACGTCATATTATAATTATAATTATCATGTATGTATCATGTATATAAAAAAATGGATATCCATAAAAATAAATATACTCCCACAACACTAACACAAACTTCACAAAACCTGAATTCATGAAGGGTTGCAATCTCAGGGGACCATCATAATCTTCATCCGGCAACAGCACCCTATAAACTGTACAATGTATAGTCTAAAAATACCATTCGTCCTCATTTTCGCATGGAGGGTGAGACCGGAGATATAACCGTAATTTCCAATGATCTTTCATACATTTATCTATCTACTTTACTGACCTTACACCAATATTTTTTACACGGAAACGATACTGAGGTCGAGAATCCTCATCACTATCGTCATCATCTTCACTGCTATCATCTTCGACTTTATCCCATCTTGAATAATCAAGGCGTGAATGTCCCTTTGGCTTTGGGATTTCGTCCTTGAGGCTTGTAGTTTGAGTGACGGTGATGCTACTTTTAACGCTTTCAGGTTTTCTGACCTCAATTTTGGGCACATCGGGTTCCTTTGAGTGATCGTTGTTTCCTTCTAGTCCTGATGAAACACATTCTTCATTTTTGTTATGTTCTTCATTATCGACTTCACGAGTTCCTTCTAGTCTCGATGAAACACATTCTTCCTCTTTGTTAATTTCTTCATTATCGTCTTCATCTGCATCTTCATCTTCCTCTTCTAGCTCAGTTTCAGCTTCGGGTATTGGAGCCAGGGACTTTCCTTGACCAAAAGCATAACAAAATATTACGGACTTTTAAGAATATGTAAGGGTGGTGAGGAATTTAGAAATTGTATTTGTAAAAAGTATGGAGTACCACTTGTGTCTTTAAACGGGCTTCAAGATTTTGATACACTTCAGATGAAGGATTTAACTCAATGAGGCGGTTTACATCAAAAAGTGCAGAGTGGTATTCCTTGAGGGTGACCAGAGTTTGAGCGCGTAACATCAAGGCTCCTGTATGCTCATAATCAAGCTCGAGCACTGAAGTACATTCTTCGGCTGCCTAATATGATAACCAAAATGTCAGTAAACTATATAAGTCTCTCTAACTACAGGTTAAGTAATATCTTTTGACAAAAGAGGAAGAGTATCATGTGCGCAACATGTGATCACACTATTACAGGCAAAAAGCTTACAAGTTGAATCTTTTTACATATTTCAACTGCAAAAGAAGTTGTCCAATCTTATACTCGGCTAATAGTTACAACTAGTAGTCTAATAATGCTTGTCATTTACCAACGGCTTGACATAAATAAAAGTGTAGGATCATCAAACTCGACTAGATATGTAGGCTAGTTCACCAATAAATTATTAACATGCACGATTACCAAAAAAACAACAATTGTGCTTACTTTACTAATTAAAGAAACCAAGTACGCTTATACTTCTTTAGGTACTGATCAAGTGTTTTATTTTTCTTTAGATTAAATCTCACGAGCTGTTTCAAGAATATGCTTCAACCAAAGTACTAATGAAAAATAAAAGATCCGAGTCTTAAGGACCTACTGAAAAAGGTAGTGTGTTTAAAAAGAATAGTTTAGGTTCACGAACTAGATTCATGTCAATAAGTACATTTAATTCAGATTGCTCATCTAACAAGATTATAAAGATGTGTGGGCCACTTGAGTCCATGTAACTCGTGAAGATATTAAGAATAGGACCCCTAGCCTTGATTGACTCATAAACCACCTAAATCGAGCCCGGAATCTAGAGATCGGAGTGGACAGATTGAGTAACGGGCCAAAACAATTTATCATATTGAAACAGTAACTTGTTAATAGGGGGTCACAAAAGGTTCAGTTGTCCTACAAACACCTTTTTAGTTCACCTCTAATAAATTTTAATAAGTAATGCTTTACTTATAATTAACAAACTACGTTATCGAAATCTTAATCTGATAAATCCACTGCTTTGCCATATCCATTGAAAGAGATGGCAAATCTTAAACCCCTTTTGACGCATTCCCCATTATTTTAATTAGCATTTTTTTATCCCAATTAAGGTACACCGCGAACCAAATTAACCCACTAATAATATATAAAGAGTCGAAATTACATCTGTTAAAAATTGGGTATGGTTTGAATGTCCGGATTGATTCTTGAATCGTGTATTCACTTTCTCTATAAAGTATTTCGACCCAACGATTGCCTTGGTTTCACGAAATCTTAACAAAGATAAGACAAGAACGTAATTTATGTTTTTGGCAATGAAATCACAAATCAGATTATTGGAGAAATGAGAATTCTGTGTCTTGTGTTATGTAAGCAAAACGTGCCAAAAACAATATTAAGATATTCCATTAATATTGGCAGTTAAACTGAAAGGGTGCAACCCTTCAATCAGGCGGGAAAAGTTGTTTGTAATTGTTGACTGGAAACCCAGCCAGGGGCGCTGCCCCTTGGACCCCACAAGGGGGCGCAGACCCTTGACGCCCGCCATTTTCGCCTTCGATATTGAGTAAACTCTTACGTGCATGTACTCCACACTCACCGAACCCGTTAACAAGTATGACTCAATATCCTTTGCTTACATGTAAATCGCAACAACCTAAAATGTTGTTGGATCACACTAAAATCACCAACAACATCCTCTATTGAAAACATTCAAATTGACTAAAAAAGAGGCTAACTTTATCTATCTATACTGATCTGAATATACATGGCAATTTAGAAATCTTCCCGTGTTTTTATCCAATAAAACATGACATTAATTCAGTTTTAAGTTTTCACATATGCAAGAAAGTATCACATAAACTATTGTAATCAAATCGCTTCATACTATATAAGGCATAAATCAACTGATAATATCACACTTATGAATCACACATCATATATAAAGTATAAATTCATAATACAAAATTGTCTGAAATTCAATAATCAACTCATATCATAAAATTCAGATTAGCACTTTTATTGGATAAACTAGCTACTGAAACAAACAATTATATATAACAACAAAAACAGAAATAAAGTACCTTTTTGAAGAGATGAAGTTTGAGAAAACAAGCGGCACGATTGCTATGAAGAGCGATCTTTTGGGGATTAGATTTAGCAATTGAAAGTGCTTCTGTATAAAACTCTAAAGCTTCTTCATACTTACCATCTCTATACATCTGATGAGCTCTTTCTATCTTGTTCATTTCTCTATAGATACAGATATCTTGTATGTATCGACTGATATATGTTTATCATAAAATTGATTGCTGAATTAGTTCTCTGTCGAAATCAAACAAGATATAAACCTAATGAATTGAATTCGATTGATGAGGAATTTGAGACGTGCAAGATAGATTATTGGGATATAAAAAATAATGATAAATTAGAGAGACAGGTGAAGAAGAATCAACATTTGGAAATCGGGGACACGTGAAAACCCTAGACCTAGAAGTGTCTTTGTTCTTGCCGAATAGCAATTCAAAAAAGTCAACGTATTTTTGTAAGGGAAAATTATTGCTAAAAAAATATGAAGTTTTCTAATGACAACCCTTAGGGTTGTCATTAAGGAAAAAATGGTGCATAAAGGACTTATACAATTTATTAATTAGGGGTGGTTATTTGCAGGAATTGAGCAGTTATCTTCAATGTACAAACAAAAGAAGTGTGTCTAAATCTCTTAAAGACAGCCCTAAGGGCTGTCGTTAATATACCTTGTAAAAAAACATTTTGAATTTGAATCGTAAACTAAAACTAATTTCGAATGGACTTAGTTTCTTGCTTTGCTGAGATGATTTTAATTAAAAAGACAAAAAAACAGTAAACAAAAAAATTTAATGAATAATAGTTGTTCTATGTGTTTATATATTCACTTTCCTTAAGTGATAAAAAGACATACTTTGTGTTCATATATACTATCTCACACACTTTTTCTAAGTGATAAAAGACGTAGTAAAAAAATAAAAAAATGTGAAAAGTAAAAAAAACTCGTGAACACTGCATGCGTTTGGTTGCTATGGAAAAAGACTGTAAATATTAAAAAAAAAAAATTGTGAATAGTAGCCGACGAATCAGGGGCACAATTAACTTCTTCTATATAAATGTAGCAGTAGCTCAGTGAAATCTGATACCTTTGAAGCTGGGACCCGCCATGTGAAAGTTTTGCCATAAAATAGGCGCAGGTTCAATCCTCACTCGCGGTAAGAATTTACAACTCTTATTGCAGTGGGATAATGGCTGCTCCTATGACATGTGTGGGGACCCGGTGGAGGTACTTTTTCGGCATCTGACTCTTTCGGGATGAGTCTGGTGGGTTTCCAAAGGAAACACATGTCGGAGTGTCCCTGCAAATATACACCTTTTGTCATTACTTCTTCTATATACTATAGTATAATATAATAATAATAATAATAATAATAATAATAATAATAATAATAATAATAATTATTATTATTATTATTATTATTATTATTATTATTATTATTATTATTATTATTATTATTATTATTATTATTATTATTATATGTTTGATAATTATTTTATTAATTAATGGTTAATGATGATGTAAAATTAATTTATTGATATTTGTATTAGAAAATAATACTTCATCCGTCCCAAAATAATTGTCATGTTTTGAATTTTTGAGTCTTTTTCTTCAATTTTGACTTTAAAATATGTTCCTTTATGTTATATAATATCGAACAAAAGTTACACCAAATGAAAACACATTCGAAAATTAATTTATTCATATAAATTTCATCAAATATTCTATAGAAAAATCAACAAATATTCAAAGTCAAAACTTAATAAATTGACTTTGAAAAGTCTAACAGGACAATTATTTTGAGACGGATGGAGTATAGTGTTTAATAAGTAATTTTAGTAAAATTTAAAAATAATATTACGTAAAAATAAATTATGCGAGTACTTCAATATTGGACTAACCGCTTGTTGGGGTGACCTTCACCCCTTTCCCACATCGGTTGGAGAGGCAAAAACAAAGGCACATATATGTGACTTGATACCTCTTCCTCACTGGACGCGTTTTAAACCCGTGAGGGCAGTTGAGTCGCTGGTGGCTCGCTGTTCCCAAAGCGGACAATATTCTGTGGTGGTCCTGGCTTCTGTCTCCGTTGCCATCAACTGGTATCAGAGCCGGGGTTAGCACACCGATGTTTGGGGGGGGGGGGATTGTTGGGGTGACCTTCACCCCTTTCCCACATCGGTTGGAGAGGCAAAAACAAAGGCCCATATATGTGGCTTGATACCTCTTCCTCACTGGACGCGTTTTAAACCCGTGAGGGCAGTTGAGTCGCTGGTGGCTCGCTGTTCCCAAAGCGGACAATATTATGTGGTGGTCCTAGCTTCTGTCTCCGTTGGCATCAACACAAAGCCCAACAAAATTATGCCCAATGGTTGTTTGACTTGGTCAACCATCAGAGGCATCTCTTAACTCAAATCAAGTGCAGCTGTATTCATTGCGAGAGATAAAAAAGAGAGAAGTCAACTCAGGAAAAAGTGTGTTTTCCCAATTCCCGTCTATAGCTACAGCAGCCCAGTAAATCGATGATCCCCGGAGATCTAACCGTTGGATCTTCATCAAATTTGGGTTGTGTCTTCCTGACATCAGTGCCAAGGTTTTCAACCGTTGAATTCGTCTAAAAGGCCTGTAGTTCGTGTTCTCGCTGCTGGAACAGAGGGCAGTTTATTGGGTGAATCATTCCTCTTTTGTCTATAATTGTTTCATATACTGTTGATTGTTGTAGTTCAAGAGTATGATGATGTTGTATACCTCTAGTTGATCTAGATAAGGATTATTGTATTGCTCTCTTGTTGATGATAGTGGAATTTAAGTGGCTTACGAGTCCCGTGATTTTTTACTCTCAATTTTGAGAGGTTTTCCACGTAAAAAGTCTCGTGTGTATTGTGTGTGCTTGATTAATTCATATTAGCTGATTTGTTACTGAATTTGGACTGAATTGGTTTGAATTTGGTATAGCTTGTTTGTTAGTATCTTCACGAGTTCATACGAGTCGGGAAATATTTGTCAAACGGGTTAGTTTTCGCTTTGTAGATTGCCCGTTGTGACCTCTTTTTCCCATAAAATTGGTATCAGAGCTTAAGGTTATTTGATTGACTTGTGTGAAAGATGGAAGCTAATACAAGTAAGATGGTTAGTTTAAATGGTTTAAATTATCATGTTTGGAAAGGTAAAATGGAGGATCTTCTTTATGTGAAAGATTATTATTTACCTGTTTTTACTGAGAGTATGCCTGAGGGTAAGTCTGAAGCTCAATGGAAAATTTTGCATAGACAGATATGTGGGTATATTCGGCAGTGGGTTGATGATAATGTAGTGAACCATATTACTGGGAGACTGATGCTAAAGCCTTATGGAATAAGCTTGAACAGTTATATGAACGAAAGACTGGGAATAACAAGTTGTTCTTAATTAAACAGTTGATGGGTTTAAAGTATCATGATGGGACTCCTATTACAGATCACCTAAATGCATATCAGGGTATTATTAATCAGCTTGCAGGAATGGGTATCAAGTTTGAGGATGAGGTTCAAGGTCTCTGGTTACTTGGTACGTTACCGGACTCTTGGGAGATTTTTAGGACATCTTTGTCCAACTCTGCACCGAATGGTATTATCACCATGGAATTGGCTAAGGGTAGTATTTTGAATGAAGAGATGAGAAGAAAGTCACAAGGTTCCTCTTCACAGTCAGATATCTTGGTCACAGAAATGCGGGGGAGAAGTCATAGTAGACGTCATGGTAAAAGAGGCAAGAATCGTAGTAGCTCAAGAAAAGGAAAGTTTTCTAATGTTGAGTGCTATCATTGTCATGAAAAATGGCACACAAAGTGGTATTGTCCACAGTTAAAAAATGAGAAGAAAAAGGCATATGACAAGAATAAACAAAAGAAAAGTGATGGTGGTGATGATGATAAGGTTGAAGTTAACGCTATCACGGATGAGTTCTTTGTTTGTATTGATTATGATATGATCAATCTTACTCATGATGACACGAGTTGGATTGTTAATAGTGGTGCTACATGTCATGTTGCAATATGTAGAGATCACTTCTCATCTTACACTCCAGGTGACTATGGATTTGCTAGGATGGGTAATTCTGGGTTATCAAAGATCGTTGGTATTGGAGATGTTTGTTTGAAATTTGACACGGGAATGGAGTTAGTTTTGTATAATGTAAAACATGTTCCGGATATGAGACTTAATGTTATTTCAACAGGCATTCTTGATGATGATGGTTATTATAACGGTTTTGGTAATGGTATTTGGAAACTAACTCTTGATTCTATGATAGTGGGAAGAGGCAAGAAAGACTCAAGATTATACATAACGCGTCCGAAGATCATCCAGAACATTGTTAACGCAATGGACAATGTTGATTCTACCGAGTTGTGGCATAAAAGACTTGGCCACATGAGTGAAAAAGGGATGTCTATCTTATGTAAGAAGAATGTGTTATCGGGTGTTAGTGATATTAATTTGAGTAAGTGTTCTCACTGTTTGGAAGGGAAACAAACCAGAGTTGTGTTTAAGAGTTATTCTCCTTTTCGAATGGAGAACGTACTTGATCTAGTAAATTCGGATATGTGTGGGCCTATGAAGACTAGGACACTTGGTGGATGTTCCTACTTTGTTACATTCATCGATGATCATTCCAGGAAGGTGTGGGTTTGTACCTTAAAGTCAAAGGATCAAGTATTTGAAAAGTTTAAGGAATTTCATGCACTAGTTGAAAGGCAAACGGAGAAGAAGCTCAAGTGTATTCGGACTGATAATGGCAGTGAATACATTGGGAGCTTTGATGCTTATTGTAAGGAGAATGGTATTCGGCATCAAAAGACTCCACCAAAGACACCTCAGTTAAATGGCTTAGCAGAGAGGATGAATAGAACTTTGGTTGAGAGAGTTAGATGTTTGGTTTCACATGCAGGGTTGTCCGATTCCTTTTGGGGTGAGGCTTTAAATACGGCAGTTCATATTATTAATCTAACCCCTTGTGTACCTTTGCGTTTTGATGTTCCTAACAGGGTTTGGAGCGGCAAAGATGTTTCTTACTGTCATTTACGAGTCGTTGGATGTAAAGCATTTGTTCATGTTCTCAAAGATGAAAGGTTAAAGCTTGATATGAAGACTACGCCATGTGTATTCCTAGGTTATGGTGAAGATGATTTTGGGTACAGGTTATATGATCCAGTTCAGAAGAAACTCGTACGAAGTCGAGATGTTATGTTTACAGAAGATCAGATGTTAAAAGATGTTGATAAGACAGATTCAGTTCCTCAACCTAGTTTTGATCTTGTTGATTTGGACCTAGTTACTCCACAACATGTTGGAGATGATGTTCATAATGATGAACATGGTACTGATGATGATTATGCTTCGGAGCAGGTAGAGATTCCAGTACCAGATATTCCTTCATTTGTCCCACTTAGGCGGTCTACCCGAGACCGTCATCCTTCTGTTAGATATTCTGCTGATGATTATGTATTACTCACTGGTGGGGGAGAGCCAGAGTGTTATGAAGAAGCTATGAAAGATGAACATAAGAAAGAGTGGGGTGAAGCCATGCAAGATGAGATGAATTCCTTACAAGAGAATAATACTTATGAGCTGGTGAAGTTACCTAAAGGCAAGAGAGCTTTGAGAAACAAATGGGTATTCAAAGTGAAGACATATGAGCTTACTTCACAATCAAGGTACAAAGCTAGGTTAGTCGTTAAAGGATTCAGCCAGAAAAAGGGTATTGATTTTGATGAGATTTTCTCACCGGTTGTGAAGATGGGATCTATTCGAATGGTTCTTGGGTTAGCTGCTAGTCTTGATCTTGAGGTTGAACAGATGGATGTCAAGACTGCTTTTCTTCACGGTGATTTGGATAAGGAAATCTACATGATGCAACCTGAAGGTTTTCGGGTTAAGGGTAAAGAAGATTATGTTTGTAGACTTCAGAAAAGGCTATATGGGTTGAAGCAAGCACCGAGACAGTGGTATAAGAAGTTTGAGTCGGTTATAAGAAAGCAAGGCTATCGAAAGACAACTTCAGATCATTATATTTTCTTTCAGAGGTTTGGTGATGATGATTTCATCATATTGTTGTTATACGTTGATGATATGTTGATTGTTGGTAAAAATATTAAAAGAATTGCGCAGTTGAAGCAAGAATTGAGCAAGTCTTTTGTTATAAAAGACTTAGGGCCAGCAAAACAGATTCTTGGCATTCGGATTTCTATAAATAGAGGTGCTAAGACGTTACATATATCACAAGAGCAATACATTGAAAAGGTGCTTAGTAGATTCGACATGGAGAATGCTAAAGTGGTTAGTTCCCCTCTTACTAACAACTTTAAGCTAACAGATAGAGATTTTCCTACTTCAAAGGAGGATGTTGAGGAGATGGACAAAGTTCCATATGCTTCAGCGGTTGGTAGTTTGATGTATGCTATGGTGTGTACTAGGTCAGATATAGCTCATGCGGTAAGTGTTGTTAGTCGGTTTATGTTAAATCCGGGTAAGAAGCATTGGGAAGCGGTTAAATGGATTATGAGATACTTACGAGGTACTTCAAAGTTAGGTATCACATTCAGAAATGGAGAGTCGGTGCTTGTTGGTTATACAGACTCAGATATGGCAGGAAATAAAGATAATGTGAAATCCACTTCTGGTTATTTGATGACTTTCGCGGGGGAGCAGTTTCATGGAAATTAAGATTACAAAAGTGTGTTGCATTGTCTACAACTGAGGTTGAGTATATGGCAGCAACAGAAGCGTGCAAAGAACTATTGTGGATGAAAAGGTTTCTACAAGACCTTGGGTTTAAGAAATCACGATATGTGGTTCTTTGTGATAATGAGAGTGGGATTCATTTGGCTAGAAATTCTATGTATCATAAGCGAACAAAACATATAGATGTGCGGTATCATTGGATTAGAGAACGTCTTGAAGATGGTTTGTTTGAACTTGATAAAGTTCACACCGATGATAATGGTTCCAACATGTTCACAAAGGCTTTAGCAAGTGAGAAGCTCAAGGTATGTTGCTCGATCTCCGGGATGGCGATCCCTTCCTCATAATTGGAAAGGGGGAGATTTGTTGGGTTTATTTAAGTTTTCCAATTAATGTGAAAGGCCCAAAGCCCAACAAAATTAGGCCCAATGGTTGTTTGACTTGGTCAACCATCAGAGGAATCTCTTAACTCAAATCAAGTGCAGCTGTATTCATTACGAGAGATAAAAAAGAGAGAAGTCAACTCAAGAAAAAGTGTGTTTTCCCAATTCCCGTCTATAGCTACAGCAGCCCAGTAAATCGACGATCCCCGGAGATCTACTGTTGGATCTTCATCAAATTTGGGCTGTGTCTTCCTGACATCAGTGCCAAGGTTTTCAACCGTTGAATTCTTCTAAAAAGGCCTTTATCTCGTGTTCTCACTGCTGGAACAGAGGGCAGTTTATTGGGTGAATCATTCCTCTTTTGTCTTTAATTGTTTCATATACTTGTTGATTGTTGTAGTTTAAGAGTATGATGATGTTGTATACCTCTATTTGATCTAGAGAAGGATTATTGTATTGCTCTCTTGTTGATGATAGTGGAATTTAAGTGGCTTACATGTCCCGTGGTTTTTTACTCTCGATTTTGAGAGGTTTTCCACGTAAAAAGTCTCGTGTGTATTGTGTGTGCTTGATTATTTTGTATTAGCTGATTTGTTACTGAATTTGGACTGAATTGGCTTGAATTTGGTATAGCTTGTTTGTTAGTATCCTCACGAGTTCATACGGGTCGGGAAATGTTTGTCAAACGGGTTAGTTTCCGCTTTGTAGATTGCCCGTTGTGACCTATTTTTCCCATCACTTTGGGCCTTTCGCATTAATTGGAAAACTTAAATAAAACCCAACACCACTCGCATGTGGAGACTCGCCGTGTGAGTGATTACTAACTAGTCTGAGCGTGCGAGAATGAGAGTAATATGAAACGTTTGGCTTGCTGGTCTCTCTTGATTGAAAATTTTAAAACAAGGTTATCTAATTGGAATGCGAAGTTTTTATTCATTGGTGGAAGGCTTGCTCTCATTAAATCAATTCTCGGTAGCATTGGTACTTTTTTTTCTTTATTTCGTGCTCCCAAAACTATTATCTCTTTGCATGAGAAGCTGAGAGCTAGATTTTTGTGGGGGCAATGAAGAGAATTTTTGAAAAATGCAATGGTTAAAATGGGATAATGTGTCAGCATCTTATGAAAAAGGTGGTCTCGATATGGTAGCTTACACTCTTTTAGTCTCCTGCTATGATCTTTAAATGGTATTGGCAAGCT
Source organism: Rutidosis leptorrhynchoides (assembly GCF_046630445.1). Lineage (NCBI taxonomy): Eukaryota > Viridiplantae > Streptophyta > Magnoliopsida > Asterales > Asteraceae > Rutidosis > Rutidosis leptorrhynchoides. Next base: position 667,743,073 of record NC_092333.1, read on the forward strand.
TTTAATTCTCCCAATGCAACTTAGGTTCACTTGATTAAGAAATTCTATGGAGATGATATGGGTTTCATGTTGAATGGCAGTAGACAGTGTGGCATTTAGCATGTTATTGTCATAATTGTTGCTTCCTTAAAATCAAATGGGACTATCTGAAAGGACCCGTCCAAATCCACCTGGACGAAGTCATCAACATTTGGTCCCATTGCGATGATCGGCTCCAAGTAATGTCCTTATATTAAGCAAATGCACAGCGGAAGACTTAATTCGTACCTGAGAATAAACATGCTTTAAAGTGTCAACCAAAAGGTTGGTGAGTTCATAGGTTTATCATAACAATCATTTCAATATGTTAATAGACCACAAGATTTCATAATCATAAACATAATACACTCGCAAGTGTATGTAAAGCATTCTAAGTGGTTGAGCACTTGGTAACCATACTTAACATTTAATCAACGTCGTATATTCCCTTTATTATGAAATCTCACTACACCGTACCAAGTGTAGTCACCAAAACGAAGTACTGTGCAACCGTTGAATACTGGTCGTCCAGTCCGGTTGGGGTTGTCAGGCCCGATAGATCTATCAACAGGATTCGCGTTTACAATACCCATGTAAATAGTAGTTACCAAGCTACAGGGAAATATGCCAGTGGCACAACTCAACGTAGAATATATTTTTAAGTACTTGTGTCTATTTTTTAAACATTTATAAAAGCAGCGCATGTATTCTCAGCCCAAAAATATATATTGCAAAAGCAATTAAAAAGAGAGCAAATGAAACTCACATTTGCCTTGAAGGTATTTAATTCGACTTGGTCTCCGATAGATATCACGAACCTAACCATATATATAATATATCAACATATTTTCTTTTTAAGTAATCGTTACATATATATATACTTTTAATATTTTCTTAGTCCGTAGTTAGCAGTCCGATGTTAGTGGTTCACAATTAGTTGCTTAAATAAAATAAATAAAGACCCCATCGTATTCGTATTGATCAGAATTAATCTCGACCCATGGTACCATGTTGTCAAATGACGTGTTGCGTACATAAAGTACCGTGTTGTCAAATGACGTGTTGCGTACAATCATGAGGTCTTATGATTAATCTTCTCGTGTTGTTTACGGGTGGTCCTGAAATATATAAAATCAAATCATAAGTAATTATATATAAAATATCATATGGATTAGAAAAGATATGATTAATTTACTTTTTCTCCAAATATTTTCGTAGCTAAACTAGCTTCGGATACCTAATCTTGTTTTAGTCGTAGTTTCTTCATTACAACTCTGTTTTTGTTGGTTCAACTTGCCACTTCCTTGGATCGAGTCAAATTTTAAGAATATGAACTGAAAATACCTTAGTTTGTATTCTAAATCATAGGTTATAGGTCAAACTTTGGTGAAACTTATGAAAGTGATCATTTTCCATCATAAAAACATCATTTAATGATCATTTTTCTAAAAATACTTACACTTTGAGTTAAACCATAAAATTTTTATGTGTTAACATATTCATAAGAAATATCATTTTTCCAGAACATGAACTTCCAATTCAAAGTTCAAGATGGTTTTTAATTATCCAACTCAAAACAGCCCCCGGTTGCACTCTGACGACGTAGATTCAGTTTTTAAGATGTTATTTGTAAAACCAAGTTATATCTTGTTAGGTTAGCATATCATTATGATATATTACAGGTCTTGAAGTATTTTAAAAGTCAAGTTAGAAGGATCTATTTAGTTTGCGAACAAGTTTGAAATAATTCAAACTATGTTCTTGTTGTTAAAATTTTATACCACAAAATAAGATAGCTATATAAATATGAATTGAATAAGATTATGAACAAGGTTACTACCTCAAGTTACTTGGACAAAGTTACTGCAAAAGATAATAAATAATCTTGGAATCAAAGAGTGGTGGAGTTAGATCAAAAGGTTGGAAGTAAACTTCTTCAAATGGGTGGTTATTTTGATATGTTCTTGAAAGAGTTTTCTTATGGTGTTTAAGGCTTGTAATTGAAGCTAAATGATGGGGAAAATGCTTGGAGATGATCAAGTATGAAGTTAGGAGTATTTTGAGAGAGAAATGAGGGTGTAGGTATGAGAAAATGGAGTGAAAAAATGGTGTTCATTTATAAAAACGTTTTTAGTTTATAAAGAAAGAAAATGATTCCTAATTTTGTTTTCTTACTAATAATTCATACTACTTGACAAATCCTAGTTACCTCATATCTAGGGCAGTAATAATGTTGATTAGGATGTTGATTTGATGTGTATATACCAATAGTAAATACGTATAGAAGCTGGGTATGATACGGGTACATATACCCTAGATATACGTATAGAAATCTTGAGGAAACGGAACGAGAATTCAAATATAACTATCTTTTGTGAATATACTTATATTGTTTTATGTATTTAAGTCCTTAAAAAGTGATTAAATACATTATATATACGATACATGTGTAAGCATTATAGATTATAAGTATATATATCAAAGAATGTTACGTATAGTTATCGTTTTGAAAACTTAAGTTAGTAGTTTCAAAATATACTTATAACTCATTGTCATTAGTACACAATGAGATGTTAAACCATCCTTAGATCATGTTAAATATATATAAATACATATATATACACAAACGTATAATTATCGTATGTTATATAGTTCGTGATATCATCGGTCATATTGGACGGTCAAACGTTGTGTAAAACTCTTTTCAAAAACACAAGTCTCAACAATTTGGATTGCTTATCATGTTGGTATGGTTTAATTTATGTAAATATTAATCTCATAAGTTTAATTTGGTCGGAAAATTCCGGGTCATTACAGTACCTACCCGTTAAAGAAATTTCGTCCCCGAAATTTGATAGAGGTTGTTATGGATAACAATAAGAAGGTTTTCATGACAAATATAAGGTGATAATGGAGTTTTATCATCATTGAGTAATGTAGATAAAACGATTCGATTATGCGAAGAATATAAATGAGACTATCGTAAAAGAGTGAGATGAGTAAAATATATTCGTCTTAACCGATGACGTAGTTATGATTGATTTTCAGGATTTAAAGAGAATCTTACGTAATAAGATTTGGTTCTTTGGTGATTAAGGAAATCAGGATCTTCTTTGATTATATGCAATAATATGTTTCGATTGCTCTGTCGGATATTTCACTATAAATTCACCCCTTCGTTTCCTTATTTTCCACGACTCACACCTTCTATTCTTTCTCCCTTGATTCTTACTTTAAAGCATTCATCAATATGCTCCATCCAGTCCTGATTCTTGATATACTCCTAACTTTTATATCTGTCATTCTTCTTTTTCATCTACCACCAGAAGAATCTATTTACTTCTACTATACTCTTGTGTTTATAGTGTTTCTAATTCTCCCGTGTCTCTATATTGCTATCTGCATCGATATACACGGTTTGTAATTTCGGGGTTATTATCGGAGTTTATATTCTTCATTATTTTTCGGAGCTTCATGCTTTCGTTTTCTCTTCCCGACTTCGAGTCAAGCGAGTAATGGTCTGGAATTCGTAGATATGAAATTCATAATGAACATAGCTAATGCTCTAAGAAGAAAATGGTAATAGAACGATTTTGATTTGTTAAATTACCAGAATACCCTGGAGAAGACCGAGTCATCCAGAAAAATATTCTCTTGATATGTTTAGAGATTAGATAGAATGTAAGAGTCGTGTAAATGGCACATGATGACGGTACTGTGAATCATCATGCTTCATTAGAAACTCAGCATGACTTACTGTAATATAATGACGTTGATCAAGTGTCATTATATTATACTAATCCATGCTTCAGTTCCCAACACTACTTCAAAACATTCATATTTTAAACTCGAAGATTTCAGAATTTAGAAACTAACCCAGTTTCTTTTATGTTGCAGATATTACGGAGAGATAAATGATCTCAGATAAGAATAGTTGTGAAAATATCGCCAGAAATATGGAGGATATTTATAATAGAACATACGAGAATATCTTAGAATTTCTAATATCAATGGATGATGAAGAAGATTTGTCTGTGAAGGTTTAGAATGAGAAATAAGATGTTTGCTAACGATTTCAGCAGGCACAGAATCATTTGGATTCTTTGAAGGCAAACTTATTCTTTGTGATTTGTCCACGGCTTTCGTCATAGTTTCGCATAATCTGCTTTTCGGTACTAAATTTTCTATCGAGCGTTCCTAACACTCCTTTCTTTATCATCAAACTTTTGGCCATTAAGATCATCTACAACATGCTGCTTCATCAGCATTTTCAAAGTTAACTGATCTGGGTCATCGGTTATCAAACCGAGGTAGTTTCAGGAGAATTGTGTTTTTAGAATGATTAATCGCTGATGGTAATATTGTGGAATATAAAAGGTTCCCCGGTAACAATAAAGAGTACGCATATATATCGCGGTTATAATAAAGTTGTTTCGGATGAAAATTCGGAGTTGACTTGCTGGAGCTGTGACAAAATTAGCTACTTTGAAAAGGGATTGCAAAATGATCTTCGGTAATAACAATGTCAAAGGAACTAGAACAGATACGTGTCAAACGTTTACTCAGTTTCCGAGGGTTTTTCAGGTGCATAACTATATGCATCAATCTTTTCTTCCGTAGATGAAGTGCGGTTGGTTTATCCTCTCGATTGAGGTGTTTTTAAGATTCATGATAGATTTGAACGCTGATTGTAATCGTCGAGATATAATGAGGTTTAAGATGAAATCAAGTGGCAATCTTGAAGAAATGTTTAGTTTCATATGTTATAATCAATATTTTAATTCATTTTAATTTTCCAATGTCATTAGTCCACAGTCGATAGTCCACAGTAACAGTCCAATAATTCATATATAGTTTAATATATAATATACGAATTAATTAATACATGTCGTGACCCGTATACGTCTCAGACTCGATCACAACTCAAACTATATATATTATTGTAGAATCAACCTCAACCCTGTATAGAGAACTCGATCATTACTGCATATAGAGTGTCTATGGTGGTTCCAAATAATATATATAGATGCGTCGATATGATATGTCAAAACATATTATACGTGTCCCGATATTTAAAGTGCGTAAAATAATTATAGAAATTAAATGACGTTAAATAAAAGTGCGATAATTAAATTGCGATAAATAAACTGCGATAAATAAACTGTAACAAGTTAGCTAGGAACAGTTAGCTGGAACAGTTAGCGTGGATTCTTAACAAAATTTTTCATAGTTAATTTGTTTGTTTCTAACAGATTTTATTTTGTCATATGTTTTCTTCATATGCCACTTGTTGGATTCTGGGAAGTCAAAATCCAAATATGAAATTGAATGAAAATGGTTATTCTGCAGTGAACAGATACGTATATCGGTGGTTGTAAGTAGGATAGTAAATGACAGTTGAATCAGCTTCGACGAATGTACAATGTAACTTATTAAGATGAAATCTAATTATTCCTCGGGTATTACCTACCCGTTAAAAAAAAATTTCACCATTAATATTTTATACAAAAGAACTTTTAATTACAATCTTTATGAAAACATATATACATATATATTTTCTTCAGATGAAATCATGAATTTAATGAGTTAATATGATATTAATCTCATTTGCTTTTCGGTTTGAGCTAGAATAAGAAATCTCTAAAACTTTTTGAAACCACATATTCTTCGCAGAATATCAATGAAGTTATGGATCAATACTTCATCGTTCATTATTGTTGGTACTCCTTGGTATCTATGGTGCGTATGATGTTGATGTTTGTGGGACAGATTATGATGTCGAGACGTGTGATGCGGATGTTGTTTGTTAGTGGTGATGATGGTATTGTTGATGTTATTGATGGTGGTGCTGATTATGCTGCTGGTGCTGCTGCTGGTGTTTGCAACCTTCGCACCATGTTCTCCAAAGCCGTCACGCAAGCGCAAAGTTCGTTAACTTCTGCTAGTACACCGGGATGATTGGCGGTTGGAGCGAGCGAATGAACAAGATTTGTAATATGGGATAGTATATAATCGTGACGAGATACTCTAGAAATGAGAGAGAAAATGGTATTTCGAATAGGTTCGCCGGTAAGTGCTTCAGGTTCATCGCCAAGAGGGCAATTTGGTGGATGGAATGGATCACCTTCTTCTTGTCTCCAGTGATTTAGTATATTACGAACCCATCCCCAATTCATCCAGAATAGACGATGGGAAATTGGTTGATCCATTCCGGTGACGCTGCTTTCGGAGCCCGAATGGAAATCCATATCGGCATAACTGTTGGAATCTGAAGAATTCGAACTAGATGCGGAATCCATCTTGTATAATGGGGAAAATGAATTTTTGGTATGGAATAGATTATAGGAGTTAGATTTGGTACTCTTCAATACATAATTTACATATGTATATATAATACCAAAATCCCATAAATTACGGAGAATCTTTGAAAAGATATCAGTCAAAGTTTGCAATAACAGATATGCTAAGATAAGAATTCGTCTATACACTATCAATGCAGTAAATGCAGTAAAACGTGTCTAGACTTATGAATGATAAGCAGGTAATTTTCTAAGGATGATAAGCAGATGATTTCTGACTAGAAATGATAAGCAAAACTTTTGACATGTAGACACGGTCGAAGTCCAGACTCATTAATGCATCCTAACAACTACCAGTTAGACATACTAATGCAAGACCTGGTTCGCTACGACCACTGCTCTGATACCAACTGAAAGGACCCGTCCAAATCCACCTGGACGAAGTCATCAACATTTGGTCCCATTGCAATGATCGGCTCCAAGTAATGTCCTTATATTAAGCAAATGCACAGCGGAAGACTTAATTCGTACCTGAGAATAAACATGCTTTAAAGTGTCAACCAAAAGGTTGGTGAGTTCATAGGTTTATCATAACAATCATTTCAATATGTTAATAGACCACAAGATTTCATAATCATAAACATAATACACTCGCAAGTGTATGTAAAGCATTCTAAGTGGTTGAGCACTTGGTAACCATACTTAACATTTAATCAACGTCGTATATTCCCTTTATTATGAAATCTCACTACACCGTACCAAGTGTAGTCACCAAAACGAAGTACTGTGCAACCGTTGAATACTGGTCGTCCAGTCCGGTTGGGGTTGTCAGGCCCGATAGATCTATCAACAGGATTCGCGTTTACAATACCCATGTAAATAGTAGTTACCAAGCTACAGGGAAATATGCCAGTGGTACAACTCAACGTAGAATATATTTTTAAGTACTTGTGTCTATTTTTTAAACATTTATAAAAGCAGCGCATGTATTCTCAGCCCAAAAATATATATTGCAAAAGCAATTAAAAAGAGAGCAAATGAAACTCACATTTGCCTTGAAGGTATTTAATTCGACTTGGTCTCCGATAGATATCACGAACCTAACCATATATATAATATATCAACATATTTTCTTTTTAAGTAATCGTTACATATATATATACTTTTAATATTTTCTTAGTCCGTAGTTAGCAGTCCGATGTTAGTGGTCCACAATTAGTTGCTTAAATAAAATAAATAAAGACCCCATCGTATTCGTATTGATCAGAATTAATCTCGACTCATGGTACCATGCTGTCAAATGATGTGTTGCATACATAAAGTACCGTGTTGTCAAATGACGTGTTGCGTACAATCATGAGGTCTTATGATTAATCTTCTCGTGTTGTTTACGGGTGGTCCTGAAATATATAAAATCAAATCATAAGTAATTATATATAAAATATCATATGGATTAGAAAAGATATGATTAATTTACTTTTTCTCCAAATATTTTCGTAGCTAAACTAGCTTCGGATACCTAATCTTGTTTTAGTCGTAGTTTCTTCATTACAACTCCGTTTTTGTTGGTTCAAATTGCCACTTCCTTGGATCGAGTCAAATTTTAAGAATATGAACTGAAAATACCTTAGTTTGTATTTGAAATCATAGGTTATAGGTCAAACTTTGGTGAAACTTATGAAAGTGATCATTTTCCATCATAAAAACATCATTTAATGATCATTTTTCTAAAAATACTTACACTTTGAGTTAAACCATAAAATTTTTATGTGTTAACATATTCATAAGAAATATCATTTTTCCAGAACATGAACTTCCAATTCAAAGTTCAAGATGGTTTTTAATTATCCAACTCAAAACAGCCCCCGGTTGCACTCTGACGACGTAGATTCAGTTTTTAAGATGTTCTTTGTAAAACCAAGTTATATCTTGTTAGGTTAGCATATCATTATGATATATTACAGGTCTTGAAGTATTTTAAAAGTCAAGTTAGAAGGATCTATTTAGTTTGCGAACAAGTTTGAAATCATTCAAACTATGTTCTTGTTGTTAAAATTTTATACCACAAAATAAGATAGCTATATAAATATGAATTGAATAAGATTATGAACAAGGTTACTACCTCAAGTTACTTGGACAAAGTTACTGCAAAAGATAATAAATAATCTTGGAATCAAAGAGTGGTGGAGTTAGATCAAAAGGTTGGAAGTAAACTTCTTCAAATGGGTGGTTATTTTGATATGTTCTTGAAAGAGTTTTCTTATGGTGTTTAAGGCTTGTAATTGAAGCTAAATGATGGGGAAAATGCTTGGAGATGATCAAGTATGAAGTTAGGAGTATTTTGAGAGAGAAATGAGGGTGTAGGTATGAGAAAATGGAGTGAAAAAATGGTGTTCATTTATAAAAACGTTTTTAGTTTATAAAGAAAGAAAAGGATTCCTAATTTTGTTTTCTTACTAATAATTCATACTACTTGACAAATCCTAGTTACCTCATATCTAGGGCAGTAATAATGTTGATTAGGATGTTGATTTGATGTGTATATACTAATAGTAAATACGTATAGAAGCTGGGTATGATACGGGTACATATACCCTAGATATACGTATAGAAATCTTGAGGAAACGGAACGAGAATTCAAATATAACTATCTTTTGTGAATATACTTATATTGTTTTATGTATTTAAGTCCTTAAAAAGTGATTAAATACATTATATATACGATACATGTGTAAGCATTATAGATTATAAGTATATATATCAAAGAATGTTACGTATAGTTATCGTTTTGAAAACTTAAGTTAGTAGTTTCAAAATATACTTATAACTCATTGTCATTAGTACACAATGAGATGTTAAACCATCCTTAGATCATGTTAAATATATATAAATACATATATATACACAAACGTATAAACATCGTATGTTATATAGTTCGTGATATCATCGGTCATATTGGACGGTCAAACGTTGTGTAAAACTCTTTTCAAAAACACAAGTCTCAACAATTTGGATTGCTTATCATGTTGGTATGGTTTAATTTATGTAAATATTAATCTCATAAGTTTAATTTGGTCGGAAAATTCCGGGTCATTACACTATCCATGATGTTGTACATCAAAGATCGATATGAAGTGATCATAACACTAAATTATGGAGTGACTGATGGTTTGGGTCAGCTACCTTAGATTTTTTTTAATAGACTTTTTTTTATTGGAATTGAACGCAAACTGTAGCGTACGTGATCCTTTTAATAGCTTATACTTCTTTTGGGAATGGTCACGAGCTCCTCGGTTATTCAGAAACTTATCGAGCTTGGAAGACTTGGTTCATGCTACAATTTTAACCAATGAAGAAGATTCGTGGAGATGGGTAATTGAAGATAATGGCATTTTTTGGTCAAAGGTACTAGAGTTTTTATCGATGATCTGACTCTACCTTCATTGCCTTTTGGTACAAGATGGCGTATAGTTGTGCTGAATAAAATAAACATTTCATATGGAGAATACTCTTGGACCAATTGCCTAATCATCTTAGTATTTTCTTTCGCGGTATCAGTATTGACACTATCATTTGTCTAACATGTAGGTGACGGAGTTGATAGTCGCGATCACACATCTATTTCGTGCAACGCCATTTCAAATGTATGGAGACAAGTGTACGATTGGAATGGTGTAACATGGCTAGATATATTGACGTTGGAAGTTTTTTTTTACTTGGATTGTTTCCCATCAAGATAATCGGGTTCGTTTCAATCGGTTGTATTGTATCTTTGCAGCTACGCTTCGGTGGATTTGGCGATTCAGAAACGACACAGTATTTGAGTATTCTAGTATTTGATTATTTAATTTGTTTGATACTATTTATTGGAATTATATGTTATTTCTGTCAATCTAAACATGAAATGCTTTGTATTCAATAAACTCATTTCTGGATTAAGGATATTTTGCAGGAACACTCAAGACTTTTATTTTGATGAACTGGAGGACTCTTGATATGAAGCAAGATTGTTTGAGGGACTGAAGCTGTTCAAGTAAAAGTTTAAGGAGTGTTCATGAAATTAATTTATGACTGAGTTAAATTATATCAGGCTCTTTATATCATTGGGCTAATGAGTTTGGATAAGAAGCACAAATGATCCATCAAGAAGATAAAGCCCACTTATCATGCCTCTCATATAAAAAGGATTTTATCCTTTAATTTATTCATTCAATTATTTTAGATCTGAGATATTTTCTGTATTCTCTCTCATTCTCTTTATAACTGCACAAATTAGGGTTTTATGATTTCATCTCATCGATTGAAATTGTGAGTTTCTAGTTCATGTGTTTATGAACTAAAGAGTGTTTAGAGTGCATATTATCTTCTTTGTGATAATTTGTTGAATCTGTACAATCTGTGTTGATTAATAAAGTGAAGATTTATGTGGTTGGTGTTTTTGATTACTATTTTCTACATGGTATCAGAGTGTAGGGCTTGATACTCGTTCACTGAAGTTGTCTGCGATCCTAATTTGTAATTGTTCAAAATTAGGGTTTTCAGATCTGTATCTCTTTCAAGGTGTTTTGAAAGATCTGATCTGTTCTTGTAATCTTTACTGTGTTTGGGTACGACAAAGACTGTGGGACGTTCAGGGTTCAATGAAAGCTGTTAGTTGGGTGTTTGATTTGAATTTCTTCTTGTTTGGAGAAATTAGGGTTTTCTACAACTCCGATTCTTGTTTTTCCGCTGCAATTACTTCTGATTCTCTTCTTTTGTTATTGTACGCACCCACTGTAAATCTTCCTTCGTTTTCCACTTAATCCGTGTCTTACGCGTGAGATTCAAGAGAGTCTGTCATCTTTGATCTGCCAACTTTGATTGGTGTGAAACCCTAGCTCTGACAGGCTCAGCCCTTGCTTCTTGCTGGCATTGGAGTAGTCAAGAAGGAAAGCCTTCTTGACATTGTTACTCTGTTATGTATCTTTGGGTCTTCTTCTTTTGTATTTTTTGCTTGTTTGGATTATCTTGCAGGGTGCCTGACTAGTAGTCAGTTTTTTATTATCTGGAGTACTCTGTAAGTATTCTTTTTCCTTAAAGGTGTATGAACCATGGATTTGTTGCGGTTGTAGGTGCTAATTGAATTAAGTGTTTACTGTTTACTATACTGCATGCTTATTTCTTTGTCTTGATTTTTTTTATTCTGTGTTGTTAACACTAATTGATTATTTGATTTGTTAATTATGTAATCATGAGTGAGTCTAGTAGTCAACACAGTATAACTAAAATTAGTTCATTGGAATTTAATGACCCACTATATCTTCTTCCTAGTGACACCTCTGGTACATCACTCATAACACAAAAGCTTAAAGGTACAGAAAATTATAATGTGTGGAGTTGTGCAATTAAATTGGCCTTACAAACTAAAAACAAACTAGGATTTATTGATGAAAGTTGTCCTAGGTTTCAGTTTGAAGATGATGAAGTTTTGTTAGGTCAATGGGATAGGTGTAATTCTGTGGTACTTTCTTGGATACTTGTTTCTTTGAGTGAAGAAGTTTATAATGGACAAATTTTTTCTAAAACTGCTGAAATTGTATGGCAAGAGTTAAAAGAAACTTATGACAAAGTTGATGCTTCTGTTACATTCAACTTGTATCAACAAATTAATTCTTGCAGTCAAAATGGTCAATCTTTGTCTGATTATTATCATAAACTAAATGCTATGTGGAGGCAGTTTGATGAAATGATAAAAATTGATGAAATTATAAAAGCCTTTAAATCTTTTCAGGATCATAATCAATTTTTAAAACTAATGCAATTTCTTATGGGTCTAGATGATGTATATACACCTATCAGGAGTCATATTCTCACTACAGATCCTGTTCCAACTGTTAAAACTGCTTTTTCAATTATCTCAAGAGATGAGTCACACAGATTACATTCCACACATAATAATATGCCTAAAACACAAACTACTGCATTTGTTGGGAAAGTAGGTAATAATGGAAACAAAAGAAACTTCAAATATAAAAATCCACCTCTCAAATGTATAAATTGCAATATGTTAGGTCATACTGTTGACAGGTGTTATGAGCTGATAGGCTATCCACCAGGATATATTAAAAAACCTTTTAACCAGGGGTCACCTAGGTTTAACAGTAACAATTGCACTACTGACAAAAAAGATGGTTGTAGTTCTTATGTGCAATTGACTAGTGATCAGATAATGAAACTCTTAAGCTTAATCAAAGATCAACCTGCTACTGGAAATGTTGATGCCAATATGGCAGGTAATTTTGTCAATAATAACACCTTTTTTAATAATAATTTTGATACTTTTTTCTCAAATAATGGTGTTAACCAAACTGATAATATTTCAAGTGGATGGATTATAGACTCTGGAGCAAATCAACACATGGTTACATCTAGTTCAAATTTAGTAAATGTTGTTGATTTATCTGATATGAACTTAACTGTAAATCACCCTAATGGAACTGTTGCAAATATTAAACAAATGGGAAACTTAAAAATTTCAGATAAAATTAAACTTTATGATGTGTTGTGTGACGCCCCGTACAAAACCATCGTGTACGATTCGTCAACAACAGGATCTTTACACGGTCAAACACTATATGCTGTTTGAAAACCAGTTTTGCATTCATAAAAAGATAGCGTTTACAAAAGATAACGTGACACAGAGGTCATTACAAAGCCATTATTCAAATAACATAAGTTGTGAATGCAAGATAAAAGTTTCATGATTGAGACATCTCTAAGTAATGCAGCGGAAATCTAACACAGCAGGTCCATAACAGCAAGTCTATAACACCAAGACAGCAAGTCTAACAGCGAAAGCAACATCGTCTAAGCACCTGAGAAATACACGCTTAAAAGTCAACACGAATGTTGGTGAGCTATAGTTTATTTGTTCCAGTAATATAATGTAGACCACGAGATTTCGTATTCAAACAGTATGAAAAGTATATGCTTATCCGTGGGCACCCGGTAACTAACTTAACGTAATAATAATACCCCCTAAAAGTACACTTGGCGAGTGCGTATGTCCTCGAAGTATTAAACACCCGTTGAATGCTAGCGCGACTAGCCCGAGTGGGGTTGTCAAACCCTATGGATCTATATCTAATATTCGCGTTCACCAGTTCAAAAATCAATGATTAAACGTTACCGTGCTAAGGGGAATCTTTGTGCCGTTATATCACCCACACATATATAAAGTTTAAGTACTCCTGTCTAGTATGTAAAAACATAAAAAGCGCATGTATTCTCAGTCCCAAAAATAGTAAAGTAAAAAAGGGAAGCTATAACTCACAGTGAATAAGCAGTAAAAGTCGATATGCAAAGTATGCAAGTAGTAAGTCGGTCCGAAAGGTCGTCAACCTAAGTCAAAGGTCACTAGATCAGTATGTTGTCCCAAAAGATTTAAAAGTGTATAAATTAAGTTTAAGTGTCATCATCAACATCATTCATCATCATAAAAGCTAAGTATGTTTAACAAGAATAGTGATCGAAACAAAAGGCTGACTTTGGACAGCTGTTACGACCTCTATACAAATCGAAAAGACGCGTAGTCAGTGGATATGGCTCCGTATGTGAGTCCTCTAACTGCTGACCAATTTTCAGAACCTAACTCGTCTTCGTTTGACCGTGGCGACGGTTTAAGTGCGAGTAGGTCAGAAATTTCAGCACAACGTTACAAAGGCGTAGTGACTTTCGGAAGGCTATAAATCCTAAACCGTATATCGGATTAAGTCGAGACCTAAACAAAAAGTCATCTACTTGAAACAAACTATCTGAAAATCAATTTTCCAGAAGTCCAGGAGTCAGATCAGACCCGTAAAAACAGAAAACATGTGCTCCGGTGAGGTTCTTGGTGCTTGATGCTCATCATGGTTCTCATCCTTGATGCTTGTAAGCTTCAAGTGTACAACTCTTTGATGTTTTAGCATCACTTTGACCAAGGTTCAACCATCAATACACAACTAAGAGTAAAATTTATCATTCTACAAGTTTTGGACATCAAGATTGCCTCTTTATTGCATAAATCCAATAAAGCTTCAACCTTTGTCCTTTTTACACAAGTTTATGCATCTCCATCATATGTGATGATGAAGACTTGATCTTTATCATCACAACAAACACAAAAAGGTTCCAAGTAAGTGAGATCTACAATAATAACTTAGATCTCAAGTATTAAGAAAATCCTAAGCTAGAAAGCTTGGATCTTTACAAGATTAATGAGACCATAAGCTAGAAAGCTAAGATCTTTACCAAAATAATGAAAGTAATGAGACCATAAGCTAAAAAGCTAAGATCTTTAACATAATAATGAAACCCTAAGCTAGAAAGCTTGGATCTTTAGTGTTCTTGAAGATCTTGAAGCATAAAGCTTGGATCTTTAAGATACATGAAGATCATAAACACAAGTTTTGATCTTTATAACAAAACAAAGAAATTACAAGCTAGATCTAACAAGTAAAAGAAGATTCCAAGCTAGAAAGCTTGAATCTTTCATGTTCTTGAAGGATTCAAACCCAAGTTTGAATCTATAAGATATAACAAGATCAAAAGCTAAAAGTTAGATCCATAAAATGATGATGATAATGTCGACTTTATGAAGAAGAAAAGAAGAAGAAGAAAATTTAAAACTTACATTTTTAGAGTGAGAAAGACTACAGAGAGAATTAGAGAGTAAGTGTGTGTAAATTGCAAATGAGATCAAGTGTAAAATGGGTGAGGTTTGAGTGGTATTTATAGTGGTGGTGGGGTGGTATGGCCGTGGGATTGGGGGGAGACAAGGGGGACAAACTTTTGCTTTTTGGTTAATGATTGTTTAAAGTTGGTGCTTATGTTAGGATCCCATGCAACATTAAGGATAATGC
This sequence comes from Rutidosis leptorrhynchoides, assembly GCF_046630445.1. Classification (NCBI taxonomy): domain Eukaryota; kingdom Viridiplantae; phylum Streptophyta; class Magnoliopsida; order Asterales; family Asteraceae; genus Rutidosis; species Rutidosis leptorrhynchoides. Next base: position 667,758,272 of record NC_092333.1, read on the forward strand.
ATAACAAAAATGCTAGTATGTTCCCTCTAATAAATGGGAATTTGTCTTTCATTAATATGGGTCACTAACTTATTATAATTGGGCTAATTAAATAGTCCACTAGCTAGTGTAGGGTGGGCTAAAGTCCAACAAGGTAGAAAGTCCAACAAGACTAACTAGTGTGCTCTAGTAAATTACTAAGCGTAATTAAGCATCCAAAAACCCAAGTAATTGTTATTATAAAATAACAATTAGTATTTCGTTGTCGTAATATTCCGGTTACAACAAAAGTTAAACGTGTACACAGTACGCAGTTCGTTCTAAACGTCAAGTGACACTAACGGTCATAAAGGCTTCCGGGGTTCAAGTTAAGTAACCTACGTACTTAAAGGCACGTTTTAATATATAAAAAAAAGTAATCCACATGTAGTACGATCCCAGAGTATAATATAGCTCAGTATGCACAAATACGCAGTTTCGTGAAAGTACAAAGCACAAAAGCAAATCGAAAAAGTCGGGTCGTTACATTACCTACATGTTAATGAAAATTTCGTCCCGAAATTTTAAGCTGAGGCAAATGGTAGAGTTGTGAAAAGGTGAGGATATTTATGTTTCATCTGATCCTCTTGTTCCCAAGTAAACTCAGGTCCTCGTTTAGCATTCCATCGGACTCGAACGATCGAAATCTTGTTGCGTTTCAAGGCTTTGACCTCACAGTCCATAATTCGACAAGTTCTTCCACGAAGTGGAGTTTGTCATTAATTGTAAGCTCTTCAAGGGGTATGACAAGTTCCGGTTCAGCAAGACATTTCTTCGCATTCGACATGTGAAAAGTATGAACTGCGCTCAACTGAGTCGGAAGGTCCAAACGGTAAGCAACGGGTCAAACACGCTCCAAGACTTCAAAAGGACCAATATATCACGGATTCAACTTTCCACGCTTTCCGAAACGGATTACACCTTTCCAAGGTGCAACTTTCAACATAACGCAGTCTCCGATTTGAAATTCGTGATCCCCGCGTTTAAGGTCGGCATAAATCTTTTGGCGATCACGGGCCGTCTTGAGCCTCGCTTGAATTTGGACAATGTTCTTGGTTGTTTCATGGACGAGTTCGGGTCCGGTGAGTTGCTTTTCACCTACTTCGGCCCAACAAATAGGAGAATGACACTTGCGGCTGATAATGCTAAAAACGAACATATATTTCATAGCATTATTCCTCAAGAAAGACAAGCTTTTAGTTGCAATTGTTCTATTTACAAGTGATATTCGTTTAAATAATAAAAGGTGAAGACAAAAGACAGATTCGACGAATTGAAGACGCAAACGACCAAAAAGCTCAAAAGTACAAAAGACAATCAAAAAGGTTCCAATTATTGATAAGAAACGTCTCGAAATTACAAGAGTACAAGATTCAAAACGCAAAGTACAAGATATTAAATTGTACGCAAGGACGTTCGAAAATCCGGAACCGGGACCAGAGTCAACTCTTAACGCTCGACGCAACGGACTAAAAATTACAAGTTAACTATGTATATAAATATAATATAATATATAATTAATTATATTAATTATATATATATTATATTTATAAATAAAAACCGTCGGCAGAGAAAGACTCCAAAGTTGTGAGCTGTAATTTCAAACTCCGCGACTCGCGGAGTTTGAAGGCCAAAATGGCCGCGAGTCGCGGAGCCCCCAGTTTTGAAACTCCCTATAAAGCAAACCGAAATCTGATCATTTTCATCATCATTTTCTTCTTCTCTCATATATACGTAAAATATATATATATATATTTATAATTTATATTTTAATTTTAATTATAATTCTAATAATAAGGGTATGTTAGCGAATATTGTAAGGGTGTAAGTCGAAATTCTGTCCGTGTAACGCTACGCTATTTTTAATCATTGTAAGTTATGTTCAACCTTTTTACATTAATGTCTCGTAGCTAAGTTATTATTATGCTTATTTAAAACGAAGTAATCATGATGTTGGGCTAATTACTAAAATTGGGTAATTGGGCTTTGTACCATAATTGGGGTTTGGACAAAAGAACGACACTTGTGGAAATTAGACTATGGGCTATTAATGGGCTTTATATTTGTTTAACTAAATGATAGTTTGTTAATGTTAATATAAAGATTTACAATTGGGCGTCCCTATAAATTACCATATACACTCAATCGGATACGATGGGCGGGGTATTTATATGTACGAATAATCGTTCATTTAACCGGACACGGGAATGGATTAATAGCCACTAGAATAATTAAAACAGGGGTGAAATTATGTACAAAGGACACTTGGTATAATTGATAACAAAATATTAAAACCTTGGGTTACACTCAGTCGACATCCTGGTGTAATTATTAAACAAAGTATTAAAATCTTGTTACAGTTTAAATCCCCAATTAGTTGGAATATTTAACTTCGGGTATAAGGATAATTTGACGAGGACACTCGCACTTTATATTTATGACTGATGGACTGTTATGGACAAAAACCAGACGGACATATTAAATAATCCAGGACAAAGGACAATTAACCCATGGGCATAAAACTAAAATCAACACATCAAACATCATGATTACGGAAGTTTAAATAAGCATAATTCTTTTATTTCATATTTAATTTCCTTTATTTTATATTTAATTGCACTTCTAATTATCGCATTTTTATTGTTATTGTATTTAATCGCACTTTTAATTATCGTACTTTTTAATTATCGCAAGTTTATTTTATCGCACTTTTATTATTCGCAATTTCATTTATCGTTATTTACTTCATGCTTTAATTTAAGTCTTGTATTTATTTTTAATATTTTACATTTGGTTTTAACTGCGACTAAAGTTTTAAAATCGACAAACCGGTCATTAAACGGTAAAAACCCCCCTTTATAATAATAATATTACTTATATATATATTTGTATTTTTATAAAAGTAAACTAATATAGTGTGACGATCGCTCCAAATCCATATGGACGAACACGTCATTCATTGATTTCATTGCGAGGTATTTGACCTCTATATGATACGTTTTGTAAACATTGCATTCTTTTGAAAAGGCACACCATAAATGAATATTTAAATCAAAGGTTTTCGACATCTGATGATTTCTACATATAGACAATCACTATAAATAATAGTTTACAACAGTACTTCCGTTGACAATGCAGTCAAAATAAGATACATGGTGATGATTTGGTGAATGCAACGTTTCCTTGAAAAATATGTCATGTAAGACTCCATGCACATAGCTTGTCTAACATCTAAGTAAACAGTGGAAGACTTCTAGGAAACCTGAGAATAAACATGCTAAAAAGTGTCAACACAAAGGTTGGTGAGTTCATAGTTTTAATGTTTCGTATAATTTGCATATAAAGGTGGATCACAAGATTTCAGTTGTTTCATCCAGAAACGTTTATCAAAATATTCTACGAAATTGAGCACCTTGGTAACTAAACTTAACGTATATATAATTTGTACCCTTTATATAATCATCTTAATAATACACGCAAACCAACGTGTACGCTTCTCAAATAGCATACGTCCGTTAAAAGGCTAGTGCTCTAGCTCGGACGGGGATATCAAGCCCTATGGATCCATATACTACTACTCGCGCCCACCAGTTCTTATAACTGGCAGTTACTAGTTACCAAAGCTAAGGGATTTTTGGTTCAAACTCAGTGTAGAATTTAGTATGTACTTGTATCCATTGTGTTTAAAATAAAGTGCATGTATTCTCAGCCCAAAAATATATATTGCAAAAGCAATTAAAAAGGGAGCAAATGAAACTCACACATATAAATATTGTAAATCAGTTAATAAAGCATTTGTATGTATTCTCAGCCCAAAAATGTAAAGGGTAAAAGGGATCATATGAAACTCACACATATAAATATTGTAAATCAGTTAATAAAGCATTTGCATGTATTCTCAGCCCAAAAATGTAAAGGGTAAAAGGGATCATATGAAACTCACACATATAAATATTGTAAATCAGTTAATAAAGCATTTGCATGTATTCTCAGCCCAAAAATGTAAAGGGTAAAAGGGATCATATGAAACTCACCTTAGCAGCATATAAAGTCGTTCACCAAAATGTGATCGAAACACGGATTACCAAATAACTGTAGATCTCAACATATCAATATTGTAGAAAAGTATGTAGACGTAACGGAGATAATAAACACTAGATTTGATTCATAAATATACCCCCGAACATTACTCATAACCTCCATGGCAATAACCCATAATTTCCTTAACTCTATCCCGCTTGAAAACATATTTTGAAAGTGACACGCTCATGACCTCGTCGTAGTATTTTAGGTATAATACTAATAATAATTAGATTAATAATAATAATAATAATAATAATAATAATAATAATAATAATAATAATAATAATAATAATAATAATAATAATAATATAAATACGGAGTAACATGAATATATATGTGTGTAAACTGAGCCGAAATCGATGAAATTTATAGACCTTGCCTGGCCAGACCTCCCATGCGATCGCATGGGTTTGAAGGCCACAGTCCATGCGATCGCATGGCCCTATTTTTCCAGCCCACATGTTTTTGTCCTAACATTTGTCGACATAATAAAATATAAATATAATATATATAATATAAATTAATTAATTATATATTATATTAAATTCACGTGCATAGTTGACTTGTAATTTTTGTTCCGATAAGTCGTACGTTGTCACTCGACTTATGTCCCGGTTCCGGTTTTTCGAACGCCCTTTCGTACGCTGAGAAAACTTGTACTTTACGTTTCGTGAATCGTACCTTTGTCAAAATATAGTCTTAAATCATCCATAAAATATACCACTGTAGCAAAGTATTTTTACTGTAGCAATTCACTGTAGCAAAGTCAATTTCACTGTAGCAAATAGTGATTTTCAAAAACACTGTAGCATTTTGGGTACTGTAGCAATTTGAAAATGTTACTATCGTTTACTAAATAACTTGAAATTATATATATGTATATATCTTTTTATATATAAATCAGTTTTTAAATACACATTGGAAGTTATTTATAAATAAATTTTAATAATAAATATTTCAACTTATCATATATATTCAAATAGATATTTAAACCAATAAGTTTAATGTACGGTATCAAATAATTAATACATTGTTACCTTTTCAAGTTATAGTATATATGTATCTATTTACATATAATTATTCGCGAATCGTCTAAAACAACCGAAAGGTATTTAAATATATAAAAGTAGTTCAAAAATTTTGAGATTCAGTTTTACAGACTTTGCTTATCGTGTCGAAAATGTTAATCATACAAAGATTAAGTTTAAATTTGGTCAGAAATTTTCGGGTCATCACAGTACCTACCCGTTAAAGAAATTTCGTCCCGAAATTTGAGTGAGGTCGTCATGGCTAACAATAAAAATATTTTAATGACGAATATGAGTTGATAATAGAGTTTTATCTATGTTTGAATAATATGGATACAATAATCCAATTACTCGAAGCGTATGAGAGAAGTTATCGTAATCAAGTGAAATGGAGAATAGAGATGCGTCTTATCTCTTGATGTAGTAACGATTGATTTCCGGATTTTAAGGAATAGAAAATCTTCATAATTTTAATAAGATTTGATTTTTCGGAATTTGCGGAAATTAGGATTTTCTTTGATTAAATGCGTAACCTGCCTCTATTGCTGCGTCCGATATTTTGCTATAAATTGACCTCTTCCGTTTCATTTATTTTCAACACTCCTATAATCTTCTTTATTATTTCATACATCCCAATAGATTGTGAAAATGCTTAGTCCAGTTCTGATTCTTGATATTTTCCTGGCTATCGTATCCTTCATTCTTCTTTTTCATCTACCACCAGAGGAAGTTATTTTCTTCTACTATTACCTTGGGGTTATAGTGTTTTTCATTCTCCCGTGTCTTTATATTGCTATACGCATTGATATACACGGTTTGTAATTTCGGGGTTGTTATCGGGCTTTATATTCTCCATTATATTTCGGAGCTTCATGCTTTCGTTTTCTCTTCCCGACCTTAAGTCAAGCGAATAATGGTCCAGAATTCGTAGGTATGAATTTCAGAATAAACATAATTAATGTTCTAAGAAAGAAACGGTAATGGCACAATCTGACTTGTCAAATTACCAGAATATCCGGAAAAGACCGAATCATCAAGAAATATATTTTCTTGATATATTTAGAGATTATATAGAATGAAAGAGTTATGTAACATGGTTTATGATGAGGGTGTGATCTGTGAACCTTTGTCACGTTCCATTAGAAACTCAACATGACTTACTGTAATATAATCACGTTGATCAAGTGTCATTATATTATACTAACTCATGCTTCAGTTCCCAACATTTCTTCAAAACATCCATTTTTTTCGAATTTTTTTGATTTTAGAAATTAAAATAGTTTCTTTTATGATGTAACACAGATAGCGTGAAGAGGTAATGATTTCAGATAAGAATGGTTTCAAAAAATATCTTCAGAAATATGGAGGATATTTATAATGGGAGATACGATGATATCTTATAATATTTAAGATGAGATGATGATGAAGAATATTGTCCGCAAAGGTTTTAGTGTAAGGAGCAAGGTATTCTTTAATGATTTCAGCAGACTCTGAATCATTTGGATTCTTTGAAGGTAGATTTATTCTTTGTGATTTGTCCACAGCCTCCTTCATGGTCTGCTCAATCCGTTTTTTAATTCCAAACCTTCTCTTTTTCTCTGCTTTACCACCATACTATTCTTTATCATCAAACTTTTGACTGTTAAGGTCGTTTACAGTTTTTGCTGCTTCATCAACATTTTTCCAAAATTCGGAGAACTAGTTTCGTAGTTTGGGGTGTTTTTCGGAAACTTCACATTCGAAGTATGTAAGTCCAGGAGGTAGACGTTATATGTACACATATAACTGTTGGCGTAGACGTGCTACAAGATTTTAAGATACTGATTGCTAATTCCCGATAGTTGGTATGGCAATTGCCATTACAAGATGTGGATGAGTACATGATACGGTTTCAATGAGTATAAAGATTTTTCGGAAGGTCAAAGATCAATGAAGTTGTTGGTAAATTTACTGCTAATGTGGTGAAACATGAAAGGTTCCCCGATAACAAAAGCGTATATGCCAAAGTTACAAGTCTGAAAGGTCGTCGTTGACTGATTGAACGGTTGATAATACTGGATACTTTGAAAAGGAATTGCAAGGTTATTTTCGGTAAAAACAATGCTAAAGGATCTTGCATAGTTTTGAAGTCAAAGTATAGCTTTGAAAGATGTAGAGATCTAAGAATGATGTCACCGGTTCAGAGTTATGGCTTGGATTCTGATCCGTCGATATCAGAATATGTGATTGAATTTGTATGAAATGATTGTGTATCATTGTGAAGATAGTGAGTATAGTTAATGATTTTTGAATCAAAATTGAAGAATGTACAGTGTAACATATTAATTGTGAACTTAAATATTTCTCGAGTAGTACCTACCCGTTAAAGATTTCACAATTAATACTTTGTACAAAAGAAATTTTTATTTTTTTTTATTACTGTCTTTATGAAAATATATGTATGTATATTTTTTTTTAAAATCTAATACAGATTTAATGAGTTAATATCATATTAAGCTCATTTGATTTTCGACTTGACTTAGAAATGATTAATCTCTAAAACATTAAATATTACATAATCTTTGCGGAGTATTTCGCTAATGTAATCGATACTCCATTATTTATTCTTATTTCTCGGTGAAGGATGTTGATGCTTGTGGAATCTTTGTGAACCTTACAAGGTACAGATGATGTTTTCTAGAAAGTTTCGAGTACATCGAAAATGAAAATGTAAAATCAATTATGTAATTGAATAATACACTTGGTTTATTATGAAATGGAATTCATTAAGTTGAAACAGAGATTGTAGTTAACAATGGTTAAGTTATTAACGAAGGATGTACATCATTGCATATTAGTAATATGAACTAACCGAGTAGTACCTACCAGTTAAGATTCATACGTAATAGCTTAGTACGAAAAGATTTATTTTGATTTCAAAATTCATATATATTAAATATACATAAAATTTCTTCAGGGGAAATAAGTTAATACTTCATCGGTTATTGTTGCTGGTATTTCTTGGTAACTACGATGCGTATGATGTTGATGTTCAAGGTACATATTGTGATGTTGAGGCTTGCGGTGCGGATGTTGTTGGTGGTGGTAATGGTACTGTTGGTGTTGTTGTCGGTGGTACTATTGATGCCGGAGATTCTGCTGGTGCTTGTAACCTTTGCACCATATTCTCCAAAGCCACTACCCGAGCATGAAGCTCGTTGACTTCTTCTACTACACCAGGATGATTGGCAGTTCGGACGAGCGGATGAATAAGATCCAGAATTTGAGAGAGTATATGATCATGACGAGATATCCTGGAGATGAGAGAGAAAATGGTATTACGAACAGGTTCCCGGTAAGTGCTTCAGGTTCTTCGCCAAGAGGGCAATGTGGTGGATGGAAGGGATCGCCTTCTTCTTGTCTCCAATAATTAAGTAGGCTACGAACCCATCCCCAATTCATCCAGAATAGATGATGGCTAATTGGTTGATTCATTCCGGTTACACTATCTTCGGAATTCAGGTGAATATCCATATCGGAATAGCTGTCAGAGTTTAAGGAATTTGAACTAGATACGGGATCCATCTTGTATAATTAGGGAGATGATTTTTTTATATGAATTAGATTATAGAATGTAGTTTGGTATTCTTTAATACATAATTTACATATGTATATATAATACCAAATTCCATAAATCACGGAGAAATTTTCGGAAGATGTCAGGAAAAGTTTACAGTAACAGATACGCTAAGATATGAATTTTGTCTATACGCTATTCATGCAATCAATGCAGTAAAACGTGTCTAGACTAGGAATGATAAGCAGGTAATTTTCGACAAAAATGATAAGCAAAACTTTTGACATGCAGACACGGTCGAAGTCCAGACTTACTAATGCATCCTAACCACTATCAGTTAGACACACTCATGCAATACCTGGTTCGCTAGGACCAACGCTCTGATACCAACTGTGACGATCGCTCCAAATCCATATGGACGAACACGTCATTCATTGATTTCATTGCGAGGTATTTGACCTCTATATGATACGTTTTGTAAACATTGCATTCTTTTGAAAAGGCACACCATAAATGAATATTTAAATCAAAGGTTTTCGACATCTGATGATTTCTACATATAGACAATCACTATAAATAATAGTTTACAACAGTACTTCCGTTGACAATGCAGTCAAAATAAGATACATGGTGATGATTTGGTGAATGCAACGTTTCCTTGAAAAATATGTCATGTAAGACTCCATGCACATAGCTTGTCTAACATCTAAGTAAACAGCGGAAGACTTCTAGGAAACCTGAGAATAAACATGCTAAAAAGTGTCAACACAAAGGTTGGTGAGTTCATAGTTTTAATGTTTCGTATAATTTGCATATAAAGGTGGATCACAAGATTTCAGTTGTTTCATCCAGAAACGTTTATCAAAATATTCTACGAAATTGAGCACCTTGGTAACTAAACTTAACGTATATATAATTTGTACCCTTTGTATAATCATCTTAATAATACACGCAAACCAACGTGTACGCTTCTCAAATAGCATACGTCCGTTAAAAGGCTAGTGCTCTAGCTCGGACGGGGATATCAAGCCCTATGGATCCATATACTACTACTCGCGCCCACCAGTTCTTATAACTGGCAGTTACTAGTTACCAAAGCTAAGGGATTTTTGGTTCAAACTCAGTGTAGAATTTAGTATGTACTTGTATCCATTGTGTTTAAAATAAAGTGCATGTATTCTCAGCCCAAAAATATATATTGCAAAAGCAATTAAAAAGGGAGCAAATGAAACTCACACATATAAATATTGTAAATCAGTTAATAAAGCATTTGTATGTATTCTCAGCCCAAAAATGTAAAGGGTAAAAGGGATCATATGAAACTCACACATATAAATATTGTAAATCAGTTAATAAAGCATTTGCATGTATTCTCAGCCCAAAAATGTAAAGGGTAAAAGGGATCATATGAAACTCACACATATAAATATTGTAAATCAGTTAATAAATCATTTGCATGTATTCTCAGCCCAAAAATGTAAAGGGTAAAAGGGATCATATGAAACTCACCTTAGCAGCATATAAAGTCGTTCACCAAAATGTGATCGAAACACGGATTACCAAATAACTGTAGATCTCAACATATCAATATTGTAGAAAAGTATGTAGACGTAACGGAGATAATAAACACTAGATTTGATTCATAAATATACCCCCGAACATTACTCATAACCTCCATGGCAATAACCCATAATTTCCTTAACTCTATCCCGCTTGAAAACATATTTTGAAAGTGACACGCTCATGACCTCGTCGTAGTATTTTAGGTATAATACTAATAATAATTAGATTAATAATAATAATAATAATAATAATAATAATAATAATAATAATAATAATAATAATAATAATATAAATACGGAGTAACATGAATATATATGTGTGTAAACTGAGCCGAAATCGATGAAATTTATAGACCTTGCCTGGCCAGACCTCCCATGCGATCGCATGGGTTTGAAGGCCACAGTCCATGCGATCGCATGGCCCTATTTTTCCAGCCCACATGTTTTTGTCCTAACATTTGTCGACATAATAAAATATAAATATAATATATATAATATAAATTAATTAATTATATATTATATTAAATTCACGTGCATAGTTGACTTGTAATTTTTGTTCCGATAAGTCGTACGTTGTCACTCGACTTATGTCCCGGTTCCGGTTTTTCGAACGCCCTTTCGTACGCTGAGAAAACTTGTACTTTACGTTTCGTGAATCGTACCTTTGTCAAAATATAGTCTTAAATCATCCATAAAATATACCACTGTAGCAAAGTATTTTTACTGTAGCAATTCACTGTAGCAAAGTCAATTTCACTGTAGCAAATAGTGATTTTCAAAAACACTGTAGCATTTTGGGTACTGTAGCAATTTGAAAATGTTACTATCGTTTACTAAATAACTTGAAATTATATATATGTATATATCTTTTTATATATAAATCAGTTTTTAAATACACATTGGAAGTTATTTATAAATAAATTTTAATAATAAATATTTCAACTTATCATATATATTCAAATAGATATTTAAACTAATAAGTTTAATGTACGGTATCAAATAATTAATACATTGTTACCTTTTCAAGTTATAGTATATATGTATCTATTTACATATAATTATTCGCAAATCGTCTAAAACAACCGAAAGGTATTTAAATATATAAAAGTAGTTCAAAAATTTTGAGATTCAGTTTTACAGACTTTGCTTATTGTGTCGAAAATGTTAATCATACAAAGATTAAGTTTAAATTTGGTCAGAAATTTCCGGGTCATCAAATATAGCGTTGAGCTTTGTTTAAAAAAGATTCCATGTGGAACGAACCGGACTTACTAAAAACTACACTACTGTACGATTAGGTACACTGCCTATAAGTGTTGTAGCAAGGTTTAAGTATATCCATTCTATAAATAAATAAATATCTTGTGTAAAATTGTATCGTATTTAATAGTGTTTCGTTGTAAAATTGAATAGTATTATATACCACTCCGCTACCACATCAAGTATTTTTGGCGCCGCTGCCGGGGAACTTTCTAAACGCCGGAAGCGCAACGCTAATATATAAAAAAAAGAGATTTTTAGTTTACTTCTATTAAAAGTCGCTTTTGTAAAAATACGTTTTAAATATTCGAAAATATAAAAAGAAAAACAAAAATATAAGTATTTTTAAGATTTTGTTAAATATTTAAGTTTTATAAGTTTCTTTATTTTTATTTTAGTTTATAAAAATATAAGTTTTATTTAAATATCTTTTATTTATATAAAAACAGAAAACAGAAAATAAAATAAATAAATAAATAAAGAAAAACGCGTTGAAATTAAACCTGTCAGTTGAAATTCTAAACCCCGCGAGTTGCGGGGTTTGAAGCTTTGAATACCGCAAGTCGCGGAGGGGACCTGACACACGAACAGGAAGCCCTAATCCTGCATTTATTACGGATTATTATTAATTATTATTATTATTATTATTAACCCTAATTATTATTATTATTATAATTAAGTTTATTTTTAATTTAAGTTTTATTTAATTTATATTTTAGTTAAATTAGTTTAATTAAATTGTAAAATTAGTAGTTTTATTAAATAAATAATATAAAAATAATATTTTTATAAAAATTGTAATTTTTATAACTTTTTGTATATTTTTATATTTTGTCCCTTTTTAATCGTTGTAGCGTAATATTTGTATTTTTTCGCTCATATTTAATTTTAAACTTAGTTTTTGCTATAGTTATTTTTACTCCTAGATTTTTAGGCTTTGCCGTAGAATTCCTTAAGTGCTTTTTCTTTAGACTAAGATTTAGGTACTTTAGAATTTTGCGACGCCTTTTTAAGTTTTAGTTTCTTTTTAAGTTATTTCCATTTGGGATTTAGTTTTTCTTGTAAGCTTTAATATTTTTAGACGACTTTTACCTATGTATCAATTATCATTCCAATTAGTAATCTCAATTTGCGATTATAATTTTAAGTTAGTTGTAGTAATAAGGTTAGGTTAGTCAAGTATTTTTAAGTTTTTATAAGTTTCTTTTATTTTTCCGTCACCTTTTATTTTTCAACCATTTTTCTTTTTCAACCTTTTTCCGACGAACTCTTTTTCTTTCTTATTTCTCGCTATTCTAGTTTTTAGGACATAGATTTTTATTCTACTTCTTATCTAAATTTCTTAAAATTACGAAAATTTATTTTAAGTGGTTAAATTGATAGACATCAAAATTTTCTGGTTCGTAGTAATAGTTGGATTTGTACGTGGACCGGGTTATTGGAGCCAAACAGTCCTCAATTATATTGAGACCAAACGAATCCTGCCCCTCTGCTGCATCTTTTGGCTATTCGAAACGTGGGCAAAATCAGAAAAGTCTATTGATTGGATAACTTATTATAATTTTTCTTTCCTTTTAAAAACTAATAGGATATTCAGTGAATGCACCGAGCAAGACGTTCACCACCTTTTATACGTTCACCACCTGTAACTAGATCAAGACATTTAGCAAATATAACCGCCGTTGATTTTTCTTTAGAATCGTCATCCAGTAGACCAAGTACTTCAGTTCAAATTTCCGATAATCCATTTTTTGAACCCGACCTCACAATTGAGAATTCGGAGAATATTCAGGAACGGTTCGTAGATCCTGAACCACTAAACTTTCCCCCGGAACCACCAATCATTCAAACAGAGATTGTTGAGGAACGAACCATTAAATCAGAATCATCTAGTGATTCCGATTCAACAAATTCAATTATGGAGAATCTGGAACCTTTAAGTATGGAAGACCGAATGAGAGCTAAACGCACTGGCCAAGGTCACGCAATTACTCATCCAGACATTAATGCGCCAGATTATGAAATCAAAGGACAAATTCTACACATGGTGACTAATCAATGCCAATTTAGTGGTGCGCCGAAGGAAGATCCAAATGAACATCTTCGTACCTTTAATAGGATCTGCACACTATTTAAAATCCGAGAAGTGGAGGATGAACAGATATATCTCATGTTATTTCCCTGGACTTTAAAGGGAGAAGCCAAAGATTGGTTGGAATCGTTACCTGAAGGGGCGATCGATACATGGGACGTTTTAGTTGACAAATTTCTTAAACAATTCTTTCCTGCATCTAAAGCCGTAAGACTTCAAGCAGAAATTGTTACGTTCACACAGAAACCAAATGAAACTCTATATGAGGCGTGGACTAGATATGGAAAGTTGTTAAGAGGATGTCCGCAACATGGTTTAGACACCTGTCAAATAGTACAAATATTCTACCAAGGATGCGACATCACTACAAGAAAAGACATAGATATAGCAGCTGGTGGTTCTATTATGAAGAAAACCGAAACTGATGCTTACAAAATTATTGATAATACTGCTTCCCACTCACATGAGTGGCACCAAGAAAAAGATATCGTTAGATCATCTAAAGCAGCTAGAGCCGATTCTAGCCATGACTTAGATTCCATTTCCGCAAAGATAGATGCTGTGGAGAGACGAATGGAAAAGATGACTAAAGATATTCACTCAATACGAATTAGTTGTGAGCAGTGTGGAGGACCACATTTGACAAAAGATTGTCTCAGTATTGAATTAACAATGGAACAAAGAGAGAATATTTCATACATAAACCAAAGGCCTGGAAATAATTATCAGAATAATTATCAACCGCCAAGACCGATTTACAATCAAAACCAGAATTATAACAGAAATATTCCATACAACAACCAACAAGGTCCTAGCAATCAACAAGTATCCAATAATACTTACAATCAGCAAAGACCTAATTTTCAAAACAAGCCACCACAACAAACCGATGATAAAAAGCCGAATTTAGAAGATATGATGACGAAGCTAGTTGAAACTCAAACGCAGTTTTTCACATCTCAGAAACAAACAAATGAACAAAATGCTCAAGCATTTAGAAATCAACAAGCTTCTATTCAAAATCTGGAACAAGAAGTGAGTAACCTAGCAAGGTTAATAGGTGAAAGAAAACCGGGAAGTCTACCTAGTGATACAAATGCTAACCCCCGGAGTGAAACAGCTAAAGCCATTACCACAAGAAGTGGTACAACACTTAAACCACCTGAAATACCTGTAACTTCTGATGAAGCTATTCCTACTCCACAAGAACCACAACCTGATCAAGATAAGGAAAAAGAACCGGTAGTTGAAAAGGTTAATGAAGATAACACAGTTAAGGATAAACCTTATGTTAAACCATATCAACCACCACTTCCTTATCCGAGTAAAATGAAGAAAGAGAAACTTGAAGCCGAGCAATCCAAATTCTTGGATATGTTTAAACAGATAAATGTAAATCTTCCTTTCATTGATGTGATTTCAGGAATGCCTAGATATGCTAAATTCTTGAAAGATCTAATTTCAAATAGGAAGAAAATGGAAGAACTCTCGGCTGTTACTATGAATGCTAATTGTTCAGCAGTGCTGTTGAATAAGATACCAGAAAAATTATCTGATCCAGGAAGTTTCACAATTCCATGTTTTCTGGGTAGTCTTAGTTCAATAGAAGCATTGGCAGACTTAGGTGCTAGTATAAATCTAATGCCGTATTCACTATACACTAAACTAGACCTTGGAGAATTGAAACCAACCAGAATAAGCATACAACTAGCCGATAGATCAATAAAATATCCTAGAGGGATAATGGAGAACATGCTAGTTAAAGTTGGTACTTTAGTATTTCCAGTAGATTTTGTTGTTTTGGACATGGAAGAAGATTCTCAAGTTCCTCTCATATTAGGAAGACCATTCTTAAACACGGCTAAAGCAATGATAGACGTGTTCGGTAAGAAACTGACCCTAAGTATAGAGGATGAGAGTGTTACCTTTTCAGTTGATAGAGCAATGCAACAACCGCAATCTGCAGATGATACATGTTATTATATTCAAACTATAGATGCACATGCAGAATTATTAGAAGAATTTCCAGAATTACAAGGAACAGGAGAATGTTCTTTAGGAGAAGGTAATGAACCAATAGATGAAGCTGAAATGTTAGCTACACTTATAGCTAATGGATATGAACCAACAACAGAAGAAATTCAAATGCTAAAAGAAGAAGACAGATATCGATACAAATCATCGATAGAAGAACCTCCGAAATTAGAGTTAAAGCCACTTCCAAACCATTTGGAATACGCTTATTTACATGGTGAATCTGAATTACCTGTAATAATATCGTCTTCTCTTACTGAAAATGAGAAATCACAACTCATTTCTGTGTTGAAAGCTCATAAACCAGCCATTGCATGGAAGATTCATGATATTAAAGGAATAAGTCCTTCGTATTGCACACATAAAATCTTTATGGAAGAAGGTCATAAAACGTATGTGCAACGCCAACGAAGACTAAATCCTAATATGCAAGATGTAGTTAAGAAAGAAATTATTAAACTGCTAGATGCAGGTCTAATTTATCCAATCTCTGATAGTCCATGGGTAAGCCCAGTTCAATGCGTGCCTAAGAAGGGTGGCATGACTGTCATTACAAATGAGAAAAATGAGCTTATTCCTACTAGGACTGTAACAGGATGGCGTGTGTGTATTGATTATAGAAAATTAAATGACGCCACCAGAAAAGATCACTTTCCCTTACCTTTCATAGATCAAATGTTGGAAAGATTAGCCGGAAATAGTTACTATTGTTTTCTAGATGGATTTTCCGGATATTTTCAAATTCCAATAGCACCCGAAGACCAAGAGAAAACTACATTCACGTGCCCTTATGGTACTTTTGCTTACAAACGCATGCCATTTGGACTTTGTAACGCCCCTGCAACCTTTCAAAGGTGTATGATGGCGATTTTTCACGACATGATAGAAGAATGCATGGAAGTATTTATGGATGACTTTTCAGTCTTCGGTGATACATTTAAATCATGTCTAGTTAATCTGGAACGAATGCTAATTAGATGCGAAAAATCAAATCTAGTACTTAATTGGGAGAAATGCCATTTCATGGTTAAAGAAGGCATCATTCTTGGACATAAAATTTCAAAAGAAGGAATTGAAGTGGATAGAGCTAAAGTAGATGTAATTGCTAAACTTTCACATCCCACCAATGTTAGAGGAGTTAGGAGTTTTCTAGGGCATGCCGGTTTTTACCGACGTTTCATAAAATATTTTTCTAAAATTGCCACTCCTATGAATAAACTCCTAGAAAAGGATGCTCCATTCATCTTTTTAGATGAGTGTATCAAATCTTTTAATATTCTTAAAGAGAAACTCACTAATGCGCCGATCATGATAACACCAAATTGGAATCTACCATTTGAACTAATGTGCGATGCAAGTGATTTTGCAATGGGAGCCGTTTTAGGACAAAGGATTGAAAAACGATTTCAACCTATATATTATGCTAGTAAGACGTTACAAGGAGCACAAACGAACTATACAACTACTGAAAAAGAACTCCTTGCTATTGTATTTGCTTTTGACAAATTTCGATCATATCTCGTTCTAGCAAAAACGGTGGTCTATACCGACCATTCTGCTCTTAGATACCTATTTTCAAAACAAGATGCTAAACCAAGATTAATCCGTTGGATCTTACTCTTACAAGAGTTTGATATTGAAATCCGAGATAAAAGAGGAGCAGAAAATCTCGCCGCTGATCATCTTTCTCGTCTTGAAAATCCCGATTTAGAAGTTCTAAATGAATCAGCCATAAAAGACAACTTTCCTGATGAATATCTATTGAAAATAGATTATAAAGAAATCTCATGGTTTGCAGACTATGCAAACTACTTAGTTTGTGGATTCCTTGAAAAAGGATTATCGTACCAAAGACGAAAGAAATTCTTCAGTGATATAAAACACTATTTCTGGGAAGATCCACATTTGTTTAAAAGTTGTCCCGATGGAATAATACGCCGATGTGTATTTGGAGATGAAGCTAGTAAAATATTAAACCATTGTCACACAGGACCAATAGGAGGGCATTATGGGCCTCAACTAACAGCAAGAAAAGTTTATGATGCTGGATTCTATTGGCCAACAATTTACAAAGACGCACACCTTCTTTGCAAATCCTGTGATGCATGTCAAAGGGCCGGAAAAATAAGTCAACGTGATGAAATGCCACAAAATGTCATCCAAGTATGTGAAGTATTTGACATTTGGGGTATTGACTTTATGGGTCCATTTCCAAAATCTCATAATAATCTATATATACTCGTAGCCATTGATTATGTATCTAAAAGGGTGGAAGCACAAGCTCTCCCAACTAACGATGCACGAGTTGTAGTCAACTTTTTAAAACGTCTTTTTGCATGGTTTAGAACACCGAAAGCTTTAATAAGTGATCGGGGTACTCATTTCTGTAATAATCAACTTGAGAAAGTTCTTAAAAGATATGGAGTAACTCATAAAATCTCCACCGCATATCATCCACAAACAAGTGGACAAGTTGAAAATACCAACCGAGCTTTAAAACGTATTCTAGAGAAAACCGTAGGATCAAATCCGAAGGAATGGTCCATTAAATTGGAGGATGCACTCTGGGCTTTTAGAACAGCCTACAAAACTCCAATTGGAACCACACTTTTTAGACTTGTTTATGGAAAAGCATGTCATCTTCCAGTAGAAATTGAACACAAAGCATTTTGGGCTTTGAAGACATGTAATCTTGATTTACATGAAGCTGGACGTCTACAATTAAGTCAACTAAACGAATTAGAAGAATTAAGACATGAAGCATACGATAATTCGTTAATCTATAAAGAAAGAACGAAGAAATGGCATGATAAAAGAATCAGAAGTTCAAAAGAATTTAAAGAAGGAGACAGAGTTATTCTTTTCAATTCACGATTCAAGCTATTTCCTGGAAAATTGAAATCAAGATGGTCTGGACCATTCATAGTCAAAAGAGTTTTCCCATACGGAACGATAGAATTAATAAATTCAAATGGGATTGAATTTAAAGTTAATGGTCACAGAGTTAAACATTACATACATGGTCCGATGGAAGTCGACAACGAAGTTAATCACAATTTCGACACCACAGCTAACTAAGTGTGGGGAGAATCAAGTCTTTAAAGGATAATATGTATTTCTGTTAGAGTTAGATTGTATGTTTTCGTGTAGTTCTCGAAAATGGAACCCGAATGGTCTTTCCCTAGCAGACCCTAAAGAACTAGTCTTCTCCCCCCATTCTGAATTTTTATTTTTTTTAGGTTTGTACAAAATGAAGACTGCCTGTGAACTAAACCATGGTCTAATGCTACACGCTTTGATCACTAAACGTAATAATGACATACTACCAAGTGAAATAGTATCAGTAATCAGAGAAAGAATGGACGGAGTTAGAAAAGAATCCAGATGCGAAGATAATAAGTTACAATTTGGTAAAGGAAAATCAAAATCCGCAGCGAAAAGAAGAGCACGACACCTAGAACGATGTCACAAATGCGGAAAATGGTCACATGGAGGTAAATGTTCAAATAATCAAACCTATTCAAATACCGAATTTGTTACTTTATGCAGAGACGGACCGTTCATATGTTTAGAAGAAAAGACACTGAATGCTCGAGGTTACGCCTATGTAGCCATGGAAAACCAATTAAACCGACTATCTTATGAATGGGATAGATCATATAACTAAGAAATTTATCTCACAGGTATGTCTGTACAGTTTTTATTTTTATTTTTATTTTTAACCTTTTGATAATAAACGCTAATTTGTTCGCTAAAAAGTATTAAATTGGTATTGAATAAAATTAGGTTTGGCGACCGAAATTATAGATATCATTCAAAAATTTATTACATCACTGCGAAATTTAACGTTTATTCTTAAGGTATAAATATCTTTAATCAATCAACCCAAAATATTTCAAAAATTCGTCATGAGTTAAATTAGGTTTTGGAACCGAAATTACTTTACCGAAAAGAGGGGCACATATTTTTGATAATATTTGATTGATTAAAGTGGGATAAAAAGAAAAAAAAAAGATTTTTAATTTTATTTTTACCATGTTTTTAAAATTAATATTTAAATCTTAAATTAATATTGTAAACTTTGTAAAAACAATATATTTAAAATTGTAAATATTTGAATTTTTAAATTAAGTTTGGTGTGAATTTTTAATATTAATTTTGAATTTTATATTTAAGTTGTGTGAATTTAAAAACAAAAATTTACTTTATCTCATTAAGTTAAAAATATGATTTTTAAAATTCGTCGTAAGTTGAAGACTAGGTCTTTGAACCGAAATTGCTTTACCCGAGGGAGGGACGAGAACTTTTATTATCATTGTTTTTAATCTTATTGAATTAAAGTATGCCAAAAACATTAAAAAACCCAAAAATCTTAGCTTTTAAAACAATCGCTACAAAAAGACAAATTTTAAAATTTTGTCGAGGGACGGACTAGGACATCGATCCGAAACGACCTCGTCCTAAATAACAAGGGAAACAAAATTTTAAAAATTAAGTACTTAATTGTTTTAATAAGTTAATGATTATAAAAAAAAAAAATAGCAAAACTCCACGACTCGCGGAGTTTGAAGTGTAATTCACCGCGAGTCGCGGAGGGATGAAAAATCAGAAAAAAATAAAGAGCTGGAACAGATCAGTCCCAGCCCCAAAAAAAAAAACCTGCGAAAAACTGCACGCAAAAACCCGAAAAATACACCCCAAAATCACAATTTTTAACCGTTAATCACCAAATTTTTTACTAAAATCATGTTGAGAAGGATGCTATCTAGGAATTACTCAAGAAAAACGGTAAATTTCTACACCTAAACACCATTTAATCCGAAATTTGGTGTTCTTGAGCAATTTTTTCCCCAATTTGATTTTGATGCTTTTTAGTGTAATTAGGCTTAAATTGTTTATGTATTATGCTTGTATAACCTAGATTGATGTTGTTTAACATGATTAGAAGCCTTAAACTTCAAATTTAGAGTAATCTAGGGTTTGTGTTCTTGAGCAAATTTGAGGCTTTTTGATATAAACAGGTTATGGCCGATTTTTGTCATGAATTATTGTTAAATTAAGTAGTATAACATGTTTAGGTAGTTAAAAGATCCAAACTTTGAGCCTAAACATGATTTTGAGAATTAAAGTGGACTTTTTCAAGTCTAAAATTCATGAACTTGATTTTTGAAAGATAATGCCATTTGAAACTTGTTTAATTGCTAGTAATGATTATTTTGATATGTTATTTGAGTTGAATGCTTATGAACTTGGCGAGCATTTTCGTATATGCTTATTTGAAAAAGTGTAGATTTGATAAAAATGTGAAAATGAGCTTAAGTATGATATAAATTGATCATGTCATTGTAATTATTTTGATTGATGATTTTGCTGACACTAATGTATATTTGGATGCAAATAAAAATTGTGTTTGATGTGTTTTGCAGACTGAAAGGGGTGAATCTTCATCCCAAGCCCGTAATGCTCCTGCTGAGAATGCGAAACAACAGGAGGTGGATAACTACTACAAGCAGGATATACCTCATCCAGTCATGACCTTTTCTGATATGCACTTGGAAGAGTTGCACCCGAACCTGAGATTTGACAGACTTTGGATAGATTATCCAAAATACCAAAGGGGTTTGCATACTCTTCATTCTAAGGTTGTTGAGGTACCGAGGGTCATAGAATGGGGACCCTTAGAAGCTGTAGAATTGGCCGGGCCAATTAGGGAATTACTTGTACAGAGGTATGGTAATTCTTCTTTTAATGACTGGGTACGTTTATTCACCATGCGTAGACCTGTATATAAAGTATGGTGTGAAGAATTGTTATGTAGTATAGAGTTGAATGATCGGGTAGCTAGTTTAACCGATCGTTCTTTTATTAGATTTTTGTTAGGCGGTTCGATGCGCCACATGTCTTTACTGGACATGGCTCAGGCTTTACGTATATATACGCCTGAGGAGTTAGCATCTGTCGATTGTAGAGGGTTGATACTAAACGGTAGAAAGATAGATGAAAATTTTGATACACACGGTGTGTGGAGTCAAATGACAAGCCATCACCGTTTCAAAGGGGGAAATTACTCTTATTTGGATATAGATAGAGCCGAATTAAGAGTGATTCATAGGTTTTTAGCTAATTCGATTACACAAAGGGGTAAAAACAAGGAAAAAGTAAATGAACAGGATTTGTTTTACCATATGTGTATTCGAGACCCACAAAGCGCTGTAAGTATACCATATTGTGTGGGTTATTATTTATCAGCTATGGTTCGGGGAATGAGACCGCATAGCATAATAGGAGGTGGTATTTTTATTACTTTGATTGGTGAATATCTCGGTGTGGATATAAGTCGGGGGGGGATTATTAGTAGAAGAACCGGAACCCCGCGATACTATAGGTTTAAATGTATACCATGGTGCGAAAGTTTTGAAGAGGCGAAATAACGCCGCAGTACAATACCATGGTAGACATCCACAGGTGGAGAGAAACCAACAGCAAGGTAATGTAGGAGGGGGGAATGAGATGCAAGAAATGCAAAGGTTTATAGCTTCTCAGGAATACGAAAATGCTAGACAGAGAGCATTTGAAGATTGGCAAGTTCATCAGAACCAAATCATAGCTCATTGCCAACATATAGGTAGAAACTATATTCCTACACCGAAACCCATCTTCCCTCCCTGGTCTATAGAGATACAGCCACCGTATCCTACGTATGACCCTGCCGAAGCATTCTATAGCACCTATGGTTATGCCTGGAACCCCTATTGGTACCAGTATCATCCCTAGTATACTTAGTTTTATTTATTTTGTAATTTGTAATTATTGATACGTTTAATACTTTTGTTAATATTGTAATCATTTTTATAATTATCTAACTTTTATTCTTAGATTTTAATAATTTTTGAATGTGGGGTAATATACCAAACTTCAAAAATATGTATATATGTTTGCAGTTTATCTTATGTACACAACAGGGTAAAACAACGCATTTTCAAAGACTGGCATTAAGTTAAGCAAAAGCAACTAATTTTGACGACAAGAAGCAAAATATATGTGAAATAACAACAAGACGGAATGAACAAATGATGTGCACCATTTATCATTCAGCAAACAAACGCCAATATATTTGGAAACTTTGGTAAAAATTTAATCATTTTCACACTAATCACCCTCAATAATTTAAATTGTTACTGATTTCTTGCAAATGAGGGCATTGCAAGATCTTAAGTGTGGGAAGGGGTTAAATTCTTTCGGATTTTAAAATTTTTATCTTAAACACTTGGTTACCATTAAAAATACTAGTAAAGCAGTAGTTGTATTAGAATCTAGTGCTCTCTGATAATAAAGAACAGCCCTAGTCTTATATACTGACTACCCAATTCTAGTAAAATTTTTCAAAATTTTCAATTAAATGAACTAAAAATCATGTTTATACATATTTATGAACGATAAAACTAGGTTTTAACACCGAAATTATTGTTACCTCGGAAAGGACATAAATTGAGAAACAAACTAAAATGTTAAAATTCATTTAAAATGGAATAGAGGACGATAAAAAGGAAAATAAAAGCCAAGTGTGGGAAAATTTACCAAGTTATCTTAAACATATGTCACATATATCTGTAACAAATAACTGAAAATACTTTTGCTTTGGACTAAACTAAACTGTTTTAACTGCTGAAAGAAAAGAAAAGATGGATCTACACGATGAATCAATTCCATCATTAAAAGGAAGTAAAGTCTTCCGAAAAAGACACGCGCTTCTTGATTTAGGTCATGAAGTTGTCGTCCAGGCCAGCTGTAGGTTGACGAAAAATCCAGAAAAGTCATCACTAAAATCAGCAGGAAATCCACGGACCTCAGCATCAAACAGGGTCGCCAAGTGGTCAGATTTATCCTAACCATGAGAAGGATTTATCTTGTACAATGGGGGGCACCATGCAAATTAGCTGGATAAGACTAATGAATCAGATCCCTAGAAAGGATAATCTCCTTAAAGATCAAAAATCAGCTTTTAAGCCTGATATTACTCAATCCTTGAGATTGACCTTAAAGATTGAGAATTACAAACTCATGGAATTCAATGATATCTAAACTCGAGCCTGAACGAGAAAATATTTTGATCAAAATTACAAACCGATTTGTTTTCTAAAAACCTATTTTCAATGCGTTCATTACCATTGAACGTAAAATCCTAGGAATTTACCTGGAATTCATTAGGTCACCTGAACCAAATCGGGTGTCAACCGTAAGAACGGTGGTTGCATAGTGGTCAAAGACAGGACCTTGTGCCAAACCTACAAATTATAAGGGTGAGCTTTACTATTGCTCCTACCAAGGATAGTAATTGCATCTGACACGTTATAGACCATAATTAAAAGCATGTCAGGGGACATTGCCTTCACAGTTGCTTGTTCAACGCTTTCCTTTACAACCGGACGGTAGTTTACCGAAAGGTAATATACGGGACAAGTAAACTGGACGTGTTGCTTTCCAAATACAAGGTTAGAAAGTGGGTGATACAAAACCGCAAGTTTTGAGCTAAAATTTTCAAATCTGAAACCCACCAAACCCACAAAAAAATATTTTGCAAACACCGATAAAGGGTTATTCCGGAAAACTTATCTAGGGTAAAAACTAGATTTAATTTTCAAAAGATCAAATGTTTTCATAAAGATCCAATTTCCTTAATGGATCTAAATTTTTATAGTCATGTGGGACTGTAAACCATATCGTTACTACCATTGTTTATACCGTCGTATAGAAAATCACTGATGTACAAAGTGTGAAGAATAAAGAAGTGATTCTTGTATTTCAAGACGATATTGCTTGAGGACAAGCAACGCTCAAGTGTGGGAATATTTGATAATGCTAAAAACGAACATATATTTCATAGCATTATTCCTCAAGAAAGACAAGCTTTTAGTTGCAATTGTTCTATTTACAAGTGATATTCGTTTAAATAATAAAAGGTGAAGACAAAAGACAGATTCTACGAATTGAAGACGCAAACGACCAAAAAGCTCAAAAGTACAAAAGACAATCAAAAAGGTTCCAATTATTGATAAGAAACGTCTCGAAATTACAAGAGTACAAGATTCAAAACGCAAAGTAGAAGATATTAAATTGTACGCAAGGACGTTCGAAAATCCGGAACCGGGACCAGAGTCAACTCTTAACGCTCGACGCAACGGACTAAAAATTACAAGTTAACTATGTATATAAATATAATATAATATATAATTAATTATATATATATTATATTTATAAATAAAAACCGTCGGCAGAGAAAGACTCCAAAGTTGTGAGCTGTAATTTCAAACTCCGCGACTCGCGGAGTTTGAAGGCCAAAATGGGCGCGAGTCGCGGAGCCCCCAGTTTTGAAACTCCCTATAAAGCAAACCGAAATCTGATCATTTTCATCATCTTTTTCTTCTTCTCTCATATATACGTAAAATATATATATATATATATTTATAATTTATATTTTAATTTTAATTATAATTCTAATAATAAGGGTATGTTAGCGAATATTGTAAGGGTGTAAGTCGAAATTCTGTCCGTGTAACGCTACGCTATTTTTAATCATTGTAAGTTATGTTCAACCTTTTTACATTAATGTCTCGTAGCTAAGTTATTATTATGCTTATTTAAAACGAAGTAATCATGATGTTGGGCTAATTACTAAAATTGGGTAATTGGGCTTTGTACCATAATTGGGGTTTGGACAAAAGAACGACACTTGTGGAAATTAGACTATGGGCTATTAATGGGCTTTATATTTGTTTAACTAAATGATAGTTTGTTAATGTTAATATAAAGATTTACAATTGGGCATCCCTATAAATTACCATATACACTCAATCGGATACGATGGGTGGGGTATTTATATGTACGAATAATCGTTCATTTAACCGGACACGGGAATGGATTAATAGCCACTAGAATAATTAAAACAGGGGTGAAATTATGTACAAAGGACACTTGGTATAATTGATAACAAAATATTAAAACCTTGGGTTACACTCAGTCGACATCCTGGTGTAATTATTAAACAAAGTATTAAAATCTTGTTACAGTTTAAATCCCCAATTAGTTGGAATATTTAACTTCGGGTATAAGGATAATTTGACGAGGACACTCGCACTTTATATTTATGACTGATGGACTGTTATGGACAAAAACCAGACGGACATATTAAATAATCCAGGACAAAGGACAATTAACCCATGGGCATAAAACTAAAATCAACACGTCAAACATCATGATTACGGAAGTTTAAATAAGCATAATTCTTTTATTTCATATTTAATTTCCTTTATTTTATATTTAATTTCACTTCTAATTATCGCATTTTTATTGTTATTGTATTTAATCGCACTTTTAATTATCGTACTTTTTAATTATCGCAAGTTTATTTTATCGCACTTTTATTATTCGCAATTTCATTTATCGTTATTTACTTCATGCTTTAATTTAAGTCTTGTATTTATTTTTAATATTTTACATTTGGTTTTAACTGCGACTAAAGTTTTAAAATCGACAAACCGGTCATTAAACGGTAAAAACCCCCCTTTATAATAATAATATTACTTATATATATATTTGTATTTTTATAAAAGTAAACTAATATAGCGTTGAGCTTTGTTTAAAAAAGATTCCCTGTGGAACGAACCGGACTTACTAAAAACTACACTACTGTACGATTAGGTACACTGCCTATAAGTGTTGTAGCAAGGTTTAAGTATATCCATTCTATAAATAAATAAATATCTTGTGTAAAATTGTATCGTATTTAATAGTGTTTCGTTGTAAAATTGAATAGTATTATATACCACTCCGCTACCACATCAGCGGCCATACAACGCTTCGAAAGGTGCGGCATTAATACTCGAATGATAGCAGTTGTTGTAAGAAAATTCGGCTAGCGGTAAATGATTCTCCCAAGCTTTTCTGAAATATATAACACAAGCACGCAACATGCCCTCTAAAGTTTGGAACGTGCGTTCGCTTTGTCCGTCGGTCTGCGGGTGATATGCGTACTCATGTCGAGATGTGTTCCCAAGGCTTCTTGTAAGGTAAGCCAAAATCTAGAAGCAAAACAGGTATCTTAGTCTGAAATAATTGATAAGGGTACACTGTGTTGAGATACAACTTCCTTTATGTATAATTGCGCGAGTCTCTCCATCGTATCAGTTTCCTTCATGGCTAGGAAGTGTGCAGATTTGGTAAGACGGTCAACGATAACCCAGATGGTATCATATCCTCCTACTGTCTTCGGTAGCTTCATGATGAAATCCATTGTTATTCCTTCCCACTTCCATTGCGGGATTTCGGGTTGTTGAAGTAATGCAGAAGGCTTTTGGTGTTCGGCTTTGATCTTGGAACAAGTTAAACACTTTCCAACGTAACTCACAACATCCTTCTTCAGGTTCGGCCACCAATATTTAACCTTGAGATCGTGGTACATCTTACCAGCTCCTGGATGAATTGAATACCTTGACTTATGGGCTTCGTCTAGAATTAGGCTCCGTAAATCTCCATATTTAGGCACCTAAATTCTTCCGGCAAGGTATCAAAGTCCAGTATCCTTGACCTCGAATCGGGAAACGAGAACGTTCAAGTGCTCATGAGAAATATTCTCCTTCTTGAGAGCCTCATCTTGAGCTACTCGGATCTGGCTGTTGAGATTCGACTGAATGGTGATGTTCAAGGCACGGACACGAAGAGGTACCGTTCTCTCCTTTTGGCTCAAGGCATCAGCTACAACATTTGCCTTGCCATGATGGTAACGAAGTTCACAATCATAGTCGTTCAACGTCTCAAATCATCACCGCTGTCTCATGTTCAGCTGCTTCTAATCGAAAATGTGTTGGAGGCTTTTGTGGTCGGTGAAGATAGTACTCTTGGTTCCATAAAGATAATGTCTCCACAATTTGAGCGCAAAGACAACAGCTCCAAGTTCGAGATCGTGCGTGTAGTGACCCGAACTTTTCCATGTTTATATATATATTAAATGAAATTGTTATTTATATGATTAAGTGTTTCCAACATGTTAAGCAATCAAACTTGTTAAGACTTGATTAATTGAAATAGGTTTCATATAGACAATTGACCACCCAAGTTGACCGGTGATTCACGAACGTTAAAACTTGTAAAAACTATACGATGACATATATATGGTTATATATATAGTTAACATGATTTTATTATAAGTATGTATCTCATTAGGTATTTTAACAATGAGTTATATACATAAAAATGAGACTATTAATTTAAGAAACTCGAAAACGATATATATATAACGATTATCGTTATAACAACGTCTTACTAGGTACATATGAATCATATTAAGATATTGATACACTTGGTTAATTATGTTAAATGATAAGTAAATATATTATTAAGTGTATTAACAATGAAATACATATGTAAAAATAAGACTACTAACTTAATGATTTCGAAACGAGACATATATGTAACGATTATCGTTGTAACGACATTTAACTGTATATATATCATACTAAGATATATTATATATCATAATATCATGATAATATAACAATTTAACATCTCATTTGTTATAATAAACAATGGGTTAACAACATTCAACAAGATCGTTAACCTAAAGGTTTCAAAACAACATTTACATGTAACGACTAACGATGACTTAACGACTCAGTTAAAATGTATATACATGTAGTGTTTTAATATGTATTCATACACTTTTTAAAGACTTCAAGACACTTATCAAAATACTTCTACTTAACAAAAATGCTTACAATTACATCCTCGTTCAGTTTCATCAACAATTCTACTCGTATGCACCTGTATTCGTACTCGTACAATACACAGCTTTTAGATGTATGTACTATTGGTATATACACTCCAATGATCAGCTCTTAGCAGCCCATGTGAGTCACCTAACACATGTGGGAACCATCATTTGGCAACTAGCATGAAATATCTCATAAAATTACAAAATTATGAGTAATCATTCATGACTTATTTACATGAAAACAAAATTACATATCCTTTATATCTAATCCATACACCAACGACCAAAAACACCTACAAACACTTTCATTCTTCAATTTTATTCATCTAATTGATCTCTCTCAAGTTCTATCTTCAAGTTCTAAGTGTTCTTCATAAATTCCAAAAGTTCTAGTTTCATAAAATCAAGAATACTTCCAAGATTGCAAGTTTACTTTCAAGTTTTCTAAATCCATTCCAAGTAATCATCCAAGATCAAGAAACCTTTGTTACTTACAGTAGGTTATCTTTCTAATACAAGGTAATAATCATATTCAAACTTTAATTCAATTTCTATAACTATAACAATATTATTTCGAGTGGAAATCTTACTTGAAATTGTTTTCGTGTCATGATTCTGCTTCAAGAACTTTCAAGCCATCCAAGGATCCTTTGAAGCTAGATCTATTTTTCTCATTTCCAGTAGGTTTATCCAAGGAACTTGAGGTAGTAATGATGTTCATAACATCATTCGATTCATACATATAAAGCTATCTTATTCGAAGGTTTAAACTTGTAATCACTAGAACATAGTTTAGTTAATTCTAAACTTGTTCGCAAATAAAAGTTAATCCTTCTAACTTGACTTTTAAAATCAACTAAACACATGTTCTATATCTATATGATATGCTAACTTAATGATTTAAAACCTGGAAACACAAAAAACACCGTAAAACCGGATTTACGCCGTCGTAGTAACACCGCGGGCTGTTTTGGGTTAGTTAATTAAAAACTATGATAAACTTTGATTTAAAAGTTGTTATTCTGGGAAAATGATTTTTATTATGAACATGAAACTATATCCAAAAATTATGGTTAAACTCAAAGTGGAAGTATGTTTTCTAAAATGGTCATCTAGACGTCGTTCTTTCGACTGAAATGACTACCTTTACAAAAATGACTTGTAACTTATTTTTCCGACTATAAACCTATACTTTTTCTATTTAGATTCATAAAATAGAGTTCAATATGAAACCATAGCAATTTGATTCACTCAAAACGGATTTAAAATGAAGAAGTTATGGGTAAAACAAGATTGGATAATTTTTCTCATTTTAGCTACGTGAAAATTGGTAACAAATCTATTCCAACCATAACTTAATCAACTTGTATTGTATATTATATAATCTTGAGATACCATAGACATGTATACAATGTTTTGACCTATCATGTCGACACATCTATATATATTTCGGAACAACCATAGACACTCTATATGTGAATGTTGGAGTTAGCTATACAGGGTTGAGGTTGATTCCAAAATATATATAGTTTGAGTTGTGATCAATACTGAGATACGTATACACTGGGTCGTGAATTGATTCAATATAATATTTATCGATTTATTTCTGTACATCTAACTGTGGACAACTAGTTGTAGGTTACTAACGAGGACAACTGTCTTAATAAACTTAAAACATCAAAATATATTAAAAGTGTTGTAAATATATTTTGAACATACTTTGATATATATGTATATATTGTTATAGGTTCGTGAATCAACCAGTGGCCAAGTCTTACTTCCCGACGAAGTAAAAATCTGTGAAAGTGAGTTATAGTCCCACTTTTAAAATCTAATATTTTTGGGATGAGAATACATGCAGGTTTTATAAATGATTTACAAAATAGACACAAGTACGTGAAACTACATTCTATGGTTGAATTATCGAAATCGAATATGCCCCTTTTTATTAAGTCTGGTAATCTAAGAATTAGGGAACAGACACCCTAATTGACGCGAATCCTAAAGATAGATCTATTGGGCCTAACAAACCCCATCCAAAGTACCGGATGCTTTAGTACTTCAAAATTTATATCATATCCGAAGGGTGTCCCGGAATGATGGGGATATTCTTATATATGCATTTTGTTAATGTTGGTTACCAGGTGTTCACCATATGAATGATTTTTATCTCTATGTATGGGATGTGTATTGAAATATAAAATCTTGTGGTCTATTGTTACGATTTGATATATATAGGTTAAACCTATAACTCACCAACATTTTTGTTGACGTTTAAAGCATGTTTATTCTCAGGTGAATACAAAGAGCTTCCGCTGTTGCATACTAAAATAAGGACAAGATTTGGAGTCCATGTTTGTATGATATTGTGTAAAAACTGCATTCAAGAAACTGATTTCGATGTAACATATTTGTATTGTAAACCATTATGTAATGGTCGTGTGTAAACAGGATATTTTAGATTATCATTATTTGATAATCTACGTTAAGCTTTTTAAACCTTTATTTATGAAATAAAGGTTATGGTTTGTTTTAAAAATGAATGCAGTCTTTGAAAAACGTCTCATATAGAGGTCAAAACCTCGCAACGAAATCAATTAATATGGAACGTTTTTAATCAATAAGAACGGGACATTTCAGTACGTCGCGTAATTTCGCTTGTGAATCTTCAGCTGGCGAGAGGCATAAGCAATAACCTTTGTTCGTTGCATCAATACACAACCAAATCCATGTTTCGAGGCATTGCAATACACGACGAAGTCGTCACTGCCTTCGGGAAGTGATAAGATAGGTGTGGAGGTTAACTTCTGCTTCAGGGTTTGAAATGCCGAATCTTGCTCTATTGCCCCAACGAATTTCTTCACTTTATGAGTTAACGCAGTTAAAGGATGCGCAATCAAAGAGAAACTTTCAATGAACCTTCTGTAGTAACCGGCGAGGACTAAAAATTGGCGAATATGAGTCAGAGTAGTGGGGGTTTCCCACTTGCTGATGGCTTCAATCTTTGCGGGATCGACTTTGATACCCTGATCGCTCACGATATGACCTAGAAATTGAACTTCCTTCAACCAAAATTTACACTTGGAGAATTTGGCATAGAGTTGCTCTTATCTCAAAAGTTCAATCATGAGTCGAAGATGTTGCTCATGTTCTTCTTCACTCCTGGAATAGATGAGGATATCATCTATGAAGACGATAACGAACTTGTCCAGGTATGGCTTGCATACGCGATTCATGAGATCCATAAACACGGCAGGTGCGTTGGTTAAACAGAATGGCATCACAAGAAATTCATAGTGACCATAATGGGTTCTGAACGCAGTCTTCATCACATCACTCTCCTTCACCCTTAAATGGTGATAACCTGACCGTAAATCGATCTTGAAGTAAACACTGGATCCTTGCAGCTGATCGAAAAAATCGTCAATCCTGGGAAGGGGATACCGATTCTTGATCGTCAACGTGTTCAGCTCACGATAATCAATACACATGCGGAAAGATCCGTCCTTCTTCTTCACGAACAAAACAGGTGCGCCCCAAGGCGATGAAATCGGTTGGATAAATCCACGGTCTAGCAATTCCTGTAGTTGACTCTGCAACTCTTGCAGTTCGGAAGGTGCTAGTCGATTAGATGCACGGGCTACAGGTGCAACTCCTGGTACTAGGTCGATCTGAAACTCCACTGATCTCGGCAGCGGTAATCCCGGTAGTTCTTCTGGAAAGACGTCGGGAAATTCTTTCACAATTCGTACATCATCCACACACTTCTCCTTAGTCTCTATCTTCTTCACATGCGCTAAAATAGCAAAACGCCCCTTCTTCATAACCTTTTGTGCCTTCATGCAACTAATAAGGTTTAGCTTCAGACTACATCACTCTCCGTAAACAATCAGTGGCTCACCATCTTCGCGAGGTATGCGAAGAATCTTCTCACCTCAGATAACTTCCGCTTTTACCTTGGACAACCAATCCATACTGACTATCACATCAAAGCTTCCCAACTTAATGGGTATCAATTCAATCTCGAAATCTACACCAGCTAAGTTTATAATACCTCCTCGGCCAATTTGGTCAACTTTCTCAAGTTTTCCATTGGCCACTTCAACAAGCATACTCTCGTCCAAAGGCACTAACGACCAATCTATCTTAGAGAAAAAGTGTCTATCTACATAACTCCTATCGGCACCGGTATCAAACAGAAGAGTAGCTAATAGGTTATTAATAGTAAATGTATCTGTGACCAAGTCAAGATCCTCACGGGGCATCTCTGGCATTCATGTTGAAGACTCTTCCACGTGCTGTCCCGCCATCCTTCTTCTTGTTCGAACATTCATTTTTGAAGTGGCCCTGCTGGCCGCATTCAAAACACTTCCTTGGCCCATTCGGGTTTGTCCTCACAGCTGGGGTGGTGATCTTACAATCCTTGCCGATGTGTCCAGTCCTCTTGCACTTTTCACAAACCACGTTGCAGTACCCAGTATGATGCTTATAGCATCTCTTGCACTGCGGAAGGCTACCTTTGTAGTTAGGGTTCGAGCTAGGGTTTGGGTTAGGATTCTTCCAGTCGTTGTTTCCCTTGAAATTCTCATACCTCTTAGCTGGGTTTTGATCAAAGACCTTTCCCTTGTTTCCGTCCCACTTACGTTTCCCATTACTAGTTCCCAATTCCGTTTTTACCTTCTCTGGCTCTTGTTGGGTAATTTGATTCATCAGGGTGTGCGCCATGCGCATAGCTTTCGGGACATCTGCCGGTTTAGAAGAGGTAACATTTCCCTGAATGGTCTTGGGAAGTCCCAAAAAATACCGTTCCATTCGTTTAAATTCAGGAGTAACCATTGTGGGGCACATCGAAGCTAACTCCAAGTACCTTCGGTTATATCCATCAAGATCAGTCCCTACAACTTTCAGTTCCCAAAACTCCGCTTCCATCTTCTGAATTTCGGTTCAGGGGCAATACTCCTTGATCATAGCACTCTTAAACTCCTCCCATGGTGTAGCATAAGCCTCGCCAATTCCCTTAGCATAGGCGAGTGTGTTCCACCAGGTTAAAGCGCCATCCGACAGCGTACAGGAGGCGTACTTATTTTTGTTCACTTCGGAGCAGTTACTCACACGGAATACAGATTCCAACTACGGA
The DNA here is from genome assembly GCF_046630445.1 of Rutidosis leptorrhynchoides. Classification (NCBI taxonomy): domain Eukaryota; kingdom Viridiplantae; phylum Streptophyta; class Magnoliopsida; order Asterales; family Asteraceae; genus Rutidosis; species Rutidosis leptorrhynchoides. Next base: position 667,791,808 of record NC_092333.1, read on the forward strand.
ATACAGATTCTAACTTTTCAAACCATCTCGTCAGCCCAACTGGTCCTTCAGTACTACTGAAATTGTGGGGCTTGCAGCTCTGGAACTCCTTGAATGTACACCCATTCTGAACAGCTGGGTTGCTAGTGGAGCTAGAGTAGGGTTGGCATTTGCCATAGCCGTGGCTACTCGAGCAGCTATCATCTCCTCGAGCTGAGCTGCGGTGGGGATTTCTCGCGAACCTCTCCCGTTTGCCATGGATCTTCCAAACAAAAGTTTCGACTTAAGTCAAAATTTCGCATTCAATAATTCATAATGCTATAGCATAAGGTAATCAATTGGGAAACATCACAATACACGTTAACTAAGCATGGCAAGCTAGTTGCAGATAGCACGAAAACCATCAGGTAATAACTTAAATAGAACACCGTATAATAATTAAACAACATTAAGTTCCATTCATTAATAAGAAAGTTGCATACATCTTCATAAGGTTCATATAATACTTGAGTAAAACATGAAACTACTAACGAGATTACATAATGAAATCTAACACGATAGCCCTATGGTTATGGTGGGTAAATGATTATCATCAGGTGGGACATCTGATCCTTGAGCTCAGTTACCCGAGCATGGAGGGTATTCACTTTCCTTATCAGTTCCTCGACGACGGGGGATGCTGGTAGGGCAGGTGGTGCAGATGGTGCAGGTGACGCCGGTGGTGCAGATGGTGCAGGTGACACCGGTGGTGCAGATGGTCTAGATAATGTAGATGTAGCACTGGAAGTAGATGGCACAGTGCGGGCGGTCTTACGCACGAATGGATCAGCGGGATAGGGCACAACTCGCTTGCCGGCGGTGACTCTAACCAATAGTCCACGTGTGTTCATGAACTGCTTACCTCCGTTAACCCCTGGAATAACAGTACCATCGAAACGATACCGGTTCTTCGGCGGGGTAGAGGGCGGCTGCACGGGCTCCTCCTCAGGGTCCTCCTCAGAATCCTCCTCGGGATCCTCCTCGCCGGTGTCATCGGATGATGAATCGTCTGAATCATCTGAGGGTGGATGTGCCTGGCCGGTGGTCATAAGTCGGTATCTGAAAGGTGGATTCGGTACAACACGTCCATCAGCAGTGCGTCTAGCCCAATGTCCATGCTCGTTACGGAAAGGACCGTCTCCATTTCTCCCAGGAATCACAGTACCACCGGAATGGTGCTGTGGCTCCGGGAGTCTAGGGCTGGGTGGTGCTGGAATCATCTCGGGATCCTCTTCTCCGTCTGTGACATCCATCAGGTCAAGCACGAGTCCACTAGAAGGCGAATCGCCAGAGTCGTCGAAGGGTAGCGATGAATCAGCAATAATCGTAGGCGAGGCAACAGTCGTATCTGAGTCACTCTCGAAGTCAAAGGTCATGGGCAGCATGTCTGACATCTGAACAAGGAAAAATAACTTTTTCCATGTCAGTAAGACATATAGCAAGCACATAATCAGGCACTACAACAACCTAGATCATCTACCGCAGTACATAGCATGGCAATAATCAACAGTACTAAACAAAGTAACATGCAATCGAAAGAAGACAGTAGCATGCAGTAACGAGGATAAGCAATAGCATACAGCAAGTTCACATAGCAGTAAGGGTAATCAGTAGCATGCAGCAAGATCATACGGCAGTATAAGTAAGCTGTAACATGCAGCAATAGTAAGCAGTAACAAGTAAACGAGCAAGTTATAGATTAGTCCTATTAGTGAATCCTACTCGGTCTAGTCTAGACTCACTAATGCAACCTAATTCCCTACAACCAATGCTCTGATACCAAATGTGACGCCCCGTACAAAACCATCGTGTACGATTCGTCAACAACAGGATCTTTACATGGTCAAACACTATATGTTGTTTGAAAACCAGTTTTGCATTCATAAAAAGATAGCGTTTACAAAAGATAACTTGACACAGAGGTCATTACAAAGCCATTATTCAAATAACATAAGTTGTGAATGCAAGATAAAAGTTTCATGATTGAGACATCTCTAAGTAATGCAGCGAAAATCTAATATAGCAGGTCCATAACAGCAAGTCTATAACACCAAGACAGCAAGTCTAACAGTAGAAGCAACATCGTCTAAGCACCTGAGAAATACACGCTTAAAAGTCAACACGAATGTTGGTGAGCTATAGTTTTTTTGTTCCAGTAATGTAATGTAGACCACGAGATTTCGTATTCAAAACAGTATGAAAATTATATGCTTATCCGTGGGCACCCGGTAACTAACTTAACTTAATAATAATACCCCCTTAAAAGTACACTTGGCGAGTGCGTATGTCCTCGAAGTATTCAACACCCGTTGAATGCTAGTGCGACTAGCCCGAGTGGGGTTGTCAAATCCTATGGATCCATATCTAATATTTGCGTTCACCGGTTCAAAAACTAATGATTAAACGTTACCGTGCTAAGGGGAATCTTTGTGATGTTATATCACCCACACATATATAAAGTTTAAGTACTCGTGTCTAGTATGTAAAAACATAAAAATTGCATGTATTCTCAGTCCCAAAAATAGTAAAGTAAAAAAGGGAAGCTATAACTCACAGTGAATAAGCAGTAAAAGTCGATATGCAAAGTATGCAAGTAGTAAGTAGGTCCGTGTGACGATCCGTCCAAATCCCTTTGGACAAATACATCATTCATCGATTTCACAGTGAGGTATTGACCTCTACATGATACGTTTTGTAAACATTGCATTCTTTTGAAAAGGCACACCATAATTGAATATCAAATTCCAATGTTTTTGATGTTTGATGATTTCTACATATAGACAATCACCGTAATTAATAGTTTACAATACTACATCCGTTGATAATGCAGTCAAAATAAGATACATGGTGATGATTTTGTGAATGCAACGTTATCTCGAATAAAGCATGTATGACTCCATGCACATAGCTTGTATCACATACAAGCAAACAGCGGAAGACTTCTAGGAACCTAAGAATAAACATGCTTAAAAGTGTCAACACAAAGGTTGGTGAGTTCATAGTTTTAATGTTGCGCATAATCTGTATATAAAGGTGGATCACAAGATTTCAGTTGTTTCATCCAGAAACGTTTATCAAAATATTCTACAAGATTGAGCACCCTGGTAACTAAGCTTTAACGTTATAATAAGTACCCCTGTTTTAACATACATGCAACCAACATGTACAATACACGCAATCCAACATGTACTAAACTTAAATAGTATACATCTGTTTTATAGTTCAGGCTAGGGTTTCTATACCTGGAACAGACGGGGATGTCAAGCCCTATGGATCCATATATAACTACTCGCGCCCACCAGTTCTTATAACCGGCATTTACTAGTTACCAAAGCTAAGGGATTTTTGGTTCATACTCGGTGTAGAATTTAGTATGTACTTGTATCCATTGCGTTTAAAATAAAGTGCATGTATTCTCAGCCCAAAAATATAGATTGCAAAGGCAATTAAAAAGGGAGCAAATGAAACTCACTATACTGTATTTCGTAGCAATTATGCATATGACGGCACTGAACAAGTGCAGGGTTGGCCTCGGATTCACGAACCTATATTAGTATATGTTAATCAATAACTGTCTAACAAGCTAGGTCAGGTCATAGTGTATCACAATCCTAATGCTCGAGATCGACATACAAAAGTTATCAAAAGTTATTTCAAAAAGTCAATTTTGACAATTGTTCAACGAGACGTGCCTTATATAAGGATTCATTTACTCGGCTGGTAATATTTAAAAATCCACTTTATCAATCTCATAAACAAGTTGTTTAAATATTAATTGCAGATTGAAAAGCAATTTCAATTAACGTAAATCATAATTCAGTTGACCATAGCTTTTAATTCGTTCATCGAAATTACGCAATTTCTAAATGAAAAGTTATTAATTTTTCGCCAGCTTTCCAATAACATGCATATCATATACTTTTTATCAGTAGTATATGTATTAAATTCGTGATTCATCATAAACTATCTAACGACACGATTTAGCATACAAGCATGCACAAACATATATACTCGAGCACTAGACATGGATACACTTATTAATATATAAAAGATAAGATATGAATGCTCACGTATCAATATTATGATTCAATATTGCAGGAAAGTACGTAGACGCAACAGAGATGATAAATACTAGGTTTAACTTGCGAACAATACCCATGAACATTACCCATAACCTCCATAGCTATAACCCATAGTTTCCTTAGCTCTATCCCGCTCGAAAACCCATTTTGAAAGTGATCCGCTCATGACATCGTCGTAGTATTTTATGTATAATATTACTAATAAAAATAATAAGATTAATAATAATATTAACCTTAATAATAATAATAATAATAATAATAATAATAATAATAATAATAATAATAATAATGATAATAATAATAATAATAATAATAATAATAATAATAATAATAATAATAATAATAATATATGTATAACGAGAGAGATTGAGAGTTAATTTGGTGAATTGAATCGCAGAAGAGCTCGAGCTTTATAGTCCCGATTTGTGACCCACAGCTCCGCGATTGCGGCCTCTTTCTCCCTATAACCTCCGCGATCGCGGAGGTTCATTTTTCAAATCATGCACGTTTTGGTTTCTAGCTCGTCGACATATTTATATATAATATATATAATATATTTAATTTATATTAATTAATTATATATTATATTATATTCTCGTGCATAGTTGACTTGTAATTTTTGTTCCGATGAGTCGTACGTCGTCACTCGACTTATGTCCCGGTTCTGGTTTTTCGAACATCCTCTCGTACACTGAGAAAACTTGTACTTTACGTTTTGCGACTCGTACCTTTGTCAAAATATAGACTTAAATTATCTATAAACTATACCACTTGAAATATAACTTATACATTTGAGTGTTTTGGTCATTAGCTTCTATAAATCATCGTCTTGTTATTTACCAATATTATAGTATTATCAAATGTTTTATAATCAACTTAATATATATTATTTAAAAACACATTTTTTTAAAAAAAACACAACGCAAGTTATTCAAACAATTAATATCCAACTTATCATAAATATTCACATAGATATTTAAACCAATAAGTTTAATGCACAGTATCATATACTTAATACTTTGTTACGCTTTCAAGTTATAGTATATATATGTATCGATTTACACATAATTGTTCGTGAATCATCAAGAACAGTCGAAGGGTATTTGAATAGTTCAAAAATTTTGAGATTCAACTTTACAGACTTTGCTTATCGTGTCGAAAACATATAAATATCTACTTTAAATTTGATCGGAAATTTCCGGGTTGTCACAGTACCTACCCGTTAAAGAAATTTCGTCCCGAAATTTGATTGGGATGATCATGGCGGACAATAATATGTTTTCATGACGCATACGAGCTGAAAATTAGAGTTTTATCATCATTGAGTAGTATAGATAAAACAATTCGATTTTGTGAAGAGTACGAGTGAAGTTATCACAAAAGAGTGAAATGAATAAATGTAGATTCGTCATATCTTTTGACGTAGATAGGATTGATTTCCAGAGTTCAAGGAATTTAGGGAAAAATCTTCGTAATAAGATTTGATTCTTCGGTAATTAAGGAAATTAGGATCTTCTTTGATTAAATGCGGTAACCTATCATGATTGCTCTGTCAGATTTTTCGCTATAAATCCACTCCCTTCATTTCTTTATTTCCACAGCTCACCTTCTATTCTTCCTCCCTTAACTCATACTTTAAAGTATTCGTCAATATGATTCATCCAGTTCTGATTCTAGATATACTCCTAACTTTCATATCTATCATTCTTCTTTTTCATCTGCCGCCGGAGGAATCTAGTCACTTTTACAATACTCTTGGCTTTATAGTGTTTTTAGTTCTCCCGTGTCTTTACGTTGCAATACTTATTGATATACACGGTTTGTAATTTATGTGTTGTCGTCAGGCTTTATATCTTTCCTTATTTTTCAGAGTCCCTGCTTCTGTCTTTCTATAATCATCGACATCCACAGTTAATGCTCTTTCCTTTTTGCTGCAATTTATACCCCCATTTTTATTTCGGAGCCTCATGCTCTGTTTTCTCTTCTATCCATTAAGCACCGCATGTAATGATCCAGAATTCGCAGATATGAATTTCGGAATGAACATAGTTAATGTTCTAAGAAGGAAATTGTAATGGCACGATCTTGATTTGTCAAATTACTAGAATACCTCGGAAAAGGCCGAATCATCAAGAAAAATATTTTCTTGATATGTTTAGAGTTTAAGTAGAATACAAGAGTCGTGTAACATGGCACATGATGACGTTATTATCTGTGAATCATCATGTTCCATTTAGAAACTCAGCATGACTTACTGTAATATAATCACGTTGATCAAGTGTCATTATATTATACTAACTCATGCTTCAGTTCCCAACACTACTTCAAAAACATTCATATTTTAAATTCGAATTTTCAGAATTTAGAAACTAAAACAGTTTCTTTTATGATGTTATACAAATAACGCGAAGAGATAATTGATTTCAGATAAGAAGAGTTATGAAAATATCTTCAGAAATATCTAAGATATTTATAATAAAAGATATGATAATATCTTAGAATATCTAAGATCAGATGATGATGAAGAATATTGTCCGCAAGGGTTTAGAGTCAGGAGCAAGGTATTCGTTAATGACTTTAGCAGACACTGAATCATTTGGATTCTTTGAAGGCAGGTTTAGTCTTTGTGATTTGTCCACAGCCTCCTTCATAGTTTGCTCAATCCGTTTTCCAGTTCCAAATCTTCTCTTTTTTCTGAGCTTTTCCAACACCTTATTCTTTATCATCAAACTTTTTACTGTTAAGATCGTTTACAATTTTTGTTACTTCATCAGCATTTTTCAAAATTTCGAGAACTAGTTCGTAGTTCAGGATGTTTTTCAGAAACTTTACATTCGAAGTATGTAAGTCCAGGAGATAGACGTTATATATACACATATAACTGTTGGCGTAGAATTGCTGCGATATTCGAGAATAATGATTGAAGCTTTTTGGTATGACAATTACTGTTACAAGATGCAGATGAGTACATGATAGGGTTTCAATGAATATAATGATTTTTCGGACAGTCAAAGATCAATGAAGTTGTTGATAGTTTTACTGCTAATGTGGTGGGATATAAACGGTTCTTCGGTAACGATGACGAAGGGCAAACTTATATATCAAAGTTATAATAAGGCTTATTCGAATGGAAGGTCGATGTTGATTTGCTGGAGATGTGATAAAGCTGGCTAATTTTGAAAAGGGATTGCAAGGTTATTTTCGGTAATAACAACGCCAATGGATCACAGATTCATGTTAAACTTCTACTTAGGTTCTGGGAGTTTTCCAGGTGCATGACTATATGCATAAGTCTTTCCGTTTGTAGGTAACGTGTAGTTGATCATCCTCTCGGTTGTTTCTTAATTGAGATGTTTTCAAGAATTATCAGGGTTTGAACGCAGATTGTAATCGTCATATGATGTTCATAATTATTTTTTTTCTGGGTTTTATGAATAGGAGTGATGTTCTAGCATAGTTTTGAAATCAAAGTACAGCTTTGAAAGATGTAGGGATCTAAGAGTGATGATATCAGTTATATCTCAACTTGGATTCTGATATGTTAAAATCAGAATATGTAATTGAATTTGAATGAGTATGGTTGTTTTGATTTCTATGAAAGAATATATCTCGTTATGAAAGTAGTGAGTATAGTTGATGATTTGTTGAATCAGAATCGAAGAATGTAACATATTAATTGTGAATTTATATATCTCTCGGGTATTACCTACCCGTTAAAATATTCTCATCATTAACAGTTTGTACAAAAGAATTTCCTTAATTACAATCTTTATGAAAATATACCTACATATATATTTTCTTTCGATGTAATCATGGATTTAATGAGTTAACATAATATTAATCTCATCTGGTTTTCGACTAGGACTAGAATATATAATCTCTAAAACTTTAGATATTACTTAATCGACGTAGAATATTTCTTCAATGAAGTTATGAATTAATACTTCATCGTTTGTTGTTGTTGGTATTCCTTGGTACCTACAGTGCGTATGATGTTGATGCTCAAGGTACAATTTGTGATGTTGAGGTGTGAGATGCGGATGTTGTTGTTGGTGGCGGTAATGATACTGTTGGTGTTGTTGATGGTGGTACTGCTGATGCCGGTGATGCTGCTGGTGCTTGTAACCTTTGAACCATATTTTCCAAAGCCACTACCCGAGCGCGAAGCTCGTTGACTTCTTCTATTACACCAGGGTGATTGTCGATTCAGATGAATGGACGAATAGGATCTAGAATTTGAGATAGTATATAATCATGACAAGATAATCTGGAAATGAGAGAGAAAATGGTATTACGAACAGGTTCGCCGGTAAGTGCTTCAAGTTCTTCGCCAACAGGGGAATGTGGTGGATGGAAGGGATCGCCTTCTTTTTATCTCCAATGATTAAGTAGACTATGAACCCATCTCCAGTTCATCCAGAATAGATGATGGCTAATTGGTTGATCCATTCCGGTCACACTGCTTTCGGAGCTTGAGTGGAAATCCATATTGGAATAGTTGTCGGAATCTAAGGAATTAGAACTAGATGCGGAATTCATCTTACACGGTTAGATAAAGGATTTTCGATATGAAATGATTTTTGGATATCGGATGATATTCTAATTACATAGAATACCTATATATAGTACATGAGATCCCGCAAATTAGGAGGTACTTTCGAAAGATGTCAGGCAAAGTTTACAGTAACAGATATGCTAAGATATGAATTTTGTCTATACACTATTCATGCAATCAATGCAGTAAAACGTGTCTAGACTAAGAATGATAAGCAGGTAATTTCCGACAAGAAATGATAAGCAAAATTTTTGACATGCAGACACGGTCGAAGTCCAGACTTACTAATGCATCCTAACAACTATCAGTTAGACACACTAATGCAAGACCTGGTTCGCTAGGACCAACACTCTGATACCAACTGTGACGATCCGTCCAAATCCCTTTGGACGAATACATCGTTCATCGATTTCACAGTGAGGTACTGACCTCTACATGATACGTTTTGTAAACATTGCATTCTTTTGAAAAGGCACACCATAATTGAATATTAAATTCCAAGGTTTTTAACGTTTGATGATTTCTACATATAGACAATCACCGTAATTAATAGTTTACAATACTACATCCGTTGATAATGCAGTCAAAATAAGATACATGGTGATGATTTTGTGAATGCAACATTTTCTCGAATAAAGCATGTATGACTCCTTGCACATAGCTTGTATCACATATAAGCAAACAGCGGAAGACTTCTAGGAACCTGGGAATAAACATGCTTAAAAGTGTCAACACAAAGGTTGGTGAGTTCATAGTTTTAATGTTGCGCATAATCTGTATATAAAGGTGGATCACAAGATTTCAGTTGTTTCATCCAGAAACGTTTATCAAAATATTCTACAAGATTGAGCACCCTGGTAACTAAGCTTTAACATTATAATAAGTACCCCTATTTTAACATACATGCAACCAACATGTACAATACATGCAATCCAACGTGTACTAAACTCAAATAGTATACATCTGTTTTATAGTTCAGGCTAGGGTTTCTATACCTGGAACAGATGGGGATGTCAAGCCCTATGGATCCATATATAACTACTCGCGCCCACCAGTTCTTATAACCGGCAGTTACTACTTATCAAAGCTAAGGGATTTTCAGTTCAAACTCGGTGTAGAATTTAGTATGTACTTGTATCCATTGCGTTTAAAATAAAGTGCATGTATTCTCAGCCCAAAAATATAGATTGCAAAGGCAATTAAAAAGGGAGCAAATGAAACTCACTATACTGTATTTCGTAGCAATTATGCATATGACGGCACATAACAAGTGCAGGGTTGGCCTCGAATTCACGAAACTATATCAGTATATGATAATCAATATGAAATGTCCCGTTCATATTGATTATAAACGTTCCAAATTAATTGATTTCGTCGCGAGGTTTTGACCTCTATATGAGACGTTTTTCAAAGACTGCATTCATTTTAAAAAAAAATCATAACCTTTATTTTATTGATAAAAGTTTAAAAAGCATTACGTAGATTATCAAATAATGATAATCTAAAATATACCATTTACACAGGACCATTACATAATGGTTTACAATATGAATATATTACATCAAAAATAAGTTTCTTGAATGCAGTTTTACATAATATCATACAAGCATGGACTCCAAATCTTGTCCTTATTTTAGTATGCAACAGCGAAAGCTCTTAATAATCACCTGAGAATAAACATGCTTAAAACGTCAACAAAAATGTTGGTGAGTTATAGGTTTAACCTATATATTATCAAATCATAATAATAGACCACAAGATTTCATATTTCAATACACATCCCATACATAGAGATAAAAAAATCATTCATATGGTGAACACCTGGTAACCGACATTAACAAGATGCATATAAGAATATCCCCATCATTCCGGGACATCCATCGGACATAATATAAAAACTCGAAGTACTAAAGCATCCGGTTCTTTAGATGGGGTTTGTTAGGCCTAATAGATCTATCTTTAGGATTCGCGTCAATTAGGCGTGCACTAATTCTCAAAATTAGTGATGTTCCCTAATTCTTTGGCTACCAAGCAAAAAGGGGCATATTCGGCTTCGATCATTCAACCATAGAAAGTAGTTTCATGTACTTGTGTCTATTTTGTAAAACATTTATAAAGTTGTATGTATTCTCATCCCAAAAATATTAGATTTTAAAAGTGGGACTATAACTCACTCTCACAGATTTTTACTTCGTCGGGAAGTAAGACTTGGCTACTGGTCGATTCACGAACCTATAACAAATATGTACATATATATCAAAGTATGTTCAAAATATATTTACAACATTTCTAATACGTTTTAATGTTTTAAGTTTATTAAGTCAGTTGTCCTCGTTAGTAACCTACAACTAGTTGTCCATAGTTAGATGTATAGAAATAAATTGATATATATTATCTTGAATCAATCCACGACCCAGTGTATACACGTCTCAGGCTAGATCACAACTCAAAGTATATATATTTTTGAAATCAACCTCAACCCTGTATAGCTAACTCCAACATTACTGCATATAGAGTGTCTATGGTTGTTCCAAATAATATATATACATGGGTCGATATGATATGTCAAAACATTTGCATACGTATCTATTTTATCCCAAGATTACATAATATATTAGAATACATGTATTATACAATATAAGTTAGCTAGGATATGATTAATATAGATTTGTTACCAATTTTCACGTAGCTACAACAAGTAAAAATATCCAATCTTGTTTTACCCATAACTTCTTCGTTTTAAATCCGTTTTGAGTGAATCCAATTGCTATGGTTTCATATTGAACTTAAGTTTATGAATCTATACAGAAAAAGAATAATTTTATAGTCAAAAATACAGGTTACAAGTCGTTTTTGTAAAGGTAGTCATTTCAGTCTAAAGAACGACGTCTAGATGACCATTTTGGAAAACATACTTCCACTTTGAGTTTAATCATGATTTTTGGATATAGTTTCATGTTCATAAAAAAATCATTTTCCCAGAAGAACAACTTTTAAATCAAAGTTTATCATAGTTTTTAATTAACTAACCCAAAACAGCCCGCGGTGTTACTACGACGGCGTAAATCCGGTTTTACGGTGTTTTTCGTGTTTCCAGGTTTTAAATCATTAACTTAGCATATCATATAGATATAGAACATGTGTTTAGTTGATTTTAAAAGTCAAGTTAGAAGGATTAACTTTTGTTTGCGAACAAGTTTAGAATTAACTAAACTATGTTCTAGTAATTTCAAGTTTAAACCTTCGAATAAGGTAGTTTTATATATATGAATCGAATGATGTTATGAACATTATTACTACCTTAGATTTTGTGGATAAACCTACTGGAAATGAGAAAAATAGATCTAGCTTCAAAGGATCCTTGGATGGCTTGAAAGTTCTTGAAGCAGAATCATGACACGAAAACAAGTTCAAGTAAGATTTTCACTCGAAAAAAGATTGTTATAGTTATAGAAATTGAATCAAAGTTTGAATATGAGTATTACCTTATATTAGAAAGATATCTTACTGTAAATAAGAAAGATTTCTTGAGGTTGGATGATCACTTTACAAGATTGGAAGTAAGCTAGCAAACTTGGAAGTATTCTTGATTTTATGAAACTAGAACTTATAGAATTTATGAAGAACACTTAGAACTTGAAGATAGAACTTGAGAGAGATCAATTAGATGAAGAAAATTGAAGAATGAAAGTGTTTGTAGGGGTTTTTGGTCATTGGTATATGGATTAGATATAAAGGATGTGTAATTTTGTTTACATGTAAATAAGTCATGAATGATTACTAATATTTTTGTAATTTTATGAGATATTTCATGCTAGTTGCCAAATAATGGTTCCCACATGTGTTAGGTGACTCACATGGGCTACTAAGAGCTGATCATTGGAGTGTATATACCAATAGTACATACATCTAAAAGCTGTGTATTGTACGAGTACAAATACGGGTGAATACGAGTAGAATTGTTGATGAAACTGAACGAGGATGTAATTGTAAGCATTTTTGTTAAGTAGAAGTATTTTGATAAGTGTCTTGAAGTCTTTCAAAAGTGTATGAATACATATTAAAACACTACATGTATATACATTTTTACTGAGTTGTTAAGTCATTGTTAGTCGTTACATGTGAATGTTGTTTTGAAACCTTTAGGTTAACGATCCTGTTAAGTGTTGTTAACCCATTGTTTATTATATCAAATGAGATGTTAAATTATTACATTATCATTATATTATGATATATTAATATATCTTAATATGATATATATACAATTAAATGTCGTTACAACGTTAATCGTTACATATATGTCTCGTTTCGAAATCATTAAGTTAGTAGTCTTGTTTTTACATATGTAGTTCATTATTAATATACTTAATGATATGTTTACTTATCATAATACCATGTTAACTATATATATATATATATATATATATATATATATATATATATATATATATATATATATATCCATATATATGACATCATATAGTTTTTAAAGTTTTAACGTTCGTGAATCACCGGTCAACTTGGGTGGTCAATTGTCTATATGAAACCTATTTTAATTAATCAAGTATTAACAAGTTTGATTGATTAACATGTTGAAAACACTTAATCATGTAAATAACAATTTCATTTAATATATATAAACATGGAAAAGTTCGGGTCACTACAGTACCTACCCGTTAAATAAATTTCGTCCCGAAATTTTAAGCAGTTGGAGGTGTTGACGTATCTTCTGGAAATAAGTGCGGGTATTTCTTCTTCATCTAATCTTCTCATTCCCAGGTGAACTCGGGTCCTCTACGAGCATTCCATCAAACTTTAACAATTGGTATCTTGTTTTGCTTAATTCTTTTAACCTCACGATCCATTATTTCGACGGGTTCTTCTACGAATTGAAGTTTTTCGTTGATTTGGATTTCGTCTAATGGAATAGTGAGATCTTCTTTAGCAAAACATTTCTTCAAATTTGAGACGTGGAAAGTGTTATGTACAGCCGCGAGTTGTTGTGGTAATTCATGTCGGTAAGCTACTGGTCCGACACGATCAATAATCTTGAATGGTCCTATATACCTTGGATTTAATTTCCCTCGTTTATCAAATCGAACAACGCTTTTCCAAGGTGCAACCTTAAGCATGACCATCTCTCCAATTTCAAATTCTATATCTTTTCTTTTAATGTCGGCGTAGCTCTTTTGTCGACTTTGGGCGGTTTTCAACCGTTGTTGAATTTGGATGATCTTCTCGGTAGTTTCTTGTATTATCTCCGGACCAGTAATCTGTCTATCCCCCACTTCACTCTAATAAATCGGAGACCTGCACTTTCTACCATAAAGTGCTTCAAACGGCGCCATCTCAATGCTTGAATGGTAGCTGTTGTTGTAGGAAAATTCTGCTAATGGTAGATGTCGATCCCAACTATTTTTGAAATCAATAACACATGCTCGTTGCATGTCTTCAAGCGTTTGTATCGTCCTTTCGCTCTGCCCATCAGTTTGTGGATGATAGGCAGTACTCATGTCTAGACGAGTTCCTAATGCTTGCTGTAATGTCTGCCAGAATCTTGAAATAAATCTGCCATCCCTATCAGAGATAATAGAGATTGGTATTCCATGTCTGGAGACGACTTCCTTCAAATACAGTCGTGCTAACTTCTCCATCTTGTCATCTTCTCTTATTGGCAGGAAGTGTGCTGATTTGGTGAGACGATCAACTATTACCCAAATAGTATCAAAACCACTTGCAGTCCTTGGCAATTTAGTGATGAAATCTATGGTAATGTTTTCCCATTTCCATTCTGGGATTTCGGGTTGTTGAAGTAGACCTGATGTTTTCTAATGCTCAGCTTTGACCTTAGAACACGTCAAACATTCCCCTACATATTTAGCAACATCGGCTTTCATACCTGGCCACCAAAAATATTTCTTGAGATCTTTGTACATCTTCCCCGTTCCAGGATGTATTGAGTATCTGGTTTTATGAGCTTCTCTAAGTACCATTTCTCTCATATCTTCAAATTTTGGTACCCAAATTCTTTCAGCCCTATACCGGGTTCCGTCTTCCCGAATATTAAGATGCTTCTCCGATCCTTTGGGTATTTCATCCTTTAAATTTCCTTTTTTTAAAACTCCCTGTTGCGCCTCCTTTATTTGAATAGTAAGGTTATTGTGAATCATTATATTCATAGCTTTTACTCGAATGGGTTCTCTGTCCTTTCTACTCAAAGCGTCAGCTACCACATTTTCCTTCCCCTGGTGGTAACGAATCTCAAAGTCATAATCATTCAACAATTCAATCCACCTGCACTGCATCATGTTCAGTTGTTTCTGATTAAATATATGTTGAAGGCTTTTGTGGTCGGTATATATAATACTTTTGACCCCATATAAGTAGTTCCTCCAAGTCTTTAATGCAAAAACAACCGCGCCTAATTCCAAATCATGCGTCGTATAATTCTGCTCGTGAATCTTCAATTTTCTAGAAGCATAAGCAATTACCTTAGTTCGTTGCATTAATACACAACCGAGACCTTGCTTGGAAGCATCACAATATATCACAAAATCATCATTCCCTTCAGGTAATGACAATATAGGTGCCGTAGTTAACTTTTTCTTTAACAATTGAAACGCTTTCTCTTGTTCATCCTTCCATTCAAATTTCCTCCCTTTATGCGTTAATGCAATCAAGGGTTTTGCTATTCTGGAAAAATCTTGGATGAACCTCCTGTAGTAACCAGCTAGTCCTAAAAATTGGCGTATATGCTTCGGAGTTTTCGGGGTTTCCCATTTTTCAATTATTTCAATCTTTGCTGGATCCACCTGAATACCTTCTTTATTCACTATGTGACCGAGGAATTGAACTTCTTCCAACCAAAATGCACACTTTGAAAACTTACCGTACAGTTTTTCTTTTCTCAGCAACTCTAGTACTTTTCTTAAATGTTCTTCATGCTCTTGATCATTCTTCGAGTAAATAAGTATGTCATCGATGAAAACAATGACAAACTTGTCAAGATATGGCCCACACACTCGGTTCATGAGGTTCATGAACACAGCTGGTGCATTCGTCAATCCAAACGGCATAACCATAAACTCGTAATGACTGTAACGCGTCCTAAAAGCAGTCTTTGAAATATCATCCTCCTTCACCCGCATTTGATGATACCCAGAACGTAAATCAATCTTCGAATAAACTGACGAGCCTTGTAGTTGATCAAATAAGTCATCGATTCTCGATAGTGGGTAGCGGTTCTTGATGGTAAGTTTGTTCAACTCTCGGTAGTCAATACACAACCTAAATGTATCATCCTTCTTCTTGACAAACAAAACAGGAGCTCCCCACGGTGATATGCTTGGTTGAATGAAACCACGCTCTAAAAGTTCTTGTAATTGGCTCTAAAGTTCCTTTATTTCGCTAGGTGCGAGTCTGTATGGAGCACGAGCTATTGGTGCAGCTCCCGGTACAAGGTCTATTTGAAATTCAACGGATCGGTGTGGAGGTAGTCCCGGTAATTCTTTCGGAAATACATCGGGAAATTCATTTGTGACGGGAACATCATTGATGTTCTTTTCTTCAGAATTGACTTTCTCGACGTGTACTAGCACAGCATAGCAACCTTTTCTTATTAGTTTTTGTGCCTTCAGGTTACTAATAAGATTTAACTTCGCGTTGCTCTTTTCTCCGTACACCATTAAGGGTTTTTCTTTTTCTCGTATAATGCGATTTGCATTTTTGTAACAAACGATCTCTGCTTTCACTTTTTTCAACCAGTCCATACCGATTATCACATCAAAACTCCCTAACTCTAGTGGTATCAAGTCAATCTTAAATGTTTCACTAACCAGTTTAATTTCTCGATTTCGACATATATTATCTGCTGTAATTAATTTACCATTTGCTAATTCGAGTAAAAATTTATTATCCAAGGACGTCGGTGAGCAACTTAGTTTAGCACAAAAATCTCTACTCATATAGCTTCTATCCGCACCCGAATCAAATAAAACATAAGCAGATTTATTGTCAATGAGAAACGTGCCCGTAACAAGCTCCGGGTCTTCCTGCACTTCTGCCTTATAATATTGAAAACTCTTCTGCGGCCCTGCCCATTAGTATTCCCCTGATTTGGGCAATTTTTAATAATGTGGCCCGATTTTCCACATTTATAACAGAATACGTTGGCAGTACTTGCTCCGACACTACTTGTTCCGACATTACTCGTTCCGGCATTATTTGTTCCTTTAGTTCTGTTATACATTGGTCCGTAGACCTCACACTTTATCGCGCTATGACCATTTCTTTTACACCTGTTGCAAAATGTTGTGCAGAACCCTGGGTGATTCTCTTCACACCTTTGGCATTGCTGTTTCTGATTATTGTTATTGTTGCGGTTGTTATTGTTGTTGGGACGATTATTGTAGTTGTTGTTGGGACGTTTGTTGAAGTTGTTGTTGCGATTGATGTTGCGGTTATTGGGATAGTTATTGGGATTGTGGTTGTGATTGTTGTTGCTGTATTGGTGACTTTTTTTTATTGTTTTCCTCCCACTTTCTCTTGACTTGTTTCATGTTAGCCTCTTCGGTCGTCTGTTCCTTAATCCTTCCTTCAATCTGGTTCACTAATTTGTGATCCATTCGACTTGCCTTTTGTATGGAGGCGGGCTCGTGTGAACTCACATCTTCTTGAATTCTTTCCGGTAACCCTTTTACAAATGCGTCGATCTTCTCTTCTTCGTCTTCGAACATTCTGGGACACAATAGGCACAATTCTGTGAATCGTCGTTCGTACGTGGTGATATCAAAACCTTGCGTTCGTAATCCTCTAAGCTCCACCTTGAGCTTATTGACCTCGTTTCTGGGACGATACTGCTCGTTCATCAATTGCGTGAATGCTGACCATGGTAGTGCGTAAGCAGCATCTTGTCCTACCTGCTCGAGATAGGTATTCCACCATGTTAACGCCGTACCTGTGAAGGTATGCGTAGCGTACTTAACTTTGTCCTCTTCAGTACACTTACTTATGGCAAACACCGATTCGACCTTCTCGGTCCACCGTTTCAATCCAATTAGTCCTTCGGTTCCATCAAATTTCAAAGGTTTGCAGGCAGTGAATTCTTTGTAGGAGCATCCTACATGATTTCTTGCGGAATTAGTTCCACTGCTAGATCCAGAGTTATTGTTATTTTGCATTGCAGCCTGCACTGCGGCTATGTTTGCTGCAAGGAAAACACAGAAGTCTTCCTCACTCATGTTCAAGTTCTGACGAGTTGCCGGTGCCATTTCCTTCAAAAATAGCCAAAAGAATTGAGTTAATCATATAGAATTTAAGAGTACTCAATAGTATTTCGTAGCATTATATGAACTTATTTATAAAAGCTTTTTCTTCATATTAGCATTTTATAGTTTTAATTCGGGTAGTACCTACCCGTTAAGTTCATACTTACTAGCTACTATACAACTCAACTACTATGTTTCTATATGAAAAACTTATTACAATAAAATTTCGCGTTCAAACTTTATACAAAATATTACAACTTACAATACCGCTATAATACATATAGGATGAAATATAACACATAATAACATTGTTACTCGGCAGCTATAAAGGTAATTCTAGTTAATACGCAAGTTGTTCAGCAAAAGAAATAAAGACACGTAATTCATAAGTCCAGAAACAAGTCATGCATTCAGGTTTTACTAAGACGACTTCCCATCCTTGATCTTGTGGAAAATAACCGTTATGACCATTGGCTAGGCATCATGTTTTAATGTCATCAAAAGGACGAGGGTTTCGTAATGTCCAACAGCCCCGTAATAATCTAAAAACCTTGTTTCTCACCCCAACTACTGAATCCGTCACTTGTGGGAAGGTTTTATTTAAAAGCTGCAATCCGATTTTCTTTTTCTCACTTTGGTAAGAAGTGAACATCACTAACCCGTAAGCATAACATGCTTCTTTATGTTGCATGTTAGAAGCTCTTTCTAATTCACGAAATCCTATGTTGGGATATATGTTGAGTCAAAATAGGTTCTTAACCCGTAGCGTAAAATTGCATTTGGGTTCCCCGCATTTAACGCTTTAAAGAAAACACGGCGTAACTTACGGTCTCCCCAATATGATATACCCCATCTATCAAAGGAAAGCCATTTATAAACTAAGGCATTTCTGGAAAGTCTTTCAAATGTTTGATAAGTTAATTTCGCCATAACTAAATGTGCTGATGAATTCTGACCGACTCTAGACAAGATTTCCTCAATCATATCCTCTGGTAGGTCTTCTAAAATATTCGGTTGTCTACCTTTAACGTCCATATTGTTTTTATACTGTAAAATAGACAAGGATTAGATTCGTAAAAGATAATTAACAAACAATACAAGCAATTTTTACATAGAACATAAAAGTACAAGCACACTACAATACATATAATACACAACATGATTACAACCCTCTAATCTGAATCACTGGTTTCTTCTTATTCGGATTTGGTTCGTTTTCCTAATTTTCTAGGAATATATGGTGTTCCCCTAATACGAGCCGTCGTTTTCCACAATGGTTTAGAAAAACCTGGTGGTTTAGAGGTTCCCGGGTCATTGTTACATTTTAGGAAATACGGATGTTGCCAATACATATAAAGTTCATCGGGGTTGGAATCGAGTTTCTCTATTTTTATACCTTTTCCCTTATTATTTTCTTTCGCTTTATTAAATTGGGTCGAGGTAATTTCTATAACATCATCGGAATCCTCATCGGGATCCGATTCATCGAAAAATTGATAATCTTCCCAATATTTTGCTTCCTCGGCGGAAACACCATTGACCATTATTAACTTTGGTCCGTTGGTTAAGGATTTTCTTTTATTTAATCGATTTATTATAGGTATCAATATTTCTTCCTCCGGAACCTCTTCTTCTTCCGGTTCCTCCTCTTCCGGTTCCTCCTCTTCCGGTTCCTCTTCGGGAATTTGTGAATCTTCCCAAAATATATTCGACTCTTCATTATTATTAGGTGAATCGATGGGATTTGTACTAGTGGTAGACATCTATCACACAATATCAAACACATTAAGAGGTTAATATATCACATAATATTTACATGTTAATAATATATAGTTTCCAACAAAAGTGTTAAGCAATCGTTTTTAAAGAAAACACGGTCGAAGTCCAGACTCACTAATGTATCCTAACAAACTCGATAAGACACACTAATACAAATTTATGGTTCTCTAAGACCAACGCTCGGATACCAACTGAAATGTCCCATTCATATTGATTATAAACGTTCCATATTAATTGATTTCATCGCGAGGTTTTGACCTCTATATGAGACGTTTTTCAAAGACTGCATTCATTTTAAAAAAAAATCATAACCTTTATTTTATCGATAAAGGTTTAAAAAGTATTACATAGATTATCAAATAATGATAATCTAAAATATACCGTTTACACACGACCATTACATAATGGTTTACAATATGAATATATTACATCAAAAATAAGTTTCTTGAATGCAGTTTTACATAATATCATACAAGCATGGACTCCAAATCTTGTCCTTATTTTAGTATGCAACAGCAGAAGCTCTTAACAATCACCTGAGAATAAACATGCTTAAAACGTCAACAAAAATGTTGGTTAGTTATAGGTTTAACCTATATATTATCAAATCATAATAATAGACCACAAGATTTCATATTTCAATACACATCCCATACATAGAGATAAAAAAATCATTCATATGGTGAACACCTGGTAACCGACATTAACAAGATGCATATAAGAATATCCCCATCATTCCGGGACATCCATCAGACATGATATAAAAACTCGAAGTACTAAAGCATCCGGTACTTTGGATGGGGTTTGTTAGGCCCAATAGATCTATCTTTAGGATTCGAGTCAATTAGGCGTGCACTAATTCTCAAAATTAGTGATGTTCCCTAATTCTTAGGCTACCAAGCAAAAAGGGGCATATTCGGCTTCGATCATTCAACCATAGAAAGTAGTTTCATGTACTTGTGTCTATTTTTTAAAACATTTATAAAGTTGCATGTATTCTCATCCCAAAAATATTAGATTTTAAAAGTGGGACTATAACTCAGTTTCACAGATTTTTACTTCGTCGGGAAGTAAGAATTGGCCACTGGTCGATTCACGAACCTATAACAAATATGTACATATATATCAAAGTATGTTCAAAATATATTTACAACATTTCTAATACGTTTTAATGTTTTAAGTTTATTAAGTCAGCTGTCCTCGTTAGTAACCTACAACTAGTTGTCCATAGTTAGATGTACAAAAATAAATTGATATATATTATCTTGAATCAATCCACGACCCAGTGAATACACGTCTCAGGCTAGATCACAACTCAAAGTATATATATTTTTGGAATCAACCTCAACCCTGTATAGCTAACTCCAACATTACTGCATATAGAGTGTCTATGGTTGTTCCAAATAATATATATACATGGGTCGATATGATATGTCAAAACATTTGCATACGTGTCTATGGTATCCCAAGATTACATAATATATTAGAATACATGTATTATATAATATAAGTTAGCTAGAATATGATTAATATAGATTTGTTACCAATTTTCACGTAGCTACAACAAGTAAAAATATCCAATCTTGTTTTACCCATAACTTATTCGTTTTAAATCCGTTTTGAGTGAATCAAATTGCTATGGTTTCATATTGAACTTAAGTTTATGAATCTATACATAAAAAGTATAAGTTTATAGTCGGAAATACAGGTTACAAGTCGTTTTTGTAAAGGTAGTCATTTCAATCGAAAGAACGACGTCTAGATGACCATTTTGGAAAACATACTTCCACTTTGAGTTTAATCATGATTTTTGGATATAGTTTCATGTTCATAAAAAAATCCTTTTCCCAGAAGAACAACTTTTAAATCAAAGTTTATCATAGTTTTTAATTAACTAACCCAAAACAGCCCGCGGTGTTACTACGACTGCGTAAATCCGGTTTTACGGTATTTTTCGTGTTTCCAGGTTTTAAATCATTAAGTTAGCATATTATATAGATATAGAACATGTGTTTAGTTGATTTTAAAAGTCAAGTTAGAAGGATTAACTTTTGTTTGCGAACAAGTTTAGAATTAACTAAACTATGTTCTAGTGATTTCAAGTTTAAACCTTCGAATAAGGTAGTTTTATATATATGAATCGAATGATGTTATGAACATCATTACTACCTCAAGTTTTGTGGATAAACCTACTAGAAATGAGAAAAATAGATCTAGCTTCAAAGGATCCTTGGATGGCTTGAAAGTTCTTGAAGCAGAATCATGACACGAGAACAAGTTCAAGTAAGATTTCCACTCGAAATAAGATTGTTATAGTTATAGAAATTGAATCAAAGTTTGAATATGAGTATTACCTTGTATTAGAAAGATATCTTACTGTAAATAAGAAAGATTTCTTGAGGTTGGATGATCACTTTACAAGATTGGAAGTAAGCTAGCAAACTTGGAAGTATTCTTGATTTTATGAAACTAGAACTTATAGAATTTATGAAGAACACTTAGAACTTGAAGATATAACTTGAGAGAGATCAATTAGATGAAGAAAATTGAAGAATGAAAGTGTTTATAGGTGTTTTTGGTCGTTGGTATATGGATTAGATATAAAGGATGTGTAATTTTGTTTACATGTAAATAAGTCATGAATGATTACAAATATTTGTAACATCCCAATTAATTAAGGTATTATTTTATGTAATTTTATTATTATATTTATAGATGGTATGATTTAGTAAAATAAATGGACAAGAGTTAATGTTTGTTAGTTAAGTTGGAAGGGACTAGAGATGAAAAGTTAGAATTAAGGACCTCCCATTATAGAGTTTTGGTGGGGAGGGTAGAAAGTGCAAATATGTCAAAGTTATTTTAATAAAAGAAGTAAAAATGCAGAATTTTTATTTAGTTGCAAAAAAATTACAGGAAGTGTTTGTGTGTGTGCTGCGTGTCGACACAACAAGGAGGAGGAAGAGGAGAACCTCAATTGATGAAATTGTGCCCATGCAATTATAAATTAGTGAAATCTAAGGCACTCTAATCACCCTAGCAAGTCTTAATTCTTCAAATTTCTCTTCTTTGTGCACAATTAGGGTTCTTGAACTCTTAAAGACAAGGTATGAATTTCTATGTCTATGTATTACTAATATTGGGTGTTTGTGATGAATCTTAAGCTTAAAATTTGTTGTATGTTGAAAATGTGCACACTTGAATGATTTAAAATGAAATTGTTAGTAATTGTGGAAGTAAGTTCATGAATGAACTTGCATTTTGAGTGTATGAGATGAATGTGGTGAATTTGGTGATGTTCAAGCTTAGAATCAAGTCATGCACACTAGGTGTTTGATGAAATGCCTCAATGAAATGTTTATGTGATTTAGTTACAAATTGTGAAGGAGAAAGTTTGTACATGAATTGTTGTTATTGTTATAAGTAATGAAATTTGGATAATTAATGATTTAGAGTTGCTAGTAATAAAAATGGATTTATGCACTTTTAATGTTTATTGAGATACTTGAAAGAATTGCAAGTTTGATTATAAGAGATGAACTAGAGATTTGTATGTTTAAGGAAATGATGTTGGCTTGATAATGTTGTTATATTGGAAAAGGTAAGTTAAAATGCTATGTATGTAAGTGTTTATGTGTGTATGGTAGTATGTAGGGTGTTAAGGCAATGTATAAGTGTATGAAGGTGTGAAAGTTTATGAATGTTGTAATTTTGATTGAGTTATGTTATTGATGAGATTAGCTCATGTATAGGTGCTAATCAAGGTAAAGGAGCCTCAAGTGATCAAGGAAATTCTTTTAATCAAGGTGAGTTTATAGGGGGTAAAATGGGCGGGTCAAGGGTGGCTTAGTGTTCTCGGATTGCATCCGTGCAAGAGAGTAATGACTGCACTAGATGAGTAGCTTAGATAGAATTATTAGGTTCACCTAATAATTGTATCTATGGTTGATGTGTAGCTTAGGCAAGATTATTACTTTGCTAGTAATCTTGCCTATGGTATGATTTAGCTTAGACACTTTAAGTGTCTATGTATGTTTATGAGAATGAGATGAGACTATGGTAGCTTAGGCATAAGAGTATGCCTATGGTTAGCTTAGACATGATTACTAGGGTTGGCCTAGTAATTTATGTCTATGGTAAGTGAAAGGACCCATCCTAATCCATCCGGACGAAGTCCATATCGATTATAAACGATTCACAACAGTTGATTACATCGCGAGGTACTTGACCTCTATATGATACATTTTACAAACATTGCATTCATTTTTGAAAAGGCAATCTTTCATTACATCGAAAGTTGACGGCGTGCATACCATTTTATAATATATCTAACTATAATTGACTTAATAATAATCTTGATGAACTCAACGACTCGAATGCAACGTCTTTTGAAATATGTCATGAATGACTCTAAGTAATATCTTTAAAATGAGCAATTGCACAGCGGAAGACTTCTTTCATATCTGAGAATAAACATGTTTTAAAGTGTCAACCAAAAGGTTGGTGAGTTCATTAGTTTAACATAAATAATCATTTCATACTTTTAATAGACCACAAGATTTCATATTTCCATTTCTCATAAACATACGTCCCATGCATAGAGACAAAAATATTATTCATATGGATTGAACACCTGGTAACCGACATTAACAACATGCATATATAAGAATATCCCCATCATTCCGGGATCCTCCTTCAGACATGATATAAATTTCGAAATACTAAAGCATCCGGTACTTTGGATGGGGCTTGTTGGGCCCGATAGATCTATCTTTAGAGTTCGCGTCAATTAGGGTGTCTGTTCCCTAATTCTTAGATTACCAGACTTAATAAAAAGGGGCATATTCGATTTCGATCATTCAACCATATAATGTAATTTCGATTGTCTATTTCGTAAAACATTTATAAAAATTGCGCATGTATTCTCAGTCCCAAAAATATATATTGCAAAGCATTTAAAAAGGGATTAATGAAACTCACGCATATAAATATTGTAAAACAGTTAATAAAGTATTTGCATGTATTCTCAGCCCAAAAATATAATGAGTAAAAAGGGAGCAAATGAAACTCACCAAATGTATTTTGTAGTAAAAATACATATGTCTATATTGTACAATGCAGGGTTAGCCTCGGATTCACAAACCCTTCTCGTCATCATAACGTCATTGAACTCAGATTATCATCATCATTTGTAAACCATTACTATCCTATCCATGATCACGTTCATAACCATCTAACATTATTTTCTTCGATTTTCTCCTAATCAAAATTGTAATCATAATCATAATCTTAATCCTCCTATCATCGTCATCATAATCTCATAATCCTACTCGCATCATTTTATCTTCGTCAACACAAAATCCATTTTATCATCATCTTTGTTTTTGTTTTCTATTATTATCATCTTTATGATCCTAATCCTCATTAACACATGATCTTCTAATCGTTCTCGTCATGCCCCATATATCACATAATCATTTAATCCTAATGATCCTGCATCACCTTCATTAAGGTTCATATCATCACGATATGAACACCCTATGTCTCGTCTATGATTCATCATCAAACATCTAATCTATGACATTCACCATTATCAAATATCTAATATAATTTAATCCCACTTATCATAAGTGCCTACTAATCATGTAACCTACTCCACCTTTTGTTATGATTTTTTTTATCCATCATGGTCCCATAAACAACTAATAAACATAGCAAACGTCCAAGTGGGTTTTAAATATGTTCCCAAAACATTTAACCAAGCCACTTTGTTTAGTATTCCAACATCTTTTCATTTTATTTTATTATATATGAAAGTAAGTTAGTGGGTGTGATAGTGGTTGTTGACTTTAAATGAAAGTATCATTTGGTTAATTTTCATGTGAAGAAGTGGATTTCGTGGTTTATGCTGCAGAGAGAGAGAGAGAGAAGACAAGAAGGAGATAAAAGGTGACGGTTTTGGTTGGTTTCCAATCATCAACAGAACAGTCGAATGATGAAATTAGTGATGTCGGTTCTTGGACAAGAAATAAGAAAGGGTAGAGCTTGTGGTGGTGTTGTAGCTGTAAGCGGAATTAAAAAGGGACGGTGGTGGTGGTTTGGGTCACGGTTTACAGCAGTAATAGTGGCCTAAGTAGTGAGGGTCTTCGGCCAATAAATCAATCAACAAGTAGCAGTAACCTGCGGTAGTCAAAGTGGTTAGTTGTTGATGGCTACAGTTGTGTTTTATCAACGGATAGTAACAGAAAATAAATATATATGGGTGTAGCAGCAGCGGTCTTAATAGTGGTTTAATGGTGGTGGTAATAGTGGTTTTAGAGTAGTAATAATATGGGTTGAAGTAGTGGTTGTCATCAAATAGAAGAAGAAAGAGATAATGAGGTGGTGGTAATTAAGGTGGTGAAGTGCTTGTGGTGGCAACGATGGGTGTTGTAACCGTGAGTGGTGGTGGTTCACCAAGGTGGTTCCGGTGACGGGTGATGAGAGGAATATAGATGATGAAAGAAAGATATAAGTATGCTATATTCTTATGTGTACCTATTTCTATGAATGTGTATGTATATGTAAGTATATATAATGCTATCGATGGTAATGGAATAATCAATTGGAACTATACCCAGTTGTTTTGCAGTGACTGAAATTGACACAAGTGGAGTAAAGAATAAAGAAAGGAAGATAAAGTTGATCTTGATATCTCCTTGAATTTGTTTGTATCGATGGTTTGATAATAACATGTAACAAACTGGGGACAGGAATAAAAGTCATATACAGTGAAACCGATTTAGATTCCTTCTCTGATTAAGTATTAATTTTAGTAAATATAATTACATTAAATAATAATAATACTTTGAATATTATTAATAATACTAAAAATAATAATACTGATATTAATATCATATATATATTGATAATTATTAATAATAATATTAATAATGGTATTAATAATAATAATAATAATAATAATAATAATAATAATAATAATAATAATAATAATAATAATAATAATAATAATAATAATAATAATAATAATAACAATAATAACAATAATGATAATAAGTTGTATTATAATAACAATAACAATAATTATAATAATTTAATGATTTTAGTAATACTGATTATACTAATAATATTAAATATAATATTATTAATGATATTAATATAACAATTTATATATATCAACTTTCATATCTAGTATTAGAAATACAAATATTGATTTTTAAATATTGGAAGTATTAATAATAATATTGATATAACAACTCTATATTATCTCAAATTATATTTCGAATTAATATATATATTTATACTTTTAATATTTATGTATCTATTTATAAATAATTGTTCGTGAATTGTAGGGAACAGTTAAAGGTCAAATGAATATATGAAACAGTTAAAATTTTTGAGACTCAACATTACAGACTTTGCTTATTGTGTCGAAATCATATAAAGATTAAGTTTAAATTTGATCGGAAATCTCCTTAGTAAATATAATTACATTAAATAATAATAATACTTTGAATATTATTAATAATACTAAAAATAATAATACTGATATTAATATCATATATATATTGATAATTATTAATAATAATATTAATAATGGTATTAATAATAATAATAATAATAATAATAATAATAATAATAATAATAAGTTGTATTATAATAACAATAACAATAATTATAATAATTTAATGATTTTAGTAATACTGATTATACTAATAATATTAAATATAATATTATTAATGATATTAATATAACAATTTATATATATCAACTTTCATATCTAGTATTAGAAATACAAATATTGATTTTTAAATATTGGAAGTATTAATAATAATATTGATATAACAACTCTATATTATCTCAAATTATATTTCGAATTAATATATATATTTATACTTTTAATATTTATGTATCTATTTATAAATAATTGTTCGTGAATCGTAGGGAACAGTTGAAGGTCAAATGAATATATGAAACAGTTAAAAATTTTTGAGACTCAACATTACAGACTTTGCTTATTGTGTCGAAATCATATAAAGATTAAGTTTAAATTTGGTTGGAAATTCCCGGGTCATCACAGTACCTACCCGTTAAAGAAATTTCGTCCCGAAATTTGAGTGGGATCATCATGGCTGACAATAAATATGTTTTCATGACGCATACGAGTTAGAAATTTGAGTTTTATCATTAGTGAGCAATTTAGATAAAACGATTTGATTACTTGAAGCGTATGAGTGAAGCTATCGCAAAAATTGAAATAGGAAAAGTAAATATTCATCTTAACTTTTGATATATTCAGGGTTGAATTCCAGAATTCAAGGGATTTAAAGAAAATCTTTGAAATCTATAAAATTTGATTCTTCGGCAAGTAAGGAAATTAAGATTTCTATAATTAAATACGGTGATCTGCCTCGATTACTCTGTCTGATATTTCCACTATAAATTAAGCTCTTCCGTTCCATTATTCTCACCATTCCTATAATTTATTTCTTAGTTCATACATCCAAAAGATTGTGAAAATGCTTAATCCAGTTCTAATCCTTGATATTTTTCTTAATTATCATTTCTGTCATCCTTCTTTTCAATCTTCCATCAGAAGAATCTGTTTACTTCTACTATTACCTTTTGGTAATACTATTCTTAATTATACCATGTCTTTATATTGTTATTCGTATTAATATACACGGTTTGTAACCTCCGTGTTGTTATAGGGCTTTATATTTTCTCTTATATTTTGGAGCTTTGTCCCTTCATTTCTTCTTCTTGCGATTAAACATCGCTTGTAATGGTTCAGAATTCGCAGATATAAACTTCGGAATGAACTTTGTTAATATTCTAAGAAGAAAATCGTAATGGTACGATTTGATTTGTCAAATTATCAGAATTACTGAGAATAGAATTATCAAGAATATATTTTCTTGATATGTTCGGAAGTTAAGCATAATGAAAGAGTTATGTAACATGGCACGTGATGACGTTAGGATCTGTGACTCATCACATCCCATTAGAAACTCGGCATGACTTACTGTAATATAATCACGTTGATCAAGTGTCATTATATTATACTAACTCATGCATCAATTCCCAACATTACTTCAATAACATTCATATTTTAAGCTCGAAAGTTTACAGATTATAGAAACTAATAGTTTCTATATGATGTAATACTGATAGCACGAAGAGATTAATGATTTCAGATAAGAATAGTTATAAAAATATCTCCAGAAATATGGAGGATATTTATAATGAAAGATACGATAATATCTCGGAATATCTAAGATCAGCGGATGATAGAAACTATTGTCTGTAAGGGTTTAGAGTAAGGAGCAAGATATTCACTAAAGACTTTAGCAGACATTGAATCATTTGGATTCTTTGAAGTCAAACTTATTCTTTGTGATTTGTCCACGGCTTTCTTCATAGTATCGCATAATCTGCTTTTCGGCACTAAATTTTCTCTTGAATGTTTCCAATATACTGATACACAGGAAGCACGAAGAGGTATATAATTTCGGACGAGATTATTTACGAAAATATCCTCAGAAATATCGAAGATATTGATGATGATATTTTGGAATTTCTAAGTTCGATGGTTGATGGAGAAAGATTTTCCGCAAGATTTTAACATGAGTACAGAGCAAGATATTCATTGAAGGTTTCATCGGATCCAGAATTACCTGGATTCTTTGAATATATGGTATGGTCCTTGTATTTGTCCTTGGTCTCCTTCGTGGTTAGTTCAATCCGTTTTCCAGTTCCAACTTTTCTGAGCTTTTCCAACATACTATTCTTTATCATCAAACTTTCGATGATTAAGGTCGTTTACGGTTGTCTATGGTTTCTGTTGCTTCATTCAGCTTTTTCAACATTCAGAGTATTGATTTGTGATTGAGTGCTTTTCAGAATTTCAGAATGAGAGATCATAATTCTAAGAGATAAATGTCATACATATAACTGTTGATGTAGATATGCTGTGAGTTTTCAAAGTACTGATTGCTGATTCTCAGTAATTGTTATGGCAGTTCTCGTTACAAGATGCGGATGAGTACATGACGAGACTTTAATAGATAAATATAGTGATTTGTCGGAGGGATTTAAACTAAGGAGCGACAAGGTTGCTGGTACATTTGATGGTAATGTGGTGGAATATAAAAGAATTCTCCAGTATCAAAAGGGTAATTGTATATATCAGGATTATAGTAAGGCTACTTTGAATGAAAAGTCGAAGTTGACTTGCTGGAGCTGTGACAAAATTGGTGAAATGTCCCGTTCTTATTGATTAAAAACGTTCCATATTAATTGATTTCGTTGCGAGGTTTTGACCTCTATATGAGACGTTTTTCAAAGACTGCATTCATTTTTAAAACAAACCATAACCTTTATTTCATAAATAAAGGTTTAAAAAGCTTTACGTAGATTATCAAATAATGATAATCTAAAATATCCTGTTTACACACGACCATTACATAATGGTTTACAATACAAATATGTTACATCGAAATCAGTTTCTTGAATGCAGTTTTTACACACTATCATACAAACATGGACTCCAAATCTTGTCCTTATTTTAGTATGCAACAGCGGAAGCTCTTAATATTCACCTGAGAATAAACATGCTTTAAACGTCAACAAAAATGTTGGTGAGTTATAGGTTTAACCTATATATATCAAATCGTAACAATAGACCACAAGATTTCATATTTCAATACACATCCCATACATAGAGATAAAAATCATTCATATGGTGAACACCTGGTAACCGACAATAACAAGATGCATATATAAGAATATCCCCATCATTCCGGGACACCCTTCGGATATGATATAAATTTCGAAGTACTAAAGCATCCGGTACTTTGGATGGGGTTTGTTAGGCCCAATAGATCTATCTTTAGGATTCGCGTCAATTAGGGTGTCTGTTCCCTAATTCTTAGATTACCAGACTTAATAAAAAGGGGCATATTCGATTTCGATAATTCAACCATAGAATGTAGTTTCACGTACTTGTGTCTATTTTGTAAATCATTTATAAAACCTGCATGTATTCTCATCCCAAAAATATTAGATTTTAAAAGTGGGACTATAACTCACTTTCACAGATTTTTACTTCGTCGGGAAGTAAGACTTGGCCACTGTTAATTCACGAACCTATAACAATATATACATATATATTAAAGTATGTTCAAAATATATTTACAACACTTTTAATATATTTTGATGTTTTAAGTTTATTAAGTCAGCTGTCCTCGTTAGTAACCTATAACTAGTTGTCCACAGTTAGATGTACAGAAATAAATCGATAAATATTATCTTGAATCAATCCACGACCCAGTGTATACGTATCTCAGTATTGATCACAACTCAAACTATATATATTTTGGAATCAACCTCAACCCTGTATAGCTAACTCCAACATTCACATATAGAGTGTCTATGGTTGTTCCGAAATATATATAGATGTGTCGACATGATAGGTCGAAACATTGTATACGTGTCTATGGTATCTCAAGATTACATAATATACAATACAAGTTGATTAAGTTATGGTTGGAATAGATTTGTTACCAATTTTCACGTAGCTAAAATGAGAAAAATTATCCAATCTTGTTTTACCCATAACTTCTTCATTTTAAATCCGTTTTGAGTGAATCAAATTGCTATGGTTTCATATTGAACTCTATTTTATGAATCTAAACAGAAAAAGTATAGGTTTATAGTCGGAAAAATAAGTTACAAGTCATTTTTGTAAAGGTAGTCATTTCAGTCGAAAGAACGACGTCTAGATGACCATTTTAGAAAACATACTTCCACTTTGAGTTTAACCATAATTTTTGGATATAGTTTCATGTTCATAATAAAAATCATTTTCTCAGAATAACAACTTTTAAATCAAAGTTTATCATAGTTTTTAATTAACTAACCCAAAACAGCCCGCGGTGTTACTACGACGGCGTAAATCCGGTTTTACGGTGTTTTTCGTGTTTCCAGGTTTTAAATCATTAAGTTAGCATATCATATAGATATAGAACATGTGTTTAGTTGATTTTAAAAGTCAAGTTAGAAGGATTAACTTTTTTTTGCGAACAAGTTTAGAATTAACTAAACTATGTTCTAGTGATTACAAGTTTAAACCTTCGAATAAGATAGCTTTATATGTATGAATCGAATGATGTTATGAACATCATTACTACCTTAATTTCCTTGGATAAACCTACTGGAAAATAGAAAAATGGATCTAGCTTCAATGGATCCTTGGATGGCTCGAAGTTCTTGAAGCAGAATCATGACACGAAAACAAGTTCAAGTAAGATCATCACTTGAAATAAGATTGTTATAGTTATAGAAATTGAACCAAAGTTTGAATATGATTATTACCTTGTATTAGAATGATAACCTACTGTAAAAAACAAAGATTTCTTGAGGTTGGATGATCACCTTACAAGATTGGAAGTGAGCTAGCAAACTTGAAAGTATTCTTGATTTTATGAAACTAGAACTTTTGGAATTTATGAAGAACACTTAGAACTTGAAGATAGAACTTGAGAGAGATCAATTAGATGAAGAAAATTGAAGAATGAAAGTGTTTGTAGGTGTTTTTGGTCGTTGGTGTATGGATTAGATATAAAGGATATGTAATTTTGTTTTCATGTAAATAAGTCATGAATGATTACTCATATTTTTGTAATTTTATGAGATATTTCATGCTAGTTGCCAAATGATGGTTCCCACATGTGTTAGGTGACTCACGTGGGCTGCTAAGAGCTGATCATTGGAGTGTATATACCAATAGTACATACATCTAAAAGCTGTGTATTGTAAGCATTTTTGTTAAGTAGAAGTATTTTGATCAGTGTATTGAAGTCTTTCAAAAGTGTATAAATACATATTAAAACACTATATGTATATACATTTTAACTGAGTCGTTAAGTCATCGTTAGTCGTTACATGTAAGTGTTGTTTTGAAACCTTTAGGTTAACGATCTTGTTAAATGTTGTTAACCCAATGTTTATAATATCAAATGAGATTTTAAATTATTATATTATCATGATATTATCATGTATGAATATCTCTTAATATGATATATATACATTAAATGTCTTTACAACGATAATCGTTACATATATGTCTCGTTTAAAAATCATTAAGTTAGTAGTCTTGTTTTTACATATGTAGTTCATTGTTAATATACTTTATGATATGTTTTCTTATCATAGTATCATGTTAACTATATATATATATATATATATCCATATATATGTCATCATATAGTTTTTACAAGTTTTAACGTTCGTGAATCACCGATCAACTTGGGTGGTCAATTGTCTATATGAAACATATTTCAATTAATCAAGTCTTAACAAGTTTGATTGCTTAACATGTTGGAAACATTTAATCATGTAAATATCAATCTCAATTAATATATATAAACATGGAAAAGTTCGGGTCACTACAGTACCTACCCGTTAAATAAATTTCGTCCCGAAATTTTAAGCTGTTGAAGGTGTTGACGAATCTTCTGGAAATAGATGCGGGTATTTCTTCTTCATCTGATCTTCACGCTCCCAGGTGAACTCGGGTCCTCTACGAGCATTCCATCGAACCTTAACAATTGGTATCTTGTTTTGCTTAAGTCTTTTAACCTCACGATCCATTATTTTGACGGGTTCTTCGATGAATTGAAGTTTTTCGTTGATTTGGATTTCATCTAACGGAATAGTGAGATCTTCTTTAGCAAAACATTTCTTTAAATTCGAGACGTGGAAAGTGTTATGTACAGTCGCGAGTTGTTGAGGTAACTCTAGTCGGTAAGCTACTGGTCCGACACGATCAATAATCTTGAATGGTCCAATATACCTTGGATTTAATTTCCCTCGTTTACCAAATCGAACAACGCCTTTCCAAGGTGCAACTTTAAGCATGACCATCTCTCCAATTTCAAATTCTATATCTTTTCTTTTAATGTCAGCGTAGCTCTTTTGTCGACTTTGGGCGGTTTTCAACCGTTGTTGAATTTGGATGATCTTCTCGGTAGTTTCTTGTATAATCTCCGGACCCGTAATCTGTCTATCCCCCACTTCACTCCAACAAATCGGAGACCTGCACTTTCTACCATAAAGTGCTTCAAACGGCGCCATCTCAATGCTTGAATGGTAGCTGTTGTTGTAGGAAAATTCTGCTAACGGTAGATGTCGATCCCAACTGTTTCCGAAATCAATAACACGTGCTCGTAGCATGTCTTCAAGCGTTTGTATCGTCCTTTCGCTCTGCCCATCAGTTTGTGGATTCATGTCTAGACGAGTTCCTAATGCTTGCTGTAATGTCTGCCAGAATCTTGAAATAAATCTGCCATCCCTATCAGAGATAATAGAGATTGGTATTCCATGTCTGGAGACGACTTCCTTCAAATACAGTCGTGCTAACTTCTCCATCTTGTCATCTTCTCTTATTGGTAGAAAGTGTGCTGATTTGGTGAGACGATCAACTATTACCCAAATAGTATCAAAACCACTTGCAGTCCTTGGCAATTTAGTGATGAAATCCATGGTAATGTTTTCCCATTTCCATTCTGGGATTTCGGGTTGTTGAAGTAGACCTGATGGTTTCTGATGCTCAGCTTTGACCTTAGAACACGTCAAACATTCTCCTACGTATTTAGCAACATCGGCTTTCATACCCGGCCACCAAAAATGTTTCTTGAGATCCTTGTACATCTTCCCCGTTCCAGGATGTATTGAGTATCTGGTTTTATGAGCTTCTCTAAGTACCATTTCTCTCATATCTCCAAATTTTGGTACCCAAATCCTTTCAGCCCTATACCGGGTTCCGTCTTCCCGAATATTAAGATGCTTCTCCGATCCTTTGGGTATTTCATCCTTTAAATTTCCCTCTTTTAAAACTCCTTGTTGCGCCTCCTTTATTTGAGTAGTAATGTTATTATGAATCATTATATTCATAGATTTTACTCGAATGGGTTCTCTGTCCTTCCTGCTCAAGGCATCGGCTACCACATTTGCCTTCCCCGGGTGGTAACAAATCTCAAAGTCGTAATCATTCAATAATTCAATCCACCTACGCTGCCTCATATTCAGTTGT
The DNA here is from genome assembly GCF_046630445.1 of Rutidosis leptorrhynchoides. Classification (NCBI taxonomy): domain Eukaryota; kingdom Viridiplantae; phylum Streptophyta; class Magnoliopsida; order Asterales; family Asteraceae; genus Rutidosis; species Rutidosis leptorrhynchoides. The sequence goes on from NC_092333.1 coordinate 667,826,602, forward strand.
TTCTGATTAAATATGTGTTGAAGACTTTTGTGGTCGGTATATATAATACTTTTGACCCTATATAAGTAGTGCCTCCAAGTCTTTAATGCAAAAACAACTGCGCCTAATTCCAAATCATGCGTCGTATAATTTTGTTCGTGAATCTTCAATTGTCTAGACGCATAAGCAATCACCTTCGTTCGTTGCATTAATACACAACCGAGACCTTGCTTTGATGCATCACAATAAATCACAAAATCATCATTCCCTTCAGGCAATGACAATATAGGTGCCGTAGTTAGCTTTTTCTTTAATAACTGAAACGCTTTCTCTTGTTCATCATTCCATTCAAATTTCTTCCCATTATGCGTTAATGCAGTCAAGGGTTTTGCTATTCTGGAAAAGTCTTGGATGAACCTTCTGTAGTAACCAGCTAGTCCTAAAAACTGGCGTATGTGTTTCGGAGTTTTCGGGGTTTCCCACTTTTCAACAGTTTCTATCTTTGCCGGATCCACCTTAATACCTTCTTTGTTCACTATGTGACCGAGGAATTGAACTTCTTCCAACCAAAATGCACACTTTGAAAACTTAGCGTACAATTCTTCCTTCCTCAATACTTCTAACACCTTTCTCAAATGTTCACCGTGTTCTTGGTCATTCTTTGAGTAAATAAGTATGTCATCAATGAAAACAATGACAAACTTGTCAAGGTATGGTCCACACACTCGGTTCATAAGGTCCATGAACACAGCTGGTGCATTAGTTAAACCAAACGGCATGACCATAAACTCGTAATGACCGTAACGTGTTCTGAAAGCAGTCTTTGGAATATCATCTTCTTTCACCCGCATTTGATGATACCCGGAACGTAAGTCAATCTTTGAATAAACAGACGAGCCTTGTAGTTGATCAAATAAGTCGTCGATTCTCGGTAGTGGGTAGCGGTTCTTGATGGTAAGTTTGTTCAACTCTCGGTAGTCGATACACAACCTGAATGTACCATCTTTCTTCTTGACAAACAAAACAGGAGCTCCCCACGGTGATGTGCTTGGTCGAATGAAACCACGCTCTAAAAGTTCTTGTAATTGGCTTTGCAGTTCTTTCATCTCGCTGGGTGCGAGTCTGTAAGGAGCACGAGCTATTGGTGCAGCTCCTGGTACAAGATCTATTTGAAATTCAACGGATCGATGTGGGGGTAATCCCGGTAATTCTTTCGGAAATACATCGGGAAATTCTTTTGCAATGAGAACATCATTGATGCTCTTTTCTTCAGTTTGTACTTTCTCGACATGTGCTAGAACAGCATAGCAACCTTTTCTTATTAGTTTTTGTGCCTTCAAATTACTAATAAGATGTAGCTTCGTGTTGCCCTTTTCTCCGTACACCATTAAGGGTTTTCCTTTTTCTCGTATAATGCGAATTGCATTTTTGTAACAAACGATCTCTGCTTTCACTTCTTTCAACCAGTCCATATCGATTATCACATCAAAACTCCCTAACTCTACTGGTATCAAATCAATCTTAAATGTTTCGCTAACCAGTTTAATTTCTCGATTTCGACATATATTATCTGCTGAAATTAATTTACCATTTGCTAATTCGAGTAAAAATTTACTATCCAAAGGCGTCAATGGACAACTTAATTTAGCACAAAAATCTCTACTCATATAGCTTCTATCCGCACCCGAATCAAATAAAACGTAAGCAAATTTATTGTCAATAAGAAACGTACCCGTAATAAGCTCCGGGTCTTCCTGTGCCTCTACCGCATTAATATTGAAAACTCTTCCACGGCCTTGTCCATTCGTGTTCTCCTGGTTCGAGCAATTTCTAATAATGTGGCCTGGTTTTCCACATTTATAACAAACTACATTGGCATAACTTGCTCCGACACTACTTGCTCCGCCATTACTCGTTCCGACACCATTTGTTCCTTTCGTTCTATTAACCCCTGGTCCGTAGACCTCACACTTCGCCGCGCTATGACCATTTCTTTTACACTTGTTGCAAAATTTGGTGCAGAACCCCGAGTGATTCTTTTCACACCTTTGGCATAGCTGCTTCTGATTGTTGTTGTTGTTGCGGTTATTATTGTTGTTGGGATGATTGTTGTAGTTGCTGTTGTTGTTGTTGTTGTTGTTGTTGTTGGGCCGTTTGTTGTAGTTGCGATTGATGTTGCGATTGTTGGGATAATTGTTGCGATTATTGTTGTAATTGCTGTTGTTGTTGTATTGGTGATTCTTATCACCGTTTTCCTCCCACTTTCTTTTGACTTGCTTCACATTAGCCTCTTCAGCAGTCTGTTCTTTAATTCTTTCTTCAATCTGGTTCACTAGTTTGTGAGCCATTCTACATGCCTGTTGTATGGAGGCGGGCTCGTGTGAACTTATATCTTCTTGGATTCTTTCCGGTAATCCTTTCACAAACGCGTCGATCTTCTCTTCTTCATCTTCGAATGCTCCCGGACACAATAGGCACAATTCTGTGAATCGTCTTTCGTACGTGGTAATATCAAATCCTTGGGTTCGTAACCCTCTAAGTTCTGTCTTGAGCTTATTGACCTCGGTTCTGGGACGGTACTTCTCGTTCATCAAGTGCTTGAATGCTGACCACGGTAGTGCGTACGCATCATCTTGTCCCACTTGCTCTAGATAGGTATTCCACCATGTTAACGCAGAACCTGTGAAGGTATGCGTAGCGTACTTCACTTTGTCCTCTTCAGTACACTTACTTATGGCAAACACCGATTCAACCTTCTCGGTCCACCGTTTCAATCCGATTGGTCCTTCGGTTCCATCAAATTCCAAAGGTTTGCAGGCAATGAATTCTTTGTAGGTGCATCCTACACGATTTCCTGTACTGCTAGATCCAAGGTTATTGTTGGTATGTAGCGCAGCCTGTACTGCGGCTATGTTTGAAGCTAGAAAAGTACGGAATTCCTCTTCATTCATATTCACGGTGTGTTGAGTAGTCGGTGCCATTTCCTTCAAAATAGTTAAATGGAACAAGTTAATCATACATAATATTAAGAGTAGTTAATAGTATTTCGTAGCATAATATGAACTCATTTATAAAAGCTTTTTCTTCATATTAGCGTTTTATAAGTTTAAATTCGGGTAGTACCTACCCGTTAAGTTCATACTTAGTAGCTAATATACAATTCAACTACTACAATTCTATATGAAAAACTGATTATAATAATATTTCGCGTTCAAACTTTTATACAAAATTTTACAAACTTACAATACCGCTTATTTTACATAAAGCATGAAATATAGCACACAATAACTTTGATACAAGATAGTTGTGAAGACAATTCTAGCTAGTACACAAGTCGTTCAGCAAAGGCAATAAAGACACGTAATTCATACGTCCAGAAACAAGTCATGCATTCTGGTTTTACTAGGACTACTTCCCATCCTTGGTCTTGTGCAACATAACCATTATGGCCGTTGATAAGACAGCGTGTTGTAACGTCATCAAAGGGACGAGGGTTACGTAATGTCCAACAGTCCCGTAATAATCTAAAAACCTCATTTCTTACCCCAATTACCGACTCCGTCACTTGTGGAAACGTTTTGTTTAATAGTTGTAGCCCGATGTTCTTGTTCTCACTTTGGTGAGAAGCGAACATTACTAATCCGTAAGCATAACATGCTTCTTTATGTTGCATGTTAGCCGCTTTTTCTAAATCACGAAGTCCAATATTCGGATATATTGAGTCAAAATAATTTCTTAACCCGTTGCGTAAAATAGCATTTGGGTTCCCCGCAATATATGCGTCAAAGTAAACACATCGTAACTTATGGGTTTCCCAATGTGATATCCCCCATCTTTCAAACGAAAGTCTCTTATAAACCAAGACATTCTTGGAACGTTCTTCGAATGTCTTACAAACTGATCTCGCCTTAAATAGTTGTGCCGAAGAATTCTGGCCGACTCTAGACAAGATTTCATCAATCATGTCTCCGGGTAGGTCTCTTAAAATATTGGGTTGTCTATCCATTTTGTGTTTTTAAACTGTAAAATAGACAAGAGTTAGATTCATAAAAAAAATACTTATTAATACAAGCAATTTTTACATATATCATAAAGCATAAGAACACTATATTACATATATTACACCACACGAATACAACTATCTTATTCCGACTCGCTCGTTTCTTCTTCTTCGGTTTTGGTTCGTTTTGCCAAGTTTCTAGGGATATATGATGTTCCCCTAATACGAGCCGTCGTTGTCCACATTGGTTTAGAAAAACCTGGTGGTTTAGAGGTTCCCGGGTCATTGTTACAACTTAAGGACTTCGGGGGTTGACGATACATATAAAGTTCATCGGGGTTGGAATTAGATTTCTCTATTTTTATGCCCTTTCCCTTATTATTTTCTTTTGCCTTTTTAAATTCAGTTGGGGTAATTTCTATAACATCATCGGAATTCTCGTCGGAATCCGATTCATCAGAGAATTGGTAATCCTCCCAATATTTTGCTTCCTTGGCGGAAACACCATTGACCATAATTAACTTTGGTCGGTTGGTTGAGGATTTTCTTTTACTTAACCGTTTTATTATTTCCCCCACCGGTTCCGATTCTTCTTCCGGTTCCGATTCTTCTTCCGGTTCCGATTCTTCTTCCGGTTCCGACTCTTCTTCCGGTTCCTCTTCGGGAACTTGTGAATCAGTCCACAAATCATTCCAATTTACATTTGACTCTTCATTATTATTAGGTGAGTCAATGGGACTTGTTCTAAAGGTAGACATCTATCACATAATATCAAACACGTTAAGAGATTAATATATCACATAATATTCATATGTTAAAAATATATAGTTTCCAACAAAAATGTTAAGCAATCATTTTTAAAGAAAACACGGTCGAAGTCCAGACTCACTAATGCATCCTAACAAACTCGATAAGACACACTAATGCAAATTTTCTGGTTCTCTAAGACCAACGCTCTGATACCAACTGAAATGTCCCGTTCTTATTGATTAAAAACGTTCCATATTAATTGATTTCGTTGCGAGGTTTTGACCTCTATATGAGACGTTTTTCAAAGACTGCATTCATTTTTAAAACAAACCATAACCTTTATTTCATAAATAAAGGTTTAAAAAGCTTTACGTAGATTATCAAATAATGATAATCTAAAATATCCTGTTTACACACGACCATTACATAATGGTTTACAATACAAATATGTTACATCGAAATCAGTTTCTTGAATGCAGTTTTTACACACTATCATACAAACATGGACTCCAAATCTTGTCCTTATTTTAGTATGCAACAGCGGAAGCTCTTAATATTCACCTGAGAATAAACATGCTTTAAACGTCAACAAAAATGTTGGTGAGTTATAGGTTTAACCTATATATATCAAATCGTAACAATAGACCACAAGATTTCATATTTCAATACACATCCCATACATAGAGATAAAAATCATTCATATGGTGAACACCTGGTAACCGACAATAACAAGATGCATATATAAGAATATCCCCATCATTCCGGGACACCCTTCGGATATGATATAAATTTCGAAGTACTAAAGCATCCGGTACTTTGGATGGGGTTTGTTAGGCCCAATAGATCTATCTTTAGGATTCGCGTCAATTAGGGTGTCTGTTCCCTAATTCTTAGATTACCAGACTTAATAAAAAGGGGCATATTCGATTTCGATAATTCAACCATAGAATGTAGTTTCACGTACTTGTGTCTATTTTGTAAATCATTTATAAAACCTGCATGTATTCTCATCCCAAAAATATTAGATTTTAAAAGTGGGACTATAACTCACTTTCACAGATTTTTACTTCGTCGGGAAGTAAGACTTGGCCACTGTTGATTCACGAACCTATAACAATATATACATATATATTAAAGTATGTTCAAAATATATTTACAACACTTTTAATATATTTTGATGTTTTAAGTTTATTAAGTCAGCTGTCCTCGTTAGTAACCTATAACTAGTTGTCCACAGTTAGATGTACAGAAATAAATCGATAAATATTATCTTGAATCAATCCACGACCCAGTGTATACGTATCTCAGTATTGATCACAACTCAAACTATATATATTTTGGAATCAACCTCAACCCTGTATAGCTAACTCCAACATTCACATATAGAGTGTCTATGGTTGTTCCGAAATATATATAGATGTGTCGACATGATAGGTCGAAACATTGTATACGTGTCTATGGTATCTCAAGATTACATAATATACAATACAAGTTGATTAAGTTATGGTTGGAATAGATTTGTTACCAATTTTCACGTAGCTAAAATGAGAAAAATTATCCAATCTTGTTTTACCCATAACTTCTTCATTTTAAATCCGTTTTGAGTGAATCAAATTGCTATGGTTTCATATTGAACTCTATTTTATGAATCTAAACAGAAAAAGTATAGGTTTATAGTCGGAAAAATAAGTTACAAGTCGTTTTTGTAAAGGTAGTCATTTCAGTCGAAAGAACGACGTCTAGATGACCATTTTAGAAAACATACTTCCACTTTGAGTTTAACCATAATTTTTGGATATAGTTTCATGTTCATAATAAAAATCATTTTCTCAGAATAACAACTTTTAAATCAAAGTTTATCATAGTTTTTAATTAACTAACCCAAAACAGCCCGCGGTGTTACTACGACGGCGTAAATCCGGTTTTACGGTGTTTTTCGTGTTTCCAGGTTTTAAATCATTAAGTTAGCATATCATATAGATATAGAACATGTGTTTAGTTGATTTTAAAAGTCAAGTTAGAAGGATTAACTTTTGTTTGCGAACAAGTTTAGAATTAACTAAACTATGTTCTAGTGATTACAAGTTTAAACCTTCGAATAAGATAGCTTTATATGTATGAATCGAATGATGTTATGAACATTATTACTACCTTAATTTCCTTGGATAAACCTACTGGAAAAGAGAAAAATGGATCTAGCTTCAATGGATCCTTGGATGGCTCGAAGTTCTTGAAGCAGAATCATGACACGAAAACAAGTTCAAGTAAGATCATCACTTGAAATAAGATTGTTATAGTTATAGAAATTGAACCAAAGTTTGAATATGATTATTACCTTGTATTAGAATGATAACCTACTGTAAGAAACAAAGATTTCTTGAGGTTGGATGATCACCTTACAAGATTGGAAGTGAGCTAGCAAACTTGAAAGTATTCTTGATTTTATGAAACTAGAACTTTTGGAATTTATGAAGAACACTTAGAACTTGAAGATAGAACTTGAGAGAGATCAATTAGATGAAGAAAATTGAAGAATGAAAGTGTTTGTAGGTGTTTTTGGTCGTTGGTATATGGATTAGATATAAAGGATATGTAATTTTGTTTTCATGTAAATAAGTCATGAATGATTACTCATATTTTTGTAATTTTATGAGATATTTCATGCTAGTTGCCAAATGATGGTTCCCACATGTGTTAGGTGACTCACGTGGGCTACTAAGAGCTGATCATTGGAGTGTATATACCAATAGTACATACATCTAAAAGCTGTATATTGTACGAGTACGAATACGGGTGCATACGAGTAGAATTGTTGATGAAACTGAACGAGGATGTAATTGTAAGCATTTTTGTTAAGTAGAAGTATTTTGATAAGTGTATTGAAGTCTTTCAAAAGTGTATAAATACATATTAAAACACTACATGTATATACATTTTAACTGAGTCGTTAAGTCATCGTTAGTCGTTACATGTAAGTGTTGTTTTGAAACCTTTAGGTTAACGATCTTGTTAAATGTTGTTAACCCAATGTTTATAATATCAAATGAGATTTTAAATTATTATATTATCATGATATTATCATGTATGAATATCTCGTAATATGATATATATACATTAAATGTCTTTACAACGATAATCGTTACATATATGTCTCGTTTAAAAATCATTAAGTTAGTAGTCTTGTTTTTACATATGTAGTTCATTGTTAATATACTTTATGATATGTTTTCTTATCATAGTATCATGTTAACTATATATATATATATCCATATATATGTCATCATATAGTTTTTACAAGTTTTAACGTTCGTGAATCACCGATCAACTTGGGTGGTCAATTGTCTATATGAAACATATTTCAATTAATCAAGTCTTAACAAGTTTGATTGCTTAACATGTTGGAAACATTTAATCATGTAAATATCAATCTCAATTAATATATATAAACATGGAAAAGTTCGGGTCACTACAATTGGCTACTTTGAAAAGGGATCGCAAAGTTATTTTTGCTAATAAATGCCAAAGGATCTGACGCGGCTACGTGTTAAACTTTTACTCAGTTGTCGAGAGTTTCTCAGGTGAATAACTATATGCATAAATCTTTCCTTCCGTAGATGAAGTGCGGTTGATTCATCCTATCGATTGAGGTGTTTTCAAGAATCATGAAAGGTTTGAACGCAGATTGTAATCGTCAAGATACAAATGAGGTTTAAGATGAAATCAAGTGGAAAGAATTGTTTAGTTTCATATGTTATAATCAATATTTTAATTCATTTTAATTGTCCAATGTTGGTCCTCAGTTGATAGTCCACAGTTAGCAATTTAATAATTCGTATATAGTTTAATATATAATATTCGAATTAAATAATACGTATCGTGACCCGTGTACATGTCTCAGACTCGATCACAACTCAAACTATATATATTATTATAGAATCAACCTCAACTCTGTATAGAGAACTCGATCATTACTACATATAGAGTGTCTATGGTGATTCCAAATAATATATATAGATGCGTCGATATGATATGTCAAAACTTTGTATACGTGCCCCGATATTTAAAGTGCGTAAAATAAATAACAGAAATTAAATGACGATAAATAAAATTGCGAGAATGTAAATTGCGATAATTAAATTGCGATAAATAAAATGTCATCAGTTAGCTAGGAACAATTAGCTAGGAACAGTTAGCGTGGATTCTTAACAAAATTTCTCATAGTTAATTTGTTTGTTTCTAACAAATTTTATTTTATCAAATGTTTTCTTCATTATGCCACTTGTTGAATTCTGATAAATCAAAATCCAAATATGAAATTGGATGAATATGGTTATTCTATGGTGAACGGATTTGTTTATCGGTGGATGTAAGTAGGATAGTAAACGACTGTTGAATCAGCTTCGAAGAATGTACAGTGTAACTTATTAATGTGAAATCTGAATATTCCTCGGGTATTACCTACCCGTTAAAATATTTTCACCATTAACAGTTTGTACAAAAGAATTTTTAATTACAATCTTTATGAAAACATATATACATATATATTTTCTTCAGATGTATTCATGGATTTAATGAGTTAATATGATATTAAACTCATTTGCTTTTCGGTTGGAACTAGAATAAATAATCTCTAAAACTTTAGAGATTACACATTCGCCATGTCGAACGAAGATAAATGAGGTAGAACGATACGTAGAACGAAGATCATACTCAAAGTACAGATGATGATATTGAAGCATGGATTGTTGATGGTACTGGTGCTGTTATTGATGGTACTGTTGGTGCTGGTGATGTTGCTGAAGCTGGTACATTTTACACCATATTCTCCGAATTGATTATTCGAGCGCGAAGTTCGTTGACTTATTACTCCAAGATGATTGTCGATCGGAACGAGCGGATGAATAAGGTTCAGAATTGTGGATAGAATATAATCTTGTCGAGTTACCCTGGAAATGAGACTGAAAATGGTGTTTCGAACAGGTTCGCCGGTAAACGCTTCAGGTTCATTGTCAAGAGGTGAATTCGGTTGGTGGAAGGGATTACCTTCTGTGTGTTTCCATTAATTAAGTCGACTACGAACCCATCAGATGAATTGATAATGGCTGATTAGTTGATTCATGCCGATGACGCTGTTTTCGGAGCTTAGGTGAACATCTATGTCGGAATAGCTGTCGGAATAACTATCGGAATAGCTATTGGAATCTGAGGGACTCGAACTGGTTGCAGGATTCATCTCGTACGATCAGATGAAGGATTTTCGATAAGAAATAGATTATAGGATGTAGATTAGTACCTTGCAATACATAATTTACATATGCATATATAATACTAAAATTCCATAAGTTACAGAGGAATCTACATAAAATGTCAGGCAAAGTTTACAATAACAAATACGCTAAGATATGAATTAGCAGATATGCTAAGATATGAATTTTGTCCATACACTAATCATGCAATCAATGCAGTAAAACGTGTCTAGACTAAGAATGATAAGCAAGTGATTTTCTAAGAATGTTAAACAGGTAATTTTTGACATGAAGTGATAAGCAAAACTTTTGACAGGCAGACACGGTCGAAGTCCAGACTCACTAATGCATCCTAATGACTATCAGTTAGACACACTAATGTAAGACCCGGTTCGCTAAGACCACCGCTCTGATACCAACTGAAAGGACCCGTCCTAATCCATCCGGACGAAGCCCATATCGATTATAAACGATTCACAACAGTTGATTACATCGCGAGGTACTTGACCTCTATATGATACATTTTACAAACATTGCGTTCGTTTTTGAAAAGGCAATCTTTCATTACATCGAAAGTTGACGGCGTGCATACCATTTTATAATATATCTAACCATAATTGACTTAATAATAATCTTGATGAACTCAACGACTCGAATGCAACGTCTTTTGAAATATGTCATGAATGACTCCAAGTAATATCTTTAAAATGAGCAATTGCACAGCGGAAGACTTCTTTCATATCTGAGAATAAACATGCTTTAAAGTGTCAACCAAAAGGTTGGTGAGTTCATTAGTTTAACATAAATAATCATTTCATACTTTTAATAGACCACAAGATTTCATATTTCCATTTCTCATAAACATACGTCCCATGCATAGAGACAAAAATATCATTCATATGGATTGAACACCTGGTAACCGACATTAACAATATGCATATATAAGAATATCCCCATCATTCCGGGATCCTCCTTTGGACATGATATAAATTTCGAAATACTAAAGCATCCGGTACTTTGGATGGGGCTTGTTGGGCCCGATAGATCTATCTTTAGAGTTCGCGTCAATTAGGGTGTCTGTTCCCTAATTCTTAGATTACCAGACTTAATAAAAAGGGGCATATTCGATATCGATCATTCAACCATATAATGTAATTTCGATTACTTGTGTCTATTTCGTAAAACATTTATAAAAATTGCGCATGTATTCTCAGTCCCAAAAATATATATTGCAAAGCATTTAAAAAGGGATTAATGAAACTCACGCATATAAATATTGTAAAACAGTTAATAAAGCATTTGCATGTATTCTCAGCCCAAAAATATAATGAGTAAAAAGGGAGCAAATGAAACTCACCAAATGTATTTTGTAGTAAAAATACAGATGTCTATATTGTACAATGCAGGGTTGGCCTCGGATTCACGAACCCTTCTCGTCATCATAACGTCATTGAACTCAGATTATCATCATCATTTGTAAACCATTACTATCCTATCCATGATCACGTTCATAACCATCTAACATTATTTTCTTCGATTTTCTCCTAATCAAAATTGTAATCATAATCATAATCTTAATCCTCCTATCATCGTCATCATAATCTCATAATCCTACTCGCATCATTTTATCTTCGTCAACACAAAATCCATTTTATCATCATCTTTGTTTTTGTTTTCTATTATTATTATCTTTCTGATCCTAATCCTCATTAACACATGATCTTCTAATCATTCGCGTCATGCCCCATATATCACATAATCATTTAATCCTAATGATCCTGCATCACCTTCATTAAGGTTCATATCATCACGATATGAACACCCTATGTCTCGTCTATGATTCATCATCAAACATCTAATCTATGACATTCACCATTATCAAATATCTAATATAATTTAATCCCACTTATCATAAGTGCCTACTAATCATGTAACCTACTCCACCTTTTGTTATGATTTTTTTTTTATCCATCATGGTCCCATAAACAACTAATAAACATAGCAAACGTCCAAGTGGGTTTTAAATATGTTCCCAAAACATTTAACCAAGCCACTTTGTTTAGTATTCCAACATCTTTTCATTTTATTTTATTATATATGAAAGTAAGTTAGTGGATGTGATAGTGGTTGTTGACTTTAAATGAAAGTATCATTTGGTTAATTTTCATGTGAAGAAGTGGATTTCGTGGTTTATGCTGCAGAGAGAGAGAGAGAAGACAAGAAGGAGATAAAAGGTGACGGTTTTGGTTGGTTTCCAATCATCAACAGAACAGTCGAATGATGAAATTAGTGATGTCGGTTCTTGGACAAGAAATAAGAAAGGGTAGAGCTTGTGGTGGTGTTGTAGCTGTAAGCGGAATTAAAAAGGGACGGTGGTGGTGGTTTGGGTCACGGTTTACAGCAGTAATAGTGGCCTAAGTAGTGAGGGTCCTCGGCCAATAAAACAAAATCAACAAGTAGCAGTAACCTGCGGTAATCAAAGTGGTTAGTTGTTGATGGCTACGGTTGTGTTTTATCAACGGATAGTAACAGAAAATAAATATATATGGGTGTAGCAGCAGCGGTCTTAATAGTGGTTTAATGGTGGTGGTAATAGTGGTTTTAGAGTAGTAATAATATGGGTTGAAGTAGTGGTTGTCATCAAATAGAAGAAGAAAGAGATAATGAGGTGGTGGTAATTAAGGTGGTGAAGTGCTTGTGGTGGCAACAATGGGTGTTGTAACCGTGAGTGGTGGTGGTTCACCAAGGTGGTTCCGGTGACGGGTGATGAGAGGAATATAGATGATGAAAGAAAGATATAAGTATGCTATATTCTTATGTGTACCTATTTCTATGAATGTGTATGTATATGTAAGTATATATAATGCTATCGATGGTAATGGAATAATCGATTGGAACTATATCCAGTTGTTTTGCAGTGACTGAAATTGATACAAGTGGAGTAAAGAATAAAGAAAGGAAGATAAAGTTGATCTTGATATCTCCTTGAATTTGTTTGTATCGATGGTTTGATAATAACATGTAACAAACTGGGGACAGGAATAAAAGTCATATACAGTGAAACCGATTTAGATTCCTTCTCTGATTAAGTATTAATTTTAGTAAATATAATTACATTAAATAATAATAATACTTTGAATATTATTAATAATACTAAAAATAATAATACTGATATTAATATCATATATATATTGATAATTATTAATAATAATATTAATAATGGTATTAATAATAATAATAATAATAATAATAATAATAATAATAATAATAATAATAATAATAATAATAATAATAATAATAATAATAATAATAATAATAATAATAATAATGATAATAAGTTGTATTATAATAACAATAACAATAATTATAATAATTTAATGATTTTAGTAATACTGATTATACTAATAATATTAAATATAATATTATTAATGATATTAATATAACAATTTATATATATCAACTTTCATATCTAGTATTAGAAATACAAATATTGATTTTTAAATATTGGAAGTATTAATAATAATATTGATATAACAACTCTATATTATCTCAAATTATATTTCGAATTAATATATATATTTATACTTTTAATATTTATGTATCTATTTATAAATAATTGTTCGTGAATCGTAGGGAACAGTTGAAGGTCAAATGAATATATGAAACAGTTAAAAAATTTTGAGACTCAACATTACAGACTTTGCTTATCTTGTCGAAATCATATAAAGATTAAGTTTAAATTTGATCGGAAATCTCCTTAGTAAATATAATTACATTAAATAATAATAATACTTTGAATATTATTAATAATACTAAAAATAATAATACTGATATTAATATCATATATATATTGATAATTATTAATAATAATATTAATAATGGTATTAATAATAATAATAATAATAATAATAATAATAATAATAATAATAATAATAATAATAATAATAATAATAATAATAATAATAATAATAATAATAATAATAATAATAATAATAATAATAATAATGATAATAAGTTGTATTATAATAACAATAACAATAATTATAATAATTTAATGATTTTAGTAATACTGATTATACTAATAATATTAAATATAATATTATTAATGATATTAATATAACAATTTATATATATCAACTTTCATATCTAGTATTAGAAATACAAATATTGATTTTTAAATATTGGAAGTATTAATAATAATATTGATATAACAACTCTATATTATCTCAAATTATATTTCGAATTAATATATATATTTATACTTTTAATATTTATGTATCTATTTATAAATAATTGTTCGTGAATCGTAGGGACCAGTTGAAGGTCAAATGAATATATGAAACAGTTAAAAAATTTTGAGACTCAACATTACAGACTTTGCTTATTGTGTCGAAATCATATAAAGATTAAGTTTAAATTTGGTTGGAAATTCCCGGGTCATCACAGTAAGTAAGAGTCGGATCTGAAAATAAGTAAGCAACCGTTAGGTTGAAAGACGAGTAATGTGATTTTTATGCCCAATGTTTTATGCTTTATTATTCGCCTATAACTCACTAAGTGTAAAAGCTTACCCCCGTGTTGTTTTATGTTTTAGGAAATAAAAGCTATCGTGAAGGTAAGGAACCTGTTTGAAGGTAGCGGAGCATTGGCATTAGAGTAAGTGGTAATGCAAGTCTCTTTTAGAATCAAGCTCTATTGGTACCGCTTACCAAAGCCGAGTCCTTTGTAATTGTCAATTATGTTGTCATTAAGCTTTCGGGACCAAATTATGACTTTGAAATGTGTTAACATGTTTTAGTGGTTTAAAAGATCCTCGTGACGTTTGACGGTGTAAGAAACTGATTTAACTAAGTTTGGTTATGTACTATGTTGTTATAATGGGTTTTGGATTGATGAATTGTTAAAAATATGGTTTTGTTATAAAGTTGCAGGAATGTCCCAGCTCACGTGTAATGTCGCGCCGCGACAAATGGTGCCGCACCGCGGCATTGGTCATGTTTTAGTAACAGAGCGGCTGTTAAAAAGTGTCATAAAATTCTTTATATGTCGCGCCGCGACGCGGCAATTGCCTTGACCTGTGCAGGCACCCCTTTTAAAAAAAAAAAAAATTCTATCGTTTTAAAGGCGTTAAAAGTTGGTATCAGAGCTATGGTTTAAGGGACTTGGATAACCCACGATAGGGATTATCTAGGCTTAAACCATTGTTGTTAAAGGATAAGCGGTTTAGGACTTGCATGAATGTTAAGGTCGAATGATTGTGCCATGCTCCATAGGATAGAGTCGTTGACGAGACTTGTAGTGTAATGCTAAGATCATAGTTGACTTAAGTAAGGAGTTTAATACTCATTAACCATGGGTCATAATGGATTAAATGCGTAATAAGATGGTGTAATGACAACAGGCCATTGTCATTACTTCATTATAGTACGCATGAACGTCTACTATGGTCATGGTGAATTGAGTTAGAAATTCTTTCGGTTTGCTTGGTTATGATAAATAATGATGCAGGTATTTGAACTAATGAGTTGAGTGTTTTGTTTCAGAATGGCTATCGTATCCCCAAACAGAGGTAATGATGAGGATGATGAGTACGTCCACACCTCGTCAATGGAGTCTATTGAAGGCTCACAAAATGAATCCGATGAGGTTCTTTGCCAAACGATATATCGGGACAAATAGGACAAGCTTTGATACGATACACCCCAACCCTCTTAGAGAAGATTAAGACGTTGATTAACGATCAATTGGACGAAAAGTTAAAGACTCTTATGACCAATAACCCTACCTTAAGAGGAGAAGGGGGAAGTGGGGTAAGACAGGAAGAAGTAGAAGCCCCGAGAAGAAAAGATGATCGTTTTGAGTATAAGAATTTTGCTAATTGTCATCCACCGGAGTTTCATGGTAAGGTTGACCCAATTGTTAGTCAAAGGTGGATTGATGAGATTGAGGAAACTTTTATGTTGTGTGAATGCCCCGAGCATTTAAAAGTAATTTACGCGGCTCACCAAATGAAGGGAAGTGGTTATGAATGGTGGAATTTCATAGTTAAGTCACATGGGCGAGATGTGGCAACAAATTTTTTGTGGGATAAATTTTGTGAAATGTTTATGACTCAATTTGCTCCACCCGCTGAAGTTAGTAGGTTGAAATCTGAATTTATGAATATCGAACATGGAAGTAAACCAGTGACCGAGTTTAATGCCGAGTTTAATGATAAGTCCCGGTTTTGCCCGGACTTTGTTTCAAGTCCCAAGTTGATGATGGATCACTATCATGAGAAGTTAAACCCCGAATTAAGTGAGTTTATTGATAAGAGCACTTATAAGACTTTAGCCGAAATGATGAATAGGGCTCTTGTGAGGGAACATGAACTTAGGAAGAAAGCGGCGTTTAAGCGAAAGTTAGATCAAGATTCAAAGTCAACGCAAAGTATGAGCCCGAAGAAGGGCAAGTTTAATTCCGAATCTCCTCACAAGTCAAAAGGGGGTTTCATGTCGGGAAAGAGTGGTGGTAAAGAAGTGAATTTATGTAATAGATGTGGTAATAATCATGCGGGTGAGTGTAAAGCGGGTACTACCGATTGTTATTCATGTGGGAAGCCGGGTCATAGAGCCGCTGAGTGTCCTAATAAGGGAAAACAATGTTACTATTGTTTTGAAAAGGGTCATTTTCAAGCCGAGTGTCCGGAGTATAAGAAAGACTTGGCAAGTGGTAGTGTTAAGAAAGAGGTTAAAACGGAACCAAAGACTAGTGAAAGCCGACCAAGAGCCCGAGCTCATCAGATTACCGCACTTGAAGCGAAGGAGTCCCAAAATGTGGTGTCAGGTACCTTTATTGTAAACTCTTTACCTGCGCATGTTTTGTTTGATTCCGGTGCTACGCGGTCGTTTGTTTCTTATTCTTTTTGTAAACATTTTGACATGACCTCAAGTATGTTAGAGCATCCTTTAGAGGTTGAGATAACGGATAATAAAACCGTTATGGTGTATAGTATCATTAAGGGATGTGAAATTATTTTGGATGATGAAAAGTTTGTCATAGATTTGATACCCATGCATATGGGAGAATTTCAAGTAATTGTGGGAATGGATTGGTTAGATGACAATGAAGGGATAATTTTGTGTCGTAAGAAAATTGTGTCAGTTCAATCACCAAGTGGGAAAGTTATATGGATTTATGGGGAACGGGCTAGGCGTGCTATTCCTATATGCACGTATGCTAGGGCTAAAAGATTTTTGTCTCATGGATGTTGTGCGTTCTTGGCACATGTGGTTGATAATTCGAAGAAGGTTGTCGAAATAAGTTATGTACCGATAGTTAATGAGTTTCCGGATGTATTTCCGAATGAGTTACCCGGTGTACCTCCCGAACGAGACGTAGAGTTTAGAATAGATTTGATTCCTGGAGCCACGCCAATTGCCAAAGCTCCTTATCGATTAGCCCCGTCGGAAATGAGAGAAATGATGACTCAACTACAAGATTTGATAGATAAGGGTTTTATACGTCCTAGTAGCTCACCTTGGGGAGCTCCAGTTTTGTTTGTGAAAAAGAAGGAAGGGACAATGAGAATGTGTATAGATTATCGTGAATTGAATAAGGTCACTATTAAGAATAAATATCCATTGTCGAGGATAGATGATTTGTTTGATCAATTACAAGGTGCATGTTTCTTTTCAAAGATAGATCTAAGGTCGGGTTATCATCAATTAAAGGTGAGGGAAGAAGATATCCCTAAAACGGCTTTTCATACGAGGTATGGTCATTATGAATTTGTGGTTATGCCTTTTGGGTTAACTAATGCTCCAGCCGCGTTTATGGATTTGATGAATAGGGTTTGTCGACCGATGCTCGATAGGTTTGTGATTATATTTATTGATGATATTTTGGTGTATTCTTGAGGGGAAGAGGAACATGCGGTGCATTTACGACAAGTATTAGAGACTTTAAGGAGAGAAAAGTTGTTCGATAAGTTCTCTAAATGCGAGTTTTGGCTTCGTGAAGTCCAATTTTTGGGACATGTCATTAATAAGAAGGGTATTTGTGTTGATCCGGTAAAGATTGAGGCGATAATGAGATGGGAACCACCTATGAACCCCACCGAAGTTAGGAGTTTTCTAGACTTAGCGGGATATTATCGACGGTTTATACAAGATTTTTCTAGAATAGCCACCCCACTCACAAAGTTGACTCGTAAAAGTGTGCCATGGAGATGGGAAGAAAAACAAGAACAAGCGTTTCAACTCCTTAAGGAGAAACTTGTTCAAGCTCCTATACTAGTTTTACCGGAAGGGAATGAGAATATGACGGTTTATTGCGATGCTTCTAAGAAAGGTTTAGGGTGTGTGTTAATGCAAAATGGAAAAGTCATAGCTTATGCTTCTCGACAATTGAAGGAACATGAAAAACGTTATCCCACCCATGATTTAGAATTAACGGCCGTGGTTTTTGCTTTGAAAATTTGGCGTCATTATCTTTATGGTGTTAAGTTCTCTATTTATACCGATCATAAGAACTTGAAGTATTTATTCGATCAAAGAGATTTAAATGATAGACAAAGGAGAGGGCTCGACTTGGTGAAAGATTATGATTGTGAAATTTTTTATCACCCCGGGAAGGCTAATGTGGTGGCGGATGCTCTTAGTAGGAAGTCGAGTCACCAACCGATTAAGATAACAAGTTTGGCTATGGTAATATCACCTCAAATATTTGATAGTATTCGAGTAGCACAAGGTGAAGCTTTATTCCCCGAAAACGTAAGAAAAGAAAGGATCAAGGGGTAAGTTGATGATTTTGTGGTAGATTCTAGTGGTTTGAGGCTTAGATATGGAAGAATTTGGGTACCTTTACAAAGTGATGTTAGGAGTGAGCTCCTTGACTTAGCTCACAAATCTAAGTATTCGATTCACCCCGGTGCTACGAAAATGTATAGAGATCTAAGGAAAGACTATTGGTGGCCGGGAATGAAGAGGGATATAGTTAAGTATGTGTATAAATGTCTTACTTGTCTTCAAGTGAAGGCCGATCATCAAATGCCTTACGGTAAGTTGCAACCATTAGAAGTACCGGTTTGGAAATGGGAACACATTATAATGGATTTAGTGACTAAGTTGCCTAAGACTCCTCGACAACACGATGCCATTTGGGTTATTGTTGATAGACTGACTAATAGCGCGTTATTTTTGGCAATAAGAGAAGCTTCATCATCGGAAGCAATGTCTAAATTGTATATGAAAGAGGTTGTTGCAAGACATGGAGTACCGGCATCCATTGTTTCGGACCGTGACACTCGATTTACCTCACGTTATTGGAGAAAGTTTCAAGAAGAGATGGGCACTAAGTTGCATGTGAGTACCGCGTTTCACCCACAGACGGATGGTCAAAGTGAGCGAATTATACAAACTCTTGAGGATATGTTAAGGGCGTGCGTCATTGGTTTTGGTGGTAGTTGGGATAATCACTTACCTTTAGTTGAATTTTAGTATAATAATAGTTATCATTCTACCATCGGAATGGCGCCTTATGAGATGTTGTATGGAAGGAGGTGTAGAACTCCAATATGTTGGGGTGAAGTGGGTCAAAGGGAATTAGGAAGCACGGAAGTTGTACAACAAACCAAAGAAATGATAGATCAAATTCGTGAAAGAAAGAAGGCGGCACAAGATCGACAAAAGTCTTATGTGGATAAAAGAAGGAAACCGATAGAATTTCAAGTGGGCGATAAAGTAATGCTTAAAGTTTCCCCGTGGAAGGGTATCATTCGTTTTAGAAAAAGGGGAAAATTAGGTCCAAGATTTGTGGGACCATTTGAGATAGTTGCAAAAGTCGGGAAGGTAGCCTATCGTTTGGCCTTGCCCGATGAATTGAGTAATATTCACGACACGTTTCATGTTTCAATTAAGAAAGTGTTTGGCGGATGAATCAACTTATGTTCCATTGGATGAGATTGAGGTTGATGATAAGTTAAGATATGCGGAAAAGTCAATAAAGATTTTGGATCAAAAGGTTAAGCAATTGAGGAATAAGTCAGTCTTATTATTGAAACTGTTATGGCAATTTAGAAAGGGTTCCGAATGTATATGGGAACCCGAAGAATGGCTTATGAAGTATTATCCATCGTTGCATCAAGAATGGTTCGCGAGGACGCGAACAATCCAAGAGGGGGAGAGTTGTAACATCCCAATTAATTAAGGTATTATTTTATGTAATTTTATTATTATATTTATAGATGGTATGATTTAGTAAAATAAATGGATAAGAATTAATGTTTGTTAGTTAAGTTGGAAGGGACTAGAGGTGAAAAGTTAGAATTAAGGACCTCCCATTATAGAGTTTTGGTGGGGAGGGTAGAAAGTGCAAATATGACAAAGTTATTTTAATAAAAGAAGTAAAAATGCAGAATTTTTATTTAGTTGCAAAAAAATTACAGGAAGTGTTTGTATGTGTGTTGTGTGTCGACACAACAAGGAGGAGGAAGAGGAGAACCTCAACTGATGAAATTGTGCCCATGCAATTATAAATTAGTGAAATCTAAGGCACTCTAATCACCCTAGCAAGTCTTAATTCTTCAAATTTTTCTTCTTTGTGCACAATTAGGGTTCTTGAACTCTTAAAGACAAGGTATGAATTTCTATGTCTATGTATTACTAATATTGGGTGTTTGTGATGAATCTTAAACTTAAAAGTTGTTGTATGTTGAAAATGTGCACACTTGAATGATTTAAAACGAAATTGTTAGTAATTGTGGAAGTAAGTTCATGAATGAACTTGCATTTTGATTGTATGAGATGAATGTGGTGAATTTGCTGATGTTCAAACTTAGAATCAAGTCATGCACACTAGGTGTTTGATGAAATGCCTCAATGAAATGTTTATGTGATTTAGTTACAAATTGTGAAGGAGAAAGTTTGTACATGAATTGTTGTTATTGTTGTAAGTAATGAAATTTGGATAATTGATGATTTAGAGTTGCTAGTAATAAAAATGGATTTATGCACTTTTAATGTTTTTTGAGATACTTGAAAGAATTGCAAGTTTGATTATAAGAGATGAACTAGAGATTTGTATGTTTAAGGAAATGATGTTGGCTTGATAATGTTGTTATATTGGAAAAGGTAAGTTAAAATGCTATGTATGTAAGTGTTTATGTGTGTATGGTAGTATGTAGGGTGTTAAGGCAATGTATAAGTGTATGAAGGTGTGAAAGTTTATGAATGTTGTAATTTTGATTGAGTTATGTTATTGATGAGATTAGCTCATGTATAGGTGCTAATCAAGGTAAAGGAGCCTCAAGTGATCAAGGAAATCCGTTTAATCAAGGTGAGTTTATAGGGGGTAAAATGGGCGGGTCAAGGGTGGTTTAGTGTTCTCGGATTGCATTCGTGCAAGAGAGTAACGACTAAGTGCACTAGATGAGTAGCTTAGATAGAATTATTAGGTTGACCTGATAATTGTATCTATGGTTTATGTGTAGCTTAGGCAAGATTATTACTTTGCTAGTAATCTTGCCTATGGTATGATTTAGCTTAGACACTTTAAGTGTCTATGTATGTTTATGAGAATGAGATGAGACTATGGTAGCTTAGGCATAAGAGTATGCCTATGGTTAGCTTAGACATGATTACTAGGGTTGGTCTAGTAAGTTATGTCTATGGTAAGTAAGAGTCGGATCCGAAAATAAGTAAGCAACCGTTAGGTTGAAAGACGAGTAATGTGATTTTTATGCCCAATATTTTATGCTTTATTATTCGCCTATAACTCACTAAGTGTAAAAGCTTACCCCCGTGTTGTTTTATGTTTTAGGAACTAAAAGCCATCGTGAAGGTAAGGAACCCGTTTGAAGGTAACGGAGCATTAGCATTAGAGTAAGTGGTAATGCAAGTCTCTTTTAGAATCAAGCTCTATTGGTAGCGCTTACCAACGCCGAGTCCTTTGTAATTGTCAATTATGTTGTCGTTAAGCTTTCGGGACCAAATTATGACTTTGAAATGTGTTAACACGTTTTCGTGGTTTAAAAGATCCTCGTGACGTTTGACGGTGTAAGAAACTGATTTAACTAAGTTTGGTTATGTATTATGTTGTTATAATGGATTTTGGATTGATGAATTGTTAAAAATATGGTTTTGTTATTAAGTTGCAGGAATGTCCCAGCTCACGTGTAATGTCGCGCCGCGACAAATGGTGCCGCGCCGCGGCATTGGTCATGTTTTGGTAACAGAACGGCTGTTAAAAAGTGTCATAAAATTCTTTATATGTCGCGCTGCGATGAAGGGAGCCGCGCCGCGGCAATTGGGTTGACCTGGGCAGGCACCCCTTTTAAAAAAAAAAAAAATTCTATCGCTTTAAAGGCGTTAAAATATTTTTGTAATTTTATGAGATATTTCATGCTAGTTGCCAAACGATCCTGTTAAGTGTTGTTAACCCATTGTTTATTATATCAAATGAGATGTTAAATTATTACATTATCATGATATTATGATATATTAATATATCTTAATATGATATATATACAATTAAATGTTGTTACAACGATAATCGTTACATATATGTCTCGTTTCGAAATCATTAAGTTAGTAGTCTTGTTTTTACATATGCAGTTCATTGTTAATATACTTAATGATATGTTTACTTATCATAATACCATATTAACTATATATATATATATATATATATATATATATATATATATATATATATATATATATATATATATATATATATATATATATATATATATATATATATATATATATATATATATGACATCATATAGTTTTTACAAGTTTTAACGTTCGTGAATCACCGGTCAACTTGGGTGGTCAATTGTCTATATGAAACCTATTTCAATTAATCAACTCTTAACAAGTTTGATTGCTTAACATGTTGGAAACACTTAATCATGTAAATAATAATTTCATTTAATATATATAAACATGGAAAAGTTCGGGTTACTACACAATAACTGTCTAACAAGCTAGGTCGGGTCATAGTGTATCACAATCCTAATGCTCGAGATCGAAATACAAAAGTTATCAAAAGTTATTTCAAAAAGTCAATTTTGACAATTGTTCAACGAGACGTGCCTTATATAAGGATTCATTTACTCGGCTGGTAATATTTAAAAATCCACTTTATCAATCTCGTAAACAAGTTGTTTAAATATTAATTGCAGATTGAAAAGCAATTTCAATTAACGTAAATCATAATTCAGTTGACCATAGCTTTTAATTCGTTCATCGAAATTACGCGATTTCTAAATGAAAAGTTATTGATTTTTCGCCAGCTTTCCAATAACATGCATATCATATACTTTTTATCAGCAGTATATGTATTAAATTCGTGATTCATCATAAACTATCTAACTACACGATTTAGCATACAAGCATGCATAAACATATATACTCGAGCACTAGACATGGATACACTTATTAATATATAAAAGATAAGATATGAATGCTCACGTATCAATATTGTGATTTAATATTGCAGGAAAGTACGTAGACGCAACAGAGATGATAAACACTAGTTTTGACTTGCGAACAATACCCATGAACATTACCCATAACCTCCATAGCTATAACCCATAGTTTCCTTAGCTCTATCCCGCTCGAAAACCCATTTTGAAAGTGACCCGCTCATGACATCGTTGTAGTATTTTATGTATAATATTACTAATAATAATAATAAGATTAAGATTAATAATAATATTAACCTTAATAATAATAATAATAATAATAATAATAATAATAATAATAATAATAATAATAATAATAATAATAATAATAATAATAATAATAATATATGTATAACGAGAGAGATTGAGAGTTAATTTGGTGAAATGAATCGCAGAAGAGCTCGAGCTTTATAGTCCCGATTTGTGACCCACAACTCCGCGATTGCGGGCTCTTTCTCCCTATAACCTCCGCGATCGCGGAGGTTCATTTTTCAAATCATGCACGTTTTGGTTTCTAGCTCGTCGACATATTTATATATAATATATTTAATTTATATTAATTAATTATATATTATATTATATTCTCGTGCATAGTTGACTTGTAATTTTTGTTCTGATAAGTCGTACGTCGTCACTCGACTTATGTCCCGGTTCCGGTTTTTTGAACGTCCTCTCGTACACTGAGAAAAACTTGTACTTTACATTTCGGGACTCGTACCTTTGTCAAAATATAGACTTAAATTATCTATAAACTATACCACTCGAAATATAACTTATACATTTGAGTGTTTTGGTCATTTCCTTCTATAAATCATCGTCTTGTTATTTACCAATATTATAGTATTATCAAATGTTTTATAATCAACTTAATATATATTATTTAAAAACACATTTTAAAAAAAACACAACGCAAGTTATTCAAACAATTAATATCCAACTTATCATAAATATTCACATAGATATTTAAACCAATAAGTTTAATGCACAGTATCATATACTTAATACTTTGTTACGCTTTCAAGTTATAGTATATATATGTATCTATTTATACATAATTGTTCGTGAATCATCGAGAATAGTCGAATGGTATTTGAATAGTTAAAAAATTTTGAGATTCAACTTTACAGACTTTGCTTATCGTGTCGGAAACATATAAAGATCTAGTTTAAATTTGGTCAGAAATTTCCGGGTTGTCACAGTCCGAAAGGTCGTCAACCTAAGTCAAAGGTCACTAGGTTAGTATGTTGTCCCAAAAGATTTAAAAGTGCATAAATTAAGTTTAAGTGTCATCATCAACATCATTCATCATCATAAAAGCTAAGTATGTTTAACAAGAATAGTGATCGAAACAAAAGTCTGACTTTGGACAGCTGTTACGACCTCTATACAAATCGAAAAGATGCGTAGTCAGTGGCTATGGCTCCGTATGTGAATCCTCTAACCTCTGACCAATTTTCAGAACCTAACACGTCTTCGTTTGACCGTGGCGATGGTTTAAGTGCGAGTAGGTCAGAAATTTCAGCACAACGTTACAAATGCGTAGTGACTTTCGGAAGGCTATAAATCCTAAACCGTATATCGGATTAAGTCGGGGCCTAAATGAAAAGTCATCTACTCGAAACGAAATATCTGAAAATCAATTTTCCAGAAGTCCAGGAATCTGATCAGACCTCTAAAAACAGCAAACAAGTGCTCCGGTGAGGTTCTTGGTGCTTGATGCTCATCACGGTTCTCATCCTTGATGCTTGTAAGCTTCGTGTACAACTCTTTGATGTTTTATCATCACTTTGACCAAGGTTCAACCATCAATACAAAACTAAGAGTAAAATCTATCATTCTACAAGTTTTAGACATCAAGATTGCCTCTTTATTGCATAAATCCAATAAAGTTTCAACCTTTGTCCTTTTTACACAAGTTTATGCATCTCCATCATATGTGATGATGAAGACTTGATCTTTATCATTACAGCAGACACAAAAAGGTTCCAAGTAAGTGAGATCTACAATAATAACTTAGATCTCAAGTATTAAGAAAACCCTAAGCTAGAAAGCTTGGATCTTTACAAGATTAATGAGACCATAAGCTAGAAAACTAAGATCTTTAACAAAATAATGAAGGTAATGAGACCATAAGCTAAAAATCTAAGATCTTTAACATAATAATGAATCCCTAAGCTAGAAAGCTTGGATCTTTAGTGTTCTTGATGATCTTGAAGCATAAAGCTTGGATCTTTAAGATACATGAAGATCATAAACACAAGTTTTGATCTTTATAACAAAACAAAGAAATTACAAGCTAGATCTAACAAGTAAATGAAGATTTCAAGCTAGAAAGCTTGAATCTTTCATGTTCTTGAAGGATTCAAACCCAAGTTTGAATCTATAAGATATAACAAGATCAAAAGCTAAAAGCTAGATCCATAAAATGATGATGATGATGTCGACTTTATGAAGAAGAAAAGAAGAAGAAGAAAATTTAAAAATTACACTTTTTAGAGTAAGAAAGACTACAGAGAGAATTAGAGAGTAAGTGTGTGTAAATTGCAAATGAGATCAAGTGTAAAATGGGTGAGGTTTGAGTGATATTTATAGTGGTGGTGGGGTGGTATGGCCGTGGGATTGGGGGGAGACAGGGGGGACAAACTTTTGCTTTTTGTTTAATGGTTGTCTAAAGTTGGTGCTTATGTTAGGATCCCATGCAACATTAAGGATAATGCTTAACAAAAATGCTAGTATGTTCCCTCTAATAAATGGGCATTTATCTTTCATTAATATGGGTCACTAACTTATTATAATTGGGCTAATTAAATAATCTACTAGCTAGTGTAGGGTGGGCTAAAGTCCAACAAGGTAGAAAGTCCAACAAGACTAACTAGTGTGCTCTAGTAAATTACTAAGCGTAATTAAGCATCCAAAAACCCAAGTAATTGTTATTATAAAATAACAATTAGTATTTCATAGTCGTAATATTCCGGTTACGACAATAGTTAAACGTGTACACAGTACGCAGTTCGTTCTAAACGTCAAGTGACACTAACGGTCATAAAGGCTTCCGGTGTTCAAGTTAAGTAACCTACGTACTTAAAGGCACATTTTAATATATAAACGAAAGTAATCCACATGTAGTAAGATCCCAGAGTATAATATAGCTCAGTACACACAAATACGCATTTTCGTGAAAGTACAAAGCACAAAAGCAAGTCGAAAAAGTCGGGTCGTTACATGTTGGTTATACCACAATACTGTGTGAGTCTATTATCTGTAAATAAACTTATTAAGGACAGTAATTTGATTGTAAGTTTTGATGTTGATAAGTGTTATATACAGGATTTAGCTCAAAAAAGGTTGATGGGGACTGGTAGTGAGTCACGAGGTTTATACTTCTTTGATGAACTAAGTAAATGTAAGATGTTTGTTTCTAATGTGTCTACTAAATCTAAACATTCTTATAACTTGTGGCATAACAGACTTGGTCATCCTTCTGACCAAGTTATGCATGTTTTAAAGAATAAAATCAACTTAAATAAGATAATTGATGATAATCCTTGTGATATTTTCCATAAGGCAAAACAAACAAGGGAACCTTTTTCACTTAGTGACCATAAAACTAAATCAGTTGGTGAGTTAATTCACTTGGATGTTTGGGGTCCTTATAGAGTTAAAAGTAAAGAAGGTTTTAATTTTCTTACTATAGTTGATGATTATTCAAGAGCTGTTTGGGTTTACTTACTTAAGACTAAAGAAGATGTTTTTGACTGTTTTGAAACCTTTTATAATATACTTCTAACTCAGTTTGAGAAATCTGTTAAAATTATAAGAAGTGATAATGGCACTGAGTTTATAAATAACAAAATGTTGTTGTTTACTAAAAGTAAAGGTATAATACATCAAACATCATGTTCTTACACCCCTCAACAAAATGGAATAGCAGAAAGGAAACATAGACACCTATTAAATGTTTCAAGGTCTCTTATGTTTCAGGGGGAATTCCTCTTTATCTTTGGTCTGAGTGTGTATTAACTGCTACTTATATTGTTAACAGGCTACCATCTGCTGTTCTGAATGGAAAGTGTCCTTATGAGTTGGTTTATGGTGTCAGTCCAAATCTCTCACACTTAAAATCATTTGGTTGTCTTTGTTTTGCAAATGTTTTAAATAACCATGACAAATTTTCTTCTAGGTCTTTAAAGTGTGTTTTTGTGGGTTATTCAAGTTTTAAAAGGGGATATAAATTGTTTTGTTTGGAAAATCAAAGTTTTATTTTTTCCAGAGATGTAAAATTTTATGAGCATATCTTTCCTTTTAAAATTGATTATGTTTATAAAACTGTGTTCACTGAAGGAGGTGTTAACAATTTGAATTTCTTTGATTCTCCTTATTTTGATTTTGATAATTCTGTTTTAGGTTCAAAAAGGCTACAAGTGATTTAAATCCCAATGATGAAGGGAGAGACAGTCTCATGGATGATGGCAAACATACTTCAACTAGTGATTCATCAAAATCAATAGTTGATAGTGTACCTGCAACTTCCAATGATGAGAACACTAGTGCTGAGCACTCTGTCCCTGAGGGTAATATAAATATTAATGAAAATGAAAACGTTTTAAGAAGAACATGCAGAAAAGTAGTTTACCATCTAAATTAAATCATTTTATTTTAGATGGAAAGGTTAAATATGGTTTAAACAGATATATAAACTACTCAAAACTTGGTTCTGAAAATTTCTGTTTTGTAACACACTTAAACAAAGGGCATGAACCAAAAACTAACTCTGAGGCTGCACTTGATCAGAATTGGGTGAATGCTATGAATGATGAAATGGAACATTAAATAGGAATGAAACTTGTATTTTAACTGATTTACCTGTTAGTAGAAAGCCTAAAGGGTGTAAATAGGTGTTTAGAATAAAATATAAGTCAACTAGAGAAATTGAGAGATACAAAGCAAGATTGGTTGCAAAAGGGTTTAACCAAAGGGAAGGGTTGGATTTTGATCAAACCTTTAGCCCTGTAGTTAAGATGGTTACTGTAAGAACTCTTATAACTATTGCTGTTAACAATAACTGGTCTCTGTGTCAACTTGATATTAATAATGCATTTTTGTATGGAGATTTGACTGAAGATGTTTATATGACTTTGCCTGAAGGTTTCTTTGATAAAAGTGATAAGAGAGTGTGTAAATTAGTTAAATCTCTATATGACTTAAAACAAGTTCCTAGAAAATGGAATGAGAAATTTTGTGATGCTTTATTTAAATTTGGATTTGTAAAAAGTGTTAATGATTATTCACTTTTCATGAAGTGTGCTGAAGGTGTGAATATTTTCTTGCTTGTTTATGTTGATGACATTGTTTTGACCGGTAATAGTGAAATTGAAATTGAAAATTGCAAGAATTTTTTAAAAACCAAATTCAAAGTTAAAGATCTTGGAAAATTGAAGTATTTTTTGGGAATTGAATTAGTTGAACAGTCAAATGTTATTTGTTTGTCACAAAGGAAATATTGTTTAGAAGTCATTTCGAAATTTGACTTACTTGGAAGTAAGCCTGCTGTTACACCTATGGAAAGTGGTATTGTTTTTGCAAATTCTGATGCTTTTTGTAGTACTGATTTTGTTGTTGACAAATATTAGTGTTTATCAAAAACTTGTTGGAAAATTAATCTATATTACTCTAACAAGACCAGACATTGCATATACTATTCATTGTTTAAGCCAACATATGCATGCTCCTCTAAATTCTCATTTTAAAGCTGATATGAGAGTTTTGAAGTATCTTAAAGGATCTCCAGGAAAAGGTATTTATATCTGTAAGTCTGAAAAATATACATTGTCTGCTTATGTTGATTCAGATTATGGTAATTTTAATTTTTCAAGAAAGTCTGTTACTGGTTTCTGTATTTACATGGGTAATTCTTTAATATCTTGGAAGTCAAAGAAACAGTCTACTGTTTCTAGATCTTCAGCAGAAGCAGAGTATAGAGCTCTTGCTTCTGTAACTTGTGAAATTATTTGGATATTAAAATTACTGAATGAATTAAAGATTACTTATGAGTTACCAGTGAAAAATTCTTGTGATAATAAATCTACACTTCAAATTGCAAAAAACCCTGTGTTTCATGAAAGAACAAAGCATTTTGAAATTGACTTGCATTTTGTAAGGGAAAAGATCTCAAATGGTTTAATAGTTACGGAGCAGATAAGCTCATCTGAGAATACTTCAGATATTTTTACCAAAAGTCTAAATGGTACTCAGCATAAAACTTTGTGTGAAAAATTAACCATGTTAGATCCTTTTCATGCTTAGATTGAGGGGGAGTATTGGAATTATATGTTATTTCTGTCAATCTAAACATGAAATGCTTTGTATTCAATAAACTCATTTCTGGGTTAAGGATATTTGCAGGAACACTCAAGACTTTTATTTTGATGAACTGGAGGACTCTTGATATGAAGCAAGATTGTTCGAGGGACTGAAGCTGTTCAAGTCAAAGTTCAAGGAGTGTTCATGAAATTAATTTATGACTGAGTTAAATTATATCGGGCTCTTTATATCATTGGGCTAATGAGTCTGGATAAGAAGCACAAATGATCCATCAAGGAGATAAAACCCACTTATCATGCCTCTCATATAAAAAGGATTTTATCCTTTAATTTATTCATTCGATTATTTTAGATCTGAGATATTTTCTGTATTCTCTCTCGTTCTCTTTACAACTGCACAAATTAGGGTTTTATGATTTCATCTCATCGATTGAAATTGTGAGTTTCTAGTTCATGTGTTTATGAACTAAAGAGTGTTTAGAGTGCAGATTATCTTCTTTGTGATAATTTGTTGAATATGTACAATCTGTGTTGATTAATAAAGTGAAGATTTGTGTGGTTGGTGTTTTTGATTACTGTTTTCTACATTATTAGACTTTCGTCTTTTTCATGGTCACATACTAGAAGCAAGTTTGCTCTAAATTAGACAACACGACTTAATAATCCTTTGTAATTGTTTTTATTTACTAACTTCTTGCTAGTCTTATTTTAATAAAATTTTCATTAAAAAACAAAATCAGACGCGTTGTCTGCTCCTTGCACGTCAAACTCGAACATGCCTTGGGGGGGTACAATGTCATAATACGAGGATAAATGTGTTTTTCGAGTCGGTTTTGGTATGATAATACTTTTTGTTATTTAATAATAATTTTATTTGTCAAAATTCCTAGAATCTAGGAATTACGAAAGAGTTTCTTATCCTTTTATTACGTTGGATTAGATAACATAGATTAATGTGAATAGCCCATTTATCTGGTTAATTATTGCTTATTAATATAGTTAGTGTTGTAAATCTCCTTATTTCTCTCCGAGATCTCGTTTTTGAAAGGTAGCCGAGACGAGATGTTCATCTCCCGAGATTTCTCGGTCAACGGGGTCAAACATGATCAAAACCATGATTTTTCGAATTTTCCCGCTCATTTCTCGAATTTTCTCATAAAATTTTTTAATTTCTTAAATTTTCTCGCTCATTTCTTGGATTTTGTTGCAAAATCTCGTAAAAATGTATATAAATATACATATATTTATTTGATTATATAATTTATATATATAATATATATTTACATTAAAAAAACTAAAAAGTCAATGTAAACAAGGGGGAAACTACATGTGGGCGGGGAGGCTCTCAGTGAAATTTTTTTAAGTGTAAAAATTTTAGGTTCTGATTTTGCCTCCGGTGGATATTTTTTGCCCCAGAACCTACATATTTTGCCTAAAACCTTTAAATTTTGCCCAAAATTCTCAAACTTTTGCCTCAAAACTTTCAAATTTTGCTCAAAAACTTTCAACATATGCCCAAAAAACTTCATAATTTGCATAAAAACCTCAATTTTTATTTTGCCCAAAAAAATTGCTACGGTTTTATTTTATTTTTTTGCCCCGGTAAAAAAAAAAATCTTAGTTCCGACACTGAACGTAAGTCAACGTCCGAGATCTCCCCGAGAACTTTTCGAGATGCCGAGATATCCTCAAAAATGTCCAAACGAGATCTTCCCGAAATCCGAGTTCTTCAACCTTATAGTTAATAGTTACGGAGTAATAGTTAATTGTGTTGTAGTTATGATTAAATGTAAATTGTAATTAGCTGATTTGTGAAGTTAAAATATACTACTCTACTATTATTTATTTAGCGTATAAAAAAATTTCGCTTCGTTGTATCATTTTTTTATTATTTTATAATAATATTTATCAAGTAACTCGTTACCCAAACAGATTTGGGTGGCTAGATCTCAAAAACATAAATCGACAATAAATCTAAGTTGTAGAAAGAAAAAGTTAAAGGGGGTTTAGTTGTCATTCAAATATCCACAAGGGAAGCTTTAACAATTCATACATTTTCAAGGGACATAGAATGATACTGTAAAAATATGACCGTTGGGAAAAGAATTCAAATACCCAATCAACGCATCTATTCCAATCTACCGTTTTTCATTCATTCACATTATTATTCAATTCAATTCAATTCAATTCTATATTTCATTCTCTCTCTAAAAAAGAACGATTTAATGGCTGATGAGAGCGATAATAATCCCAACACAGCAATCATGGAACCCATATCGAAATCACTACACCCACTCCACGAGATCGCAATGACTCCAACCCACAAACTTCTGCTAAAACAATGGCTTAAAGAAGAAGAACTTATCCTCAATCGAATCGCACTTAAAGAAACCCAAATTGATTCTGTTCGTAAGGAACTAACTAATCTCTACTGTTTCTTCTTCTTGTTTCACTCGATTTCACTAATTTTACTGTTTAGTAGTAGTTCGAATTCGTCGGTGATGGGATCGTGTAACCGATCGTGGATCCCGTCGATTTGTTCGTTACTTTGTTCGTTGGGGTTGATTTGGGCTGTTCGATATAAAACGGATACGGAATCGCATTTGGAGAAGCTGTTGGAAAGGGAAAAAGAAGATGGGAAATTGTTGGGGAAATGTGTGGAAGAATTGAAGAAAAAAGGGTTGGAATTTGATTTGTTGAAGGAAGTTGATGCGTTACGAAGAGCGAAAAGTTTGAGGGTTGAAGCGAAAGAGGTGAAGAAATGGTCTGCAAGAGATTTTGTGACTCTTTTTTTCTTTACCGTTTCTTGTTTTGTTCTGGCTCTTACTCGGGTTATTCTTTGCGATTGATTTGAAAAATGATTTTTTTTGGGGGAGGCTTCGGGTTCGAATTGATGGTTTGTTTGGATTTTCAATTGGTGGTGTTGATAGAAACTGTTGGTTTCTGGTTTTGGATTGCATAAGTCTGTGTTTTAAGGGAAGGATATATGTATACTACGGATCAGATTCAGATAACATAGTACTTAGTACTCAGTAATAAATAATAATGGAATATTTTCTTTATATTGAATGTTAGTTTTTGCACTTTAGTTTTTGTTTTTTTGATGATTAAAGATTGATGATTGTAATAATATTGATAGACGTTGTCAAACCAGTCCCTATCATTTAGCCATGTCTTTAGTTTTTGCACTTTAGTTTTTGTTTTTTTGATGATTAAAGATTGATGATTGTAATAATATTGATAGACGTTGTCAAACCAGTCCCCATCATTTAGCCATGTCATCCGCCGTGGCTATAACACCTTACGCGCGGACCCACCATAGGTGTTAAATGTCTACTTAGCGGGCGGTTGAGTTAGTTTGTAGCGTTTGCGTTATCAACGTTTTACCAAGATGCTTCGGTGGTGATATTTGTCTTAACTAGGTGTCAAGGTGTGTTATGTTTCTAAAGATTTGAATGCTCTCACAACTGTATCACATCTTTTTTTTTTTTTTTTTCAGTCATTTTTTCCCAAATAAACTGATTACATCTTATATATAGGCATATCACGGTTATACTCCCTTCCACTGCAAACAGTCAAATCAAATTGACTTTTTTTTTTTTTTTTTTTAGTTTAGTATATTATATTTTGTAGAAATTATTTTCTAAAGTAGTATATATATACTTTGTAGAAATTGTTTTCTAAGAAAGTGAGGCACAGATGACATGAAGATTTCACATATTCCTTTTTTTTTTTTTTATTTCACTTTATTACTATTACCGAGTAATATATAGGTTAATACCGACTACTTTTATATTATTACTAGGTTTTGAGCTCGTGTGTTGCACGACTACTCAAAATTCGTTTTAAATAAGTCACTTATTTTAATTTTTTGACGCTTGATTTACATTTTCAAACAATATTTATAGTTGCGTTTAAGGGGGACATGTCGACCCAATAGCTTAAGTGTGGTTAATTTAAGCCCGTAGGTTGAATCTGCTTATGTAATGGTATAGTATTACTAATACAGAGTAATACATTACCATTCCCTCAAAATTAGTATTAAAAATTGTTCGGTAATTTTTCTTATGATTTTATATGAACAAATGTGTGTATGAATATAATATAATAATAAGACATGTGTATATGAACAAATGTCTGTAGTTTTTTTCTGATGATCGTAGTAATATATAGGAGTAGGGATCAAATAGGAATTAAATTGTGTAAAATTGGGTTTAGTGAATTTTTAAAATTAAATGGGTACATATGATAGTTTTAGTATTTAAATTGGGTATATATGATATTATATGATTTATTTGGGTAAATATGTGATTTTAAAAGTTGATAAAGGTATATATGAAGAATTGTGACATGTGTGAATTACACTTGACTTAATATGCAATATTTAAGGAGCTAATGACATGTAACCTAATCAAATCTCTCTTTTATATAAATATATAGATAGATATAGATATATAGATAGATATAGATAGATTTTTTTCTTCCATACGAGTACTTACGATCTTATATAAATTTTATAAAAATAATAAATGATAATATATAAATTATCTTTAGAATTTATTTTATATTTCATACGTGTACTTTTTATTCCTATTACGTTAACAAATTTCTTTAATAAATAAATGATAATATATAATAACAAACTATTAACATATGTGTGTAGTTTGTACTGGACGAAAGCGATAAATGTTGTATTTACAAATTTTTAAAAAATATTTAAACCTAAAAATATATGGAATATATATGAAGTGGTCTAAAAAATATACTCCATCCATCTCATATTTATTGTTCTTTGACAAAAATCACAGGCTTTAAGAAATATGCGATTATTACATGTACATTTTATTAACTTTATAGTTTTAACCATTACTTTTTATTAATTTTTTATTTTCGATTCATAAAGTAAGAGAATAAAAAAAAACTTTACTTTATTATTCTTAGCAATTTATGAAAATAGACAATCAATTTAACATATCTATAAAAGATAGTGTTAAATAACGAACTGCACACATATGTGATAATTATTACTCCCTTCATCCCATATTACTCCTCTTTTTTACTTATATTTATGTCTTATACGAAACAGTTAAGGTATAAATAACGAACTATTAATTTACAATAATTTAAAATAAAATAGTGGACTATCAATATTCAATATGAGACGAATGAAGTATATTTTTTTCACTTTAGTCAAGTTACATAATTTATATATTTTACCTGCATTAGATAATTTACAAATTTATTTGCTAATATTGATTACTTTTTATATTAGATTGAGTAAAGTTATTAATTTATTTATTTATAATAAAAAATAAGAGCAGAATAAATAAATAAGAGTAGAATAAATAAAAAAATTGAAAAGTGAAGTGATGTGACTGGATAGGGTGAAGACTGAATCGACTACTTAAAGGGTAGAGGGAGTATATTTATCAATACCATATATATAAGGTACCCACTACACAGTAAATCATTAGCACTGTGTCGGCTTATTATTACTCTAAATAGATCAGTTGATTGCATCGATCAGAGACGCCAAACTGAGA
This sequence comes from Rutidosis leptorrhynchoides, assembly GCF_046630445.1. Lineage (NCBI taxonomy): Eukaryota > Viridiplantae > Streptophyta > Magnoliopsida > Asterales > Asteraceae > Rutidosis > Rutidosis leptorrhynchoides. The sequence continues at coordinate 667,861,890 of NC_092333.1, forward strand.
TGGTCAAACAGGTTGGGTAGTGGGTCAAAACAGAGACGTTTTACTGTAGCTAGGTTGGAATGGGTCAAGTTAGTTTTGGTTGGTTGGTTGACCTAGAAACAAATTTGTGTCTCTTTCCATTACAACTCAATGTATTACTTACTGGAGTTATTCGTATACTACCATTTTTAACCATACACCAATAAACGCGCATTAGTCAGTTGTACAGTACAATACTTTAAAGCACAACTAGTGGTGTATGACTAAAACCTGATGGTGTACGAATCATCACACATTACTTAAATATCAATCAATAATTTTATATTAATACAATGATAATTTGATCATTTCAGACTTTCAGTAACATGGTTTATGCTACGCTTACAAAAAAACCCTTTGGAGACGTTCGGTCCGTTTGACCATTCAACCCATTTCCTTCTTGTGTGACTCATTTTACCCGTTTAAGATATAAACATAACCCAAACCAACCCACAAATCAGTAAAAATATGATGTAAAGGCCACCTCTAACTTCAACTAAATCTTACAATGTGCCTGCAACTCGAGTACTCATGTGTGTTTTTATGTCATCATGAAGATTGTGTTGGTTTAAGATCCAACAAATGTACAGAGTAATATGTAAACCACGAGGTAGGGTCAGGCGAGTTGGACCATGTTCAAGTAGTTCTTAGAGTGCTCCCAATGGAGACACTACTCCATCTTAGTCCTCATGTGCCACATCAGCGCCACATCAGCACTCCTTCACAGGACTAAACCCAGGACTAAACACTCCCAACCATGACACTCCTTCCTCACCCACTAATTAATCAATTGTACAAGACCACTAGCAAAAAGTTCCACAAAACTTGCTTTCATCCCGTCCTGAAATATTTCACAGAAACATGAAATGGAGGGCTGAAGTGTGGGCGGATCTGTGGGCGGAGCTGTGGGCGAATTGCTGCCATCAAGGTCCAGCTTGACGCATCTCTGGGCGGAGGTCAAGATATGACCAATGGGAGCGCCCTTAGACCACTCTTATCCATTACACCTGTCATGGAACCACACTGCTGCCACATCAGCAGCTTCTTCCAACCACATTCACTAACATCCATCATACCCACCTCATTGACCCCACTTCCAATAATTAATATTTTTTATTCTTATTTATTATTTTTATTATTACTATAATTATAATTATTGTATTTAGTTGTTTAATTTTTTTAAACGCTTTTTTAACAAATTTAATAAAAATAGAATTTATCATTAAATAAAAACACATATTACATTAAAAAAATGTACAATTAAAAATAAAAAATAATACAAATTAAAAGCTAAAAATTAAAAAGACATAATTAAAAAATAATACATAATTTATTCTTCATCGTCGGACTTGTACTCCGCCAGGTACTTTTTGGTGAGCTGGCTCCGATATTTCATGAACTGTGACGACCCGGAAATTTTCGATCAAATTTAAACTTAATCTCTATATAATTTCGACACGATAAGCAAAGTCTGTAATGGAGAGTCTCAAAAAAAAATTTTGGAACTATGTTCATATAACCATTTACCCTCTGACTGTGTCCGATGATTCACGAACAATTAATTGTAAGTGTATGTGTAAATACATATATATATATATATATATATATATATATATATATATATATATATATATATATATATATATATATATATATATATATGATAACTGGAAATATTGATATACCATTTAATTGTTAGAATTAATAATGTAAAATAAAATAATATATAATAATTATTACTTAAAACATATATATATATATATATATATATATATATATATATATATATATATATATATATATATAATAAAGTATATAGAATATATAAGTAGGGTTTTGAAGTTATTTAATGAACAAAGGTAATACTCAATTGTCATTTGATTGATAGTAAACGAGTTAAAAAGAAACTTATGTGATTTTAAAATAAACGATTAGTCGAAAATGAGTTTTATAAATTATAAGTTTATTAATAATGCATTTAGAAGTTATTTGATAAATTTTTAAAAAAAAAATATATTTTACTTGGGGTTGGGAGTGAATAATCAATGTAAAATTTATTTAATAATTAATGATCAAATTTTATACCATAATGACCAAAATAAATAATTATAATTAATTTAAAAATATGGAATTTTTCAGAAGACTTTTATCCACCACTAATTAACAACGGAACCCGATATATCCTCACTTTGAAACTATCGGCACTGGCAGCTAACATTTCACATGTTTTAAATTTTTATTATATTATAATTATTATTATATTAATACTATTAATTATTAAGATTCATATTACAGTAATATAGATAGGATATATATACATTCTTATACATATTGATCACCATACTACTAGCATCACCACACCCACCATCACTACAACCATACATCACCATATTCATCAATAACCGCCACCACCTTGTTGTATTCCAACCACCGCAACCACCTTCATTCTCCAACTCCCACCATTGCACCACCATCACCATCTTCCTCTATATTTATATACATACATACGACATATGGATATATGTCATATAAACACCACCATCCTCCTAAAACCTTCACCTTCCATCACCTCGACAACCGCCTGCCACCACCCTATCATCGGTCACCAAATCTCTTTCCCTCTCATTCTCTCGCTCTCCTCTCTCTCTTCATGAACAACTAATAACAACCGGCCACCGTAAGAATCATCTCCAACCGCCACCAATACAGTCTCAAAACCTTCGTGAACCTGCTGTTATATTTCATGTTTCATGCGAAAATTACTGCAACTGCTCGCTACCATTTCCATTTTTCTGCTACAACAGATGTACGAAACTGTTTATGTTGTTTACAACGAGATTAGTGAACGATGGACGTGATGTTTTAAAATGATGATGCGTATATGATGTATGATAGTGGTAACGTACAGTGATGAAAATGGAGACTAGATGGTTACAGCGACTATGATGATGTTATGGCGAAGATGATGATGGAATGATGATTACGGGTGATGATGGATGTAGTAGCGATAAGAATGATGATTATGTTATGAGAGAAATGATGATCATGAAGATGATAGTAGGTAATGGGTTTCGTTCTTAAATCAATTTAGAACCGATGATAATTATGATTGTGCTTACGATTATATTAGGATTATGAGGATACATATTATGTTAGCGAAATTAGATGATGATAATTATTAATTGATGATGATATTAAATTAAGGATGATGATGATGGCGAGTATGGTGTAAGATTAATGATTGATGATGGTCTGGTCGATTTAAATTTAAAAGAAGAAGAAGAAGATAACAGTTAAAGGGATAAAAATTTTAGTTTAGGTGTTATTACAGAATAACAGAATCAGTTGAATGGTTAGGGGTGGTGTTGATGAACGAGAGGTCGGGTGTTCAATCCTAGGCTTCAGCAAGATATTTTTTTTAATTAAATAACTTGCTGTTAGGTTTATTGTTGGGCTAGAAGTTCCTACTGGGCCGAGATTCAATCTATATTTCATTGGGACGTAAACTGCTTGTTATTGGGCCGATAATTTTAGTTGGGCCGGACTCATGATGATGAGGAATTGTGAAAGAATGATGGTGATGATATACATAAATGGTGAGTAGATTATAAAAATGAAAACAGTTAAGGGTTAAAAGGATTTAGGGGGTAACTAAAACAGAATTTGAGAAGTAGAGCATTGGTTGGGCGTGTGTTTGATAAGTGAGAGGTCTCGGGTTCGAGTCTCGTATGGAACATTTCTTTTTAGGAGGGTATACATTTTTTTTTCCCATATCCATTATTATTATTATTATTATTATTATTATTATTATTATTATTATTATTATTATTATTATTATTATTATTATTATTGTTGTTGTTGTTGTTGTTGTTGTTGTTGTTGTTGTTGTTGTTGTTGTTGTTGTTGTTGTTGTTGTTGTTGTTATTGTTATTAATTGTTATTACTACTAAATATTAGCATTATAACTACTGCTAGTATTATAATTATTATAAGTATTATAACCATTATTATTATCATTAATATTAGTATTAGTAACATCTTAGACGTATTATTATTATTAACAAATGTATTATTATTAAGATTACCATTCGTAACAAAATTGTTATAAATATTATTATTATTAAATATAAGGTATTAATATCAAAATTATTATTTTTATCATCAGTATTATTAAATCCTTCATTATATTAAAAACTACTGATATTATCATTATTAGTATTGTTATTATTAAAAATTATTATTTTTACAACTATATTATTATTATTTAAAGAATCATTATTAGTAAAACTATCATGTTTCATTTTTATATCTAAGTATTAGTATTATTATCTTTACTTTAACAATATTATAATTGTTTATTTTACAAATAAAAGAGATTTATATATGAAAGTATATTACATACTATATTTTTATATGAAATATTATTAATTATAATAATAACTAAATTACATATAGTATATACAATATTTTAATATATTATAAATAATAATATAAAAACATATAAAAATATAAATATTAATTTTAAAACATTATATATACATAACAATAAGTTACAATTTAATAATATATTACAATAAATATATATACAACTTTGTTCGATTACAATTATATGTGTTAATATATATATATATATATAAATGTTATAGGTTCGTGAATCTAAGGCCAACCATATACTTGTTCAATGTCGTCATATGTATTTTTACTACAAAATACAATATTGTGAGTTTCATTACTCCCTTTATATATATATATATATATATATATATATATATTTTTGGGACTGAGAATACATGCGCTGCTTTTATAAATGCTTTACGAAATAGACACAAGTGATCGAAACTACATTCTATGGTTGGATTATCTAACCGAATATGCCCCTTTTTAGCTTGGTAGCCTAAGAATTGGTGTTTATTATAATTGCCACCAATTGACGCGAATCCTAAAGATAGATCTATGGGCACTAACAAGCCCTAGTCAGAGAATTTGAATTGCTTTAATACTTCGATTTATCATGTCCGATGTGAGTCTCAGAATGATGGGGATATTCTATATGCATCCCGTTAAGGTCGGTTACCAGGTGTCCAATCCATATGAATGAATTTTAATTCGCGAGTTACGCGTGTCAATATATGAAATCTTGTGGTCTATTAAAATGATGGAAATGAATGATTATGATAAACTAATGAACTCACCAACCTTTTGGTTGACACTTGAAAGCTTGTTTATTCTCAGGTATTAAAGAAATCTTCCGCTGTGCATTGGCTCATTTTAGAGATATTACTTGGAGTCATTCATGACATATTTCAAAAGATGTTGCATTCGAGTCGATGAGTTCATCAAGATTATTATTAAGTCAATTATAGTTGGATATATTATGAAATAGTATGCATGCCGTCAACTTTCGATGAAATGAAAGTTTGTCTTTTAAAAACGAATGCAATGTTTGTAAAATGTAGCATATAGAGGTCAAGTACCTCGCGATGTAACCAAATGTAATGTATTCGTCCAGATGGATTAGGACGGGTCCTTTCAGTTGGTATCATAGCGGTGGTCTTAGCGAACCAGGTCTGCATTAGTGTGTCTAAGTTATAGTCGTTAGGATGCATTAGTGAGTCTGGACTTCGACCTTTGCTGCATGTCAAAAAGTTTTGCTTATCATTTCTTGTCGGAAATTACATGCTTATCATTCTTAGTCTAGACACATCTTACTGCATTGATTGCATAAATAGTGTATAGACAAAATTAATATCTTAGCGTATCTGCTAAATCATATTTTAGCGTATCTGTTACTGTAAACTTTACCTGACATATTCCGTAAAATCATCCGTAATCTACAAAATCTTTTGTTCTATATATATAGATATTCTTTGCAATTAGAATACCATCCGATAGTCGAAAATTATTTCATATCGAAAAATCCTCTATTCAATCGTATGAAATGGAACTCTCCACTAGTTCAAGTCCCTCGAATTCTGACATGAAGTCCCACTCAAGCTCCGAAAGCAGTGTGACCGGAATGGACCAACCAATCAGCCATCATCTATTCTGGATGAATTGGGAATGGGTTCGTAGTCTACTTAATCACTGGAGACAGGAAGAAGGTGATCCCTTCCACCCACCTTATTGTCCTCTTAACGAGGAACCTGAAGCACTTACCGGCGAACCTATCCGAAACACCATTTTCAGCCTCATTTCCAGAGTATCTCATCACGATTATATACTATACCAAATTCTAGATCTTATTTATCCGCTCGTCCGAACCGACAATCACCCAGGTGTAATAGAAGAAGTCAACGAGCTTCGCGCCCGAGTAGTAGTTTTGGAGAATATGGTGCAAAGGTTACAAGCACCAGCAACAGCACTGGCAGCAACAGTACCACCAGCAACAACACCAACAGAACCATCACTGTGACGACCTGGAAATTTCCGACTAATTTTAAACTTAATCTTTATATTATTTCGACACGATAAGCAAAGTCTGTAATGTTGAGTCACAAATATTTTGAACTGTTTCATATATTCGTTTGACTTTCGACCATTCCCGACGATTCACGAACAACTATTTGTAAATAGATAATATATATATTTAAATAGGTATTTATAATTTGAAATTTAATTTAGAATATTATATAATACGATTATTAGGATTTATATTGTAAAATAAATAAAATAAAAAGCTATTAATGGAAACTATAGAATATATAGATATATATAAATATATATATAAATATTACTTGTAAATATATAAAGTTATATTAAATCTATTTGTTTAAAATATATAATATATTTGTTTTAGTAATTAACTTCGCTATTTTAAAACTGTTTATATATAGAAAGGGAATATAAATGATTTCGAGCTTAATTAGTAAACGTCAGTAATACTCAGTTGACATTTCGTTAGCGTTCATATAGATTTAATATAAGTTTATGATGGATTAAAATAAAAGTTGAACTGTAAATCGATTACGAAGATTTTAGATTTGTTAAAAGTATTTTTACCTTTTTAGTTTAAATATTAGTACTCCGTACATATAAATCGGAACAGAAAATAAATAATTTTTGAAACTTTTTGATCAGGTTTCAAATAGGTAATGAGTGAAATAATTAAATATGTTTAATCTAAAAATTAGAGATTTTTAGGAACACTTTTATATACTAACTGTTTAGCAATGGACACGATATACCACTCGGTGTTAAAAGTGTCGGTAGATAAATCCAAACTATATGGCTGCTTTCCTGTTTTACTATTTCACTATTTTGTTCCAGCTCATATTTCTTTCCATTCCCCTGAATTTATATATTGATATATGTATATACTTGACACATATGTGGTAATATAACAAAAATCTCAACTCTCCTTTTCTTGAGTTCGGCAGCCTCCCAAACATGCCACTTTCAACACCACTCTACACCGGCATCCTCACCACCACCTTGCCGTCGTTTACCACCTCCACCGCTGCCACTATCCGCCACCATGACACCAAGAACCACCACCTTAAATTCTCTCTCTTCTCCCTCTCTCATCATAAAAACCGCCACCCATATCATCACCATTATCATCTTCCTATACGGTCCAAGAACAAGAATCACCTAGCCACCCTTCCTCCACCGAACACCCATCACCAACCTACAATCACACGCCATCACAACCCATATAAATTACTGCAGCTACGGCTGTAAATTACTTCTGTTTTCGACCATCACTCATCACCATCGTAAGACACCACCTTAAACCTCGAAACCCATTTCCTATTTTCCTTTCTTTGTTTCTTTTTCATGCATTTGTTTCGAACAATCCAAGCAAAGAAAACCCACTTACTATTTCTTCTCGATCACCTTTAGTTAATATGTTCGTTGTTTCGGTTTAACACCACAACAATACCACCATCGGCTAACCACCATTTAAAACGAACGAAACACTTCTATTATTCTTTTTCTTCTTTGTTTTCTTAGAAGCACAAAATAACCATGAACCACCCTACGCCACAAATTGTCCATGTTCCTGCTGCAAATAGCGAAATCAAACATCACCACAACCTACTTGCTTGCTACTGTTTCTGTTTTGGATTAAAAACCAACAACCCGATTACAAATAAAAGAAAACACTACAGTTAGGTAACCCACCCACAACACTCTCACTATATATTTGAATTAACAATATTTGAATAACTTTATCCATTTAATACTACTTAAACGTGTTTCTTTGTGATCTTTTTGGCCGACATATAATAATCAAACAACCCCACACAAACCACTTGTATTTGCTATTATTATTCTTTGGAGTTGTGCTATTTCTTTTATACTTCAATCGTGTAGTATGACTAGCCCATCAAGCAACTAAGCCCAATTTGTTTTGTGAAATACCAGTCCATTATGGACGGCCCATTAAATGGCCCAGAACCTTCACCACACAACGAATGCTACTACTCGCCGTGTTCTTATTTATGTTTCTGATTAAACAAGGAGAAGATGATACTATGATGATGAACACGATGATGAACGAAGAAGATAATGAATGGTGATGATAGGTATCGAGATTTTAATGACGATGGTATATGATTATAATTAAGATTATAAGTATGATTACAATTAAGATTATGATTATGATTGTAATCGAGATTATGATTATGATTATAATTAAGATTGTGATTATGATTATAATGTAAGGAAAGAGAATGATGAAGATTGATGATGATGATAATAAGATCCGAAGGTGGTATTGGTGATGATCGAAGTAATGGTGATGTTACGATATAGATGGCATAAGAATGATGATGAACTAAAACTCTTTTGATAGCTGCTGCATTAATTACGTATCTGTTTTAATTATTTAAGAGGAAGAAAGAGGTGACAGTAGGAATAGGTTAGATAAATTTAAGATATTAACTCAAACAGAAAAGAAGAAGTGGAGGAATGGTTTGGAGTGTAGGTGTTGAACAGGAGGTCATGGGTTCGAAACCAGGGGAGTCCATATATTTTTTTCTTCAATAAAAGGTGCCTTAAGAGTTTTGGGTCTATTAGCTGTTGGTCCAATTAAACATTGGGCCGAGATATATTTCGGTTGGGCTTCGGATTTTATGTTGGGCCAATTAAATAAGTGGGCCGTAAATGAATTAAATGGATGGGATTTTGCTGTTGGCCCAATACAAAATACGAGCTATATAGATTATGTTAGGAATAAAAATCAGAGAAAGTTGATACAATTAGATGGTTTGGAGTGTTGGATATAACCTAGAGGTCTCGAGTTCGAGCCCAGTCTGATGCATTTTTTTTTTAGGAAAAGCTTTGAAGTTAGAATTTTATTCCTATTATTATTATTTTTATTATTATTAATATTATTACTATTAGTATTTTAATAATAATTATTAATGACTAATATAAGTAGTAACTATCATTTATTACTATTATTATGATTATAAGTTCCAAGTATTAATATTATTATTATGATTATCATTATTATTATCTGTAGTATTATTATTATGATCATTATTATTAAAAGTATTATTTTTATTGTTTATTATTTTTATTAGTATTATTATTGAAATTAACATTTTATTTAAACTATCATTTGTATTATTAAAAGTATCACTTTTATTATTATTAGAATTATCATAATTTTTATCATAATTAGTTTTATTTTATCATCATTAATATTAGTATTATTAATATATCAAATAAAGATTTGCTATATAAAAATATATTTATGACATAAAACCTAATGATATTAATACTTTAGTAATAAATGTAAATTATCTATACAAAAATAAATATATCCAATTAAGTTATTAATAAAACACATGATATAAAATAACAATTAAAGTCACTAATAATATATATATATATATATTTGTTCGATTACCATTATACGTGTTAATATACATATTGAATATAGGTTCGTGAATCCAAGGCCAACCCTACGCTTCTTCAATGTCATCATATGTATTTTTACTACCAAATACAGTATTGTGAGTTTCATTTGCTCCCTTTTTAAAGGCTTTTGCAATATATATTTTTGGGACTGAGAATACATGCGCTGCTTTTATAAATGTTTGACGAAATAGACACAAGTACTTAAAACTACATTCTATGGCTGGATTATTAAACCGAATATGCCCATTTTTAGTCTGGTAATCTAAGAATTAGGGAACAGACACCCTAATTGACGCGAATCCTTGAGATAGATCTATTGGGCCCAACAAGCCCCATCCAAAGTACCGGATGCTTTAGTACTTCGAATTTATCATGTTCGAAGGGAGTCCCGGAATGATGGGTATATTATATATGCATCTTGTTAAGGTCGGTTACCAGGTGTTCAATCCATATGAATGATTTTTGTCTCTATACATGGGACGTATATTTATGAGAAATGAAAATGAAAATCTTGTGGTCTATTAAAATGATGGAAATGATTAATTATGTTAAACTAATGAACTCACCAACCTTTTGGTTAACACTTGAAAGCATGTTTATTCTCAGGCACGAAAGAAATCTTCCGCTGTGCATTTGCTCATCTTAGAGATATTATTTGGAGTCATTCATGACATATTTCAAAAAGACGTTGCATTCGATTCGTTGAGTTCATCAAGAAAATTATCAAGTCATTTATCGTTTAGATATATTATGAAACGGTATGCATGCCTGTCAACTTTCGATGAAATGAAAGTTTGTCTTTTAAAAACGAATTTAATGTTTGTAAAATGTTTCATATAGAGGTCAAGTACCTCATGATGTAATCAACTATTGTGAATCGTTTATAATCGATATGAATGGGTCCTTTCAATTGGTATCAGAGTGGTGGTCTTAGCGAACCAGGTCTTGCATTAGTGTGTCAAACTGGTAGTTGTTTAGATGTATTAGTGAGTCTGGACTTCGACCGTGTCTGTATGTCAAAAGTTTTGCTTATCATTTCGTGTCGAAAATTACCTGCTTATCATTCTTAGGGAATCACTTGCTTATCATTCCTAGTCTAGACACGTCTTACTGCCTCTATTGCATAGATAGTGTATAGATAAATTCATATCTTAACGTATCTGTTACTGTAAACTTTGCCTGACATCTTCCGTAGATTCCTCCGTAACATATGGGATTTTAGTATTATATATGCATATGTAAATTATGTATTACAGGGTACTAATCTACATCCTATAATCTATTTCCTAATGAAAATCCTTTATCTGATAGTACGAGATGAATCCATCAACCAGTTCGAGTCTTTCGGATTCCGATAAGCTATTCCGATAGTCGTTTCGACCGCTATTCTGATATGGATGTTCACCTAAGCTTCGGAAGCAGTGTCACTAGAATGAATCAACCAATCATCCATCCCCAATTCATCTGATGGGTTCGTAGCCTACTTAATCATTGGAGAGAAGAAGAAGGTGATCCCTTCCATCCACCACATTGCCCTCTTGACAAAGAACCTGAAGCACTTACCGGCGAACCTGTCCGAGACACCATTTTCTCTCTCATTTCCAGAGTGTCTCGTCACGATTATATATTATCTCAAATTCTAAACCTTATTCATCCGCTCATTCCGACCGACAATCATCCCGGAATAATAGAAGAAGTCAACGAACTTCGCGCTCGAGTAATCAATTTAGAAAATATGGTGCAAAATTTACCAGCTTCAGCAACATCATCGGCACCAACAGTACCATCAATAACAGCACCAGTATCATCAACAATCCATGCCTCAATATGTCATTCTGTACCTCGAGTATAATCATCGTTCTACGTATCATTCTACATCAATTATCTTCATTCTTCATGGCGATTATGTAATCTCTAATGTTTTAGAGGTTATGTATTCTAGTTCTAACAGTAAATCAAATGAGTTTAATATTATATTGACTCATTAAATCCATGGTTACATCTGAAGAAAATATATATGTATATATGTTTTCATAAAGATTGTAATTAAAAATTCTTTTGTACAAACTGTTAATGGTGAAAATATTTTAACGGGTAGGTAATACCCTAGGAATATTTAGATTTCACTTTAATAAGTTATACTGTACATTCTTCGAATCTGATTCAACATTCATTTACTATCCTACTTACATCTACAGAGATACGAATCCGTTCACCGCAGAATAACCATTTTCATTCAATTTCATATTTGGATTTTGACCTATCAAAATCCAACAAGTGGCATAATGAAGAAAACATTGGACAAAATAAAATTTGTTAGAAACAAACAATTTAACTATGAGGAATTTTGTTAAGAATCCACGCTAACAAAATCCTAGCTAACTGTTAATTTCGTATTACATTTTATTTATTGCAATTTATTTATCGCAATTTAATTATCGCACTTTATTTATCGCAATTTAGATTCTCGCAATTTTATTTATCGTCATTTAATTTCTGTTATTTATTTTATGCACTTTAAATGTCGGGACACGTATACAATGTTTTGACATATCATATCGACGCATCTATATATATTATTTGGAATAACCATAGACACTCTATATGCTGTAATGTTCGAGTTTGCTATACAGGGTTGAGGTTGATTCTATAATAATATATATACTTTGAGTTGTGATCGAGTCTGAGACAATGATAATGCTAAAAACAAACATATATTTCATAGCATTATCCTTCAATAAAGACAAGCTTTTGGTTGCAATTGTTCTATTTACAAGTGATATTCGTTTAAATAATAAAAGGTGAAGACAAAAGACAGATTCGACGATTTGAATACGCAAATGACCAAAATGCTAAAAAGTACAAAGTACAATCCACGAGGTTCAATTTATTGATGAGAAACGTCTAAAAGTTACAAGAGTACGAGCCGTAAAACGCAAAGTACAAGATATTAAATAGTACGAAAGGACGTTCAAAAATCCGAAACCGGGACATGAACCAACTCTCAACGCGCAACGCAACGGACTAAAAATTACAAGTTAACTATGCACATGAATATAATATAATATATAATTAATTCTTAAAATTATATATATATATATTATATTATATATTAAAAACCGTCGGCAAACAAGAAAACAAAAGTTTGTGAGCTGTCCCAGGGGGCCATGCGATTGCATGGCCTGGAAGAAGCAATCTCATGCGATCGCATGAGCCAGAAAGTTGGGTCAGGTACTATAAATAGCCAGTTTGCTCGATGAAAAATATACACAATATTCAATCTCTCTCACTCTCAATTTATATTTATATTTATATTTTAATTATAATTTTAATTTTAAGTTAATAATAATAAGGTTATAGTGGCGAATGTTTTAAGTTTGTAAGTCGAAATTCTGTCCGTGTAACGCTACGCTATTTATACTCATTGTAAGTTATGTTCAACCTTTTTAAATTAATGTCTCGTAGCTAAGTTATTATTATGCTTATTTAAATTGAAGTAATCGTGATGTCGGGCTAAAATATTAAAGACGGGGTAATTGGGCTTTGTACCATAATTGGAGTTTGGACAAAAGACCGACACTTATAGAAATTGGACTATGGACTATTAATGGGCTTTATATTTGTTTAACTGAATGATAGTTCGTTAATTTAATATAAAGATTTATAATTGGACGTAATTATAAATAACACCATATACACTCGATCGGACACGATGGACGGGATATTTATAAGTACTAATAATCGTTCATTTAACCGGACACGAGAATGGATTAATAGTCAATGGACTCATTAAAAACAGGGGTGGATTACATACAAGGACACTTGGTGTAATTGATAATAAAGTATTAAAACCTTGGATTGCATACAGTCGATAACCTGGTGTAATCATTAACAATGTATTAAAACCTTATTACAGTTTAAGTCCCCAATTAGTTGAAATATTTGACTTCTGGTATAAGGATAATTTGACGAAGACTCTCGCACTTTATATTTATGACTGATGGACTATAATAGACAAAACCGTATGGACATATCGAATAATTCAGGACAAAGGACAATTAACCCATGGTAATAAATTAAAATCAACACGTCAAACATCATGATTACGGAAGTTTAAATAAGCATAATTCCTTTATTTTATATCTCATCGCACTTTTATTTACTGTCATTTTATTTATTACACTTTTAATTATCGTACTTTTTAATTATCACAATTTTATTTACCGTCATTTTATTTATCGCACTTTAATTATCGTTATTTATTTTACGCTTTAAATTAAATTATATTTATTTTTAATATTTTACATTAGGTTTTAATTGTGACTTAAGTTTTAAAATCGACAAACCGGTCATTAAACGGTAAAAACCCCCTTTTATAATGATAATAATATTACTTATATATATATATATATATATATATATATATATATATATATATATATATATATATATATATATATATATATATACAAATATAGTAAAAAAATATAGCGTTAAACTTGTTTACTGTATCCCTGTGGAACGAACCGGACTTACTAAAAACTACACTACTGTATGATTAGGTACACTGCCTATAGTGTTGTAGCAAGGTTTAGGTATATCCACTCTAATAATAAATAAATAACATGTGTAAAATTGTATCGTATTTAATAGTATTTCGCAATAAAAATATAACTATTTCGTATACTACCTCACACACATCAAGTATTTTTGGCGCCGGTGCCGGGGAATCTCATCAACGCCGAAAGCGAAACACTATATATAAAAAAAATATATTAGTTTTTAAGCTATTTTTGTAAAAATATAATTTTATATAAGTTTTAAAATACAAAAATATAAAAGAAAAATATATTTCTATTTAAATTAAAAAGTTTATATTTTTATTAAAACTAATAAGTAAATTATTTTTTTTATAAGTTTTATTTAAGTTATTTTATTTTTATTTTATTAAAAATCAGTAAAAAAAAATATAAGTAAAAGTATTCGGGCCGGTTACTGTAGCGGCCCAACAAAGTGGCCTGATATCCGAAGCCATGCGACCGTATGGTATTATAACACCCAGATCATGTGATCGCATGAGCTGATTTGACAGGCCTGGTACATCAGCTGAATCGAATTAGGGTTAAGTATTAATAATTATTATTATTAATTAATTATAATTAGGGTTTTTAATTTAATAATATTTAGTTTAGTTTTTATTTAATTTGTAATTTAAGTGTTAATTAGTTTTATTAATATATAAAAATTAATACTTTTATAAAATAATAATATAAAAATTATATTTTTACAACTTTAAGTTTTATTTTTATATTTTATATTTTAATCGTTTAATTCGTAATTTATATATTTATCGTTCGTAAGTAATTTTTAACTTAGTATTTTGCCATAGTATCTCTAGATTTTACGGCTTTGCCATAAAATCACTTAAGTGCTTTTTCTTTAGACTAAGATTTAGGTGCTTTAGAATTTTGCGACGCCGTTTTAAGATTTTAGTACTTTTTAAGTAATTGCCGTTTTGGATATAGAATTCCTTTTAAGCTTTAATACCTTTAGACGTAAGTTTTAAATTTTAGTTTTTCGACTTTTAAGTTTCGACGCTGCATTTTATTATTTTTCGACGCTTAATTTTTCGACCTTTTATTTTTTGACGTTTTTCGACGCGCTCTTTTTCTTTCTTATTTCTCGACGCTCTAGTTTTTAGGACATAGAATTTTTTTATTTTCTTTAAAATTTCGACGGAAAAATTATTATAAGCGGTTAAATTAATAGACATCTAAAATTTTCTGATTCGTAGTAATAGTTGGATTTGTTAGTGGCGAGTTGTGGGCTTCCGATTTAAAGGGTCCTGGCTACCTGCTGCATCTATTGGCTATTCGAAACGTGGGCAAAATCAGAAAAGTCTATTAATTTGATAACTTATTTAATTTTTATCTTTTATAACTAATAGGATATTCAGTGAATGCACCAAGCAAAACGTTCACCACCTTTTATACGTTCACCACCTGTAACTCGATCAAGATATCTAGCCAATATTGTCGCCGTTGATTTTTCTTTAGAATCGTCATCTAGTCGACCAAGTAATCCAATTCAAATTTCCGATAATCCATTTTTTGAACCCGACCTCACAATTGAGAATCCGGAGGATATTCAGGGACAATTCAGAGATCCTGAACCACTAATCATTCCTCCTGAACCACAAATCACTCATCCAGAGATTGTCGAGGAAGAAACCATTAAGTCAGAATCCTCTAGAGATTCAGATTCAACAAATTCAATCATGAAAAATCTGGAACCTCTAAGTATGGAAGACCGAATGAGGGCTAAACGCACTGGCCAAGGTCACGCAATTACTCAACCAGACATTAATGCGCCAGATTATGAAATCAAAGGACAAATCCTACACATGGTAACTAATCAATGCCAATTTAGTGGTGCACCGAAGGAAGATCCAAATGAACATCTTCGTACCTTTAATAGGATCTGTACTCTATTCAAAATCAGAGAAGTTGAGGATGAACAGATCTATCTCATGTTATTTCCCTGGACTTTAAAAGGAGAAGCCAAAGATTGGTTAGAATCGTTACCTGAAGGGGCGATTGATACATGGGATGTCTTAGTTGAAAAATTTCTTAAACAATTCTTTCCGGCATCTAAAGCTGTGAGACTTCAAGGAGAAATTGTTACGTTCACACAAAAGCCAAATGAAACTCTATATGAGGCGTGGACAAGATTTGGAAAGTTATTGAGAGGATGTCCGCAACATGGTTTAGACACTTATCAAATAGTACAAATATTCTACCAAGGATGCAACATCACTACAAGAAAAGACATCGACATAGCAGCTGGTGGTTCCATTATGAAGAAAACCGCAACTGAAGGTTACAAAATTATTGATAACACTGCTTTCCACTCACATGAGTGGCATCAAGAAAAAGATATCGTTAGATCATCTAAAGCAGCTAGAGCCGATTCTAGCCATGACTTTGATTCCATTTCCGCAAAGATAGATGTTGTCGAGAGACGAATGGAAAAGATGGCTAAAGATATTCATTCAAAACGAATTAGTTGTGAGCAGTGTGGAGGACCACATTTGACAAAAGATTGTCTCAGTATTGAACAAACAATGGAACAAAGAGAGAATGTTTCATACATGAACCAAAGGCCTGGAAATAATTATCAAAATAATTATCAACCGCCAAGATCAAACTACAATCAAAATCAGAATTATAACCGAAATGTTCCATACAACAACCAACAAGGTCCTAGCAATCAACAAGTATCTAACAATACTTACAATCAGCAAAGACCTATTTTTCTAATTAAACCACCACAAACCGATGATAAAAAGCCAAATTTAGAAGATATGATGTCGAAGCTAGTTGAATCTCAAACGCAGTTTTTCACATCTCAGAAACAAACTAATGAACAAAATGCTCAAGCATTTAGAAATCAACAAGCTTCTATTCAAAATCTGGAACAAGAAGTAAGCAACCTAGCAAGGTTGATAGGTGAAAGAAAATTGGGAAGTCTACCTAGTGATACAAATTCTAACCCCCAGAATGAAACAGCTAAAGCCACTACCACGAGAAGTAGTATTACACTTAAACCACCTGAAATACCTGTAATTTCTGATGACGCTATTCCTACTCCACAAGAACCACAATCTGAGCAAGATAAGGAAACAGAACCGGTAGTTGAAAAGGTTAATGAAGATAACACAGTTAAGGCTAAGCCTTATGTTAAACCATACCAACCACCACTTCCTTACCCTAGTAAAATGAGAAAAGAAAGACTTGAAGCCGAGCAATCTAAATTCTTGGATATGTTTAAACAAATAAATGTCAATCTTCCTTTCATTGATGTGATTTCAGGAATGCCAAGATATGCTAAATTCCTGAAAGATCTAATCGCAAATAGAAAGAAAATGGAAGAACTCTCGGCTGTTACAATGAATGCTAATTGTTCTGTAGTACTGTTGAATAAGATACCAGAAAAACTCTCAGATCCAGGAAGTTTCATAATTCCATGTTTTCTGGGTAGTCTTAGTTCAATAGAAGCATTGGCAGACTTAGGTGCTAGTATAAATTTAATGCCGTATTCACTATACGCTAAACTAGACCTTGGAGAATTGAAACCAACACGAATAAGCATACAACTAGCCGATCGATCAGTAAAATATCCTACAGGGATAATGGAGAACATGCTAGTTAAAGTTGGTACTTTAGTATTTTCAGTAGATTTTGTTATTCTGGACATGGAAGAATATTCTCGAGTTCCTCTTATATTAGGAAGACCATTCTTACACACGGCTAAAGCAATAATAGACGTGTTCGGTAAGAAACTGACCCTAAGTATAGAGGACGAGAGTGTTACCTTTTTAGTTGATAGAGCCATGCAACAACCGCAATCTGCAGATGATACATGTTATTATATTCAAACTATAGATTCACATGCAGAATTGTTAGAAGGATTTCCATAATTACAAGGAATAGGAGAATGTTCTTTAGGAGAAGGAACTGAACCAATTGATGAAGCTGAAATGTTAGCTGCACTCATGGCTAATGAATATGAACCAACAACAGAAGAACTTCAAATGCTAAAAGAAGAAGACAGATATCGATACAAATCATCGATAGAAGAACCACCGACATTAGAGTTAAAGCCACTTCTAACCCATTTGGAATACGCTTATTTACATGGTGAATCTGAATTACCTGTAATAATATCGTCTTCTCTTACTGAAAATGAAAAATCTCAACTCATTTCTGTGCTAAAAGCTCATAAACTAGCTATTGCATGGAAGATTTATGACATTAAAGGCATAAGTCCTTCGTATTGCACACATAAAATCCTTATGGAAGAAGGTCATAAAACGTATGTGCAACGCCAATGAAGACTAAATCCTAATATGTAAGATGTTGTTAAGAAAGAAATTATTAAACTACTTGATGCAGGTTTAATTTTTCCAATCTCTGATAGTCCATGGGTAAGCCCAGTTCAATGCGTACCTAAGAAGGGTGGCATGACTGTCATCACAAATGAAAAAAATGAGCTTATTCCTACTAGGACTGTAACAGGATGGCGTGTCTGTATTGATTATAGAAAATTAAATGATGCCACCAGAAAAGATCACTTTCCCTTACCTTTCATTGATCAAATGTTGGAAAGTTTAGCTGGAAACAGTTACTATTGTTTTCTTGACGGTTTTTTCGGATACTTTCAAATTCCAATAGCACCCGAGGATCAAGAGAAAACCACCTTCACGTGCCCTTATGGTACTTTTGCTTACAAACGCATGCCATTTGGACTTTGCAACGCCCCTGCAACCTTTCAAAAGTGCATGATGGCGATTTTTCACGACATGATAGAAGAATGCATGGAAGTTTTCATGGATGACTTTTCAGTCTTCGGTGATACTTTTGAAACATGTCTAGTTAATCTTGAACGAATGCTTATTAGATGCGAGCAATCAAATCTAGTTCTTAATTGGAAGAAATGCCATTTCATGGTTAGAGAAGGCATCGTTCTTGGTCATAAAATTTCAAAGGAAGGAATTGAAGTGGATAGAGCTAAAGTAGATGTAATTGCTAAACTTCCACATCCCACCAATGTTAGAGGAGTTAGGAGTTTTCTAGGGCATGCCGTTTTTTACCGTCGTTTCATAAAAGATTTTTCTAAATTGCCACTCCTATGAATAAACTCCTAGAAAAGGATGCTCCATTCATCTTTTCGGATGAATGCATCAAATCTTTTAATATTCTTAAAGAAAAACTCACTAATGCGCCGATCATGATAACTCCAAATTGGAATCTACCGTTTGAACTCATGTACGATGCAAGTGATTTTGCAATGGGAGCCGTTTTAAGACAAAGGATTGAAAAATGATTTCAACCTATTTATTACGCCAGTAAGACGTTACAAGGACCACAAACGAATTACACAACTAGTGAAAAAGAACTTCTTGCTATTGTATTTGCTTTTGACAAATTTCGTTCATATCTCGTTCTAGCTAAAATGATGGTCTATACCGACCATTCTGCTCTTAGATACCTATTTTCGAAACAAGATGCCAAACCACGATTAATCCGTTGGATCTTACTCTTACAAGAGTTCAATATTGAGATCCGAGATAAAAAGGGAGCAGAGAATCTCACCGCTGATCATCTTTCTCGTCTTGAAAATCCCGAATTAGAAGTTCTAAATAAATCGGCCATACAAGATAACTTTCCTGATGAATATCTATTGAAGATAGATTATAATGAAATTCCATGGTTTGCAGACTATGCAAACTACTTAGTATGTGGATTCCTTGAAAAAGGGTTGTCGTACCAAAAACGAAAGAAATTCTTTAGTGATATAAAACACTATTTCTGGGAAGATCCACATTTATTTAAAAGTTGTCCCGATGGAATAATCCGCCGATGTGTATTCGGGGATGAAGCCAGTTAAATCTTAAACTATTGTCACACAGAACCAACAGGAGGGCATTATGGGCCTCAACTTACATCAAAAAAAGTTTACGATGCTGGATTCTATTGACCTACAATTTTCAAAGACGCAGACCTTCTTTGCAAATCCTGTGATGCTTGTCAAAGGGCCGGAAAAATAAGTCAACGTGATGAAATGCCACAAAATGTCATTCAAGTATGTGAAGTATTTGACGTTTGGGGTATTGACTTTATGGGTCCATTTACAAAATCTCATAATAATCTCTACATTCTCGTTGCTATTGATTATGTATCTAAATGGGCGGAAGCACAAGCTCTCCCAACTAATAATGCACGAGTTGTAGTCAACTTATTAAAACGTCTTTTTGCTAGGTTCGGAACACCGAAAGCTTTAATAAGTGATCGGGGTACTCATTTCTGTAATAATCAACTTGAGAAAGTTCTCAAAAGATATGGAGTAACTCATAAAATCTCAACCGCTTAACATCCACAAACAAGCGGACAAGTTGAAAATGCCAACCGAGCATTAAAACGTATTCTAGAGAAAACCGTAGGATCAAATCCGAAGGAATGGTCCATGAAATTGGAGGATGCACTCTGGGCTTTTAGAACAGCCTACAAAACTCCAATTGGCACCACTCCTTTTAAACTCGTTTATGGAAAAGCATGTCACCTTCCAGTAGAAATTGAGCACAAAGCATTTTGGGCTTTGAAGACATGTAATCTTGATTTACATGAAGCCGGACGTCTACGGTTAAGTCAACTAAACGAATTAGAAGAATTAAGACATGAAGCATATGAAAATTCGTTAATATATAAAGAAAGAACGAAGAAATGGCATGATAAAAGAATCAGAAGTTCAAAAGAATTTAAAGAAGGATACAGAGTTCTTCTTTTCAATTCACGATTCAAGCTATTTCCTAGAAAATTGAAATCAAGATGGTCTGGACCATTCGTAGTCAAAAGAGTTTTCCCATATGGAACAATAGAGTTAATAAATTCAAATGGGATTGAATTTAAAGTTAATGGTCACAGAGTTAAACATTACATACATGGTCCAATGGAAGTTGACAATGAAGTTAATCACAATTTCAACACCACAGCTAACTAAGTGTGGGGAGAATCAAGTCTTTTTAAGGATAATATATATTTCTGTTAGAGTTAGATATTCTGTTTTTGTGTACTTCTCGAGAATGGAATCCGAATGGTCTTTCCCTAGCAGACCCTGAAGAACTAGTCTTCTCCCTCCATTCTGAATTTTTATTTCTTTTACGTTTTACGAGATGAAGAATTCCTTTGATCTGAACCATGGTCTACTACTACACGCTATGATTACTAAACGTAATAATAACACTTTTTCGAGTGAACTGGTATCATTCATAAGAGGCAAAATGGACGAAGTAAGGAAATAACTCAAGAAAGGCCATCATAAGACAGATTTTGGTAAAGGAAAATCAAAATCCGCAACAAAAAGAAGAGCACGACACCTTAAAAGATGTCATAAATTCGGAAAATGGTCACACGAAGGTAAATGTTCGAACAATCAAACATATTCAAATACCGAATTTGTTACTCTATGCAGAGAAGGACCATTCATATGTATAGAAGAAAAGTTATTGAAGAATAGAGGTTATGCTTATGTAGCTATGGAAAATCAAATCACACGACTCACCTATGAGTCAGCTAAAGCAGGTCTCTGAGAATTCTTTCTCATAGGTAAATATGTACAGTTTTATTTTTATTTTATTGCTTTTAACCTTTTGTTAATAAATGCTGAATCGTTCGCTATAAAGTATTAAATTGATATTCAATAAAATTATGTATGCGAAACCGAAATTATTGATATCATACAAAAATTTATTACATCACTGCGAAATGTACCGTTTATTCTTAAAGTATAAATATCTTTAATCAATCAATCCAAAATATTTCAGAAATTCGTCAGGAGTAAACCTAGGTAATATAGCCGAAATTACTTTACCCAAAAGAGGGGCGTATATTTTTGATAATATTTGATTGATTAAAGTGGGATAAAAGACCAAAAAGATTTTTTTCATTTTAATTTTTACCTTGTTTTTAAAATTAATATATAAATATCAATACATTTAAGTTTGTAAATATATTAAACTAATATTTTCAATATAAGTTTGTAAAATTAATATTAATGATATTTATATGAATTTTTAAGTTTATGCATTTTAAATTTAAGTTTGGTGTGAATTTAAAAACAAAAATTTACTTTATTTCATTAAGTTAAAAATTTGATTTTTAAAATTCGTCGTGAGTTGAAGATTAGGTCGTTGAACCGAAATTGCTTTACCCGAGGGCGGGACGAGAAATTTTGTTATCATTATTTTTGATCTTATTGATCTAAAGTATGCCAAAAACATTAAAAAAAAATCTAAAAATCTTAGCTTTTAAAACAACGCTTTAAAAAGACAAATTTTTAAAATTTTGTCGAGGGACGAACTAGTTCGACGTACCGAAACGCCCTCATTCTTAAAAGAAACAAAATTTTAATTAATTTAATTTTTTTTTATTAGTCAAAGGTTTTTATAATATATATATATATATATATATATATATATATATATATATATATATATATATATATATATATATATATATATATATATATATGGACCACATGCGATCGCATGGGATTTGCAAGGAGGATCCATGCGATCGCATGGAGCTAAAATCCTGGACAGAAACATAAAGGCAGTCGACCTGCTTCTGTCTTCTCACAAACAACACACACACATACACGAAACTCTCCCAAAAATCACCCAAAAATCTTCATTTTCAACCAAAATCAACCAAATTTCTCACAATAATCCACTATAATCATGCCTTTCTTCAGATGGGGAAGCAAAAAGGTAAAGATTTCACCACTAAAAATCTTAAAATTTGAATTTTAGTGTTCTTGAGCTAAATTTTACCTAATTTAATTTTGTTAATTTCTAGTGTAATTAGAGTTAAATTGTTAATATATTATGCATGTATAACCTAGATTGATGCTATTTAACATGATTTGAAGCCAAAAACTTCAAAATTTTTAAAAATCTAGGGTTTATGTTCTTGAGCAATTTGGGGCTTTTGATATAAACAGGTTATGGCCAATTTTTGTCATGAATTATTGCTAAATTAAGTAGTGTAACATGTTTAGGTAATTAAATGATCCAAACTTTGATCCTAAACATGATTTTTGAGAATTAAAGTGGACTTTTTAAGTCTAAAATTCATGAACTTGATTAAATTGATGTAAATGCCATTTGAAACTTGTTTAATTGCTAGTAATGATTATTTTGATATGTTATTTGAGTTGAATGCTTATAAACTTTGTAAACATTTTCATATATGCTTATTTGAAAAAGTGTAGAATTGATAAAAATATGAAAATGAGCATGGGTTTAATATGGATTAAACATGTCATTGTAATTGTTTTAAGTTGTTATATAATGCATATTTGGATGCACAAATTTTGTGTTTAATGTGTTTTGCAGAAATATATCGAATCTAGCGGTGCATCATCATCCAGACAACCTGAAAACGAACCACAGCCAGAAATGCAATATGAGCCACAATATGAACTAGAACCTGAACAGGAATAACAACAAGAACAACAATATCATAATGATCAACACATACCATATTATGATCCGGAACAAGAATATGTTAATGCCTACGTACAATTTCTAATTCATCCAATAATAGAACACCCAACGATTCATGAAGAGCTGTTGCATCCCAATTTGAGATTTGATCGAAGCTGGAGAGCTTACCTGACGTACCAAAGTAACAAATATAAACTGGTAATGAAAAATGTGGAAGTACCGAGGGTAATCGATTGGGAGCCTTTGGAAAGGGTCCAACTAGCTAACTCAGTTAGGCAGCATCTGATCCAAAGGTATGGGAACTCTTCTTTTTCCGATTGAGAACGTTTATTCACCATTCGTAGGCATGTATATAAGGAATGGTGTGTTGAGCTTATGAGTACTATATCACTTGATACAGATGTAGTTAGGTTAGACGATAGGAATTTTCTTAGATATTTACTTGGCCGTAGGATGTATAGGATGTCCATGCTGGATATGGCCAGGGCTTTACAGATTTAAACTCCCGCTGAATTACTATTGCCTGATTGTACAAATTTGATTTATCATGGTGAAAGGGTAGATAAAAATTTTGACGCTGACGCCGTCTGGAGGCGTATGTCAAATTATAATGTTTTTACGCGAGGAGGAAGACACTCCTATTTAGATATTAACAAAGCAGAGCTTCGTATTATACATAGATTTTTAGCTAATTTGATTACACAAAGAGGTAACAACAAGGAGAAAATGATTCTACACGATTTATTTTACCTTAGTGTATTCGAAACACTAGAAGCTTTGTTAATATTCCCTACTGTGTTAGTTTTTATCTTTCTAAAATGGTGGAAGGAATACAGGACGGGGGAATAATAGGAGGAGGTATTTTTGTTACTCTCATTGGAGAGTATTTAGGCGTAGATAGGGATCAAGGGGGTCCACTAATGGTGTGTAGGGAATAGGATGAGACTTTAGGATTGCGGGTCTATCAAGGTGCAAAGGTATTAAAGAGCAGACGCAATCAGGCAGTACCATATCAGGGCCCTCATCCACAGGTAGATAGAGGTTCAGATGAGGAAATGGAGAAAGCGGATGACATTAGGGATGTCATTAGGGAGGCTGTTACTGACGTTTACCAGCGTATAGATGAGGTTTAAATGACAAATGAGGCTAGACATAGTCAGTACGAGCAGTGGCACGCCGAGAATGTGTACGAGCATTCCAGGCAACGACAGCATGATAGATGGCACTATCATCAGCATCAGATCATGAGCCAGCTATCACCTCAGGTACCAAATAACTACGTACCGACCCGACCTGCTTACTATCTGCCACACCAGCCCGATATGCGACCACCATTTGCTCTCTACGACCCCAACCAAGCCTATCAGTACACCTATAACCAACCGTGAAACCCGACCGATGACATGAACTGGAACCCCTATCCAGATTGATACAGTTCCCGTTGGTGATTTTTATCTTTTATTATTTTTATTTACTTATGTTTAAAACATATAATATTGTGATACTTTTACGTAATTTTTAACATTTTTTTTTTCATTTTGTTACTAATATTTCGTATTTATAATTTGAAAGTGGGATGTTAAGTCCCATTTCAAATTACCATGCATGTTATTATTTGTATGTATGTATATTGTCAATTGTACACAACAGGGTAAAACAGCGAACTTTCAAAGACTGGCATTAAGTTCAGCAAAAGCTACTAATTTTGACGACAAAACGAAAAACAAATGTGATGTAACAACAAGACGGAATGAACAAATGATGTGCACCATTTATCATTCAACAAACAAACGCCAATATGTTTGGAAACTTTGGTAAAATTTAATCATTTTTCTACGCTAATCACCCTCAATAATTTAAATTGTACTGATTTCTTGCAAATGAGGGCATTACAAGATCTTAAGTATGGGAAGGGGTTAAATTCTTTCGGATTTTTAAAATTTTAAATTTAAACACTTGGTTACCATTAAAAATACTAGTAACACAGTAGTTGTATTAGAATCTAGTACTCTCTGATAATAAAGAACAGCCCTAGTCTTATATACTGAGTACCCAATTCTAGTAAAATTTTTAAATTTTTTTTTTCAAATAAATGAACTCAAAATCATGTTTATACATATTTATGAACGATAAAACTAGGTGTTAACACCGAAATTATTGTTATCTCGTAAAGGACATAAATTGAGAAACAACTCAAAATGTTAGAATTCATTTAAAATAAAATAGAGGAAAATAAAATGGCAAAGAAAGGAAAATAAAAGCCAAGTGTGGGAAAAATTTACCAAGTTATTTAGAACATATGTCACATATTTTTGTATAAATAATTGAAGATACTTTTGTTTTGGACGATATTAATCAGTTTTACCCAGTTTATTGTAATATAAATGGAATTTAAAAGGAAGTAAAGTCTTTCGAAAAAGACATGCGCTTCTTGATTTAGGTCAGGAAGTCGTCGTCCAGACTAGTTGTAGAGTCTACGAAAAACCTTGAAATTTTTTCTTGAAAATCACCTGGAAATCCACGGACCTCAGCATCAAACAGGGTCGCCATGTGGTCAGACTTATCCTAAACATGAGAGGATCTGTCTCGTAAAATGGGAAGGGCGCCGTGCAAATTAGCTTGATAAGACTAATGAATCAGACCCCCAGAAAAGGATAATCTCCTTAAAGATCAAAAATCAGCTTTTAAGCCTGTTATTACTCAATCCTTGAGATTGACTTTAAAGATTGAGAATTACAAACTCATGGAATTCGATGATATATAAACTCGAGCTTGAACGAGAAAATATTTTGATCACAATTACAAACCGATTTGTTTTCTGAAAACCCATTTTTAATGCGTTCATTTCCATTGAACGTGAAATCCTAGGAATTCACCTGGAATTCATTAGGTCACCTGAACCAAATCGGGTGTCAACCGTAAGAACGGTGGTTGCATAGCATGGTTGACGACAGGACATTGTGTCTGACCGAAAAAACTATAGGGTGATCTTTAGTATTGCTCCTACAAAGGATAGTAATTGCATCCGACACGATATAGACCATAATCAAAAGCATGTCACGGGACATTGCCTTAACAGTTGCTTGTTCAACGCTTTCCTTTACAACCGGACGGTAGTTTACCGAAAGGTAATATACGGAGCAAGTAAACTGGACGTGTTGCTTTCCCAATACAAGGTTAGCAAGTGGGTGACACAAAACCGCAAGTTTTGAGCTAAAATTTTAAAATCTGAAACCCACAAAACCCACAAACATTTTGCAAACACCGGTGAAGGGTTATTCCGGAAAACTTATCTAGGGTAAAAGCTAGATTGAATTTTCAAAAGATCAAATGTTTTCATAAAGATCCAATTTCTAAAAGGATCTAAATTTTTATAGTCATGTGGAACTGTAAACCACATCATTACTACCATTGTTCATACCGCCGTATTAAAATCACTGATGTACAAAGTGTGAAGAATAAAGAAGTGATTCTAGTAAAGTTAAATTCAAGTTCTATATTGCTTGAGGACAAGCAATGCTCAAGTGTGGAAATATTTGATAATGCTAAAAACAAACATATATTTCATAGCATTATCCTTCAAGAAAGACAAGCTTTTGGTTGCAATTGTTCTATTTACAAGTGATATTCGTTTAAATAATAAAAGGTGAAGACAAAAGACAGATTCGACGATTTGAAGACGCAAATGACCAAAACGCTAATAAGTACAAAGTACAATCCACGAGGTTCAATTTATTGATGAGAAACGTCTAAAAGTTACAAGAGTACGAGCCGTAAAACGCAAAGTACAAGATATTAAATAATACGAAAGGACGTTCGAAAATTTGGAACCGGGACATGAACCAACTCTCAACGCGCGACGCAACGGACTAAAAATTACAAGTCAACTATGCACATGAATATAATATAATATATAATTAATTCTTAAAATTATATATATATTATATTATATATTAAAAACCGTCGGCAAACAAGAAAACAAAAGTTTGTGAGCTGTCCCAGGGGGCCATGCGATCGCATGGCCTGGAAGAAGCAATCTCATGCGATCGCACGAGCCAGAAAGTTGGGTCAGGTCCTATAAATAGCCAGTTTGCTCGACGAAAAATATACACAATATTCAATCTCTCTCACTCTCAATTTATATTTATATTTATATTTTAATTATTATTTTAATTTTAAGTTAATAATAATAAGGTTATAGTGGTGAATGTTTTAAGTTTGTAAGTCGAAATTCTGTCCGTGTAACGCTACGCTATTTATACTCATTGTAAGTTATGTTCAACCTTTTTAAATTAATGTCTCGTAGCTAAGTTATTATTATGCTTATTTAAATTGAAGTAATCGTGATGTTGGGCTAAAATATTAAAGACGGGGTAATTGGGCTTTATACCATAATTGGGGTTTGGACAAAAGAGCGACACTTGTAGAAATTGGACTATGGACTATTAATGGGCTTTATATTTTTTAACTGAATGATAGTTCATTAATTTAATATAAAGATTTACAATTGGACGTAATTATAAATAACACCATATACACTCGATCGGACACGATAGGCGGGATATTTATAAGTACTAATAATCGTTCATTTAACCGGATACGGGAATGGATTAATAGTCAATGGACTCATTAAAAACGGGGGTGGATTACATACAAGGACACTTGGTGTAATTGATAATAAAGTATTAAAACCTTGGATTGCACACAGTCGATAACCTGGTGCAATCATTAACAATGTATTAAAACCTTATTACAGTTTAAGTCCCCAATTAGTTGGAATACTTGACTTCGGGTATAAGGATAATTTGACGAAGACTCTCGCACTTTATATTTATGACTGATGGACTATTATGGACAAAACCGTATGGACATATCGAATAATCCAGGACAAAGGACAATTAACCCATGGTAATAAATTAAAATCAACACGTCAAACATCATGATTACGGAAGTTTAAATAAGCATAATTCCTTTATTTTATATCTCATCGCACTTTTATTTACTGTCATTTTATTTATTGCACTTTTAATTATCGTACTTTTTAATTATCGCAATTTTATTTACCGTCATTTTATTTATCGCACTTTAATTATCGTTATTTATTTTACACTTTAAATTAAATTATATTTATTTTTAATATTTTACATTAGGTTTTAATTGTGACTTAAGTTTTAAAATCGACAAACCGGTCATTAAACGGTAAAAACCCCCTTTTATAATAATAATAATATTAATTATATATATATATATATATATATATATATATATATATATATATATATATATATATATATATATATATATATATATATATATACAAATATAGTAAAAAATATAGCGTTAAACTTGTTTACTGTATCCCTGTGGAACGAACCGGACTTACTAAAAACTACACTACTGTACGATTAGGTACACTGCCTATAGTGTTGTAGCAAGGTTTAGGTATATCCACTCTAATAATAAATAAATAACTTGTGTAAAATTGTATCATATTTAATAGTATTTCGCAATAAAAATATAACTATTTCGTATACTACCTCGCACACATCAGACAAGTACACGGGTCACGATACGTATTAATTAATTCGAATATTATATATTAAACTATATATGAATTATTGGACTGTTAACTGTGGACTATCGACTGTGGACTAATAACATTAGACAATTAAAATGAATTAAAATATTGATTATAACATATGAAACTAAACATTTCTTCAAGTTTGCCACTTGATCTCATCTTAAACCTTATTTGAATCTTGACGATTACAATCTGCGTTCAAACCTTTCATAATCCTTGAAAAATCCTCAATCGAGAGGATGAACCAACCGCACCTCATTTACGAAAGGAAAGATTTATGCATATAATTATGCACCTGGAAACACTCGAAACCTGAGTAAACGTTTAACACGTATCTGTGCTAGCTCCTTTGGCGTTGTTATTACCAAACATAACTTTGCGATCCCTTTTCAAATTAGCCAATTTTGTCACAGCTCCATCAAGTCAACTTTGACTTTTCATTCGAAACAACCTTATTATAACCTTGATATATATATGCGTGCTCTTTTATTGTTACCGGGGAATCTTTTATATTCCACATATTATAAGCAGACTTACCAGCAACTTCATTACTCATTGGTTTAATTCTTTCCGAAGAACCATTATATTTGTTCATTAAATCCCTATCATGAACTCATCGGCATCTTGTAACAATAATTACCATACCAAATAACGGGAGGCATCAATCGATAATCTCGAATTTTTTTGCGATTCTACGACAACATCTTTATATATATATAAATATATATATATATATATATATATATATATATATATAAATATAACTTCTATCTCCTGGATTTACGAACTTCAATTATGAATTTTTGAAAAGCGCTTTAGCTTATGAATCAGTTCCCTGAGTTTTGAAAAAGCTGATGAAGCAGTAAAAACTGAAGACTGCCTTAACAGTCAAAAGTTTGATGATAAAGAATGGAGTGTTGAAAAAGCTCAAAGATTTTGATACTAAAGAAAAAAATGAATTGAGCAAATCATGAAAGAGACTCTGAACAAAGACTAAACTTGTACATAAAAGAATCCTGATGATTCTGTGTCTGATGAAATCTTTAAAAAATACCTTGCTCCTTAATCACTCTAAATCATCGTTAATGAATTTCTTCATCACAATTTGATTCAAAAATTCTAAGATATTATCGTATCTTTCATTATTAATATCCTCAATATTTCTGAAGATATCTTCATAAATATTCTTGTCGAATATTAATTATCTCTCTGCGCTATCTGCGTTATATCATAAAAGAAAACTGCTTTAGTTTCTAAATCTCTGAAAAACTTAGAGTTAGAATTATGAATGATTTTGAAGTAGTGTTGGGAACTGAAGCATGAGTTAGTATAATATAATGACACTTGATCAACGTGATTATGTTACAGTAAGTCATGCTGAGTTTCTAATGAAATGTGATGATTCACAGATCATAACGTCATCATGTGTCATGTTACATGACTCTTACATTCTATCTAAACTCCAAACATATCAAGAACATAATTTCTTGATAGTTTTATCCTTTCTCTTGAATTTTGGTAACTTAACCAATCAAGATCGTGCTATTACAATCTCTCACTTAGAATATTAGTCATGTTCATTCGAAACTTCATACCTACAAATTCTGGACCATTATTCGCTTGACTTAAAGTCGGGAAGAGGAAAACAAAAGGATGAGACTCCAAAATATAAAGGAAACGAAGGAGGTGGATTTATAGTGAAATATCCGACAGAGCAATCAAAAACAGATTATCGCATTTAACCAAAGAAGATCCTAATTTCCTTAAGTTCCGAAGAATTAAATCTTGTTACGAAGATTTTCTCTAAATCCTTTAAACTCCAGAAATCAATCTTATCTACGTCAAGAGATATGGCAAATCTTCAATTACTCATTTTCACACTTCTGTGATAGCTTCACTCGTACTCTTTGAATAATCGAATTATCTTATCCATATTACTCAACAGTAATAAACTCTATTTATCAGCTCATATTCTTCAGGAAAACATTTTTATTGTTAGCCATGATGATCCCACTCAAATTTCGGGACGAAATTTCTTTAACGGGTAGGTACTGTGATGACCCGGAAATTTTCGACTAATTTTATACTTAATCTTTATATTATTTCGACACGATAAGCAAAGTCTGTAATGTTGAGTCACAAATATTTTGAACTGTTTCATATATTCATTTGACTTTCGACCATTCCCGACGATTCACGAACAACTATTTGTAAATAGATAATATATATATTTAAATAGGTATTTATAATTTGAAATATAATTTAGAATATTATATAATATGATTATTAGGATTTATATTGTAAAATAAATAAAATAAAATGCTATTAATGGAAACTATAGAATATATAGATATATATAAATATGTATATAAATATTACTTGTAAATATATAAAGTTATATTAAATCTATTTGTTTAAAATATATAATATATTTGTTTTAGTAATTAACTTTGCTATTTTAAAACTGTTTATATATAGAAAGGGAATATAAATGATTTCGAGCTTAATTAGTAAACGTCAGTAATACTCGGTTGACATTTCATTAGCGTTCATATAGATTAAATATAAGTTTATAATGGATTAAAATAAAAGTTGAACTGTAAATCGATTACGAAGATTTTAGATTTGTTAAAAGTATTTTTACCTTTTTAAGTTTAAATATTAGTACTCCGTACATATAAATCGGAACAGAAAATAAATAATTTTTGAACATTTTTGATCAGGTTTCAAACAGGTAATGAGTGAAATAATTAAATATGTTTAATCTAAAAATTTGAGATTTTTAGGAACACTTTTATATACTAACTGTTTAGCAGTGGACACGATATACCACTCAGTGTTAAAAGTGTCGGTAGATAAATCCAAACTCTATGGCTGCTTTCATGTTTTACTGTTTCACTATTTTGTTCCAGCTCATATTTCTTTCCATTCCACTGAATTTATATATTGATATATGTATATACTTGACACATATGTGGTAATATAACAAAAATCTCAACTCTCCTTTTCTTGAGTTCGGCAGCCTCCCAAACATGCCACTTTCAACACCACTCTACACCGGCATCCTCACCACCACCTTGCCGCCGTTTACCACCTCTACCGCTGCCACCATCCGCCACCATGACACCAATAACCACCACCTTAAATTCTCTCTCTTCTCCTCTCTCATCATAAAAACCGCCACCCATATCATCACCATTATCATCTTCCTATACGGTCCAAGAACAAGAATCACCTAGCCACCCTTCCTCCACCGAACACCCATCACCAACCTACAATCACACTCCATCACAACCCACTTAAATTACTGCAGCTACAGCTGTAAATTACTTCTGTTTTTGACCATCACTCATCACCATCGTAAGACACCACCTTAAACCTCGAAACCCATTTCCTGTTTTCCTTTCTTTGTTTCTTTTTCATGCATTTGTTTCGAACAATCCAAGCAAAGAAAACCCACTTACTATTTCTTCTCGATCACCTTTAGTTAATATGTTCGTTGTTTCGGTTTAACACCACAACAATACCACCATCGGCTAACCACCATTTAAAACGAACGAAACACTTCTATTATTCTTTTTCTTCTTTGTTTTCGTAGAAGCACAAAATAACCATGAACCACCCTACGCCACAAATTGTCCATGTTCCTGCTGCAAATAGCGAAATCAAACATCACCACAACCTACTTGCTTGCTACTGTTTCTGTTTTGGATTGAAAACCAACAACCCGATTACAAATAAAAGAAAACACTACAGTTAGGTAACCCACCCACAACACTCTCACTATATATTTGAATTAACAATATTCGAATAACTTTATCCATTTAATACTGCTTAAACGTGTTTCTTTGTGATCTTTTTGGCCGACATATAATAATCCAACAACCCCACACAAACCACTTGTATTTGCTATTATTATTCTTTGGAGTTGTGCTATTTCTTTTATACATCAATCGTGTAGTATGACTAGCCCATCAAGCAACTAAGGCCAATTTATTTTGTGAAATACCAGTCCATTATGGACGACCCATTAAATGGCCCAGAACCTTCACCACACAAAGAATGCTACTACTAGCCGTGTTCTTATTTATGTTTCTGATTAAACAAGG
Source organism: Rutidosis leptorrhynchoides (assembly GCF_046630445.1). Classification (NCBI taxonomy): domain Eukaryota; kingdom Viridiplantae; phylum Streptophyta; class Magnoliopsida; order Asterales; family Asteraceae; genus Rutidosis; species Rutidosis leptorrhynchoides. The sequence continues at coordinate 667,895,533 of NC_092333.1, forward strand.
AGAAGATGATACTATGATGATGAACACGATGATGTACGAAGAAGATAATGAATGATGATGATAGATATCGAGATTTTAATGACGATGGTATATGATTATAATTAAGATTATAAGTATGATTACAATTAAGATTATGATTATGATTGTAATCGAGATTATGATTATGATTATAATTAAGATTGTGATTATGATTATAATGTAAGGAAAGAGAACAATGAAGATTGATGATGATGATAATAAGATCCGAATGTGGTATTGGTGATGATCGAAGTAATGGTGATGTTACGATATAGATGGCATGAGAATGACGATGAACTAAAACTCTTTTGATAGCTGCTGCATTAAATACGTATCTGTTTTAATTATTTAAGAGGAAGAAAGAGGTGACAGTAGGAATAGGTTAGATAAATTTAAGATATTAACTCAAACAGAAAAGAAGAAGTGGAGGAATGGTTTGGAGTGTGAGTGTTGAACAGGAGGTCATGGGTTCGAAACCAGGGGAGTCCATATATTTTTTTTTCTTAAATAAAAGGTGCCTTAAGAGTTTTGGGTCTATTAGCTGTTGGTCCAATTAAACATTGGGCCGAGATATATTTCGATTGGGCTTCGGATTTTATGTTGGGCCAATTAAATAAGTGGGCCGTAAATGAATAAAATGGATGGGATTTTGCTGTTGGCCCAATACAAAATACGAGCTATATAGATTATGTGAGGAATAAAAATTAGAGAAAGTTGATACAATTAGATGGTTTGGAGTGTTGGGTATAACCTAGAAGTCTCGAGTTCGAGCCCTGTCTGATGCATTTTTTTTAGGAAAAGCTTTGAAGTTAGAATTTTATTCCTATTATTATTATTTTTATTATTATTAATATTATTACTATTAGTATTATAATAATTATTATTATTGACTAATATAAGTAGTAACTATCATTTATTACTATTATTATGATTATAAGTTCCAAGTATTAATATTATTATTATGATTATCATTATTATTATCTGTAGTATTATTATTATGATCATTATTATTAAAAGTATTATTTTTATTGTTTATTATTTTTATTAGTATTATTATTGAAATTAACATTTTATTTAAACTATCATTTATATTATTAAAAGTATCACTTTTATTATTATTAGAATTATCATAATTTTTATCATAATTAGTTTTATTTTATCATCATTAATATTAGTATTATTAATATATCAAATAAAGATTTGCTATATAAAAATATATTTATGACATAAAACCTAATGATATTAATACTTTAGTAATAAATGTTAATTATCTATACAAAAATAAATATATCCAATTAAGTTATTAATAAAACACATGATATAAAATAACAATTAAAGTCACTAATAATATATATATTTGTTCGATTACCATTATACGTGTTAATATACATATTGAATATAGGTTCGTAAATCCAAGGCCAACCCTACGCTTGTTCAATGTCATCATATGTATTTTTACTACCAAATACAGTATTGTGAGTTTCATTTGCTCCATTTTAAATGCTTTTGCAATATATATTTTTGGGACTGAGAATACATGCGCTGCTTTTATAAATGTTTGACGAAATAGACACTAGTACTTAAAACTACATTCTATGGCTGGATTATTAAACCGAATATGCCCCTTTTTAGTCTGGTAATCTAAGAATTAGGGAACAGACACCCTAATTGACGCGAATCCTAGAGATAGATCTATTGGGCCCAACAAGCCCCATCCAAAGTACCGGATGCTTTAGTACTTCGAATTTATCATGTCCGAAGGGAGTCCCGGAATGATGGGGATATTCTATATGCATCTTGTTAAGGTCGGTCACCAGATGTTCAATCCATATGAATGATTTTTGTCTCTATGCATGGGACGTATATTTATGAGAAATGAAAATGAAAATCTTGTGGTCTATTAAAATGATGGAAATGATTAATTATGTTAAACTAATGAACTCACCAACCTTTTGGTTGACACTTGAAATCATGTTTATTCTCAGGTACGAAAGAAATCTTCCGCTGTGCGTTTGCTCATCTTAGAGATATTATTTGGAGTCATTCATGACATATTTCAAAAGACGTTGCATTCGAGTCGTTGAGTTCATCAAGAATATTATCAAGTCATTTATAGTTTAGATATATTATGAAATGGTATGCATGCCTGTCAACTTTCGATAAAATGAAAGTTTGTCTTTTAAAAACGAATGCAATGTTTGTAAAATGTTTCATATAGAGGTCAAGTACCTCGCGATGTAATCAACTATTGTGAATCATTTATATTCGATATGAACGGGTCCTTTCAATCACCACCACCAATAGCAACATCCGCATCCCACACCTCGACATCACAATCTGTACCTCGAGCATCAACATCGTACTTACCATAGATACCAAGGAGTACTAATGAGAATCAACGTTGAAGTATTGATTCATAAATTCATTGGAGAACTATTAGGCGGCGATTATGTAATCTCTAAAGTCTTAGAGATTATTTATTTTAGCTCAAACCAAAAAAAAAAAAGCAAATGAGATTAATATCATATTAACTCATAAATCCATGATTACATCTGAAGAAAATATACATGTATATATGTTTTCATAAGGATTGTAATTAAAAATTCTTTTGTACAAACTGTTAATGGTGAAAATATTTTAACGGGTAGGTAATACCCGAGGAATAATTAGATTTCACATTAATAAGTTACACTGTACATTCTTCGAATCTGATTCAACAGTCATGTTTTGGTTGGGGTTTTCGAAATGTTATGGCGATCCGTATCCACCAAAACCGCCTTGTGGATGACCAAAACCACCTTGTGGATGTCCAAAATCGAAATTTTGAGGACCTCCGAAACCGAAATTTTGAGGATGTCTGAAACCAAAATTTTGAGGACCTCCGAAACTGCCTCGTGGATAAGTTAAATGTTTTTGGGAGATAGAAGATGTTGCGGGTCTCGCAACGGTAATATTGTGTCATTCGATATCTTGTAAAAGTGAACTCCACATATCCCGATCGACACTCGATGAATGTTGTTCGGGTGTTTGTTTTTGTTTTTGTTTGGAAGTTTTTTTTGATGAAGACATTTTGATGAAGATAATTTTTTGGTGTTGGAAATGTTTGAATTATTGTGGGTGTAGTATGTTTTGAAGTGTTTGTATGTGTGTATATATAAAGCAAGGTTGCAAAATTCGTTATTCGAGGATTAATCGGTCGGGACTTTAGAAGAATTAATCGGCAATTCGGCGATTAATCGGATTGTACTTTATGCATTAAATATTGAATTTTGAAAATTATATGTTTAAATATAGAAGAAAATCATAAATATGAACATAAACATTAACATAATTGTCTAAATTTGTTGATTTTATTTAAAAACTATAAATTTATAGTTTAAAATCATGTAAAATGTTGATCAATTTTGACTTTAACTGAATTTGATTATCAAATTCGATTTTGACCCATCAATTGACGTTGACCGATTAATTAAACGAATTTTGAAAATTCGGAACGGACTGCACTTAAAAATGATTAATCGGGGATTAATCGGCTAGTACCCGAGTTTTTTACAACACTGTATAAAAGTGTTTGAAATGTTTGTAAAAGTTTGAAATAAAAAAAGAAAAAAAAAATAACCGTTGGGGACTAAACGGCTAGAAACAATTTTTGTAGATTTTTTATTTAATCGGCCCCACCTCCGTCCTACGAAATGTCGATACACCGCATAAACAACCACGGCCACCACAATCGCGCCCCAACCGCGGTTGCTAGCATCAGCGCCGTTCAACAGCTGGGCAACGGCGGCCCCAACAACGATCCGATGTGAACGGTCTTATAGTACCTATCGGATAAGAAACAGTGATAGTTGAGTAGTTGCCCCAATTTAATTTTCAGCTACATAACAAGTTCCTTGTTTATGTTTCATAAAACCACTTGTAACGGTTCAAAGAAACGTCACATTGTGGTGAGGTGGCCAAAAGCAACACCAAAAGAAATGCCGAGTTTATCCGTATCAAGGCGTTTCTTGTTTTGCGTTCAATTCCAACACCAAAAGAAACATGTGTTTCTTATTTTATTTTTTTTACTTTAAAAATATTATTTTTATCCCCTTTTAATATTTAACATAATTATATTTTAATACATCATCACAATACTCTTAACCAACATCAAAAACTAACACCACCACTAGGGATGACAATGACCACCCGATTCGATGGATATCCACCCGATCCACCCGCTTCGTGATGGATATGGATGAACCTAAATGTATATGGATACGGATATGGATGGACCTAAATGGATATGGATATGAACATGGATGAAAAGTTTCATCCATGGATATATCCATTACCACCCGATATATATATATATATATATATATATATATATATATATATATATATATATATATATATATATATATATATATATATATATATATATATATATATATATATGTATGTATGTATGTGTGTGTGTGTATTTACTATTACAAGCACATTTAGCGGTAGATTTACATTTTATTTTCAACCTTATACTGAAATAACTATAATATATTACAATAAAACATGTATATCTAACAAAATAAACTTACAAAATTTTCATAATCTATGTTATATAGTACTCCCTCCGTCCTACCAGAAGTGTCCACTTTAACTTTTGACAGTCTTCCTTATTCAACTTTGACTTTAGATATACTTCGACAAAGATTACACATTTTTATGGATACAATTTGATTATGTCATGTTATATGAATTTTTGATGTACTAGGTTTTTGTTTTAATCGCGTATTACAAAATATTATATCATTTTTTAATATCCATTGGATATCCATTAATCCGCTAAATTCACTGGATATGGATATGGACGGATGACATAAACCTAAATGGATATAGATATGGATATGTATATGGATATGGATATGGATGAACAAAAATTAAATAGATATGGATATGGATACGACATCACCCGATCCATATCCGATCCATTGACATCCCTACACCACTACTCTACAAAAGAAACATGTTCTAATCATAAAAGAAGTGCAAAAAGCAAGAAACGCGAGTAAGAAACGCCTATCACCATTACAAATGTTCTAAGGGAAATGAGTGGGCAATTGGTGTAACGGGTCAAAACGGTCGGACCTGGTTAGCTTCGAACTGGATATGTTTTTCGTCTACTTTTAGTAACAACTTACACGTGTATTGTCTTAACAGAAAACAACATTATCACACTAATAACCTAATTCTTTCAGTTTAGGAAGTTTTAAGCATTAAGAATAGAGTTTGGATGACTTTAACCCATTTGACTTGGCCCGTTACCCTTTAACTCAAGGTTTTCTATAATTAACTCTTAACAGTAAACTAAATAGATAAATATGATATGCATGAAGCGATTAATAAGAATTTAACAATCGACAAGTTTGAACTTTATATAAATAGTAAAAACCTCATACATAGCGTATACTGTAAATAATAAATACAGAATAAGATCACACGCACACGCGTACATAACAATATTCGGTTGACATATAAAAACCAACTCATGATCAAAGTACCCGGTCATTCATACGAGGATAATTATTACATAAATATATAATGAGGATCAACCACTAATTAAAGAAATGATGATGCTTCTTCCCATTGGCTTCTTCATCTTCATTCTTAGCTTCTTTCTTTTCATGATGCTCGTGGAACGCGTATCCACCCGCTCCCACTGCAGCTGCTGCTGCAATCTCTTCCTCGAGTTTGTGACGATGTGCATGTTCGGGGTCCTTTTTCGCCTCATGTTTCTCGTACTAGATTATTAATTTGTATGCACTTCATCAGTCAATTCAATGAAAACAAAAACAACTTTTGTATATACGACAATGTTAGAGATTTAGTCATTTAGAGATATATGTGCCCTGCTTAATCGAAATTGGCATCAATCGAAGTTGATCATTGAAAATTCTTCTACAAATACTAGATAAAACATATTATATCGGCTAGTCTAGTGAATATATATCTTAACTTCTTTCAAGTTGAATATTAATCGATATATAATATTATAACTAAGGCCGTGTTTGATTGTTTATCAACGGGATGACGTTCAAGTATATTGTTTGTAACATCTGAATTTGACATTAAATTTACATGACAAAAAATTGCAAGTTGAACTATTAATAGTTGAAAATACCCTCTTAACAATTTAGCACTTCCATTTTCCTTATACACTCCTTAAATTATTTATAGAAAACTTATCAAACAACAATATATAGTATTCCGTATTATATTATCTATATATCTAATAGATATCACTATTCATCAATAGTAATCAGGGGTATTTTCGTCATTTCACAAATTTTGTTTTTGTCTCCAACGATAAAAGAAGCAACTATCATAAAAGAACCAACTCTTCAATGTTACCAGAATATGTCGGAAAAAATTCTTTTTAACCAAAAAAATCAACTAACCTTTTTTTTTTCCCTCCTCAATGATAAAGGGGACAACTTTCATAAAAGGAACAACCCTTCAATATTACCAAAAGATGTCGAAAAACATTTTTTTTTACAAAATAGACCAACTAACTTTTTTTAAAAAAAAGCGCACGCTAAAAGAAGAAACTTTCACAAAAGGAACAACCCTTCAATGTTAGATGTCGAAAAAAATTATTTTTTACAAAATAGATCAAGACTTTTTTTAACTCGCATTCAAAACGGAGCCTCCGACGCGAAGCAAGGGCTCCACAACTAGTTATATCTAAAAGACAAAACCCTGTAGCACTATTCATCAATAGTAACCAGGGGTATTTTTGTCATTTCACCTTCTTTTTTTGTCTCCAACGATAAAAGAAACAACTTTCGTAAAAGAAACAACCCTTCAAAGTTACCAAAAGATGTCGAAAAAAAATTCTTTTTTTACAAAAAAATCAACTATTTTTTTTTCCTCAACAATAAAAGAGGCAACTTTCATAAAAGGAACAACCCTTCAATGCTACCAAAAGATGTCGAAAAACATTCTTTTTTACAAAATAGATCAACTAACTTAAAAAAAAGGAACATTAAAAGAAGCAACTTTCACAAAAGGAACAATCCTTCAATGTTAGATGTCGAAAAAAATTCTTTTTTACAAAATAGATCAAGACTTTTTTTTTAACTTGCATTCAAAACGGAGCCCCCGTCGCGAAACGAGGGCTCCACAACTAGTTGTATTTATTGATGTAAAAAGGTTAATATAGTAATTTTTACCTTATTTATAGTATTTATTGATTCAGAATGATTATTTGAATCATTTAGATTTTAAATTATTCGGTGCTTAATCATTATGTTTAATCAAACGCGACTTAAATATGATAGATAGTACTTACAACTGCATAGCCACCGGCAGCAGCAGCACCAAGTTCACCCAGGTGCTCATGCCTCTTGTGTGTCTTCTCTTGTTCTTGATAATCATGTGTTTTTTCAACACCGTCGCATTGCACTGTTTCGTCCTCATTGTTGTGATGGAAGAAGTGATGGTGTTTCTTCTCTTCAGCCATGATTATTCGTTGGTGGTGATTATTAGTGACTGATTAATTAAGGACAATTGATTATTGATGTGTGAAATATAAGAGTGAGTTAAAAGAGGTATTTATAACTAAGTACGAAATAGTTGTTAGATGTTATTTGATAAATGTATATTATATTGCGGATTGAAAAGTATGATGGAGTTAGCTAGGTAGTTTAAAGTCACAAGATATCAATGATGTAATGTTTGGACGGTTTTAAATTAATGTTGGAGTTTCAAACACGACTCATATGCAATAAATTATAACCAGGTAAAAATCTTACTCCTCCTTACCAACTAGGTCGTTTTTATCATCACATTTGCTTGCGTTTTATCACTGAATACTATAAATATTTCGAGTAATTTATTAAAGTCATCTATCTATGGTTATTTGCTTATTTTTGAATATGCACGCTCAGCTCATGAAACAAATACGCAATTACTGTTAACAAATGATTCCCTAGTCACAAAAAAATTACAGTACCATTTATATATACATATCTATCTCAAAGTAATAATTCATTTGTAAAAAAAAAAAAAAAAAAAAAAAACCTACTACGTAATAGATATCATCAATTTACCATTATTAAACATGTAAATCGTCTATTATTTTAAATAAGTTAAGTTAAACTTACTTTTAATGTAAAAGTGAAACTGATATTTATCAAACTTATCTTATATCTAACTAGTTGTGGAGCCCTCGCTTCGCGCCTGGGGCTTCGTTTTGAATGCGAGTTAAAAAAAAAGTCTTGATCTATTTTGTAAAAAAGAATTTTTTTTTCGACATCTAACATTGAAGGGTTATTCCTTTTGCGAAAGTTGATTCTTTTAGCGTTAAAGTTAGTTGATCTATTTTGTAAAAAAGAATGTTTTTCGACATCTTTTGATAGCATTGAAGGGTTGTTCATTTTAAGAAAGTTGTTTCTTTTATCGTTGGAGACAAAAAAAAATGTAGCGCAATAGTGGCCTATGTGGGTCCTACTGTTTGAGCGCAGTGTACAAGTCGGTAAAGCGTGGTGGGTGTTATTATTCAGTATTTTTGGTGTTAGTGATGAGATAAATAATAAGTTAGAATATAGGTATAAAGTGGGGACTCGATTTGTATTTTAATGAAAGTTAGGAGGGTTAGGTTTGTGAAAAGTGAAAAATTGAATAGTAATATTCATAACAAATAAAACAAATAGTTATATTGGTAATATCAATCTATCACTATCACTATCACTATCACTATATATTTATTTATACATTAAAAGAGAGTCTCGATTAGCTAATAAATATTTTCAAAACCCCTTAACTACCATTAGATTAAAAAATTACATTATAATACCCATTGATCCAACGGTCAATCGTTACGCTTCATCCCTAAAATACTGTACCCGTTAATGAAAAACACGGACATCTCATTTACTCGTGAAAAACCATTACATTAACTACCGTCATTATCAAATCACCATCATCCAAAATTGACAATGGAGATCGATTCATATGGGTGATTTGAAGCTGCATATCTTCATCGCAATCGTTTCCTGAATCACGAGTATCATACAAAGGGTTTTTTTTCATTTTTTTGCATCTTATAGGTTTAAATTATTAGGGCTTTTGATTGCAAAAATTAGGGTTTTTGATTGCAAAAATTAGGGCTTTTTCACTTATTGCTAAAACACAGGGACAGAATTATCAAACCATCAATATAAGGGTTGTTATATTGATTTGCAATTGTTTGAATATTAATTTGTATTTGTATTGTTGATGAAATTAGGTAGTTTTTGAGGAAGTTGAAGGATAAGGAAAACATGTTCAGTTGTTTGTCATCAACTAGGTAATACTTCTCTTTTTATTTGATGTTGTTGCCTATTTTTTAATTTAATGCATTAGGTTTGTTGTTGGAATTTGTTTTGGTTAATTGTTATACATTTATAGGCTTAACTTTCTATGGAACTGTTGCAATTTAGTCATGATGGAGGATGAAATGCTTGTTGTCCACCAAAACAAATTCCAACAGAAAATTGTTGTCCACCACTTTTCACATATATTCTTCCATAATCTCATAATCATACGTACATTTGACTTTAGTGGAAGAAAATTGTTACACATTAAAATCTAATTTAATGCTCCGTATTGATTCTTACACAAATTTAGTGACGTGGGTAACATCTAAATCCCTTGTCACATGGGTAACATCTAAATTCCTTCAAAGTTGAAATCTAAATATTAATTATCATGTTTATGTTTCAAATGAACAACTTCAACTGTCAATTAGGAGATTTGACTACAAAGGTTTGAGTGTTTGACTTTTACTATATGCTATTGCAGGAACCTTAGAGTGTTGTTTTTAGAAGCAAGCCAAGTAATAGAGAAGGATGGAGACTGGGTACATGAGCTTGGAATGAACAATTGTCTACTTGAAACCTTAAACTATGACAGAACTTTTGCAAGTTAGTTTTTAAAGATCTTGAGGTGATAGCTAAAAGTTGCAAGTCTTTAGTATAGTATCAGTCAAAATAGCTGATTATGAACTCTTGGATCTTGTTGGTTTCTTTCGCTCTGTTGTTTCACTTGAAGAATTTAGTAGTGGTTGCTTGAATCATCAAGCTAAGGACTATGCTTCTATGGTATACCCATAGGATTATGTCGTTTGGGTCTTAATTTCCTGAGCACAAATGAGTTGCCCATTGTGTACCCATTTGCTTCGCAGCTTAAAAAATTGGATCTTCTCTATACTCTTCTTGACACCGAGGATCGTTGCCTTTTGATCCAACTGTGTCCCGTTCTTGAAGTCCTTGAGGTACATTCCCTTCTTTTATATTTTTCAATAGTTATGTTTAGTGGTCAAACCCAATTTATATTATGATCGAGGGTTGGGTTAAGGATTATCAAATGGGTTTGGGTCGAAACTGGTAATTGGTCGAAATGTGAAACTGGAACGCACAACTGAAACGAGTAACTTAAAACTGGAAAGCACAACTGAAACGGAAAATTGCAACTTAAAATGCGTAATTGAAAACTGAAATGCGGAACTGAAAATTGAAACGTAAAACGAAAAATGAAACTCGAAATGCAAAACTGAAAACTGAATGGCGCAACTGAAAATTGAAACGCAAAACTTAAAAAATGTGTGAAACGGAAGATGAAACTTAAAACGCTTAAATGAAACTTGAAACGATAAACTGAAACGGGTTTGAAAAGGGTCTTGTTGGACCCTTTTAAGTTTTTATTTTGATTAATATGGGTCGAGATTGGACCCACTCTTTTTAAGTGGGAGAAGGGCGTCGACACAAAGTCTATTGAGTTCTTCTAAAAGCTAATAGGTAAACATTTTTGATATAAATAATTACAATATCACTGTATACAATCTTTTGTTGCTAAAGTTGCTAACGTTGTAATCTTATGTTCTACAACACAACAGTGGAAATCTAATCAAATGTGCGTTATGGGCACATCATGCAAGCAACCTGTTTGATTATGTTTTAATGCACATCAGAACATTGATGACCTAATCTATGTTTTAATGCATAACTCTAAAGTTAGGGACTGTCAAGGTATTTACCTATTACATGATTCATAATTTCTTTGAAAAACATAGTTAACACTTATAGTTACTATATACTATACATTATATTCTAAGACTAATTCTGTTATATATCAAATAAACTAACGAAGTCTCTCAAACCTTGTACGTTGCAGGCTTTTCACAAGTCTCTAAGCAATTCATATTGATACAATCTTGCAAATAGAGCAGGCAACATTCACTACTGTTTTTTTAATTACATGTACTCTTAGTTTTGGAGATGTTGGCGGACGGTTAGTCCTAATTAAGCAGTTTCGTGTGGTTGTTGAAAATAAAGTTGAAAAGCAATCTATTGAAAGGCAGAGAACCACTCCACCTTCCTTGCACCCCAAAGGTGGAAATATCAACCCATTATATAACAAAATGGGTTAAAATTGCTACCTTTACTTTTATCTATATGGTGACGGACTTAACATCACTTATTTATTATTGAGATTCTTCATCAATATAAGTTTCTTCATGAGTAATGAAAGGAAAATCAGCCTTTAAACACATGGTGTTATAAATATTCTTATTCTATGAATCATAAAAGAACGACTCGTCTTTCATTATTTGTTTCATTATCTACAATTTTATGAATTTTGGTAGTTAGAGATTAATGACATTAACGAATTTGTTGGACACTACACTGAAGAATTGAGAAAATCAACAAAAAGTTATATTATCGTCGTCTGCAACTTTATATGTTGAACTTATTAGCTGTTACTTTCGAATTTACGTCCGTTACTTTATTCTGAACAAGATTTTTTATTTATGCTTTTACACATTTGAACTTTTGGAATGTTTTATTGTTTATTTGTGTTATCATGGTCGAAGACTGTCTTAAAATATTATCATTCCATAAAACTCGCGTAATCGCGGGTTTATTCGTTAATTGTTTATGGTTTAGGGTTTACATATAGGGTTTAGGGTTTAGTTTATAGGTATAAGTTTCAGAGTTTAGGGTTTAGGGTTTAGATTTTATAATTTATGGTTTATGGTTTAGGGTATAGTGTTTAAGGTTTAGGGTTTAGGGATTAGTGTGTAAGGTTTAGGGTTTAGGGTTTAAGGTTTGGTATTTAGGGTTTAGACTTTGATGTTGTTAATTACTCAACGAATGATGAAAAAGAGAGGACATACATTTGTGACGACCCGGAAATTTTCGACTAAATTTAAACTTAATCTTTATATGGTTTCGACATGTTAAGCAAAGTCTGTAATATTGAGTCTCGAAAAATTTTGAACTGTTTCATATATTCAATTGATCTTCGACCATTCCCGAGGATTCACGAACGTTTACTTGTAAATAGAAATGTATATATTTAAAAATATATTTATATATATATATAATGGTAATTTGTAATATTACAAAATTTAGTTATTTGAATTAATTATGTAAAATAAAGTAATATATGATATTATAACTTATGATGTATCTACATATATAAATAAAGTATATTGAATATATATAATTGATTTCGAATTTATTTAGTAAACGATAGTAGCACTCATTTGTCATTCAATTGATAGTAAACAAGTTAAAATGAACTTATGGGATTTTAAAAATAAATGGTAATCCGAAAATAATTGATATAAATTATAGGCTTATTAGAAATGTATTTATGAACTATTTGTTGAATTTTTAAAACTTTTTATATTTTACTTATGATTGGGAGTGAATAATTAATATAATTTTTTTATTTAATAGTTAATTATTAAATTTTATACCATAATGACTAAGATAAATAAAGATGTTTAATATAAAAATTTGAAATTTTTCTGAGGACTTTTATCCCCCACAAATTATCAAAGGATTAGGACAAATTAAAACTGTCGGTAACTTTTGACAAATGAATTTCACGTGTGTTGATTTATTTTACTATGTCTCCTTTTCAAATCATTCAATTATATGTAGTACTATATCTATTATTATATTATTGTCATGAATTGCTTGCAACTTATATTTACGGATAAGATTTATATATGTACATCCTACATACACTTGCAGAGACACATGAATCCATTTATCTTCTCTTTCTCCATCACTACAAACACGCCACATACGCTTGAATCCTCTTCTCAATCATCACCCTAACCGCCTCCTGCTACCTTAAACAATCATCCACCACTAATGTTAATCATCCTGTCCGAGAACAAAGCCAAGAACCATCACCTCCATCACTTCAGGTATGTTACTATCGAGCGGATTTGGGTCTGTCATGGTAAACCCTCACCATGAGCAATGAGCCACCATATTTGTCTTCCTCTTGAAATTTACAATCCACGACCAAACCCCATCGCCAAATACACATGATTGTATTTTTTTTAAAACCCACCTTCGATAACCCATTTAAAACCGCTATCTACTACAAACTATTTTCGTTGTTTCTATTTCCATCCTCAACGACCGACACCATTCAAACAACCATCATCTTCTCTCTCGTTTTCTTCTTTATGAATCCGAAACCACCACCCTATTTCTTTTCTTGATCGAACCCATTGCTACTCGGTATGTTTATGCTTTTATTCGGAAACCACTTCACCCCCACGACCACTTTTGATCACCATCCTGTTTTGCTTCAGTTCCGTTCGAACGAAATCACCAAACACCATTATCACGAAATCATGTTAAAACCTGCAAATTCCATACGATAATGACTGTTTCTATTTTGACGAAAACCACCTCATCAACCCATGTTTAACCCTACAATTTCTGCTACTACGCTCACTGTTTTTATGTTTTAATTGAACCAACACAACCTTTGAAACACCATTATCATTTAACTTTGAAAACCCTCTATAACCACCATCACTAAATTTTTCTTTCTTTTCTTCTTTCTGCAGTCCGAATTCCTTGTGTTTTATTCCTTCTGTTTGCACACCTATTATATTTTAATCCACGATGTCATATACTGCGGCAGCCTTTATTCCTACTTTCTAAACGAATTAAACTATCTACTATTGCATAACTTGTATGGCCGACAAATACCAAAAAGTAATAAACACATGTGAAACTTGGTGATTAAATATTAATAGGAATTATTGCCGTGGAGCCAGACATCAAATATAAGCTCACAATATTTTTTTTAAATTAGCAACGTATCATTTAAAGACCCATTTTATTAACTTGGGCTGTATCATATTTTGGTTATCGGTTTTCCTAGTTGGGCCGTGTGGTTAGATGACTAGAATAATTGATGCATGATGGACGATTACATAATGATGATGGGTCTGTGGAGAGATTATGATCGATGATGATAACATGTTGATTAAGTTACCCGAAATGATAGATGATGATGTATTGGATAATACCGTTCAAAAGTTAACAAACAAATTTAGCTGCTTTTGTATCGGGCTAGTATTGGGCTTAGTAGTTTAATTCTTGGGCCGAAGATGCAACAACTATTTTCTGTTGGGCTATTACTATGTTACATTTTACGTACAAAACGCCAATCCATAATGTCAAGTCGAATTTTAGGTGATTATGATGATAATAGTTAAGCTTTGATAATGATATGGTAGAAGAAAATGATGATGACGAGTCCATAATGTAGTGAAATGGTACCGAGAGGTTAACTATTATGAAAATGGTTACGGTATCGATAGTGATAACAAGATCATGAGGATCGATGTAGGGATTATGATGGCTATTAATTATGATATTATGATATTCGAAAGATGATGATGATGATGGCGAGACTGTGTAAGATTTTATGATGATGATGATGATAATGAAATTTTGAGGAAGATGATACCAGTTTCTTATAGGTTAATAAAAAAAAAAATTTAACTACGCGAAATATTTCAAGAATAGTCTATTTGTTCAACGGTTAGGAGTGGTTGTGTTGGTTTGAACGAGAGGTCGCGGGTTCGAGCCCGGGCAGTGGTGTTTTATTTTTAGAAGCTTGTTTCTTCAAAGGTTGTATTCTAAAATTATTATTATTATTATTATTATTATTATTATTATTATTATTATTATTATTATTATTATTATTATTATTATTATTATTATTATTATTATTATTATTATTAAAAATAATACATTTTATTATTATTATCATCATTAATATTATTATTACTATCATTTTTATAATTATTATTATCATTATTATTATTGTTACTATTATTAACATTAATATATTTATTAACAAGTATTATTATTAAGTATTATTAGTATTAAGAATTTTTATCAAAATTAATGTTTTTATTGTAAAAATAATACAACCTTTTTATTTTATTATTATTACCATCACTATTAAATTTTTTTTTATATATTTTAGTATTATTATCATTTTTATTATCAATATTAACATTATTATTAGTATTATCATTATTATTATACGTATCATTATTATTAATACTATTCCTATTATTAATATTATAACAAATAAATATTAATTATATAAAAATATATTTAATACATATAACATAACTATATTAATATTTTTAAAAGTATATATAATATAAATATATTTAATAAATTAATAAAACCTATAATTTATTAAATATAACAATTATATCACTAATAATAATATATAAATTTGTTCGAATACAATTACATGTGTTAATTTATATATATAAATGATATAGGTTCGTGAATCCGAGGTCAACCCTACACTTGTTCAAAGTCGTCATATGTATTTTTACTACAAAATACAGTCTCGTGAGTTTCATTTGCTCCATTTTTAAATGCTTTTGCAATATATATTTTTGGGACTGAGAATAAATGCGCTGCTTTTATAAATGTTTGACGAAATAGACATAAGTACTTAAAACTACATTCTATGGCTGGATTATTAAACCGAATATGCCCCTTTTTAGTCTGGTAATCTAAGAATTAGGGAACAGACACCCTAATTGGCGCGAATCCTAAAGATAGATCTATTGGGCCCAACAAGCCCCATCCAATGTACCGGATGCTTTAGTACTTCGAATTTATCATGTCCGAAGGGAGTCCTGGAATGATGGGGATATTCTATATGCATCTCGTTAAGGTCGGTTACCAGGTGTTCACCATATGAATGATTTTTATCTCTATGCAGTGCGAAATGCCTGATATGAGATGATGTTTATGAGAAATGGAAATGAAAATCTTGTGGTCTATTAAAATAATGGAAATGATTGTTTATGATAAACCTATGAACTCACCAACCTTTTGGTTGACACTTTAAAGCATGTTTATTCTCAGGTATGAAAGAAATCTTCCGCTGTAAATTTGCTCATTTTAGAGATATTACTTGGAGTCATTCATGACATATTTTAAAATACGTTGCATTCGAGTCGTTGAGTTTATCAAGATTATTATTAAGTCAATTATAGTTGGATATATTATGAAATGGTATGCATGCCGAAAACTTTCGATGTAAAGAAAGTTTGTCTTTTAAAACGAATGCAATGTTTGTAAAATGTATCATATAGAGGTCAAATACCTCGCAATGAAATCAATTATTATGTAACATTTATAATCAATATGAACGGGACATTTCAGTTGGTATCAGAGCGGTGGTCTTAGCGAACCAAGTCTTGCATTAGTGTGTCTAACTGATAGTTGTTAGGATGCATTAGTGAGTCTGGACTTCGACCGTGTCTGCATGTCAAAAGTTTTGCTTATCATTTCTAGTCGAAAATCATCTACTTATCATCCGTAGGAAATTATCTACTTATCATTCTTAGTCTAGACACGTTTTACTGCATCGACTGCATAAATAGTGTACAGACAAAATTCATATCTTAGCGTATCTGTTAATTCATATCTTAGCGTATCTGTTACTGTTACCTTTGCCTGACAGCTTTCGATATTTTCTCCATAACCTGCAGAATCTTTGTGCTATATATAAGTATTCTATGTAGTTAGAATACATATGATAAGAATGCTAATATTAATGATGATTATAATTTTCATATTAATACTATTAATATAAAATGATCATACTTAGTACTAGTTATAATGGTAATAATATTAATCGTATTAATGATAGTAATAATAATAATCATAATACATATGTCAATACTAGTAATAATAATGTTAATAATATTAATCCTTTAATTTATATTAACCTAATCAACAACAATTATTAACGGTAATAACAATAACAATAACAATAGTAATAATAATAATAATAATAATAATAATAATAATAATAATAATAATAATAATAATAATAATAATAATAATAATAATAATAAAAATGAAGAGTATACCCTTTAAAAAAGTCATTCTAAAAAGAATTGTCCAAGACCGGGCTCGAACCCGTGACCTCCCGCTCACCCTAACACCCACACAGCCATTCCTTCATCATTTTTTTTTTCTTTCAGATTTTTAACTAAAACAGATTTATATAACCCGTATCCCCTTCCGTTCTTCTTCATCTTCTTCCTCAATGCAAACAAGTCTACCATAACCAAATCAATCATATAATCAAGGATTTAGGTTCTTCTATGTATTTAGCACTTATCCTACTTAATTTGTTTGCAATAATAGAAGAAGAAAAGAAAAAAAAATAAATAAAAAAAATTAAAAAAAGGCTGCTGTCGCTTCAGCTAAAAAAAATAAAAATAAAAAAATAAACTAGATTTCGAGAACGTATTAGACTCAGACTAAAACACGAAATACATTTTAAATCCATCCTATAAACTATTGGAAACGTTAATTGATGTTGAAACATAATTACAAGCTCGAATTTCTTCAAGAACAAAAGTGTTGACTTTTTGTTTTAAATGGTTGACTCTCAAATTCGGATTCGATAGATGAAATTGGAGTTTGAAACTTTACAAGTAGCTTATATAAACGATTCCTAGCAACTCTGCATTATTACTTTTTGAAAATTGATTTGAATTCGAGATATGTAACTTTGAGTTCAAGAACCGAGATAAAAGCTTTATTTTTCTGTATTTTTTTATTTTATTTTATAATTGGTGATAATGGTGGACGATTGTCTGCTATTATTATGATATATCTGATTGTTTTATAGTGAAAATTTGATCCACCTCAATTATCGTGGTTTGACAGGAGGACAAAACTAAAAGAAGAAAATATACAAAAAAATAGGAACCTATAAAGAACTTTAACAAAGTAGTATGATTGATATAGATGTGTAACTGCATTTGGAATTGTCTGAAAAATCAAATATGTAACAAATTCGCATTATGTATCAGTATTTGTAAATCTTATAATTAGTATTAGCACTTAACAAATATATATGTAATAATAATGTTTCTAATTATTAATAATTATATTAATAATACTAATCACAATATTATTTATAAGATAATAATAATAAAACTAGTAAATATCAATTTACATGTTTAAATTTTTATATCTATAATATTAATATTACTATTAATAATAATAATGAAATTGACATAACTAATTATGCTTATCAAATCCCATGTATATACATATTGAATTGATAATAAAATTCTGAAATCAATAATAATAATAAAAGTAATATAATAACTATATTTTAACTTGTAATTAACTTTAACATAATAATATTACATATTATTACTTATGTAATACTTATTATTATATGATAACATATTTAATATTTGTATATATATCATATATATATATATATATATATATATATATATATATATATATATATATATATATATATATATATATATATATTAGAACATACATGTAATATTAATTATGTACAGGATTCATATATATATATATATATATATATATATATATATATTTAATAACATCTTATTTATTTTGTTTATTATTTTACATTTTAAATTTCAAATTGATTAAAGTGTATTGTTATTAATTCAAAATATTATATATATATATATATATGTATATATATATATATATATATATATATATATATATATATATATATATATGTATATATATATATATATGTATATATATATATATGTATATACATACATATTTATTTACACACAACTGTTCGTGAATCGTCAAAATTAGGTCGAGGTTAAATGAATGTATGAACATAGTTTAAAATTTTTGAGACTCCACTTTACAGACTTTGCTTATCGTGTCGGAATCATATGAAAATAAAGTTTAAATTTGGTCAGAAATTTCCGGGTCGTCACAAACCCTCTTCTCAATCATCACCCTAACCGCCTCCTGCTACCTTAAACAATCATCCACCACTAATGTTAATCATCCTGTCCGAGAACAAAGCCAAGAACCATCACCTCCATCACTTCAGGTATGTTACTATCGAGCGGATTTGGGTCTGTCATGGTAAACCCTCATCATGAGCAATGAGCCACCATATTTGTCTTCCTCTTGAAATTTACAATCCATGACCAAACCCCATCACCAAATACACATGATTGTATTTTTTTTTAAACCCACCTTCGATAACCCATTTAAAACCGCTATCTACTACAAACTATTTTTGTTGTTTCTATTTCCATCCTCAACGACCGCCACCATTCAAACAACCATCACCTTCTCTATCGTTTTCTTCTTTATGAATCCGAAACGACCACCGTATTTCTTTTCTTAATCGAACCCATTGCTACTCGGTATGTTTATGCTTTTATACGGAAACCACTTCACCCCCACGACCACTTTTGATCACCATCCTGTTTTGCTTCAGTTCCGTTCGAACGAAATCACCAAACACCATTATCATGAAATCATGTTAAAACTTGCAAATTCCATACGATAATGACTGTTTCTATTTTGACGAAAACCACCTCATCAACCCATGTTTAACCCTACAATTTCTGCTACTATGCTCACTGTTTTTCTGTTTTAATTGAACCAACACAACCTTTGAAACACCATAATCCACCATTATCATTTAACTTTGAAAACCCTCTATAACCACCATCACTAAATTTTTCTTTCTTTTCTTCTTTCTGCAGTCCGAATTCCTTGTGTTTTATTCCTTCTGTTTACACACCTATTATATTTTAATCTACGATGTCATATACTGCGGCAGCCTTTATTCCTACTTTCTAAATGAATTAAACTATCTACTATTGCATAACTTGTATGGCCGACAAATACCAAAAAGTAATAAACACATGTGAAACTTGGTGATTAAATATTAATAGGAATTATTGTTGTGGAGCCAGACAGCAAATATAAGCTCACAATATTTTTTTTAACTTAGCAACGTATCATTTAAAGACCCATTTTATTAACTTGGGCTGTATCATATTTTGGTTATCGGTTTTCCTAGTTGGGCCGTGTGGTTAGATGACTAGAATAGTTGATGCATGATGGACGATTACATAATGATGATGGGTCTGTGGAGAGATTATGATCGATGATGATAACATGTTGATTAAGTTACCCGAAATGATAGATGATGATGTATTGGATAATACCGTTCAAAAGTTAACAAACAAATTTAGCTGCTTTTGTATCGGGCTAGTATTGGGCTTAGTAATTTAATTATTGGGCCGAAGATCCAACAACTATTTTCTGTTGGGCTCCTACTATGTTACATTTTATGTACAAAACGCCAATCCATAATGACAAGTCGAATTTTAGGTGATTATGATGATAATAGTTAAGCTTCGATAATGATATGATAGAAGAAAATGATGATGCCGAGTCCATAATGTAGTGAAATGGTACCGAGAGGTTAATTATGATGAAAATGGTTACGGTATCGATAGTGATAACAAGATCATGAGGATCGTTGTAGGGATTATGATGGCTGTTAATTATGATATTCGAAAGATGATGATGATGATGATGATGATGGCGAGACTGTGTAAGATTTTATGATGATGATGATAATGAAATTTTGAGGAAGATGATACCAGTTTCGTGTAGGTTAAAAAAAAAAATTTAACTACGCGAAATATTTCAAGAATAGTCTATTTGTTCAACGGTTAGGAGTGGTTGTGTTGGTTTGAACGAGAGGTCGCGGGTTCGAGCCCGGGCAGCGGTGTTTTATTTTTAGAAGCTTGTTTCTTCAAAGGTTGTATTCTAAAATTTTTATTATTATTATTATTATTATTATTATTATTATTATTATTATTATTATTATTATTATTATTATTAAAAATAATACATTTTATTATTATCATCATTAATATTATTACTACTATCATTTTTATAATTATTATTATCATTATTATTATTGTTACTATTATTAACATTAATAAATTTATTAACAAGTATTATTATTAAGTATTATTAGTATTAAGAATTTTTATCAAAATTAGTGTTCTTATTGTAAAAATAATACAACCTTTTTATTTTATTATTATTACCATCACTATTAAATTTTTTTATATATTTTAGTATTATTATCATTTTTATTATCAATATTAACATTATTATTAGTATTATCATTATTATTATAAGTATCATTATCATTAATACTATTCCTATTATTAATATTATAAAAAATAAATATTAATTATATAAAAATATATTTAATACATATAACATAACTATATTAATATTTTTAAAAGTATATATATAATATAAATATATTTAATAAATTAATAAAACCTATAATTTATTAAATATAACAATTATATCACTAATAATAATATATAAATTTGTTCGAATACAATTTCATGTGTTAATTTATATATATAAATGATATAGGTTCGTGAATCCGAGGTCAACCCTACACTTGTTCAAAGTCGTCATATGTATTTTTTCTACAAAATACAGTCTCGTGAGTTTCATTTGCTCCATTTTTAATTGCTTTTGCAATATATATTTTTGGGACTGAGAATACATGCGCTGCTTTTATAAATGTTTGACGAAATAGACACAAGTACTTAAAACTACATTCTATGGCTGGATTATTAAACCGAATATGCCCATTTTTAGTCTGGTAATCTAAGAATTAGGGAACATACACGCTAATTGACGCGAATCCTAAAGATAGATCTATTGGGCCCAACAAGCCCCATCCAAAATACCGGATGCTTTAGTACTTCGAATTTATCATGTCCGAAGGGAGTCCCGGAATGATGGGGATATTCTATATGCATCTTGTTAAGGTCGGTTACCAGGTGTTCACCATATGAATGATTTTTATCTCTGTGCAGTGCGAAATGCCTGATATGAGATGATGTTTATGAGAAATGGAAATGAAAATCTTGTGGTCTATTAAAATAATGGAAATGATTGTTTATGATAAACCTATGAACTCACCAACCTTTTGGTTGACACTTTAAAGCATGTTTATTCTCAGGTATGAAAGAAATCTTCTGCTGTACATTTGCTCATTTTAGAGATATTACTTGGAGTCATTCATGACATATTTCAAAAGATGTTGCATTCGAGTCGTTGAGTTTATCAAGATTATTATTAAGTCAATTATAGTTGGATATATTATGAAATGGTATGCATGCCATCAACTTTCGATGTAAAGAAAGTTTGTCTTTTAAAACGAATGCAATGTTTGTAAAATGTATCATATAGAGGTCAAATACCTTGCAATGAAATCAATTATTATGTAACGTTTATAATCGATATGAACGTGGCATTTCAACATTGATACAAAAATAGAACCTCAGAGGCCACATATAAATACTGTGATTACAAATTCAAAACAAAGTAAATCAACAAATCAAGGTATGGAGTACAACCTAAACTTTGATCATTCATATTCACATTATCATTAACCATTAATTACAAATGCATATTGTGAATATATAGTCACATTGAATTAAGAAGCTAAATTCGTAGGTTATAAATGATTGTGTAAATAAAATAAAAATAAAAATAAAAATTATGAATATGTATTTACTTCTTTCTATAAAATGAATAAACAATCATTGTAGACATGCGTATTTAACTAAAATAAACGGATTAAAACGAATCATATTGGACGACAATAAAAATGATTAAATACCACCAAGAATGTTGTTTATAAGAAAACCTTGAGACGTATTTGACTGAGATGTGAATGTTCTATGGTTAAATATCCTTTGAATATTTTTGGTACAATTCTAATTATATATACTAATAGTACAAACTAAATTCGCTTTGACAACTAATATAAGGTTAATGGATACAAAGGATTCACATTGAGAGTTAATGGTTTAAGGTTAAGGAATTGCTTTTTAGGGTTTACGATTTATGGTTTACAGTTTAGGATTTAGGGTGTAGGGTTAAGATTTTAGAATTTATGATTTAGGGATTAGGGTTTAAGATTTAGTGTATAGGGTTTACGGTTTAGTGTTTAGAGTTTAGTGTTAAGGGTTTGGGATTTAGGGTTTAGAGTTTAGGCTTTAGACTTTAGGGTTTAGTTTTTAGAATTTATGGTATAGAGTTTAGGGTTTAGGGTTTTATGGTTTATAGTTTATGGCTAAGGGTTGATTTAGGGTTTAAGGTTTACATATAGGGTTTAGAGTTTAGAGTTTAAGGTTTAGTGTATAGGGTTTAGTTTATAGGGTATAGGTTTTAGAGTTTAGGGTTTAGGGTTTATATTTTAGAATTTATGGTTTAGGGTTTAAGGTATAGTGTTTAAGGTTTAGGATTTAGGATTTAGGGTTTAGTGTGTAAGGTTAAGGGTTGGTGCTTAAGGGTTTAGGGTTGATTCAGGGTTTAGGGTTTAGATATTGGGTTTAGGATTTAGAGTTTAGTGTATAGGGTTTAGGGTTTAGACTTTAAGGGTTAAGGTTCAGATTTTAGAATTTATGGTTTAAGGTTTAGTATATAGGTTTTAGGGCTTAAGGTTTTATTTATACAATTTATGGTTTAGAGTATAAATATAGTGTTTAGGGTTTAGGGTTTAGTTTATAGGATTTAGGGTTTAGGTTTAGGGCTTATGATTTAGTGTATAGGGTATAAGGTTTAGGGGTTTAGGTTTAAGGTTTAAAGTTCAGGTAAGAAAGTATCTGGTTCACCTTTTTTCTTTCATTAGTTAAGCCACATTTTTCTAAAAGGGATTGGGGTTTAAGGTTTAGGGTTTAGGGTATAGTGTGTAAGTTTAAGGGTTGATGGTTTAGGGTAGATTTAGGGTTTATGGTTTAGATATTAGGTTTAGGGTTTAGAGTTTAGTGTATAGGGTTTCGGGTTTCGTGGTTAGGGTTTATGGTTTAGACTTTAAGGATTAAGGTTTAGATTTAGAATTTATGTTTTAAGGTTTATGATATAGGGTTTCGGGTTTAGGGTTTTGTTTTTACAATATATGGTTTAGAGTATAGATATAGGGTTTAAGATTTAGTGTATATGATATAGAGTTTAGGTTTATGGTTTATGGTTTAATGTATAATGTTTAGGGTATATGGTTTAGGGTTTAGAGTTTAGGATTTAAGGTTTATAGTTTAGGGTTTAAGGTTTACATTTTAGAATTTAAGGACTAGGGTTTAGGGTATAGGGTTCAGGGTTTAGAGTTTGGGGTTTAGAGTTTAGGGTTTAGTGTGTATGTATAACGTCGGTGGTTTAGGGTTCAGGTTTGGTTTAGGTTTTAGAGTTTAGGGTTTAGATATAGGATTTAGGGTTTAGAGTTTAGTGTATAGGGTTAATGATTTAGTGTTTAGGGTTTAGATTTTAAAACTACAAAGTAATTGTGACTATGAGTGTCTCGATCTGAACAACAAAACTCATATATGGGGTTTGAAGCAAGAAAAAGGATCAAAGAAAAAGTATGTTTCTAAAGGGTGGCTAAAGTTCTTAATTGTAAATGGGTATGTTCCAAACGACAAGTGCTTGATTGTGTTCCTGTGTGACGAACGCAGGTTCATCATGGTTCTAGATGGAACTCACCTGATGTAACAATTTATTTCGGTATTAAAGTCTTTTGATTCTATAGTTGTCCGTTAGTTTGTGCAGAAATATTAATGAATATGGATTTAGTGTCTTTCTATTTTGATGCTTAGGCATGTAATTATTAAACACTTTAAGATATAACTAATGGTAGCTTAGTAACCATTGAATAGTTTGACATGTAATTGAACTTTTTGATATGCCAGTCGATGAATGATGGTAATTTTGATATGCTAGTGATCTTATCATTAATCACAAGTTGCAACTAAACAACTAAAATGTATGATCTTATGTTTGTATAATCTTATTTTTCTGTATATTAAAAAAAGCCAATATAAATATATTACAAATAGTATTCTTATGGAAACACAACTTCATATTAATTATCTTCTATTGTTAGATTGTTTGGATAATCAAATTCAAAGCAAAATAACAAATACAATATAATGTAGTATTTTAGTATTTCTAACAAATAAAATATCTAAGTTTAAGGGTTGATGGTTTATGGTTTTGGGTTAAGTTAGGGTCTAGGGTTTAGATATTGGGTTTAGGGTTTAGAGTTTAGTGTATAGTGTTTAGGGTTTAGTTTCAGGTTTAAGGTTTTGTTTTACAATTTATGGTCTAGAGTATAGATATTAAAAAAGGATAAACCGACCCTCGGGCGGCCCCACACCGACCGGTCCCACAGCCAACATGTGAGAGGAAATCGCGTAACCCATGCTTAAAGGGACATGGGGGCAGGGATTGACCTCATGACCACCGCGAGTATGCTGCATGTCCCACAACCACTAGGCTACCATTGCGGGGACAGAGTATATATATATATATATATATATATATATATATATATATATATATATATATATATATATATATATATATATATATGGTTTAAGGTTTAGTATATAGGATTTAGGGTTTAGGCATAGGGTTTATGGTTTAGTGTATAGGGTTTAGGGTATATGGTTTAGTGTTTGTAGTTTAGGGTTTAGATTTTAGAATTTAAGGTTTAGGGTTTAGGGTATAGGGTATATGTATAAGAGTTTAGAGTATAGGTTTAAGGTTTGGTGTGTAGGGTATAGCGTTGGTTGTTTATGAAATGTCCCGTTCATATTGATTATAAACGTTCCATATTAATTGATTTTGTTGCGAGGTTTTGACCTCTATATGAGACGTTTTTCAAAGACTGCATTCATTTTTAAAACAACCATAACCTTTATTTTATCAATAAAGGTTTTAAAAGCATTACGTAGATTATCAAATAATGATAATCTAAAATATACTATTTACACATGACCATTACATAATGGTTTACAACAGAAATATATTACATCGACATATGTTTCTTGAATGCAGTTTTTACACAATATCATACAAACATGGACTCTAAATCTTGTCCTTATTTTAGTATGCAACAGCGGAAGCTCTTAGTATTCACCTGAGAATAAACATGCTTTAAACGTCAACAAAAATGTTGGTGAGTTACAGGTTTAACCTATATATATCAAATCGTAACAATAGACCACAAGATTTCATATTTCAATACACATCCCATACATAGAGATAAAAATCATTCATATGGTGAACACCTGGTAACCGACATTAACAAGATGCATATATAAGAATATCTCCATCATTCCGGAACACCCTTCGGATATGATATAAATTTCGAAGTACTAAAGTATCCGGTACTTTGGATGGGGTTTGTTAGGCCCAATAGATCTATCTTTAGGATTCGCATCAATTAGGGTGTTTGTTCCCTAATTCTTATATTACCAGACTTAATAAAAAGGGGCATATTTAATTTCGATAATTCAACCTGATAGGACCCTTGACACATGAATATCAATGAATGTGAAGAATAGCCATTAAGATTGAGAGAGAAAGTCAATCAGTCAAGATTGACTTTCCACGGCTCTCTTGAATATCTCTACATAACAGTGGCTAAGCTTAGCTAATCTAGGGAGCCTTGGATCCTTTATATAGCCTCGTATAAAGGATCCTCCATAAGGCTAGGGAAACTCGTATTACTCCTTTCTCGGGTACCTAACAATCTCCCCCAGGAGTGAGACGGGTTTCCAAAAACTAACTCCCTAGTAAAACATACAACATTACAAGGAAAGAATCAACTATTGCTAACAAACTCCCCCCGAATGATGTACGGCCGTTGATGAAGATCTTGAATCTTCACTTTGAATCATCAAATGAATTCGCATCTCTAACATCGTATTGGTCAATCATTACGCTTCAACCTCCCCCTAGATCCTCGAATTGTCACGCTAACAATCTTCTTTCGACTTTGTTTGAGACTTGAACTTCATCGTGATATCTTTACTCTTTCAACGGTCTTTGAGTGTGCACAGCGGAATGCGCATTGAAGAACACATCACAAACTAAATATGTTACTATCAATCCCCCCTTGACTTAGTTGTGATATGTCTTTAGAATTTGCTTGCATTGAGAAGTCGTTTCGAAAGTTTAGAAGCTCCCTCCTCAAAGTACATGGGCTCTCATCAAAGTGTCATGACGTAAATACCGTCGGTTTCAATACCGAGACACACTCTTGAACTTTCATCGTTCCAAAGAGTACTTTCGATACTAGTCATAAGAAAACTTCCCATATGATGTAGGATCTTCTTCGAGTCTCTAGCTCCCCCCCAAATAAACAATTCTTTCTTTGAAATCCGAGTCCTATATCGTACATGTATAGAAGTCACACGCACATCAACCATATCTATATCTCCCCCACAATGATGCTCGCATGAAATAAGAGCGTCACTGTTTAAAATGGTTGACGTGCTCGACAAATCTCCAAAATATCATAAAGAACGCGTATGAGAAAAGCCGTGTGAATCCGAGCCTCAAAAATATCGGAAAAATATGGTTTAGAGGTCCAGATTCGGTAAAGGACCATCTCTGAAAATTCTGTCAAAAGTCAGGGGCCAAATGTGTTAAAAAGTGAGCCAGATTCAGTAATGGATTGTGCTTGCAAAATTCCCAAACTTATCAGGGACTGAAACTGAATATTTCTCAAACTGGGAACTGAATTACTCATGTTGTACTCAATCATCAGATTCGGTAGACAAATCAAGCTTTAAATGAGCCATTGGATATTCGGTAGGCCCAAGAAGGCTTAGAATGATAATTGGGCCCAATAACATTCGGTGGATTACTGTATCAACTCTTTGTACTGTATCAACGTTGAAAGAGATTCATCAATACAAATACCGAATGTATACCGAATCATCATCAATACCGAGTCAGAATCAACAATCTACCGAATCAGAAAAATTCATTTCCATACTGAATCAGGATCATAACACCTTACCGAATATGATTCAAAATCATATACCGAATGAAATATTAACCTCCATACCAAATATGAACGGCTACACCAAATCATGATCGTCATCAGGAAACGTGTCAGATACCGAATCATAAACTGCAACTAATACCGAATGGAACTCAAGTGCAATACCGAACGTGTTCATCAATGATCTACAAAATCACAAGTAGTGAAAATTAAAGCACAAAATCAGTTCCCGTTGATTCCTTTTCCTGCGATTTAGAGATTTTGTGAGAGATTCAATTCCAAAACAGCAACAAAGTTTGCAATCTGAGATGAACAGTTAGCGAAGATGATGAAGAACACCAAAATATGAAGTTTCGAATTAAACACTTTTAGGCTATGAATTCTTCACGAAATATGCTTCAAGTGATTCGTCTAACGCTCGACTATCATCAAAAAGACCTGAAAACAACTCGTTTTTATCAATTTGTTGATTGTTGACTTTTCTGAAAAGTCAAACCGGATTGATTTCACAATCAAACGATGTTTATGTTTCAAATTAATGAATCACGGAGCTTGAATAAACATCCACGAACTCGAATCTGTACATGATTCGATCTATAACCACCTGAATCACTCCAGAGACATCAATTTGAACTTGTCGGTTAAATGAAGAACACGTTGCAAACGATGATGAATCTGTTATTTTGTTTTGATGATGAAGATCGATGATGTTAAAAATTGATGAAGGTATGAATCCGTGATATTCGATGATGTTGATAATTGATGATGATGTTGTTATGCAGGTATGCTCGATGTAATATGTTTTTGTAAGACTCGGTATACAGTATTGAGAAGAAAGAGATAGATGTGAGCACGTGTTTTTGTTTGAGGAGAGAGACAGATCTGTATTTAAGGATTCGGTATTATATTTATTTTGACTGATCACTGTAGCAGAGACAAATCGCTGTAGCAACAGGACTCGGTATTTAATTAATTTGAGAACTGTAGCTGGACACAATATTTGATTTTGAATTTTGATATCTGATGTCACGATCTGAATATATTTGTGATTTGTGAATTTGTGTTTTGAAATTTGTGATTTGAATAAGTTTCGGTTTAGATTCGGTAAATGAGATTCGGTATAGAATGAATCTCATTTAGTTGTGTTTGTGTTTTGGTTAGATTCGGTATCGAAAAAAATTTCAAAAAATTTTCGAAAAATTTTGAAGATCTTCATATCTTCATGATGAAGATGATGAAGATTTGAAGGTTTAGGTTGAAGATGTATGTGTTTGGTGTTTGAAGGTTTGAAGGTGGAGGGAAAACATTCATAATATTCATAGGATCTCCTTCGTTTCTTTGAAGGTTAGGCTCTGAAACCAATTGATAGGACCCTTGACACATGAATATCAATGAATGTGAAGAATAGCCATTAAGATTGAGAGAGAAAGTCAATCAGTCAAGATTGACTTTCCACGGCTCTCTTGAATATCTCTACATAACAGTGGCTAAGCTTAGCTAATCTAGGGAGCCTTGGATCCTTTATATAGCCTCGTATAAAGGATCCTCCATAAGGCTAGGGAAACTCGTATTACTCCTTTCTCGGGTACCTAACACAATCATAGAATGTAGTTTCACGTACTTGTGTCTATTTTGTAAATCATTTATAAAACCTGCATGTATTCTCATCCCAAAAATATTAGATTTTAAAAGTGGGACTATAACTCACTTTCACAGATATTTCCTTCCTCGGAAATAAGACTTGGCCACGGATCGATTCACGAACCTATACAAATATGTACATATATATCAAAGTATGATCAAAATATAATTACAACCATTTTTATTATGTTTTTAAAGATTTGAGTGTATTAAGTCAGCTGTCCTCGTTAGTAACCTACAACTAGTTGTCCACTGTTAGATGTACAGAAATAAATCGATATATATTATCTTGAATCAATCCACGACCCAGTGTATACACGTCTCAGGCTAGATCACAACTCAAAGTATATATATTTTTGGAATCAACCTCAACCCTGTATAGCTAACTCCAACATTACTGCATATAGAGTGTCTATGGTTGTTCCAAATAATATATATACATGGGTCGATATGATATGTCAAAACATTTGCATACGTGTCTATGGTATCCCAAGATTACATAATATATTAGAATACATGTATAATACAATATAAGTTAGCTAGGATATGATTTGTATAGATTTGTTAAACATTTCCCGTAGCTAAAAAGATCAAAAATATCCAATCTTGTTTTACCCATAACTTCTTCATTTTAAATTCGTTTTGAGTGAATCAAATTGCTATGGTTTCATATTGAACTCTAATTTAAGAATCCAAACAGAAAAAGTATAGGTTTATAGTCATAAATTTAAGTTACATGACAATTACTAAAGAGGTAGTCATTTCCGTCGAAAGAACGACATCTTGATGACCATTTTGAAAGACATACTTTCACTTTGAGTTTAATCAAGATTTTTGGATATAGTTTCATGTTCATATGAAAAATCATTTTCTCATAAGAACAACTTTTAAATCAAAGTTTATCATAGTTTTTAATTATCCAAACCAAAACAGCCCCCGGTTTCACTACGACGGCGTATATCCGATTTTATGGTGTTCATCGTGTTTCCAGGTTTTAAATCATTAAGTTAGCATATCATATAAATATAGAACATGTGTTTAGTTGATTTTAAAAGTCAAGTTAGAAGGATTAACTTTTGTTTGCGAACAAGTTTAGAATTAACTAAACTATGTTCTAGTGATTACAAGTTTAAACCTTCGAATAAGATAGCTTTATATGTATGAATCGAATGATGTTATGAACATCATTACTACCTCAAATTTTCTGGATAAAACTACTGGAAATGAGAAAAATGGATCTAGCTTCAAAGGATCCTTGGATGGCTTGAAAGTTCTTGTAGCAGAATCATGACATGAAAATAGTTCAAGTAAGATTTTCACTCGAAATAAGATTGTTATAGTTGTAGAAATTGAATCAAAGTTTGAATATGAATATTACCTTGAATTAGAAAGATAACCTACTATAAATAACAAAGATTCCTTGATCTTAGATGAATACTTGGAATGGATTAGAAAGCTTGGAAGTAGACTTGCAAACTTGGAAGTATTCTTGATTTTTATGAAACTATACTTATGGAATTTATGAAGAACACTTAGAACTTGAAGATGGAACTTGAGAGAGATCAATTAGATGAAGAAAACTGAAGAATGAAAGTGTTTGTAGGTGTTTTTGGTCGTTGGTATATGGATTAGATATAAAGGATATGTAATTTTGTTTTTATGTAAATAAGTCATGAATGATTACTAATATTTTTGTAATTTTATGAGATATTTCATGCTAGTTGCCAAATGATGGTTCCCACATGTGTTAGGTGACTCACATGGACTGCTAAAATCTGATCATTGGAGTGTATATACCAATAGTACATACATCTAAAAGCTGTGTATTGTACGAGTACGAATACGGGTGCATACGAGTAGAATTGTTGATGAAACTGAACGAGGATGTAATTGCAAGCATTTTTGTTAAGTAGAAGTACTTTGATATTTGTCTTGAAATCTTTCAAAAGTGTAAGAATACATATCAAAACACAACATGTATATACATTCTAATGGAGTCGTTCAGTCTTCGTTAGTCGTTACATGTAAGTGTTGTTTTGAAACCTTTAAGTTAACGATCTCAATTAATGTTGTTAACCCAATGTTTATTATATCAAATGAGATGTTAAATTATTATGTTATCATGATATTATGATGTATGAATATCTCTTAATATGATATATACATTAAAATATCGTTACAACGATAATCATTACATATAAGTCTCGTTTCGTAATTCTTGAGTTAGTAGTCTTGTTTTTACATATGTAGTTCATTGTTAACACACTTAATGATATATTTAAATATCATTTTATCATGTTAAATATAGTGTATCAATATCTTAATATGATACATATGTATTTAGTAGACGTTATCATAACGATAATCGTTATATATATCATTTCGAGTTTCTTAACTTAGTAATCTCATTTCTTATGTATATCACACATTGTTAATATACTTAGTGAGATACTTACTCATCATAATCTCATGTCAACCATATATATATGTCTATATATACCACAACATGTAGTTTTTACAAATTTGTAACGTTCGTGAATCCTCGGTCAACTTGGGTGATCAATTGTCTATATGAAACTTATTTCATTTAATCAAGTCTTAACAAGTTTGATTGCTTAACACGTTGGAAACATTTAGTCATGTAAATATCAATCTCAATTAATATATATAAACATGGAAAATTTCGGGTCGCAACAGTACCTACCCGTTAAATAAATTTCGTCCCGAAATTTTAAGCTGTTGAAGGTGTTGACGAATCTTCTGGAAATAGATGCGGGTATTTCTTCTTCATTTGATCTTCACACTCCCAGGTGAACTCGGGTCCTCTACAAGCATTCCATCGAACCTTAACAATCGGTATCTTGTTTTTCTTAAGTCTCTTAACCTCACGATCCATTATTTCGAAGGGTTCTTCAATGAATTGAAGTTTTTCATTGATTTGGATTTTGTCCAACGGAGTAGTGAGATCTTCTTTAGCAAAACATTTCTTTAAATTCGAGACGTGGAAAGTGTTATGTACAGCCGCGAGTTGTTGAGGTAGCTCCAGTTGGTAAGCTACTGGTCCGACACGATCTATAATATTGAATGGTCCAATGTACCTTGGATTTAGTTTCCCCCGTTTACCAAATCGACCAACGCCTTTCCAAGGTGAAACCTTAAGCATGACCATTTCTCCAATTTCAAACTCTATATCTTTTCTTTTACTGTCCGCGTAGCTCTTTTGTCGACTCTGGGCGGTTTTCAATCGTTGTTGAATTTGGATGATTTTCTCGGTAGTTTCTTGTATTATCTCCGGACCCGTAATCTGTCTATCCCCCACTTCATTCTAACAAATCGGAGTCCTGCACTTTCTACCATAAAGTACCTCAAACGGCGCCATCTCAATACTAGAATGATAACTGTTGTTGTAGGAAAATTCTGCTAACGGTAGGTGTCGATCCCAACTGTTTCCGAAATCAATAACACATGCTCGTAGCATGTCTTCAAGCGTTTGTATCGTCCTTTCGCTCTGTCCATCAGTTTGTGGATGATATGCAGTAATCATGTCTAGACGAGTCCCCAATGCTTGTTGCAACGTCTGCCAAAACCTTGAAACAAATCTACCATCCCTATCAGAGATAATAGAGACGGGTATTCCATGTCTGGAGACAACCTCCTTCAAATACAATCGCGCCAACTTCTCCATTTTGTCATCTTTTCTCATTGGCAGGAAGTGTGCTGACTTGGTGAGACGATCAACTATTACCCAAATAGTATCATAACCACTTGCAGTCCTTGGCAATTTAGTAATGAAATCCATTATAATGTTTTCCCATTTCCATTCCAGAATTTCAGGTTGTTGTAGTAGACCTGATGGTTTCTGATGTTCAGCTTTGACCTTAGAACACGTCAAACATTCTCCTACATATTTAGCAATATCGGCTTTCATACCCGGCCACCAAAAGTGTTTCTTGAGATCTTTATACATCTTCCCCGCTCCGGGATGTATTGAATATCTGGTTTTATGTGCTTCCTTAAGTACCATTTCTCTCACATCTCCAAACCTTGGTACCCAAATTCTATCAGCCCTATATCGGGTTCCGTCTTCCCGAATATTAAGATGTTTCTCTGATCCTTTGGGTATCTCATTCTTCAACTTTCCTTCTTTTACAACCCCCTGTTGCGCCTCCTTTATTTGAGTAGTAAGGTTAGTACGAATAATTATATTCATAGCTTTTACCCGTATAGGTTCTCTGTCCTTTCTACTCAAAGCGTCGGCTACCACATTCGCCTTCACCGGGTGGTATCGAATCTCAAAATCATAATCATTCAACAGTTCAATCCACCTGCGTTGTCTCATATTCAGTTGCTTCTGATTAAATATATGTTGGAGACTTTTGTGGTCGGTATATATAATACTTTTGACAGCATATAAATAATGCCTCCAAGTCTTTAATGCAAAAATAACAGCACCCAATTCCAAATCGTGAGTCATATAATTTTGCTCGTGAATCTTCAATTGTCTAGACGCATAAGCAATCACCTTCGTTCGTTGCATTAATACACAACCGAGACCTTGCTTTGATGCATCACAATAAATCACAAAATCATCATTCCCTTCAGGCAATGACAATATAGGTGCCGTAGTTAGCTTTTTCTTCAATAACTGAAACGCCTTCTCTTGTTCATCCTTCCATTCAAATTTCTTCCCTTTATGCGTTAATGCAGTCAAGGGTTTTGCTATTTTAGAGAAATCTTGGATGAATCTTCTGTAGTAACCAGCCAATCCTAAAAATTGACGTATATGCTTCGGAGTTTTTGGGGTTTCCCACTTTTCAACGGTTTTGATCTTTGCCGGGTCCACCTGGATACCTTCTTTGTTCACTATGTGACCGAGGAATTGAACTTCTTCCAACCAAAATGCACACTTTGAAAACTTAGCGTACAGTTTTTCTTTCCTCAATACTTCTAGCACTTTTCTCAAGTGTTCTTCGTGCTCTTGATCATTCTTTGAGTAAATAAGTATTTCATCGATGAAAACAATGACAAACTTGTCAAGATATGGCCCACATACTCGGTTCATAAGGTCCATGAACACAGCTGGTGCGTTAGTCAATCCAAACGGCATAACCATAAACTCGTAATGACCATAACGCATCCTAAAAGCAGTTTTTGGAATATCATCCTCCTTTACTCGCATTTGATGATATCCAGAACGTAAATCAATTTTCGAATAAACCGACGAGCCTTGTAGTTGATCAAATAAGTCGTCAATTCTCGGCAGTGGATAACGGTTTTTGATGGTAAGTTTATTCAACTCTCTGTAGTCAATACACAACCTAAATGTACCATCCTTCTTCTTGACAAACAAAACAGGAGCTCCCCATGGTGATGTGCTTGGTCGAATGAAACCACGTTCTAATAGTTCTTGCAATTGGCTTTGCAGTTCTTTCATCTCGCTGAGTGCGAGTCTGTAAGGAGCACGAGCTATTGGTGCAGCTCCTGGTACAAGATCTATTTGAAATTCAACAGATCGATGTGGAGGTAGTCCCGGTAATTCTTTCGGAAATACATCGAGAAATTCTTTTGCAACGGGAACATCATTGATGCTCTTTTCTTCAGTTTGTACTTTCTCGACATGTGCTAGAACAGCATAGCAACCTTTTCTTATTAGTTTTTGTGCCTTCAAATTACTAATAAGATGTAGCTTCGTGTTGCCCTTTTCTCCGTACACCATTAAGGGTTCTCCTTCTTCTCGTACAATGCGAATTGCATTTTTGTAACATACGATCTCTGCTTTCATCTCCTTCAGCCAGTCCATGCCAACTATTACATCAAAACTCCCTAACTCTACTGGTATCAAATCAATCTTAAATATTTCGCTACCCAGTTTAATTTTTCGATTCCGGCATATATAATCTGCTGAAATTAATTTACCGTTTGCTAATTCGAGTAAAAATTTACTATCCAACGGTGTCAATGGACAACTTAATTTAGCACAAAAATCTCTACTCATATAGCTTCTATCCGCACCCGAATCAAATAAAACGTAAGCAGATTTATTGTCAATAAGAAACGTACCCGTAACAAGCTCCGGGTCTTCCTGTGCCTCTGCCGTATTAATATTGAAAACTCTTCCGCGGCCTTATCCATTCGTGTTCTCCTGGTTCGGGCAATTTCTAATAATGTGGCCCAATTTTCCACATTTATAACAAACTACATTGGCATAACTTGCTCCGACACTACTTGCTCTGCCATTACTCGTTCCGACACCATTTGTTCCTTTCGTTCTGTTAACCCCTGGTCCGTAGACCTCACACTTCACCGTGCTATGACCATTTCTTTTACACTTGTTGCAAAATTTGGTGCAGAACCCCGAGTGATACTTTTCACACCTTTGGCATAGCTGCTTCTGATTGTTGTTGTTGTTGCGGTTGTTATTGTTGTTGGGATGTTTGTTGTAGTAGTAGTAGTTGTTGTTGTTGTGCCGTTTGTTGTAGTTTCGATTGATGTTGCGATTGTTGAGATAGTTGTTGTTGTTTTGGTGACTCTTATCACCGTTTTCCTCCCACTTTCTTTTGACTAGCTTCACGTTGGCCTCTTCGGCCGCCTGTTCTTTAATTCTTCCCTCAATCTGGTTCACTAGTTTGTGAGCCATTCTACATGCCTTTTGTATGGAGGCAGGCTCGTGTGAACTTATATCTTCTTGGATTCTCTCCGGTAACCCTTTCACAAACGCGTCGATCTTCTCTTCCTCATCTTCGAATGCTCTCGGACACAATAGGCACAATTCTGTGAATCGTCTTTCGTACGAAGTAATATCGAATCCCTGTGTTCGTAACCCTCTAAGTTCTGACTTGAGCTTATTGACCTCGGTTCTGGGACGGTACTTCTCGTTCATCAAGTGCTTGAATGCTGACCACGGTAGCGCGTAAGCAGCATCTTGTCCCACTTGCTCTAGATAGGTATTCCACCATGTTAACGCAATACCTGTGAAGGTATGCATAGCGTACTTCACTTTGTATCCTTCAGCACACTTACTTATGGCAAACACGGATTCAACTTTCTCGGTTCACCGTTTCAATCCGAATGGTCCTTCGGTCCCATCAAATTCTGAAGGGTTGCAAGCAGTGAATTCTTTGTAGGAGCATCCTACATGATTTCTTGCGCCGTTAGCTGTATTGCTAGATTCAGAGTTATTGTTGGTATGTAGCGCGGCCTGTACTACGGCTATGTTTGAAGCAAGAAAGGCACGAAATTCCTCTTCGCTCATATTCAAGGTGTGTCGAGTAGTCGGTGCCATTTCCTTCAAAATAGTCAAATGAAACAAGTTAATCATACAGAATATTAAGAGTAGTCAATAGTATCTCGTAGCATAAATGAACTTATTTATAAAAGCTTTTTTTCTTCATATTAGCGTTTTATAAGTTTAAATTCGAGTACTACCTACCCGTTAAGTTCATACTTAGTAGCTAATATACAATTCAACTACTACAATTCCATATGAAAAAATGATTATAATAATATATCACATACAAATATTCTTCAAACTTACAACTTCGCTATATTACATATAACATGAAATATAGTACACTATGATACAGGACAGTTTTGAAGATAAATCTAGTTAATACGCAAGTTGTTCAGCAAAGGAAATAAAGACACGTAATTCATAAGTCCAGAAACAAGTCATGCATTCTGGTTTTACTAAGATGACTTCCCATCCTTGGTCTTGTTTAAAATAACCGTTATGACCATTGGCTAGGCAGCATGTTGTAATGTCGTCAAAAGGATGAGGGTTTTGTAATGTCCAACAGCCCCGTAATAATCTAAAAACTTTGTTTCTCACCCCAACTACTGAATCCGTCACTTGTGGGAAAGTTTTATTTAAAAGCTGCAATCCGATGTTCTTTTTCTCACTTTGGTAAGAAGCGAACATCACTAACCCGTAAGCATAACATGCTTCTTTATGTTGCATGTTAGAAGCTCTTTCTAATTCACGAAATCCTATGTTGGGATATGTTGAGTCAAAATAGGTTCTTAACCCGTAGCGTAAAATTGCATTTGGGTTCCCCGCATTTAACGCTTTAAAGAAAACACGGCGTAACTTAAAGTTTCCCCAATGTGATATACCCCACCTATCAAAGGAAAGCCTTTTATAAACTAAGGCATTTCTGGAAAGTCTTTCAAATGTTTGACAAGTTAATTTCGCCATAACTAAATGTGCTGATGAATTCTGACCGACTCTAGACAAGATTTCCTCAATCATATCCTCTGGTAGGTCTTCTAAAATATTCGGTTGTCTACCTTTAACGTCCATTTTATTTTTATACTGTAAAATAGACAAGGATTAGATTCATAATAACAAACAATACAAGCAATTTTTACATAGAACATAAAAGTACAAGCACACTACAATACATTTATTACACAACATGCTCACACCCCTCTAATCTGAATCACTGGTTTCTTCTTCTTCGGACTTGGTTCTTTTTCCTAATTTTCTAGGGATATATGATGTTCCTCTAATACGAGTCGTCGTTTTCCACATTGGTTTAGAAAAACCTGGTGGTTTAGAGGTTCCCGGGTTATTGTCACGATATTGAAAATACGGGTGTTGACGGTACATATAAAGTTCATCGGGGTCGGAATCAGATTTCTCTATTTTGATGCCTTTTCCCTTATTATTTTCTTTTGCCTCATTAAATTGGGGCGGGGTAATTTCTATAACATCATCGAAATCCTCATCAGGATCCGATTCATTGGAAAATTGGTAATTTTCCCAATATTTTGCTTCCTTAGCGGAAACACCATTGACCATTATTAACTTTGGTCCATTGGTTGAGGATTTTCTTTTATTTGACCGGTTTTCTGTGGTTCCTACTATTCCCCCCTCCGGAACCTCTTCTTCTTCCGGTTCCTCTTCTTCTGGTTCCTCTTCTTCCGGTTCCGTTTCCTCTTCTTCCGGTTCTTCGGGAACTTGTGAATCTTGCCAATATATATTCGACTCTTCGTTATTATTAGGTGAGTCAATGGGATTTGTGCTAGAGGTAGACATCTATCACATAATATCAAACATGTTAAGAGATTAATATATCACATAATATTTACATGTTAATAATATATAGTTTCCAACAAAAATGTTAAGCAATCATTTTTAAAGAAAACACGGTCGAAGTCCAGACTCACTAATGCATCCTAACAAACTCGATAAGACACACTAATGCAAATTTTCTGGTTCTCGAAGACCAACGCTCGGATACGAACTGAAATGTCCCGTTCATATTGATTATAAACGTTCCATATTAATTGATTTCGTTGCGAGGTTTTGACCTCTATATGAGACGTTTTTCAAAGACTGCATTCATTTTTAAAACAACCATAACCTTTATTTTATCAATAAAGGTTTTAAAAGCATTACGTAGATTATCAAATAATGATAATCTAAAATATACTGTTTACACATGACCATTACATAATGGTTTACAATAGAAATATATTACATCGACATATGTTTCTTGAATGCAGTTTTTACACAATATCATACAAACATGGACTCCAAATCTTGTCCTTATTTTAGTATGCAACATCGAAAGCTCTTAGTATTCACCTGAGAATAAACATGCTTTAAACGTCAACAAAAATGTTGGTGAGTTATAGGTTTAACCTATATATATTAAATCGTAACAATAGACCACAGGATTTCATATTTCAATACACGTCCCATACATAGAGATAAAAATCATTCATACGGTGAACACCTGGCAACCGACATTAACAAGATGCATATATAAGAATATCCCCATCATTCCGGGAAACCCTTCGGATATGATATAAATTTCGAAGTACTAAAGCATCCGGTACTTTGGATGGGGTTTGTTAGGCTCAATAGATCTATTTTTAGGATTCGCGTCAATTAGGGTGTCTGTTCCCTAATTCTTAGATTACCAGACTTAATAAAAAGGGGCATATTCGATTTCGATAATTCAACCATAGAATGTACTTTCACGTACTTGTGTCTATTTTGTAAATCATTTATAAAACCTGCATGTATTCTCATCCCAAAAATATTAGATTTTAAAAGTGGGACTATAACTCACTTTCACAGATATTTCCTTCCTCGGAAATAAGACTTGGCCACGGATCTATTCATGAACCTATACAAATATGTACATATATATCAAAGTATGATCAAAATATAATTACAACCAATTTTATTATGTTTTTAAAGATTTGAGTGTATTAAGTCAGCTTTCCTCGTTAGTAACCTACAACTAGTTGTCCACAGTT
The DNA here is from genome assembly GCF_046630445.1 of Rutidosis leptorrhynchoides. Taxonomy (NCBI): domain Eukaryota; kingdom Viridiplantae; phylum Streptophyta; class Magnoliopsida; order Asterales; family Asteraceae; genus Rutidosis; species Rutidosis leptorrhynchoides. Next base: position 667,935,520 of record NC_092333.1, read on the forward strand.
AGATGTACAGAAATAAATCGATATATATTATCTTGAATCAATCCATAACCCAGTGTATACACGTCTCAGGCTAGATCACAACTAAAAGTATATATATATTTGGAATCAACCTCAACCCTGTATAGCTAATTCCAACATTACTGCATATAGAGTGTCTATGGTTGTTCCAAATAATATATATACATGGGTCGATATGATATGTCAAAACATTTGCATACGTGTCTATGGTATCCCAAGATTACATAATATATTAGAATACATGTATAATACAAGTTAGCTAGGATATGATTTGTATAGATTTGTTAAACATTTCCCGTAGCTAAAAAGATCAAAAATATCCAATCTTGTTTTACCCATAACTTCTTCATTTTAAATCCGTTTTGAGTGAATCAAATTGCTATGGTTTCATATTGAACTCTAATTTAAGAATCCAACCAGAAAAAGTATAGGTTTATCGTCGGAAATTTAAGTTACATGACAATTACTAAAGAGGTAGTCATTTCCGTCGAAAGAACGACATCTTGATGACCATTTTGAAAGACATACTTTCACTTTGAGTTTAACCAAGATTTTTGGATATAGTTTCATGTTCATATGAAAAATCATTTTCCCAGAAGAACAACTCTTAAATCAAAGTTTATCATAGTTTTTAATTATCCAAACCAAAACAGCCCCCGGTTTCACTACGACGGCGTATATCCGATTTTATGGTGTTCATCGTGTTTCCAGGTTTTAAATCATTAAGTTAGCATATCATATAGATATAGAACATGTGTTTAGTTGATTTTAAAAGTTAAGTTAGAAGGATTAACTTTTGTTTGCGAACAAGTTTAGAATTAACTAAACTATGTTCTAGTGATTACAAGTTTAAACCTTCGAATAAGATAGCTTTATATGTATGAATCGAATAATGTTATGAACATCATTACTACCTCAAGTTTTCTGGATAAAACTACTGGAAATGAGAAAAATGGATTTAGCTTCAAAGGATCCTTGGATGGCTTGAAAGTTCTTGAAGCAGAATCATGACACGAAAACAGTTCAAGTAAGATTTTTACTCGAAATAAGATTGTTATAGCTGTAGAAATTGAATCAAAGTTTGAATATGAATATTACCTTAAATTAGAAAAATAACCTACTATAAATAACAAAGGTTCCTTGATCTTAGATGATTACTTGGAATGGATTAGAAAGCTTGGAAGTAGACTTGCAAACTTGGAAGTATTCTTGATTTTTATGAAACTATACTTATGGAATTTATGAAGAACACTTAGAACTTGAAGATGGAACTTGAGAGAGATCAATTAGATGAAGAAAATTGAAGAATGAAAGTGTTTGTAGGTGTTTTTGGTCTTTGGTATATGGATTAGATATAAAGGATATGTAATTTTGTTTTTATGTAAATAAGTCATGAATGATTACTAATATTTTTGTAATTTTATGAGATATTTCATGCTAGTTGCCAAATGATGGTTCCCACATGTGTTAGGTGACTCACATGGGCTGCTAAGAGCTGATCATTGGAGTGTATATACCAATAGTACATACATCTAAAAGTTATGTATTGTACGAGTACGAATACGGGTGCATACGAGTAGAATTGTTGATGAAACTGAACGAGGATGTAATTGTAAACATTTTTGTTAAGTAGAAGTACTTTGATATGTGTTTTGAAGTCTTTCAAAAGTGTAAGAATACATATCAAAACACAACATGTATATACATTCTAATGGAGTCGTTAAGTCTTCGTTAGTCGTTACATGTAAGTGTTGTTTTGAAACCTTTAAGTTAATGATCTCAATTAATGTTGTTAACCCAATGTTTATTATATCAAATGAGATATTAAATTATTATGTTATCATGATATTATGATGTATGAATATCTCTTAATATGATATATACATTAAAATATCGTTACAACGATAATCGTTACATATAAGTCTCGTTTCGTAATTCTTGAGTTAGTAGTCTTGTTTTTACATATGTAGTTCATTGTTAACACACTTAATGATATATTTAAATATCATTTTATCATGTTAAATATAGTGTATCAATATCTTAATATGATACATATGTATTTAGTAGACGTTATCATAACGATAATCGTTATATATATCATTTCGAGTTTCTTAACTTAGTAATCTCATTTCTTATGTATATCACACATTGTTAATATACTTAGTGAGATACTTAATCATCATAATCTCATGTCAACCATATATATATGTCTATATATACCACAACATGTAGTTTTTACAAATTTGTAACGTTCGTGAATCGCCGGTCAACTTGGGTGATCAATTGTCTATATGAAACTTATTTCATTTAATCAAGTCTTAACAAGTTTGATTGCTTAACACGTTGGAAACATTTAGTCATGTAAATATCAATCTCAATTAATATATATAAACATGAAAAATTTCGGGTCACTATAGTTTAGGGTTTAGGGTTGGTTTAGGTTTTAAAGTTTAGGGTTTAGGGTTTAGAGTTCAGTGTATAGTGTTTATAATTTAGTGTTTAGGGTTTATGGTTTATAGGTTAGGGTTTAGGGTTTAGATTTTAGAATTTATGATTTAGGGTTTAGGTTAGGTTCTATTTAAGATGTAACTTATGGTAGCTTTGTATCCATTGAATAGTTTGACATGTAATTGAACTTTATGATATGTCAATCGATAAATGATGGTACTTTTGATATGCTACAGATCTTATCGTTAAACACGAGTTGCACTAAACAACTAAAATGTATGATCTTTATGTCTTTATGAACCTAAATTTGAAATTTCTAATTCATTTGAAAAAACATTCATCGATCATACATTAGAAAACATTTGAAATTTCTTATTCATTTGCAACCAAACATACGATCATACATTTTAGTTGTTTAGTTGCAAATGAAGAGCTTGCACTAACTACAAAATTGAGAAATTTAGAAGCCACAATATTAAATTCTTTAACAGGAAAAGATTTTGTGAATAAAGGAGACGAAGCGGCAATGTCAAGTTATCAAAATTCTATATCGTTTTTAGTTGGAAAGCTTACTATTATGAAAAACTTTATGGATGAGGTATAGTAAATCAAAACTTGCATATATCTTATTAATAGCTATAAAAATATTACTATATTATGCATTTTAATAAAATTATAATGTTATAACTCATTATAGGATGATGAATTACGACAGAAGACTTTTTCAAGAATGCACAAAGTAATAAACACAAGACAAAGAGTTATGGCATTATTCACAGTTCATGATCATCTAACGAGAATAACTACATTGTCGAATATTTGAGAAACTACAACAAATATCTAAGAATTTTGAATATGACAATAAATTTTAGCGTAATTATTTTTTTTTATTTTGAACAAAGATTTCTTTTTTATATATAATCGTTGTTACATTTCAAAACTTTATGTCTATGAACTCATTATACCCGTTGGTTTCATGTTTGTAACATAATTAATCATATGAATTCTATTCTCTCTCTCTCTCTCTATATATATATATATATATATATATATATATATATATATATATATATATATATATATATATATATATATATATATATGGGTAGGATCAAGAGGGAAGTAACCAATCGGGGGAAGCGGGGGAAGCAAAATTTTTTTTTTTCGTTTTTTGAAAAAACTTTATTCACGAACATTGTAGATGAGATGAAAATATGAACATTTAGTAGAGACACTTTGTGATAAATGTTTTTATTTTGGCGGAAAAACGCTCGAAGAAGTAATATATAACAATTATCGTGTTTTTCGAGCATATTTTGAGGTTTTAGCTATTGGGGTTTAGATATTAGGGTTTAGATATTAGGGTTTATAGGGTTTAGATATTAGGGTTTAGAAATTTAGGGTTTAGGGTTTAGATTTAGGGTTTAGATTTAGGGTTTAGATTGAGTTTTTAACACGAACGGTTTAGAGTTTAGGGTTTAGGGTTTAGGGTTTGGTGTTTTGGGTTTATGGAATAAACCCAAAACACCAAACCCTAAACCCTAAACCCTAAACCCTAAACTCTAAATGGGGCTAAATTTTACTTCACAAAACATGGAAAAAAAACGTTCATATTCTTCACGAACAATATTATCTTAGATGTTATTTTTGTCGATCATTTTCCCGCCTAAATAATAACATTCATCACGAAGTGTCTCTTCTAAATGTTCATATTTTCGTGTGATCTTGATGCCGGAAAAAAAAATTTAAAAAAAAATAAAAAAAATTTGCTTCCCCCCGCTTCCCCCCGATTGGTTACTTCCCTATTGATCCTGCCCATATATATATATATATATATATATATATATATATATATATATATATATATATATATATATATATATATATATATATATATATATATATATATATATATATATATATATATATATTTTTACTATCTGCTATAACTTCATAATACAATACAAATTAAAACTTTCAACCACATAAAACACATTTGGTTCAATGTTAATGTACACATAATAATAGTTTTAAATTAATATATTTAATTACAGACTTTAAATGATTATACCCTTCAAAAATTTCGCAAAACCGCGGGTATTTAACTAGTTAAATATTTATAAGGGACTTTTTTTTGGAGAGCATGAAATATTATATAAGCAAACAGTTATATATTTATTTGGAATTTAATGAGAAAAAAAAAGATGCGTTTACACTTAGGGTGCGTTTTATTAAAACATAGTGATTAAACTAAACTGTTCAAAATTTGAATAATTCAAAAATTCTAAATGAACTTAGATTATTCATGATAATAATCCGTCTGATAATTGATCAAACCTAAAACCAATACTAACATGTTTGAGTGCTTAAATTTGGAAAAATGTGATTGATAGATTGTTTTAACTCCGGCGATTGTGTAAACCCGTTCAGAATTTGAATTCGTGAGGGCTTCAGTTGGATTAATCTCCCCAATAAGATTGAACAAATTAATATCTAAGGGAACCGAACTCCGGTGACGACCGGAATTCAATCGAAGTATGGATTTACTAGTAATCTTTTGAGGTGATTTTAGCAGAGTGATATTAGAGTGATTGTGTTGTTGTAATGAATAACTCATATGATGTATTTATAGATGTCAAAAGTTTGTTAGAGGGAATGATGACGTGATACATGTCCCTTTCTTAGTTGTAACAAACTATCATAACAAACTTTCCTAATATACTAGGCTGACGTGGCATAGACACTCCACTCGTGTGTTATAGCCCAAGTAATTTGATGTTCGTGTGCAGGCTACAAGGTTGCGTACACATTTGACCAAGTTTAAAGGGCTTACGTGTGAATACGATCTTAAGTCATTAAGTGTTTCTTCACGGCATTCTTCATCAGGATAGTCTTCTAGACAACTTTAGTGCTTGAGTTATATATGGCTTTGTCTATTCGGTTGTCTTCTTGCTAGATGGCTTGCATGCCTGAATTATATTCGGTACTTTTTATTCGGTGATGGCCGGATTCAATGTCTTTCTCCCATGCTCTTCCTTTCATCACATATCTTGTTTCTCGCCGGTGACGGCTATATTTTTGAGTCTCGCCACATTTATTTGATAGATGTACATATGTCTTATAAGATTAAGGCTTATTTGATACACCGAATATGCGTATAATCAATGATCACTCTAAATTAACTCTATGAATGATGTAAAAGCAATGTATATATGAACCTTATAAATGAATAAATAAAAGAATACAGTTTTTAGATACGTGTTTTTGATATAATGTAAAGAGGATATTAAAGAAAATAGATGTGCTGAAACGTTAAGAGAATATTTCAAATTTGAATTGTTCAACACAAATTGATGGATGGTAGGAATGTAGCATCATTTGCAAAGGCGGAGACAGTAGGGGTGCTTGGGGGTGTCGAGCATCCCCTAATTGTTGCAGTTTCTCTAGTACTTACCTATGATTTAGTGATCAAAATTTTAAGTTGTTAGATTTAATTTCTAATTGCAGATGAGTTTTCTTTTGAAGGAGGTTGGGTTTTTACTTTCTAGGGATGAAGTTCTTGATGAGGACAACTTTTGTCATTTTTCCAATTGAGCCTCTTAACTAATCTTTTATAATCTATTTTAGCCCCTCAACTTATGTGTATATTATTTAGATCTCACTTATTAATACCGAGTATAATATAATATAATATATTCATCTTGAAAATATCTTAAAAACTAAAAGTTGTTATGATATGGATGGATTCTCATTTTGTACGCATGCAGATGAATAGAGATGATTGATAATCTTGCACAGTAAAATTATGAATTATTGATTACTATTTCACCTACTCTATAATTGAAGACGAAAACGAGTAATGTACAGTTAAGTTTTAGTATTATAAATACTCACTCAATTGTAAAGATATGCACACCATTCTTCAATAAGAATTTACTCTATTCTTTCTTCTAAAGGTAGTTATAAGCCTACTGAATTATAACACGTTATCAGCAAGAAGAGCTCCGTATAATCATGGTGATTCTTCTAGTTGCTCAACCACCACTTCCACCTCTCAAGATTTCTGCCGACCACCTTCCTCCGCCGCTGAAACCGTCGGAAGATCCTGAAACCTCCGTTGTGTCTTCTCATCAAGAAGTTACCAGCTTGGATTCTTCCATCACTAAGTTATACTCATCAGGTATTCCAAAAATTGTTGACGTTATTTAATTTAAATTACTTTAAATTAATTAATTAACAAGAAAACCAAGACTTTACAACGATCATAAAATGAACCTGTTTTGAGAGGGATAGTTAAAAAGAGATAAATATTAAGATACATATACATATACATATATTACTTACACATATATAAACCCCCACATCGGCTATCATCACACACCACCTCTAGCATCCACCACTTTTTGTAGCCACCATCACCTTATTTTCTATTTTTGAATTAAACCAATCACCATGGTACCATCACCTCAACCACAACCACTTCATCATCACCAATGAACCATGGTCGATTGTTTTTACTACTGATACTCTTCGAAAAATACAAACCTCATTATATTTCTTTTCTTTTCGTGACTGTAACCATCTCCACTCAATCTCTATTTTTTTGTGTTGAGCTATTTAAAGAAATAAAAAGGGTAGAAGAGGTTACAGTCGATGGTTTTGCCAACTTGGCTATAATATATTTAAGATATGGCATTTTAAATCAAATAACAAGTGGAACAAATTAACAATCCATGGCCAACCAAGGTGGGGTACTTATATTGACGTTTCATTTCTTTTCTTTAAAGTAATTTTGATAATAATTGAGTAAAGCATATATATGGGGTTTTAAAAGATGGCTTTTGCTTTTATGTTTCACTTTATAATCAAACACCGAATCTTCCTTATTTTAAAAATAAGGATCGAACTTTATTTTTCTCTTTGGTCCACGATGGAGACACTTTCTTGGATTCTAAAAACCACACAAAACAATTATCAAAGTAAAGCGTAATATAGAAATTTTGTGAAGTTGATGCATGCGAACAAAATGAAACCGTTGTGTATTTTATCCTTGGGTTGGCCGACAAACTTTAAAGCAATCAATTAATTAAAGCAACTGGAAAAGAAGCGGGCCAAAATCATGTCACATTTTTTTTTTTGACTTTCGTGTAATATTTGAGGCCCTCAATAATTCGTGTAAAGCAACTGGTTGTGGTCCCCCCAATAATTCGACTTATAACTATGTGATCGTATTACTATCAGTAGGAAATAAATTATGTTTTACCTTTTGGCCCCTCATAAATGAATAAATTAACATTAATGTATAAAAAGTGTTGGGACACATGTCCCTTAAACTACTCACACTCAATCACACAAATTTATTAACAAAAAATAAAACTACCTTATTGATTGTTGATATGCAAAAACAAAAAAAAAAAAAAAAAAAAAAAAAAAAAAGTAAAATAAATTCAAGGACTACATTGCTACTGCCTTAATTTTATCCACCAAATAATGACTAATTATATAGTCAGTATGGCACACCACGTGTGCATAAAAATAGGACTAAATTACTCCACTCTTTCTACTCAAAGACTCGGTACCCCACTCACTTACCCACGTTACAATTTACCAACGTACCAAATGAATTTTGGTCTAACATGCTACAAATTCAAACTAGCTAAACTAACTAATTTATAACTATGGTAATACTTAATAAAACTACTAACTAAAGTATTAAATCATTTATTTGACGTTGCCATTAAACGTAACATAACCGATTACACCAACAAAAAGAAGATAATTGGAGCAATATTACGGCTACTGCAGTATTTTCATTTAAAAAAAAAGGAGAAGAGATAGTATTCAATAAAAATATATATACGGAATAAAAATAATTGATCAGTGTATTCTAAAGTACATTAATGCACCAGTTTCAAAGTTTAAAAATATTTTTATTGTGCACATGGTTTAAGAGGGCTGTCCAAATAAAAAAACAAAATAAAATATTGATAAAACTTGAAACACATAAACCCATTTAACCATACATTTTTCAACAATAAGAAAACACATGAGCAAAGTATTGTTGCTTCGTGTGTGTGTTGATCGATCCCTCTTTGCAGTAGCCTTTGTCCTCATAATATACTCCGTATCATTGATTAATGTTAGACCCACAAGTCCTTGATTAATTCCACTCTCAATTTCTTTTGCATATAATATAGGGTAAAGTGTAAAGACCAATGTATTGTAGATAATGGTAGCATACACACTATGATCAAATATAAGAAATATTTCATTGATTTAAATCAAATGAATGAATCATAAACACTATATCAGGTCTTGCAAACTTGATATAAGGAACGAAAAAGGCAAAAAATTCATATTACCAAATGGTACGAATTTTCTGATAAACAATGCTTTGTTTTCTCCCAAATCAAAGAAAAATTTGTTAAGTTTCTCTGATATATATCATAATGGATATGATTATCAGTCAATGATAACCGGAAATGAGAAATACCTATGAAAAGCGCAGCGCATATGATGAAAGGCGCATATGATGAAAAGCGCAGCGCATATGATTAAAAGCGCATATGATGAAAGGCGCATATGATGAAAAGCGCAGCACATATGATTAAAAGCGCATATGATGAAAAGCGCATATGATGAAAAGCGCAGCGCATATGATTAAAAGCGCATATGATAAAAGGGGCATATGATGAAAAGCGCAGCGCATATGATTAAAAGCGCATATGATGAAAAGCGCAGCGCATATGGTGAAAAGGATATATAATGAAAAAGCACATATGGTGATTAATGAAAAAGCACATATGGTGATTAATGAAAAGCACATATGGTAATTAATGAAAAAACACATATGGTGATTAATGAAAAAATATTGAGAAACAATCACCAATGTTTCTTGAAAGAATTCAAGGTTATATATATGGACCAATTCATCCATCATGTGATAACCCGGAAATTTCCAACCAAATTTAAACTTTAATCTTTATATGTTTCCGACACGATAAGCAATATTTGTTAAGTTAAATTTTAAGAATTTTAAACTATGTTCATACATTCATTCAACCTCGACCAAGTTCCAACGATTCACGAACCATTAAACGAATATGATTATATATGTATATGTGTATATATATTATAACTTGAAACGTAAATAAAATATTAGATTAAATACTTTATATGATTGTATTTGTTTCAAAATGTTTATCAATGGAATTAGAAGATAAGATCAAATGATTGAATTATCAGATATATTGAATTATGATTACAAGTCTCTGTTGAAAGGCCCACGTTGATTTGAGAAATCTTTCCATTTTAACAATATTCGAAAAATGATAAAGTGATTTATAAATAAGAACAAATTGTCAATCATTGAGAACTAGATAAAGGATAGTGGAAGATTGAATCTCATAAAGACTCGATTGATCTATTTAGTTTCAAACGTACAAAAACGTTTTCAGTTTAAAAAGAACTTTATTATTAAAACGTATATAACTTTTATAAATATCTAGAACCACTTTTGACAACTCATTACTTAACTAGTATGATAAAGATAACGATATTTATATTTTATTTTATTAAATATATATAACGATTTAAATTAATATTATATATATTTATACGCGTATTATACGTACATAGTTTTATACTTTTACTATACTTAAACTTTACCTTTACTTTATTTTTACTTTACTTTAACTTTAATAATTCATACTTTAATAATTTACTTTAATAATTCATACTTTAATAATTCACTTTAATAATTCATACTTTAATAATTCACTTTAATAATTCAAAAATCTATTATAAATAGAATTCAATAGGTTTCATTACTTCATAGAAACTTGAAAATATTTTTCTCTAAACTCTCTCAATCAATTTACATATATATATTTACTCCATATTATTTCAAGATATTATTAGTATACATAAAATATTACGACGGAGTGCTGTTCGAGTGATTTCGAAATTGTTTTTCGAGTAGGATAGGATTAAGGAAATTATGGGTTATAGCTATGGAGGTGATTGAGTATGGTTCATGGGTATGCTCGTGAGGTCAATATAGTGTTTATCATTTCCGTTGCGTCTACGTACCTTTCCTACAATATTGAATCTCAATATTGATACGTGAGTACTCATAATTTAACTTTTACATACTAATAGTGTATCCCTGACTAGTGCTCGAGTATTTAGGATTATGCATGCTTGTACTTTTGATATTGCCCTTAGACAGGTTAGGTTGAATCTTGAATTAGTTACACTTGCGGTTGAGATAAGGTATAAGATATGCATGTCCTTGGAAAGCTAGCGAAAAATTAAGAACTTTTCCTTTAGATATCGAATGGTTTCGATGAACGGATTAGAAGTTATAATCAATTGAATTTTCTATATTTTTATTAAAAATGATTATTATTATCGTCGTTTTTATCGTCGTTCTAGTTTTATCTTATTATTATCATTATTATTATCTTTATCAATAAAAGGAATTTATCATTAAAAATTGTTATTTTTTTTATTATTACTATCGTTATTATCGTTAAAGTTATAATTAGTATTATTATTATTATCCAATTATTATTATTATTATTATTATTATTAGTATTATTATTATTATTATCATTATTAATATATATATCATTATTTAAAAATGGTTATTGTTATTGTTATTATTATTATTACTATATTATCATTAAGATAATTATTAGTATTATCGTTAATAATGTTATAGTAACTATCATTATTAATATTAGTATAATTAAAACAAATATTTGTAACACCTAATTATTTTGATTACTATTATTATCATTATTATGAACACGATATAAAAGACGATTAAAAGCTACTAAACGAAACGATTAGGAAATAATGAGTAATAGTATCATGATGAAATTAAAATATTATAAGATATTGATTTAGATAAAATTATCGTTCTTATTATTTTTATCATTACTATTATTATTAAAAGTATCGTTAGTATTAAAACTATCATTTTAACAAAAATTATCATTTTAATAGAAATGTCATTGTTACTATAAAATATCATTATTATTATTATTTTAAATAGAATTATTATTTTAAAGATAATATTAAAAATTATCGTAAATATTAAAGTTATCATAATTAGAATTATCGTTTTATCATAATGTCATCTTAGTAATTATAAATATTGATATTTTTATAATAATAATTATTATTACAAAATAATACAACTTTTACTTACTATCATTATAGATATTATTTTATCAAATAAATATGTGATACAAACATATTTTACTACGTGTAATAACTTACTTTAATAATACCTATCATATTATCTTTATGATATTAAATTAACCCTATAAATTTTATTACTTAATATATATATATAAAAGTATATTTTATTATATAAATTTAATATAAAATTTTATTTATTAATAAATAAATTATATTATTTACTGTAATAAATCTTTTAAAAATATTTAAAAATATAAAACGACGATATTTAAACTATATATTAATCATGTATAGCTTTTTGAAAATTATTTTGAGTCAAATTTACTTTTGTTGACTTTTGCATATTAGTCTCGAGCATTAGGATTGTGGTACACTATGACTTGACCTAATTTGTTAGACAAATATTGACCAACCCATAAATATATATAATTAATTTAGGTTCGTGAATCCGAGACCAATCTTGCGCTTGTTCAATGACGTTATATGTATTTTTACTACGAAATACAGTATGGTGAGTTTCATTTGCCTTTTTACCCTTTATATTCTTGGGACTGAGAATACATGCGCTTTTATAAATGTTTGACGAAATAGACACAAGTAATTAAAACTACATTCTATGATTAAATTAACGAAATCGAATATGCCCCTTTTTATTAAAGTCTGGTAATCTAAGAATTAGGGAACAGACACCCTAATTGACGCGAATCCTAAAGATAGATCTATTGGGCCTAACAAACCCCATCCAAAGTACCGAATGCTTTAGTACTTCGAAATTTATATCATGTCCGAAGGAGGATCCCGGAATGATAGGGGATATTCTTATATGTATCTAGTTAATGTCGGTTACCAGGTATTCACCATATGAATGATTATTTTTGTCTCTATGCATGGGACGTATATTTATGAGAACTGGAAATGAAATTCTTGTGGTCTATTAAAATGATGGAAATAAATGATTATGATAAACTAATGAACTCACCAACCTTTTGGTTGACACTTTAAAGCATGTTTATTCTCAGGTGTTAAAGAAATCTTCCGCTGTGCATTTGCTCATTTTAAAGATATTACTTGGAGTCTTTCATAGCATATTTCGAAGAACGTTGCATTCGAGTCATTGAGTTCATCAAAGATTATTATTAAATCAATTTATAGTTGGATAGTGGATATTATGAAATGGTATGCATGCCTGCCAATTTTCGATGTAAAGAAAGTTTGTCTTTTAAAAACGAATGCAATGTTTATAAAATGTATCATATAGAGGTCAAATACCTCGCAATGTAATCAACTATTGTGAATCATTTATAATGTATATGAACGGGTCCTTTCAGTTGGTATCAGAGCGGTGGTCTTAGCGAACCAGGTCTGCATTAGTGTGTCTAACTGATAAGTCGATAGGATGCATTAGTGAGTCTGGACTTCGACCGTGTCTGCATGTCAAAAGTTTTGCTTATCATTTTGTGTCGAAAATTAACTACTTATCATCCTCAGGAAATTACCTGCTTATCATTTTTAGTCTAAGACATGTCTTGCTGCATTTATTGCATGAATAGTGTATAGACAAAAATTCATATCTTAGCATATCTGCTAAATCATATCTTATCGTATCTGTTACTTTAAACTTTACCTAACATATCCAGCAAAGTCCTTCGTAATCTACGAAATCTTTTGATATATATATATATATATATATATATATATATATATATATATATATATATATATATATATATATATATATATATATATATATATTCTATGTAATTAGAATACCATCCGTTAGCCAAAATCATTTCATATCAGAAAAAAAAATTCTTTATCCAATCGTACGAAATGGAATTCGTCATCAGTTCAAGTCACTCAGATTCCGAAATGGAATTCCATTCAAGCTCCGAAAGCAGTGTGACTGGAATAGATCAACCAATCAGTCATCACCTATTCTGGATGAATTGGGGATGGGTTCGTAGCCTCCTCAATCATTGGAGACAAGAAGAAGGTGATCCCTTCCATCCACCACATTTCCCTCTTGACGAAGAACCTGAAGCACTTACCGGCGAACCTGTCCGAAACACCATTTTCTCGCTCATTTCTAGAGTATCTCGTCACGATTATATTTACATCAAATTTTAGATTTTATTTATCCGCTCGTCCGAACCGACAATCACCCCGGTGTAATAGAAGAAGTCAACGAGCTTCGCGCTCGGGTAGTGGCTTTGGAGAATATGGTGCAGAGATTACAAACACCAGCAGCAGCATCAGTAACATAACCAGTACCACCATCATCAACGCCAACAGTACCATTACCACCTCCAACCACAACCGCGTCGTAAACCTCAACTTCACAATCTGTCCCACGAGCATCAACGTCATACGCACCATAGATACCAAGGAGTACCAACAACAATAACTGACGAAGTATTAATTCATAACTTCATTAGAGAAACATTCCACGGCGATTATGTAATCTCTAAAGTCTTAGAGATTATCTAATCTAGCCCTAACCATAAATCAGTTAAGCGAACCAAAATGATAGAAGGAAGAGTAGAAACCCTGACAAAAATGGTGTGTGATTAACAAGCTAAACTTGCTTTACCAACAGCATCAACAGTACCGTCAGCGTTACCAGCATCGTCAGTACAGTCAACATCCGAATCAACAACACCAATAACATCACAAACTCCGTCAGTTTAAAAATCACTGTGGACATCATTACGAATCAATAACGTGTATATTTTATCAACGAGTTATGAAGAATTAACTCATTCCCTCTGAAGAAATTATATGTATACTATATATATATATATATATATATATATATATATATATATATATATATATATATATATATATATATATATATATATTTGAAATAAATCTTTCCGTGCTAAGCTATTGTGTGTGGATCTTAACTACTCGGTTAATTCATATTACAAATATGCAATAATGTACGTCCTTCGGCCGCAATTTAACCAGCGTTAACTACAATCTCTGTCGCAATTCAACAAATTCCAATTCATAATAAATCAAGTATATATTTGATTTTACACTTTCATCATCGATGTACCTGAAACTTTTCAAATAACATCATTCGTACTTTGCGAAATTTACAAGAATTCCACGAACCGAACATCATACATCAACAAATAACGAAGTATTGATTCATAATTTCAATGTCATTAAAGAAATACTGCGTAAAAGTTATGTACTTTTTTTAAAGCCTTTAGGGATTATTCAATTCTAGTTTCAACCGTAAATCAAATGAGTTTAATTTAACATTAACTCATTAAATATATGTTACATCTGAAGAAAATATACATATATATATTTTCATAAAGACTGTAATAAAATTCTTTTGTACAAAATATTAATTGTGAAATTTTTTTAACGGGTAGGTAATACCCGAGAGGTATATAAATTCACAATTAATATGTTACATTCTTCGAATCTGATTCAGCAAATCATCCATTATACTCCCTACTTTCACAACAATATACATTCTTTTATAGAAATCAAAACAATCATACTCATTCAAAATTTAATTACATATTCTGATTTTGAAATCTCAAAATTCAACTTGAGATATGACCAAAATCATCACTCTTAGATCCTTACATCTTTCACAAGCTATATTTTAACTTCAAAACTGTGTTAGAACATCAAATGTATGTTAACGATTACAATCTGTGTTCAAACCCTTCGAAAATTTCTGAAGACACTTCGAATGATGAGCAATCGAGATGATGATCCAACCACATGTTACCCACAGTTATGTACCCGAAAACTCTTGAAACCAAAGTAAAAGTTTAAACAACGTATCCACGTCAGATTCTTTGGCATTTATTAGCAAAAATAACTTTGCGACTCCTATTCAAAGTAGCCAGTTTTGTCACAGCTCCAGCAAGTCAACTTCGACTTTTCAGTCAGACTAACCTTATTATAACCTTGAGATATACACCATCGTTACCAGGGAACCTTTTACATTCCACCACATTATTAGTAGATGTACCAACAACTTCATTACCTTTTGACTTTAGCCTCTCCAAAAAGTCATTATAATTATTCATTGAAACCCCATCATTTACTCATTCGCATCTTGTAATGAGAATTGCCATACGAATCATTGGGAATTAGCAATCAGTATTTTGAAATCTCGCAGCATGTCTACGCCAACAGTTATATATGTATATATAACGTCTATCTTCAGGACTTAATTTGAATGTGAAGTTTCTGAAAAACACTCCGAACTACGAATTGGTTCTCCGAAAATGGAAAAAATGCTGATGAAGCAGCAAAAACTATAAACGACTTTAAACGGTAAAAGCTGGATGATAATGATGAAGTGTGCTGGCAAAGCGCATAAAAAGAGAATTTTGGAACTGGAAAACGGATTGAGCAAAGTAGGAAGGAGGCTGTGGACAAATTACAAAGACTGAACCTAACTTCAAAGGATCCAAATGATTCAGTACCTGCTGAAGTGATTAACGAATACCTTGCTCCTGACTCTAAACCCCTGCGGACAATATTCTTCATCATCCTCTGATATTAGAAATTCTAAAATATCATCATATCTTTCATTATAAATATCCTCCATATTTCTGAAGATATTTTCTTAATTTTTCTTATTTGAAATCATTTACCTCTTCGCGCTATCTGTATTACATCATAAAAGAAACTATTTTAGTTTCTAAATTCTGAAACATTCAAGTTTAAAATAGGAATATTTTGAAGTAGTGTTGGGAACTGAAGCATGAATTAGTATAATATAATGACACTTGATCAATGTGATTATATTACAGTAAGTCATGCTGAGTTTCTAAATGGAACGTGATGATTCACAGATCATAACATCATCATGTGCCATGTTATACGACTCTTGTATTCTATTTAACCTCTAAAATATCAAGAAAATATTTCTTGATGATTCGGCCTTTTCCAAGGTATTCTAGTAATTTGACAAGTCAAGATCGTGCCATCACAATTTCCTTCCTAGAACATTAACAATGTTCATTCCGAAATTCATATCTGTGAATTCTGGACCATTACAAGCGGTGCTTAATCGCAAGAAGAAGAAACGGAAGGATAAAACTCCGAAATAGAAATTGGGGTATAAATTACAGCAAATAAAAGAGAGCATTAACTGTGAATGATAATGATTATAGAAGACAGAAGCAGAGACTTTGAAATATAAGGGAACATATAAAGCCCAACGACAAACCAGAAATTATAAACCATATATATCGATGCATATAGCAATATAAAGACACGAGAGAACTAGAAACACTATAAACCCAAGAGTATAGTAGAAGTAAATAGATTCTTCCGGCGGTAGATGAAAAAGAAGAATGACCGATATGAAAGTTAGAAGTATATCGAGAATCAGAACTGGATGGAGCATATTGATGAATACTTTAAAATATGAGTTGAGGGGGGAAAGAATAGAAGGTGATGAAACATGACTAGGAACTTAGAAATCAACATATTTAACTCACATAATGGCGGAATAAGTGAATCAAACCCTCTAGTGAATATGTTAAGTTTTTTTTTTTTTTTGGTTAATTTAGTCAAACCACAACTAAATCAAGTGTGATTAGATCAACACCTAGAGCTATTATTCACCACCTGGGTGATTTGGACTGAGAGAGAATCGGAGGAGCTCACTAGATCTGAGTGTGTGTAACAAATGAGAGGCTTAACCTAAAATGAAGAACATAAGACTTTATATACCCCTGCTGTTGACTCACCCATACGATTCATTCATCACACGTACGAGTTGGCTTCATCAGTCGTACGGGTGATCACTCACTCGTGTCTTCTCATTTAGGTTGTAATTGTGACTTAGCTCAGCATCAACCGTACGTATGAGACTGTCAGCCGTACTAGTGAGGCTTCACTCGTACGTCTGACTAAGTCTAACATAGTTAAACATCTAAATCTCGTTCATGCAGTTCCTGTAACCACATACAAACACGGATAGGATAATAACGAGCAATCATGGTGGCCTGTAAACTGTTGTACCTGCAATGGACGTGGGTAGATGTCTAGGGACTTGCATAAAATGCATCAACATAAGGTGTGAATTGTAAGGAAATGAAGGAGGTGAATTTATAAGAAAATCTCCGACAGAACAATTAAAATGGACGATCGCATTTAAAGCGGATCCTAATTCCCTTGATTACCGGAGAGTCAAATCATATTAAGAAGATTTTCTTCAAATCCCTTGAAATCTGGGAATCAATCATATCTACGTCAAATGATAAGATGGATCTACACTTACTCATTTCACTCTTCTATGTTAGCTTCATTCGTACTCTTCATATAAATGGATTCTTTATCCAAATTATTCGCTGATGATAAAACTCTAATTTTCAGCCCGTATGCATCATGAAAACATACTTATTATCATTCACGACCTTTCCACTCAAATTTCGGGACGAAATTTCTTTAACGGGTAGGTACTGTGATAACCCGGAAATTTCCAACCAAATTTAAACTTTAATCTTTATATGTTTCCGACACGATAAGCAATATTTGTTAAGTTAAATTTTAAGAATTTTAAACTATGTTCATACAATCATTCAACCTCGACCAAGTTCCAACGATTCACGAACCATTAAACGAATATGATTATATATGTATATGTGTATATATATTATAACTTGAAACGTAAATAAAATATTAGATTAAATACTTTATATGATTGTATTTGTTTCAAAATATTTATCAATGGAATTAGAAGATAAGATCAAATGATTGAATTATCAGATATATTGAATTATGATTACAAGTCTCTGTTGAAAGGCCCACGTTGATTTGAGAAATCTTTCCATTTTAACAATATTCGGAAAATGGTAAAGTGATTTATAAATAAGAACAAATTGTCAATCATTGAGAACTAGACAAAGGATAGTGGAAGATTGAATCTCATAAAGACTCGATTGATCTATTTAGTTTCAAACGTACAAAAACGTTTTCAGTTTAAAAAGAACTTTATTATTAAAACGTATATAACTTTTATAAATATCTAGAACCACTTTTGACAACTCATTACTTAACTAGTATGATAAAGATGACGATATTTATATTTTATTTTATTAAATATATATAACGATTTAAATTAATAATATATATATATTTATACGCGTATTATACGTACATAGTTTTATACTTTTACTATACTTAAACTTTACCTTTACTTTATTTTTACTTTACTTTAACTTTAATAATTCACTTTAATAATTCATACTTTAATAATTCACTTTAATAATTCATACTTTAATAATTCACTTTAATAATTCATACTTTAATAATTCACTTTAATAATTCAAAAATCTATTATAAATAGAATTCAATAGGTTTCATTACTTCATAGAAACTTGAAAATATTTTTCTCTAAACTCTCTCAATCGATTTACATATATATATTTACTCCATATTATTTCAAGATATTATTAGTATACATAAAATATTACGACGGAGTGCTGTCCGAGTGATTTCGAAATTGTTTTTCGAGTAGGATAGGATTAAGGAAATTATGGGTTATAGCTATGGAGGTGATTGAGTATGGTTCATGGGTATGCTCGTGAGGTCAATATAGTGTTTATCATTTCCGTTGCGTCTACGTACCTTTCCTACAATATTGAATCTCAATATTGATACGTGAGTACTCATAATTTAACTTTTACATACTAATAGTGTATCCCTGACTAGTGCTCGAGTATTTAGGATTATGCATGCTTGTACTTTTGATATTGCCCTTAGACAGGTTAGGTTGAATCTTGAATTAGTTACACTTGCGGTTGAGATAAGGTATAAGATATGCATGTCCTTGGAAAGCTAGCGAAAAATTAAGAACTTTTCCTTTAGATATCGAATGGTTTCGATGAACGGATTAGAAGTTATAATCAATTGAATTTTCTATATTTTTATTAAAAATGATTATTATTATCGTCGTTTTTATCGTCGTTCTAGTTTTATCTTATTATTATCATTATTATTATCTTTATCAATAAAAGGGATTTATCATTAAAAATTGTTATTTTTTTTATTATTACTATCGTTATTATCGTTAAAGTTATAATTAGTATTATTATTATTATCCAATTATTATTATTATTATTATTATTATTATTATTATTATTATTATTATTATTATTATTATTATTATTATTATTAGTATTATTATTTTTATTATTATCATTATTAATATATATATCATTATTTAAAAATGGTTATTGTTATTGTTATTATTATTATTACTATATTATCATTAAGATAATTATTTGTATTATCGTTAATAATGTTATAGTAACTATCATTATTAATATTAGTGTAATTAAAACAAATATTTGTAACACCTAATTATTTTGATTACTATTATTATCATTATTATGAACACTATATAAAAGACGATTAAAAGCTATTAAACGAAACGATTAGGAAATAATGAGTAAGAGTATCATGATGAAATTAAAATATTATAAGATATTGATTTAGATAAAATTATCGTTCTTATTATTTTTATCATTACTATTATTATTAAAAGTATCGTTAGTATTAAAACTATCATTTTAACAAAAATTATCATTTTAATAGAAATGTCATTGTTACTATAAAATATTATTATTATTATTATTTTAAATAGAATTATTATTTTAAATATAATATTAAAAATTATCGTAAATATTAAAGTTATCATAATTAGAATTATTGTTTTATCATAATGTCATCTTAGTAATTATAAATATTGATATTTTTATAATAATAATTATTATTACAAAATAATACAACTTTTACTTACTATTATTATAGATATTATTTTATCAAATAAATATGTGATACAAACATATTTTACTACGTGTAATAACTTACTTTAATAATACCTATCATATTATCTTTATGATATTAAATTAACCCTATAAATTTTATTACTTAATATATATAAAAGTATATTTTATTATATAAATTTAATATAAAATTTTATTTATTAATAAATAAATTATATTATTTACTCTAATAAATCTTTTAAAAATATTTAAAAATATAAAACGATGATATTTAAACTATATATTAATCATGTATAGATTTTTGGAAATTATTTTGAGTCAAATTTACTTTTCTTGACTTTTGCATATTAGTCTCGAGTATTAGGATTGTGGTACACTATGACTTGACCTAATTTTTTATACAAATATTGACCAACACATAAATATATATAATTAATTTAGGTTCGTGAATCCGAGACCAACCTTGCGCTTGTTCAATGACGTTATATGTATTTTTACTACGAAATACAGTATGGTGAGTTTCATTTGCCTTTTTACCCTTTATATTCTTGGGACTGAGAATACATGCGCTTTTATAAATGTTTGACGAAATAGACACAAGTAATTAAAACTACATTCTATGGTTGAATTATCGAAATCGAATATGCCCCTTTTTATTAAAGTCTGGTAATCTAAGAATTAGGGAACAGACACCCTAATTGACTCGAATCCTAAAGATAGATCTATTGGGCCTAACAAACCCCATCCAAAGTACCGGATGCTTTAGTACTTCGAAATTTATATCATGTCCGAAGGAGGATCCCGGAATGATAGGGGATATTCTTATATGTATCTAGTTAATGTCGGTTACCAGGTGTTCACCATATGAATGATTATTTTTGTCTCTATGCATGGGACGTATATTTATGAGAACTGGAAATGAAATTCTTGTGGTCTATTAAAATGATGGAAATAAATGATTATGATAAACTAATGAACTCACCAACCTTTTGGTTGACACTTTAAAGCATGTTTATTCTCAGGTGTTAAAGAAATCTTCCGCTGTGCATTTGCTCATTTTAAAGATATTACTTGAAGTCTTTCATAGCATATTTCGAAGAACGTTGCATTCGAGTCATTGAGTTCATCAAAGATTATTATTAAATCAATTTATAGTTGGATAGTGGATATTATGAAATGGTATGCATGCCTGCCAATTTTTGATGTAAAGAAAGTTTGTCTTTTAAAAACGAATGCAATGTTTATAAAATGTATCATATAGAGGTCAAATACCTCGCAATGTAATCAACTATTGTGAATCGTTTATAATGTATATGAATGGGTCCTTTCACATCATGTGGACCATTTTGATATTTCATGGTTCTAATAGACGCATCTAGCGGATGGTCTCATGTTTGTGTGTTATCAAGCCGTAATATGGCATTTGCAAAGTTTCTTGCACGAATTATTAAATAAAGAACACATTTTTCGATTACACCATTAAAAGGGTGAGACCCGATAATGCTGGTGAGTTAACATCTCAAGCATTCAATGATTATTATATATCTATAAGGATTGTTGTTGAACATCCAGTTACTTATGTGCATTCAAAAATTGGTTTAGCTGAATCAATAGATAAACGCTTGCAGCTAATAACTAGATAATTGGTAGTGAGTACAAAACTCTCAATATTTATATGGGGACATGTAAATTTACATGATGCGATATTAATTCGCATTAAACCAAGTGCAAGTCATAAGTATTCTCCATTACCAACTTAATTTTGGTCAAGTGCCAAATATTTTCCATCTTAGAACATTTGGTTGTGAGGTTTATGTTCGTATCGCACCATCACAACACACTAAAATGGGTCCTAAAAGAAGGATGGGAATATATGTTGGATATGAAACATCTTCAATCATAAGATATATTGAACCCATGACGGGTGATGTTTATACAACACGTTTTGCTGATTGCCATTTTAATAAAATATTGTTCCCTAGATTAGTGGGAGAAATAAAAATAAAGAAAATGATGTTTCATGGTGTGAACCTCAATTAATGTATCTTGATCCTCGTACAAAAGAATGCGAGATCGAAGTTCAAAAATAATGCATATGCAAGAACTTGCGAATAAATTGCCTGATGCATTTACAAATATAAAAAGAGTGACTAAATCATATATACCAACAACAAATGCTCCAGCTCAAATTGAAATTCTAAAAGCTGGCAATAATGTCACTCTTGAGTCTTTGCGATGCCAGAAACGTGGGAGACCAATTGGTTCAAAAAAATAAAAATCCTCGAAAAAGAAAATCAGCTGATAATGAGGTAAAAGAAAGTGTTCAAGAAGAGCCACAAATCAATATTCCTTCTGTAGAGGATATTGATAATAAATACAAAAATTGCAATAAATTATGCAATATTTTGGAACCGAAACGGAATGACAAATATTGATGATAATTTTTCATATAATAACATCATGAATAAAGATGATAATCTGGAACCAAAATCTGTCATTGAATATCAAAATAGACATGATTGAGCTCAATGGAAAGGAGCAATACGAGCTGAATTGGAGTCGCTCAATAAAAGAAAAGTTTTCGGATCAATCGTTATCACTTTTAAAGATGTGAAACGTATGGGATACAAATGAATTTTTATCCGAAAAATTAAGAAATGAGAAAAATGAAGTTACAAGGTAAAGCTAGACTTGTAACTCAAGATTTCTCCCAAAGACCAGGAATGAATTATGAGGAAAACTTATCTTCCTGAAATGGATACAATTACTTATTAGATACTTAATCAAATTGGTAGTTACTTAAATGCATCTCATGGATGTTGTTATTACTTATCATTATGGATCACTTGATAGTGATATATATGAATATACCTTAAGGGTTTAAGGTATCATAAACATCTAATGCAAAACCCAAGGGAATGTATTCCATTAAATCACAAAGATTTTTATATGGGTTTATACAATCGGGACGTATGTGGTATAACCGATTAAATTACTACTTGATAAGAAAAGGGTATACATATAAACTTATTTGCACGTATGTTTTATAAAATAATGTTCAGATATGTGATCATAACTGTTTATATCAATTATCTTAAATAAAGAAATCTATGAAGCCATTTAACTTCTAAAGAAAGATTTTGAAATAAAAAAATCAAGTATTACGTTGATTTACATATTGAGCATATGACTAATGACTTACTTATACATCAAACAACTTATACCGAAAAGATTTTAAAACATTTTAATATGGACAAGACAAAAACCATTAAGTTCTTATATGGTTGTTAGATCTCAATATTGATACTAATCCATTTCATCCTCTAGAAAGATCATGAAGATCTTCTTGGTTCAGAAGTTCCATATTTTAGTGCAATTGAGGCTCTTATGTATTTTACAAATTATACAAGACCTGACATTTCTTTTGCAGTTAATTTGTTGACAATGTTCAGCTCAGCCCCTACCAAAAGACATTGGAATGAGATCAAACAAATAGTTTGATACCTTCGGGGAACTACTGATTTATAATTATTTTATTCTAACAACTCGAAACAAGATTTGTTTGGTTATACAGATGTAGATTATTTATCTGATCCACATAAAGCTAAATCTCAAACTGGATATGTATTCCTAAATGGAGGCACCGCAATATCATGACGTTCTAAAAAACAAACACTTGTTGCAACATCATCAAATCATGCCGAAGTGATTGCATTACATGAAGCCACTCGGGAATATTTTTGGTTAAGATCAATGACACAACTCATTACTGATTCTTGTGGACTAGAACGCGATAAAAGTCCAACAACTATCTATGAAGATAATGCAGTTTGCATAGCACAGATGAAAGAAGGGTATATCAAAAGTGACCGAACAAAACACATACCTCCTAGATTCTTCTCATATATTCAAGATCTCATCAAGGACAACCAGAACACGCGTTCACAATATTGGCATGAGGCATATTCAAAAGATGTAACAGCTCAACGATGTCCACTTGAGGGGGAGTCAACTTGTGACGATCGCTCCAAATCCATATGGATAATACGTCATTCATTGATTTCATTACGAGGTATTTGACCTCTATATGATACGTTTTGTAAACATTGCATTCTTTTGAAAAGGCACACCATAAATGAATATTTAAATCAAAGGTTTTCGACATCTGATGATTTCTACATATAGACAATCACCGTAAATAATAGTTTATAATAGTACTTCCGTTGACAATGCAGTCAAAATAAGATACATGGTGATGATTTGGTGAATGCAACGTTTCCTTGAAAAATATGCCATATAAGACTCCATGCACATAGCTTGTCTATCATATAAGCAAACAGCGGAAGACTTCTAGGGAACCTGAGAATAAACATGCTAACAAGTGTCAACACAAAGGTTGGTGAGTTCATAGTTTGTATGTTTCGCATAATCTGTATATAAAGATGGATCACAAGATTTCAGTTGTTTCATCCAGAAACGTTTATCAATAGATTCTACATAACAGAGCACCTTGGTAACTAAACTTTAACGTTATAATGATAAATACCCCATTCGTTTTAATACACGCAACCAACGTGTCCTAAACTCAAATAACACACGTCCGTTAAAAGGCTAGCGCTCTAGCTCGGACGGGGATGTCAAGCCCTATGGATCCATATACTATTATTCGCGCCCACCAGTCCATATCCTATGTACTGGCAGCTACTAGTTACCAAAGCTAAGGGATTTTCGGTTCAAACTCAGTGTAGAATTAAGTATGTACTTGTATCCGTTGCGTTTAAAATAAAGTGCATGTATTCTCAGCCCAAAAATATAGATTGCAAAAGCAATTAAAAAGGGAGCAAATGAAACTCACGCATATAAATATTGTAAATCAGTTTATAAAGCATTTACATGTATTTTCAGCCCAAAAATGTAGAGAGTAAAAGGGATCATATGAAACTCACGCATATAAATATTGTAAATTAGTTTATAAAGCATTTGCATGTATTCTCAGCCCAAAAATGTAGAGAGTAAAAGGGATCATATGAAACTCACCTTAGCAGCACATAAAGTTATTCATCGTAATGTGACCGAAACTCGGTATATCAAATAATCGTAGATCTCAACCTAGAGAACATATGTTGGTCAATAAATGTCTATCAAGCTAGGTCAGGTCATAGTGTATCACAATCCTAATGCTCGAAATTGACATAAAAAAGTTATCCAAAGTTGTTTCAAAAAGTCAATTTTGACAATAGTTCAACAAACGAGACGTACCTTATATAAGGATTCATTTACTCGGTTGGTAATATTTAAAAATCCATTTTATCAATCTCGTAAACAAGTTGTTTAAGTATTAATTGCAGATTCAAAAAGCAATTCCAATTAATGTCAATTATAATTCAGTTGACCATATCTTTTGATTCGTTCCTCGAAACTATTCGATATCTAAATGAAAAGTTATTGATTTTTCGCCAGCTTTCCGAAAACATGTATATCATATACCTTTTACCCGTAATATATGTATTTAATTCGTGATTTATTATAAACTGTTTAACGACGAAATTTAGCATACAAGCATGTATAAATATATACACTCGAGCACTAGTATGTATACACTATTAATTTATAAAATATAAAATATAAATGCTTACGTATTAATATTGAGATTCAATATTGTAGAAAAGTACGTAGGCGTAACGGAGATGATAAACACTAAGTTTGATTCATAATTATACCCCCGACCATTACCCATAACCTCCTTGGCAATAACCCATAATTTCCTTAGCTCTATCCCGCTTGAAAACCATTTTGAAAGTGACACGCTCATAACCTCGTCGTAGTATTTTATTAATAATATTAATAATAATTAGATTAATAATAATATTAATCTTAATAATAATAATAATAATAATAATAATAATAATAATAATAATAATAATAATAATAATAATAATAATAAATGAAATAAATACGAAGTAATATATGATTAACAGAAAGAGTGTGAAAACTGAGCAATTTATAGAACTTTTTCTGAAAAAGTACCCCATGCGATCGCATGGGATTTGTGCTTCAAGGCCATGCGATCGCATGGCCCTCTGATCCAGCTCACAAACTTTTGTTTTCTTGTTTGTCGACATATTATTTAAATATATATATAATATATTTAATTTATATAATTAATTATATATTATATTAAATTCATGTGCATAGTTGACCTGTAATTTTCGTTTCGATGACTCGTACGTTGTTACTCGACTTATGTCCCGATTTCGGTTTCTCGAACGCATTTTCGTACACTTAGAAAACTTGCATTTTACGTTTCGTGACACGTACCTTTGTCAAAATATAGCCTTAAATTATCCATAAACTATATCACTCAAAGTATATCTTAATCTTTCGAGTGTTTTGATTATTTACTTCTATAAATCATTGTCTCGTTATTTATTAATATAATAGTATTTATCAAACGTTTCATAACCAAGTTAATATCTATTCTCAATATTTTTAAACACGTTTTAAAATATACGTCACAAGTTATTCATACAATTAATATTCCAACTTATCATATATATTCAAATAAATATTTAAACCAATAATTTTAATGTACGATATCAAACAATTAATACATTGTTATGTTTTCAAGTTATAGTGTATATATATATATATATATATATATATATATATATATATATACATATAATTGTTCGCGAATTGTCAAGAACAACCAAAAGGTATTTGAATATATGAAAGTAGTTCAAAAATTTTGAGATTCAGTTTTACAAACTTTGCTTATCGTGTCGGAAATGTTAATCATACAAAGATTAAATTTAAATTTGGTCAACAATTTCCGGGTCATCACAGTACCTACCCGTTAAAGAAATTTCGTCCCGAAATTTGAGTGAGGTCGTCATGACTAGCAATAAAAATGTTTTCATGCCGTATATGTGTAGATAAATAGAGTTTTATCACCGTTAAATAATATGGATAAAACAATCCGATTTTTTTTGAAGCGTATGAGAGAAGTTATCGTAAAAGAGTGAAATGAAGAATAGAGATTCGTCTTAACTCTTGACGTATTAACGATTGATTTCCATAATTTAAGGAATAGAAAATCTTCATAATCTAAATAAGATTTGATTCTTCGGAATTTAAGGAAATTAAGATTTCTTTTGATTAAATGCGTAATTTGCTTCGATTGCTATGTTTGATATTTCGCTATAAATTGACCTCTTCCGTTTCATTATTTTCATCACTCTTACATCTTCTTCCTCATTTCCTATTTTCAAAAGATTGTAAAAAATGCTTCATCCAGTTCTGATTCTTGATATACTCCTAACTTTCATATCTGTCATTCTTCTTTTTCATCTACCACCGGAGGAAGTTATTTTCTTCTACCATTACCTTGGGGTTATAGTATTTTTCATTCTCCCGTGTCTTTATATTGCTATACGCATTGATATACACGGTTTGTAATTTTTGGGTAGTTGTTGGGTTTTATATCTTCCCTTATATTTCGATGTCTCTGCTTCTGACTTTCCATAATTATTGACATCCACATTTAATACTCTCTCCAATTTACTTATATATACTCCCATTGATATTTTGAAGCTTCATGCTTTTGTTTTATCTTCCCGACTTTAAATCAAGCGAATAATAGTCCAGAATTCATAGGTATGAATTTCGGAATGAACATAATTAATGTTTTAAAAAAAACGGTAATAGCACAATCTGACTTGTCAAATTACCAGAATACCTCGAAAAAGACCGAATCATTAAGAAAATATTTTCTTGATAGTTTAGAGGTTAAATAGAATGAAAGAGTTATGTAACATGGTTTATAATGAGGGTATGATCTGTGAACCTTTATCACGTTCCATTAGAAACTCAGCATGACTTACTGTAATATAATCACGTTGATCAAGTGTCATTATATTATACTAACTCATGCTTCAGTTCCCAACACCGCTTCAAAAATATTCATATTTTAAACTCAAAGGTTTCAGAATTTAGAAACTAAAATAGTTTCTTTTATGATGTTACACATATACCGTAAGGAGAAAATTGATTTTCGATAAGAATGATTATGGAATTATCTCCAAAAATATGGAGGATATTTATAATGAAAGATACGATGATATCTTAGAATTTCTAATATCAGAGGATGATGAAGAATATTGTCCGCAAGGGTTTAGATTCGGAAGCAAGGTATTCGTTAATGGCTTCAGCAGATACTGAATAATTTGGATTCTTTGAAGGCAGGTTTAGTCTTTGTGATTTATCCACAGCCTCCTTCATACTTTGCTCAATCCGTTTTCCAGTTCCAAACCTTCTCTTTTTCTGAGCTTTGCCAACACACTATTCTTTATCATCAAACTTTTGGCTGTTAAGGTCGTTTATAGTTTTTGCTGCTTCATCAGCATTCAAAGTTATCATAACCGAATCGTTGATTATCAATCCGAGGTGTTTTCAAAAGTTTGAAGGGTTTGCATGAAGATTGTAATTGTCAAGATACATAAGATGTTCTAGAATTTTGAACTATACAATTTTTTTTTTCCTGGGTTTATGAATAGAAGTGATGTTCTAGCACAGTTTTGAAGTCAATGTATAGCATTTGAAAGATGTAAGAATCTAAGAGTGATGTTTTCTGTTAAATCTTGGCTTGGATTCTGATTTTTCAAAATCAGAATATGTAATTGAATTTGTATGGAAACGATTGTATATCGCTGTGAGCATAGTTAATAATTTTTGAATCAAAGTTGAAGAATGTACAGTATAACATATTAATTGTGAACTTATATATTTCCCGAGTATTACCTACCCGTTAAAGATTTCACAATTAATACTTTATACAAAAGAATTTTTTTTTACCGTCTTTATGAAAATATATGTATGTATATTTTCTTCAGATGTAATACAGATTTGATGAGTTAATATCATATTAAGCTCATTTGATTTTTGAATTGAATGAATAATCTCTAAAACATTAAAGATTACATAATCTTCGCGGAGTATTTCACTAATGAAATCAATACTTCATTATTTATTCTTATTCCTCGGTGAAGGATGTTGATGCTCGTGGAATTCTTCTGAACTTCATAAGATATAAATGATGTTTTCTAGAAAGTTTCGAGTACATCGAAGATAAAAGTGTAAAATCAAACATGTAATTGATTAATACACTAAGTTCATTATGAAATGGAATTCATTAAGTTGAAACAGATATTTGTAGTTAACGATGGTTAAGTTGTTAATGAAGGATGTACATCATAGCATATTAATAATATGAATTAACCGAGTAGTATCTACCCCTTAAATTTCACACGTAATAGCTTAGTACGAAAAGATTCATGATGGTTTTAAAATTTATATATATAAGATATACATATAAATTCTTTAGATGAATTGAGTTATTACTTCATAACTCATTGATACAATATACTCGTTGTTGACTCTTAATGATGTCCACAGTGCTATCTTGAACCGACGGAGCTTGTGATGTTAGAGGTGCTGCTGATTCTGACGATGTTGACAGCACTGACTGTGCTGGTGAGGCTAAGGGTATTGTTGATGCTGTTGGTAAAACAAGTCTAGCTTGTATCTTACACCATTCGGATAAGGGTTTCTACTCTATCTGATTTAGGGTTAAGGCTAGAATAGATAATCTCTAAACTTTAGAAATTACATAATCGCCGTAGAATGTTTCTCCGATGAAGTTATGAATCCATACTTCATCGTTTGTCGTTGCTGGTACTTCTTGGTACCTATGGTGCGTATGATGTTGATATCCGAGGTACAAATTGTGATGTTGAGGCGTGTGATGCGGATGTGGTTGTTGGTGGTGGTAATGATCGTGTTGGTGTGGATGATGGTGGTACCGGTTATGCTGCGGGTGCTGCTGCTGGTGTTCGTAACCCTTGTACCATATTCTCCAAAGTCACTACCCGAGCACGAAGCTCGTTGACTTCTTCTATTATACCGGGATGATCGGTGGTTCGGACGATCGGATAAATAAGATTTATAATATGGGATAGTATATAATCATGATGAGATACTCTGGAAATGAGCGAGAAAATAGTATTATGAATAGGTTCTCCGGTAAGTGCTTCAGGTTCTTCGCCAAGAGGTGAATGTGGTGGATGGAAGGGATCACCTTCTTCTTGTCTCCAATGATTAAGTAGGCTACGAACCCATCCCCAATTCATCCAGAATAAGTGATGGCTGATTGGTTGATCCATTCCGGTTACACTTTCTTCAGAGTTCAGGTGAATATCCATATCGGAATAGCTGTCGGAATTTAAGGAATTTGAACTAGATATGAGATCCATCTTGTATAATTAGAGAGATGATTTTTGATATAAAATAGATTATAGAATTTGATTGGTACTCTTCAATACATAATTTACATATGTATATATAATACCAAAATCCCGTAAATTACGGAGAAATTTTCGGAAGATGGCAGTCAAAGTTTACTGTAATAGATATGCCAAGATATGAATTTTGTCTATACACTATCTATGCAATCAATGCAATAAGATGCGTTTAGACTTAAGATGATAGACAGGTAATTTCTGACAAGGAATGATAAGCAAAACTTTTGACATGCAGACACAGTCGAAGTCCAGACTTACTAATGCATCCTAACAACTATCAGTTAGACACACTTATGCAAGACCTGGTTCACTAGGACCAACGCTCTGATACCAACTGTGACGATCGCTCCAAATCCATATGGATAATACGTCATTCATTGATTTCATTACGAGGTATTTGACCTCTATATGATACGTTTTGTAAACATTGCATTCTTTTGAAAAGGCACACCATAAATGAATATTTAAATCAAAGGTTTTCGACATCTGATGATTTCTACATATAGACAATCACCGTAAATAATAGTTTACAATAGTACTTCCGTTGACAATGCAGTCAAAATAAGATACATGGTGATGA
Source organism: Rutidosis leptorrhynchoides (assembly GCF_046630445.1). Classification (NCBI taxonomy): domain Eukaryota; kingdom Viridiplantae; phylum Streptophyta; class Magnoliopsida; order Asterales; family Asteraceae; genus Rutidosis; species Rutidosis leptorrhynchoides. The sequence goes on from NC_092333.1 coordinate 667,966,914, forward strand.
TTTGGTGAATGCAACGTTTCCTTGAAAAATATGCCATATAAGACTCCATGCACATAGCTTGTCTATCATATAAGCAAACAGCGGAAGACTTCTAGGGAACCTGAGAATAAACATGCTAACAAGTGTCAACACAAAGGTTGGTGAGTTCATAGTTTGTATGTTTCGCATAATCTGTATATAAAGATGGATCACAAGATTTCAGTTGTTTCATCCAGAAACGTTTATCAATAGATTCTACATAACAGAGCACCCTGGTAACTAAACTTTAACGTTATAATGATAAATACCCCATTCGTTTTAATACACGCAACCAACGTGTCCTAAACTCAAATAACACACGTCCGTTAAAAGGCTAGCGCTCTAGCTCGGACGGAGATGTCAAGCCCTATGGATCCATATACTGTTATTCGCGCCCACCAGTCCATATCCTATGTACTGGCAGCTACTAGTTAACAAAGCTAAGGGATTTTCGGTTCAAACTCAGTGTAGAATTAAGTATGTACTTGTATCCGTTGCGTTTAAAATAAAGTGCATGTATTCTCAGCCCAAAAATATAGATTGCAAAAGCAATTAAAAAGGGAGCAAATGAAACTCACGCATATAAATATTGTAAATCAGTTTATAAAGCATTTACATGTATTTTCAGCCCAAAAATGTAGAGAGTAAAAGGGATCATATGAAACTCACGCATATAAATATTGTAAATTAGTTTATAAAGCATTTGCATGTATTCTCAGCCCAAAAATGTAGAGAGTAAAAGGGATCATATGAAACTCACCTTAGCAGCACATAAAGTTGTTCATCGTAATGTGACCGAAACTCGGTATATCAAATAATCGTAGATCTCAACCTAGAGAACATATGTTGGTCAATAAATGTCTATCAAGCTAGGTCAGGTCATAGTGTATCACAATCCTAATGCTCGAAATTGACCTAAAAAGTTATCCAAAGTTGTTTCAAAAAGTCAATTTTGACAATAGTTCAACAAACGAGACGTACCTTATATAAGGATTCATTTACTCGGTTGGTAATATTTAAAAATCCATTTTATCAATCTCGTAAACAAGTTGTTTAAGTATTAATTGCAGATTCAAAAAGCAATTCCAATTAATGTCAATTATAATTCAGTTGACCATATCTTTTGATTCATTCCTCGAAACTATTCGATATCTAAATGAAAAGTTATTGATTTTTCGCCAGCTTTCCGAAAACATGTATATCATATACCTTTTACCCGTAATATATGTATTTAATTCGTGATTTATTATAAACTGTTTAACGACGAAATTTAGCATACAAGCATGTATAAATATATACACTCGAGCACTAGTATGTATACACTATTAATTTATAAAATATAAAATATAAATGCTTACCTATTAATATTGAGATTCAATATTGTAGAAAAGTACGTAGGCGTAACGGAGATGATAAACACTAAGTTTGATTCACAATTATACCCCCGACCATTACCCATAACCTCCTTGACAATAACCCATAATTTCCTTAGCTCTATCCCGCTTGAAAACCATTTTGAAAGTGACACGCTCATAACCTCGTCGTAGTATTTTATTAATAATATTAATAATAATTAGATTAATAATAATATTAATCTTAATAATAATAATAATAATAATAATAATAATAATAATAATAATAATAATAATAATAATAAATGAAATAAATACGAAGTAATATATGATTAACAGAAAGAGTGTGAAAACTGAGCAATTTATAGAACTTTTTCTGAAAAAGTACCCCATGCGATCGCATGGGATTTGTGCTTCAAGGCCATGCGATCGCATGGCCCTCTGATCCAGCTCACAAACTTTTGTTTTCTTGTTTGTCGACATATTATTTAAATATATATATAATATATTTAATTTATATAATTAATTATATATTATATTAAATTCATGTGCATAGTTGACCTGTAATTTTCGTTCCGATGACTCGTACGTTGTTACTCGACTTATGTCCCGATTTCGGTTTCTCGAACGCATTTTCGTACACTTAGAAAACTTGCATTTTACGTTTCGTGACACGTACCTTTGTCAAAATATAGCCTTAAATTATCCATAAACTATATCACTCAAAGTATATCTTAATCTTTCGAGTGTTTTGATTATTTACTTCTATAAATCATTGTCTCGTTATTTATTAATATAATAGTATTTATCAAACGTTTCGTAACCAAGTTAATATCTATTCTCAATATTTTTAAACACGTTTTAAAATATACGTCACAAGTTATTCATACAATTAATATTCCAACTTATCATATATATTCAAATAAATATTTAAACCAATAATTTTAATGTACGATATCAAACAATTAATACATTGTTATGTTTTCAAGTTATAGTGTATATATATATATATATATATATATATATATATATATATATATATATATATATATATATATATATATATATATGTATCTATATACATATAATTGTTCGCGAATTGTCAAGAACAACCAAAAGGTATTTGAATATATGAAAGTAGTTCAAAAATTTTGAGATTCAGTTTTACAGACTTTGCTTATCGTGTCGGAAATGTTAATCATACAAAGATTAAATTTAAATTTGGTCAAAAATTTTCGGGTTATCACACAACTCTATGCTGCACTCTTTTTTTCTTGGCTAAAGTTTTTATCCCACTGGGTTTTTCTTTAGCAAGGTTTTTAACGAGGCAGTACTAGTTGATCTCTAACGAAACAAAATTATCATCCAAGGGGGAGTGTTATGATATGGATGGATTCTCATTTTGTACGCATGCAGATGAAAGAGATGATTGATAATCTTGCACAGTAAAATTATGAATTATTGATTACTATTTCACCTACTCTATAATTGAAGACGAAAACGAGTAATGTACAGTTAAGTTTTAGTATTATAAATACTCACTCAATTGTAAAGATATGCACACCATTCTTCAATAAGAATTTACTCTATTCTTTCTTCTAAAGGTAGTTATAAGCCTACTGAATTATAACAAAAGTAATAAATTAACATTAACCACCTATTCGAGCCTCAAATAGTAACTGAAACTTACACCCTCAAATTAGAATGGCTGGTAGACCTAATTTAAATTATTAAATAGCAAAATAAACATCTTTGTATTCTCAAAAAAATGAGATGTTAAACTTCGTTTGATTCAAACTCATGTCTCATGATATCTAAATATATTTGTTCATTTTATAAATTAAATATTTTTAACTAAAAATTGTTGTAACAAATGCAATAAGATATGTGTTAATATCAATATATGTGTTATACCATTAACTTTGAAGATTGGTTTTTAGCATGAAGTCATATATTCACTCCATTTGAATTTTATTGTCCTGAATAAAAACTACATATTTTATAAATATTATTCCGTATTATTATATTGTAATTTTTATTAACTTTATAGTATTAATATTAACTTTTATGATTTTTCTAATGACCTTCCTTATGACTATCATTAACGTACATATGTGTATTGTACATAGTGAATAATATTAACGTCGCAGTCATTCAAATGTATATTATATTTATGCATGAAACTCTTAAAAGTTGTCGTTAGAAAAAAATCAACATTTATTTAACGTTTTGTTTCAAAGAAAATTAAGCCACCCACAATCATTATTCCTGGCTCCGCCACTGATCATTTGTCATGCAAATGTCGCAAACAAACACATTAAATGGTGAACAGTTAACATTCACCGTTGAAGCGTTTAATTTTAAGCTAGGCTATCTACCAAACTCTTATTGATTGTTAAAATTTCATGTTCAAACTTCACCAACATCAAATCGTGTGTTATTCTGATAAAAGGTCAAGAACGATTATAAAAAAACTTGATTAGGTTGAATACACTAAAATAAAGATATTTATTTTTATCGAGTAAACACCTGAATAGAAGAAACTCTTTTATCAATAGTCAAAAAATTCTTGCTAAAGTAATAATTTTTTCTATGATTATTATGATTTGGACCTATTAATATCTTACAGATAGATTGATATAGATATGACTTTAAGAATTAATTAGTATAAACCGAAAAAAAAGGTACGCGTCGTGTTGGACTTTTCAGATTTAGAAATACAAATGCGAACTGTATATTCGTTGCAGTGAAAGAAATATGCTCTTGAATTACCAATAATTTAAATTTAAGATATAACTTTTAAGTCAAATACAAGTAAATGATACACCCTGCACCAAAAGAGATACAAATGTGAATATAATTTTCAATATTTCGTGTACTCGAGTTTGTTGATTTTTCTTAGTTGCATCTTGGTGCAGTTTGTTGATGTTTATGTGTTTTTTTTTTCTTTTTTTTTTTTTTTTTTTTTTTTTTTTTTTTTTTTTTTTGTCCGATAAACTCATGCATCCTACAAAATTTATACGAATAATGTCTTAAATAAGAGTTAAATTCATGATTTCAATGTTAGAAAGACTCATCGATACCGCTAGACTAAAGGACGGTTGGTTGTTACTTATTTGTAGTTTGTATTCTTGTTTTGCTCGTTTGTGGTTCGTTTTGTTAAAGTAGTTGAGGAGGTTAGATAGTTATAAAGTGTTTCCCGTTTTTTAAGTCCGAGCCTCTTTCATCTATTGTTGTATCACTATTACAAAAAAAAAAATGCTCATTGGAACCTCTTTTCAGAGCCTTAGGAACCTGTTTTAAAGCAGGTTTTTATCAGTGGGGGTTTCTAAAGTGAGAAACCGGTTTTAAAATAGGTTCATTTGCCTATCTTTAGAAACTAATTTTTTACATAAAAAGAGGTTTCTTTGCTTAACTATAAAGACATCTTTCTTTAAAGAAATCGGTTTCTATCTTTTGAAACCGGTTTTTAAGTGAAAAGAGGTTTCTTTACTTAACTATAGAGGCCTCTTTTTTTTAAAGAAACTGATTTCTATGTGTAATTTTTTTAATAAAAAATAAATTCATTTCTAAAATGCTATGTAGCAAAATCTGATTTCTATATCATCTAAAGCAATTGGCCAACATTAATAGAGAACTAAATAATATTGAACTCTAATGTTTAAGTTTCATAGATATACAAACAATTTCTACATACAGTATACAAAATAGTCAGAATCAAGTTCTTAATCAAATCAATACGCTAATTTGGATAACATAATAAATTCGTAAGTACTAAACTACTACTGCTATAAACTAACAATTGTATAATCTTTCTTGAACATCCAACTCATTCATTGGAACGAACACTTATCTAGTTTGGTGGCTTGAGAAGCTAAATACACTTAAAGTATGATGAATGACGATGCAATATTTCCTGCACAAATAATCAAAACAAAATAAGTATGTAACCCAAGTGTTGTTTCATACAAATTGCAAACTAAGAAATATTTTAATGACAAGAATGTTGGTGATTTTAGTATGATCCAACGTCGTTTTAGTTTATTGGATTGCTAAGTTGAAAATGATCAAACCGTTGAAACGCTACACGAATATGGAGAGTGTGGAGTACACGTTCGTAAAGGGTAATATGGTTTGAGGTAAGATAAGCTTGGAAATAATGTTTGGAACATTAGAAATGAGAAACGCGACTTGAAAGGCCAAACACACTGAACCTCATAGTGTTTGGTTCTTTGTTAAGCCGCGGCGTGGCTTAACACACGGACGCTGAAAAGATGTCATTTCAACCCAAAAGGTGCATTTGATTCCCAAACGTTTTGGGGTTGTTCAAGGACATTTTAATACAGTTTTTTCATCTATTTAGACTATTTTAAACATAAATACATGGATATTAACTTCCAAGTCATGTATGAGTTATAATTGAAAGGGTGTGTCTCTTCAAGACACCTTTTGACCCATTATAAATACATTCTTCATGTATTGAGAAAAGGTTCCGGAATTTTAACCTTTCTTGCACACTTTCAACATTCAAACTAATTGAAATATACTTTCTGCAATTGTAAGTTGATTTCTTTTAGCCAAGACATCAATTCATCTTTGTCTTATTCCAACTGAAATTTCGTGCAACTCGTGGCTAAGTGGGTCGAAATATTCGATTAGGAAAGTGAACACACGATTCAAAGATCAATCCGGAGTCATTACCGTTTCAGCCACGAAAGCAACACTAAAACCTACTTTCCATAACAAAGAAAAAAAGGAACAAAAAGTAAGACTCTATGAGAGCTTTTTAAACAATTACAAACGATCAATTTTTTAGTGAAGGAGAAATGGAATTATGTAGATGGTGGAAAGGGAGGGTAAAGTGGAGGTTTAAGTTTTTGATCCAAATATATGTAATACTTAGTATGACTTAAGAATAGAATTTTCGTTTCCCGCTCAAATGAAAAATGCATCGAGAGAGGTTTTTACAAAAAAAATAAAAATAAAAAAAAAATAAAATAAAATAAAAAATAAAAAAGGTTTCAAAAGAGGGAAATCAGTTTCACATAAAAAAAAAAAAAAAAGAGGTTCCTATTGTCAATTATAGAAACTTGTTTTTCACTCACCTTAAAAAAGAGGTTTCTATATATTATAGGACCGGTTTTCTCATTCACATCAACATGTTTTTTTACGAGTTCCTATTCCCATTTTTGTAGTAGTGTATCCTTCGATTGAGAGCATTTTCGTTTAAAAAATGTTTTCAATTTTACAAGAGTTCGATTCGATTTATATTTAAGAAAAAAAATTATGACAAGGATTTTATGAACAAAGTCAAACCAAATGGGGTACACGTTTATGAAAAAATATTTCCGTCCAGTGAATGAACTATATCCCAAAGTTTATTTATTTAATTATCTAGTTTATTTATTGGGATTATCATCAAAAAAGTCCATTTTTCGACTTTTTTGAGCGAGAGCTCAAAAAAATAAAAATTTGTCAATTTTTTCTCGCAAGGAGTAAGGTGCCTCTTGCGCCATTTGCTTCCACCTGGGAGCAAGGTGTCTTGCTCCTTGCTCCTTGCTCCTAGGTGGAAGTAAGGTCACAAGAGGCACCTTGCGTCTTTGCTTCCACCTGAGAGCAAGGACGCAAGGCGCAAGGGAGCAAGAAGCATCTTGCTCCTTACGAGGGCAAATTGACAATTTTTTATTTTTTAAGCTCTCACACAAAAAAAGTCAATAAAATGTGCTTTTTGGTGATAATCTCTTATTTATTTAATTATTATTTATCTTAAGACTCGCGATTTTATGATTTTTATTAGTGAACATCGATATAATGTTGCATATTACTTTTTGGAAGAATATAAGGTCTGCATAAGATCTCGATCTTGATTCTTAACCGAAGAATAAAAGAATATGTGTCCGATTTCATTTGATCCAACTTTATTTAATATAATAATTTCGATTATCATGATCTACAGTTTAGAAGTTTTGTCTTAGAAAAATCTAAAACATCAAAAATACATTTATTAATAAAGTTTACTTGTCTAAATAAATCCCGCATATCGTTTCTACGAAGCATATGTGATGAATAGATCACTATTGTTTGTTTTATTTGTAGAATAGTCGTTTAAATAGTCTTTTTTTTTAAAGGCAGCAAATGTATTATTATATGAATATGAATCTCAAGAGTACAAGACTTACATCACAGTATATATACATACAAACTTAAATAGCCTGCATACTCACTAACAGACATGCAAATTGGTGCCAAGTTAGCAACAAGTTCTCACATTATTATCACGACATTAGACTATTTTGGTTATGAAGCCAAAGTTCCCACTCGATTGTTTTGTCTCTACATCTCATCGCGACCCATTCGTAGCTTTTGATTTGAATTTCGCTCAAGGCGACCGGGACATTCCATCTCTTCTTTTTGAACACCAATTGGTTACGGTTTTTCCAAATAATATAGGCACATGTCCAAGTCGTCGCTTGCCAAATCTTTTTCCCCGCATCCGAACTCGAGTGTATCCCGCACCCTTTTAGAAGCTCAACAACATTTATGTTTGTAACGTCACGCACACCCCACCAATCTAAAACCCTACGCCACAACTCCTTTACCTCGTTGCAAGAGCCGAGGGAGTGATCCACCGATTCAATGTCGTTGTCGCAAATCGGACATCTCACCGAATGGAGGTTAATCCCCCGCTTATCCAATTCCAAAAGAACCGGGATTCGTTTCCTCAATACTCTCCAAACAAATACCTCAACTTTTTTTGGAACATATTTATTTTGAAGAGTAACAAGAGAGTGCGAACCCGGTTCAAATGTCTTAGCGTTAATCAAAGTCGTGAGTTGCTTAGTAGTAAATCTCCCATTTGTGCAGCCCTCCCACTTCCACGAGTCAGGCCTACCTTGGCCCGACCCATGGCCCGACCCATGGGTTCACGCAGCCAACACCAGCTTCCAATGCGCCCATCGATCCCCATAATAATTCGGTCTTTGACAGTAGCCTTCGGATCTGCCTCTAGATGAACTAATCGCTTGAATCTGTTTTTCAATAGCGTGTTCCCAACCCACAAGTCCCCCCAGAATGATGTAGCATCACCTTCCCCAATCACTTTAGCAAAGGAGCTCGAAAATTGTACTCCGAGTTCATCAATGCGTGTCCCTGTTGCAATAATACTACACCACACAGAGTTAGGTAAATGACAGTGAGAGTTCTCAGGGTGATTGAGACCACCCATCGAACCGTATATGCTCGCGATGACACTAACCCACAAGGAGTTGGTTTCGGTTTTAAACCTCCACCACCACTTGCCGATTAATGTCAAGTTTTTGTTTTTGAGAGACCCCAAGTTTAACCCACCCTCCCCATACGGAAGTATAGTTTCGTCCCATTTCACCCATGCTGCTTTTTGATTTATTTCCCGACCCCTCCCCCCAAAAGAACGAACATCTCACACTCTCGAGTTTTTTTAGCACACACTCCGGGGCACGGAAGAGTGAGAAATAATACAACGGTAGACTATTAAGCACTGATTTCACAAGTGTCAATCGACCGCCAAAAGACATCGATCTAGCTCTCCAATTCGAAAGACGTTTCTCAAATTTTTTTATAACCGGTTCCCAAGTGTCATATTTTTTCATTTTACGGCCCACCGGAAGACCGAGATATATGAAAGGAAATGTTCCCACTTTACAATTATAAACGGATGCCATTCTCTCTATCTCCATCTTATCAACACCCACCCCGTACAAACTACTTTTATGGTAGTTAACTTTAAGGCACGAGGTCAATTCAAAACATTTTAAGAGCTTCATAAGGTTCCGAAGGTTGTTTTCACACCAAGTTCCAAAAAAAATCGTGTCGTCCGCATATTGGAGATGCGATATCGGGATACGGTTATCACCCACTTCCACACCAAAAAACATATTATTGTGAACCGCCAACTTAGTAAGCACATTTAACCCTTCCGCAGCTAGAATAAAGAGAAAAGGGGAAAGAGGATCTCCTTGCCTTACCCCCCGTTCCAATGTAAACTCTTTTATCGGTGAACCGTTTACCAAAACCGAGATAGAGGCCGATTTGAGGCAAGTGTGTATTGATGTGTGCGAGGTGGTGTACGAAATACTATTATTGTTTACTACAAATACGACGAAATTACACAAGTTTTATTTAATTTACGGATGGATATACCTAAACCTTGCTACAACACTATAGGCAGTGTACCTAATCGTTAGAGTAGTGTAGTTTTTAGTAAGTCCGGTTCGTTCAACAGGGAGCTAGTGATACGTACTATATTTTTATAAACTATATTTGTATAAAATATATATAATTATATAAGTAGTAATATTATAAAAAGGGGGTTTTACCGTTTAATGACCGGTTTGTCGATTTTATATAAAGCGTAAAGATAAATGATGATAATTAAAGTGCGATATATAAAATTGCGATAAATTAAATGACAGTAAATAAAAGTACGATGAAATATGAAATAAAAGTATTATGCTTATTTAAACTTCCGTAATCATGATGTTTAACGTTTTGATTTTAATTTATTACTCTGGGTTAATTGTCCTTTGTCCTGGTTTATTTGATACGTCTATCTGGTTTTTGTCCATAATAGTCCATCGGTCATAAATATAAATTGCGAGTGTCCTCGTCAAATTACCCTTATACCCGAAGTCAAATAGTCCAACTAATTAAGGATTTAAACTGTGACGCAGTTATCACTTCTGTCAACAATTACACCAGTTGTCACTGTATGTAATCCACCCTGTTTTAATTAGATATGAATATAAATTTACCCACTTGATCAGTTTGAATAATCAATTACCCAACCCGAATAATTAATTAAATGATTATAATAGATTCCGTATGAACGTCACTAAATAGGACAACCATAATCATTATTAATTATTAGGTTAATTAATTTGAAGATAGGTTCGACAGACTCCAATGAGTTGTCACTCGATTAGACAATACCCCCATCTATTAATAGTCAATAGTCCAATTTCCACAAGTGTCGGTCTTTTGCCCAAACCTTAATTATGGTACAAAATCCAATAACCCCATCATAATATTTAGTCTAACATCGTGATTACTTCGGCTCAAATAAGCATAATAATAACTTAGTTACGAGACATTAATTTAAAAAGGAAGAACATAGCTTACAGTGTTGATTAATCGCGTAGCGTTGCACGGACAGAATTTCGACTTAAAACCCGTAAAACATTCTTACAATAACCTTATTATTATTAACTTAAATTAAAATTATAATTATAATTATAAATATATATATTACATGTAAAGAGAAAGAAAGAAGAAAAGGTGTAATCAGTCGAGCAGAATTCGCGGCCTTTTATAGTACTTTTCTGAATCCTTTAGCTCATGCACTTGCATGAGATTTCAGTGTATTTCCCATGCACTCACATGGGCTCATGCACTCGGATGGGTTTTATGCCTATTTCCCATGCACTCGCATGAACAGGCTGGCCAGCTCAATTCTTGATTAAAACGTGGGCTGCTGATATATTTTAATATATAATATAATATATATAATTTTATATAATTATATATATATTATATTATATTCTTGTGCATAGTTGACTTGTAATTTTAGTCCCGTTGACTCGCGCGTTGATGCTCGGTTTATGTCTCGGTTCCGGATTTTTGAACGTCCTTTCGTACGCTTAGATATCTTGTACTTTGCGTTTCGCGACTTGTACTCTTATCAATATTTAGACGTTATTCATCAATAAATTGAACCACTTGGATTGTAACTTGTACGTTTGAGCTTTTTGGTCATTTGCGTCTTCAAATCGTCATTTTCTTCTTTTGTCTTTGCACTTATTTATTTAAACGAATATTACATAAAAATAGAACAATAGCAACTAAAAGCTTTACATATTGGAAGGATATTGCGACTAAATATATGTTCATTTGGAGCACTATCATGTATCCATTTTCTCCACTTATCTCCAAACCCCATAATTGTCATGATTTCTATGAGGAAGACCCAACTAAGACAATCGAAAGCCTTCTCAAAATCAACCTTGAAAATAAGACTTTTAACTTTCTTATGTTTTAAGAACGCAAGAGTCTCATTAGCGGTTAATGCCCCATCCAAAATATTTCGGCCTTTTATGAATGTACTTTGCTCGAATCCAACAAGATCAGGAATTACCTTCCGAAGATGATTGGAAAGTAGTTTCGCGATGATTTTATAATAACTACCAATTAGGCTAACAGGTCGGTAGTCATTTAATGACATCGGGTCCGCTTTTTTGGGACAAGGGTAATAAAAGACGCATTACAACCACTCGAGATTTCACCCTTATCCCAAAACGAATGGACCGCCTCCAAAAGGTCATATTTGATGATGTACCAAAATTTCTTGAAGAACCCAAAATTAAACCCGTCGGGCCCAGGAGCTTTTGAACTTCCACATTCTTTTATAGCATTCCAAATTTCCGTTTCATCGAAGGGGTTTTCCAACTCACTGGCTTCGGCAACCGAGAGTTTCGAAAAGTCAGGCCACCATAAAGGCCCACCAGCTTCGGCCTGTTCACACAATTAGAAGAAAAAATATTTTTAAAATGTTTCAACACCGCATCTTTAACAACCGAAGGCTCCTCTGTCCAAAATCCGTTTTAAGTCAATCCTCGTATGTTGCATGATGTGTAAAATCGTGTATATTATTTATCAATGGAAAATACCAGCTATTAAAAGATTACACACTAACGGGCAGTGTACTCGATCGTGTAGCAGTATAGATATTGGTAAAATCCAAGATCGTTCCAAGGACAGTTAAACTCAATTCAAGATTATAAACTAAGTGTAATTAACAAACAAGAAATAAAAGAAATAACGAGATATTGGGTTTTGGTTATTTAACGATTAACCAATCAAGATAGATTTAAATATAAAGACAATATTTTTATGTTTTTAAGTTTATAGAAAATAAATGCAGACTCAACAAACAAATTAAAGATAGTTTTGAATCCAATAGACAAAGAAATGCTCACCTAGATCTTTTACCCTCAGTGTCGGACGATATAGTATTAAGCACAAGTTATAGTTAAGTCGGTTCGTTTAGAGTTCTCTTTTACGAACACTCAAGCTAGGATTTATCGACTTAGGGTTCCCTCTCACCAAAGACCTCGTTGCTTGTGACTAAGTAATTAATTAAATTAGAGATTTAGATTAAATTGGTTACGCGTTCGCTCCACACAATTCACCCCTATTTTGTTTAATATATATTACCCAATTTACCTTCTTGATCCAGTAAGCACCCAATTAAATAAGACAAATCAATTAGAAATTAATGCACTAAATTGAAACAGAGTTCCCTTTTTTCTTACTTGCTATACACCATGGCTTTTCTATTTTCTTAGTTTTGTAACCAGTCAACATAAATATACCTGTGGGTCCCACGGCTACAAACAACTTTAACAAATATGGCTTTTGCTGTATGTTCTTCTTGCTTTGATCGACAGAAAACAAAACCCACAGAGGGGTCCCACCGCTGGAACAGCCCTCACGGCTACACACCACAATTAACCTTTGATTTCTTTTCTCCTTCACGTGACAAGCCACAAAAATCCCACAAGATGTGGGTCCCACGACTGCACACAAGAACCAAAAACCTTCCTTTTGATTTCTCATTTTTCTTGTTATCTTTTCGTCGACCAGAGTAAACCCCAAGTGGGGCCCTCGGCTGCACAAGCTCACGCAGCTCAACAACCTCGTTCCTTTTTTTTTTTTTTTTTATCAATCGTTCCATTTTATCCATTTAATTTAATAAAATGGCTCATAGGACATGAGTAGATGGATTAAAAAAAAAGTATGATAGCCCATATAAATTAATTTAGCTCCAAACATTACTCAAGTGGACTTTAACTCTACGACCCATCTTTAATTTATTTTTGTGTCCGGTCATCAAAACAACGCTTCCTCTCTGCATCTAAAATTCAACTTCTAGTTTCTTCATACTCGACTTCTATCATCCATTAATTATGACTTTATCACATGATTCTCCATTTAAGCTTCAAAACACATAGAAATCACCAAAAACACCTCAAGTAATCTTCTTGACTCTAAAACTCATATTTTCCATAATAACCGCAAATTATCTTCAAACCGTATCCAAAAGGACCAAAATATGAACGATATTGCTAAGATAAACGTATGTAAAATATGCAATATCAAATCACCCCACACTAGAGTCTTGCTTGTCCTCAAGAAAATTCGACTCGAATATAATCTTCTACCAAATGATAATGTCTTCATATGTGTATGTAGAACCAAACGAACATAAACCAATCAAGCAACTAGCGTGGGCACGGTTTTGGAGTAAATATCAACCATGGCTCCCACTTGCATTCCCAAAACAACACTTTTCCAAACCTCAAGCAATATGTGATGAATAAAGTAACCAAAGAAAGTCTCGAATGACGTACCATAATGATGAAGTAGAGAATCTCGAACCATAATATAAGTCTTCAAAGAAACCGGGAATTAAGTGGGAACCGAGCACCAAAGATATGACGATCGAACATGTGTGCCAAAAGAACGCACGGGCTACCCCGCAATTGGTCAAGCCAAGCCTCCCACAAGTACCTAACATCGTAATGATGTCGGTAAGAAAATAATGTGCTTATGAGGATACACATTACGTCCAGATATCATCGATATTCATGAGGTGATCATCTAATCCGTTAAGTCAATCATAAAGATTGAAGTTCATCAGGCTTAAAAGCTGATATCTTACCTTTTCGGAGGTTATCCACTGGGAATCTGATCAATCATTGACATTTTGTGTATCATGGTGCGCTTCCCATTTGGCTAGCAAATCTCCCTCATTGAGATAAGCTTTGACTACCAGTTTTCCTGTTTGACGTTGAGGCCTGGTAGATTTCCAGTCGATTTTAGCAATGACTTTTCAAGATTTTTCGTCACCCTACAACTGGTCTGGACTACATCTTCTGAAACAAATCAGCAAGTGTGTCGTTCGGGAGACTTGACTCCCTTTAGGATGGAATAGATACATCCTGTGCGGTTAAATAAGGTGGTCGGGTGCAACATTGTCCTTGTTAGGAGAAACAATGAGGATCGCCCTGGTTTAGTTTTCGATCTAGCGCATGGTCCGGTTTCGACCATACGCCACTATCACCGTTCATACGGTTGACACCCGCCTTGGTGCAGATGACCTACGTATGAATTTTTATGTTCATGTAGGATTTCACATTCAAAATAATGAACATGTTTTGAAAGTTCAAGACTTTCTCCTCTAACAGTACCTCATCGTGAAATGATGGGTAATGAAATGGTATCGCTTAAGAGGTATACGTACCAAGTAAAACGGTAGAAAGACTTTACTTCCTTAATGAGTGGATCTGAGTCACTCGGGAATGCCAATCTATTTCAATTGACACTCGGTTTAAATTCCAAAAACCTTTGGGTGCCATAGCTTTTGGCTATGGGTTGTGTTGTCTAAGCAAACACAAGCACGTAGCTATTGTTCCTAAAAAGGACAACACTGGTGAAGCTCAAGGCTCCTCTTCCCATAGTATCACACCATTAGATGATGTAATAATAAAATGGTATAGTTTCGAAAGTCTGCTATACCAAGTAACCAAAAGTTTTTGATCTGGCACGTGATTCGGTCACAATCACGCTATGCAATCACCGCTCTCTCACGGTTTACACCCGTTTTGATATAGGTGACCTACTATTGAGTTTCCCGAATCGTAGGATTTCATGTCCAAAATAATGAACACGTGAAACGATTTTGGCTTCTTTGAAATCACGGATTAGATTATAAAATTTTTAAAATTCCCCAAAAATGGCCTAAAACGTGATGTTTCACTCTTTCTAAAGTTCAAAATACCAAGCCATATGAAAACCAACACTCATATTTCAAACAAATATTTTACCAACCCGCAAGAATTTACATCCCCACCCCACACTTGAGATCAAGTAATGTCCCCATTACTTGAGATAAAAAAAAATGGATTAAATTCAGAAGGGTAAAAGGAGAAATAAGGTAAAACTTGCCAAGTTACAACCATGAATCGCGGAATGCTAGTGACAGACCGGCCTGCACTTAATGTCATTCCTCGAATGCTATCACACCAACATCATCAAAAGTACCTGCAATGAATCCAAACTAATATACAATACTCTACAAAATGGTGCATTTTATTGAGTCGTGTACCCGACTCAACCCCTATAATCAGCCTTTAGTGGGGTCTGAATCACCCACACTTAGCTGACGGTACGAGAAATCAGTAGAGTATGTTCCACGAATCAGCAATGTCAACCAGTCATTTACACCGCGGGTTGTGAACATTAACTTTGGGAATTCATCTACATTCTTCACAGAGAACTCTAAAATAACCCAAAATTTAGAAAAATTGTCACCCTTAAAATCAGATTGGGACACTCGAATGTACCCCACGGTCATGCTCAAATCAAATGGGTCCTTATGTACCATCTCCTCCACACTATACACAATGTGATGTCCACTTGCATATGAACACTCACTTACATCATCGCCAAGAATCTCAATATTTACAGTTGATCCGCTCTGATTTTTCTCAATATTTCTAGACTCAACCTCTATCCTTAATTTACCTAGTTCCTCAACCGTAGGCTCATAACCATTAGCCATTAAAGAAGCTAACAAACCCTCTTCTTCATCTACAACAACCTCATCTTCATTACCAGAAGAACAAATATGTAACTCATGCAACTCGGGAAAATCATGTAAAAGTTCGGCGAGTGGATCTAAACGAGTACGTTTTTCAACAACCAGTTCGTCTTGCAAAATAGATTGTGAAGTTATAAGTTGTGGAGCTGGATCAGACTCTATCACATCTGAATGTTCTGAAAATAGAATCAATGGTGAATAAAGATCGGTAACAAGTTGCGTAATAGGTAGGGGACTCGAATGTTTTACGTCCGAATTCATGCAACATTGCCAAGACCCATAAAAACACGGGCAGAAACCTTCAGCTATCATCTTCTCTTTCATAGACATTTTTCGAGTGTTAACCACAGTTTCATCGACTTCTTTCTCTTGGTACCCCTCGTTGGTAACACTAGGAGATGAATATAATGTGATTAGTTTCCTCCGTTCAACTCTCATTCTCTCAGCCATTGTCATATTCCTGTAGTCAACCATTTCCCTGCAACTGACAAAAACAAAGAAAAGAATAAAAGCACCGACTCTAGAAAATGATAAATACAAAAAAGAAATTAGAACTTCCTAAAACAAAAAGACTCAAACAAATCACAACTAGCAAACAATCTCAAATTGACACATAACTGTCCCCGGCAGCGGCGCCAAAAACTTGATGTGTAAAATCGTGTATATTATTTATCAATGGAAAATACCAGTTATTAAAAGATTACACACTAACGGGCAGTGTACCCGATCGTGTAGCAGTATAGATATTGGTAAAATCCAAGATCGTTCCAAGGACAGTTCAACTTAATTCAAGATTATAAACTAAGTGTAATTAACAAACAAGAAATAAAATAAATAACGAGATATTGGGTTTTGGTTATTTAACGATTAACCAATCAAGATAGATTTAAATATAAAGACAATATTTTTGTGTTTTTAAGTTTATAGAAAATAAATGCAGACTCAACAAACAAATTAAAGATAGTTTTGAATTCAATAGACAAAGAAATGCTCACCTAGATCTTTTACCCTCAGTGTCGGACGATATAGTATTAAGCACAAGTTATAGTGATAAAATGCATGTAATTACTAAGTCGGTTCATTTAGAGTTCTCTTTTACGAACACTCAAGCTAGGATTTATCGGCTTAGGGTTCCCTCTCACCAAAGACCTCGTTGCTTGTGACTAAGTAATTAATAGAGATTTAGATTAAATTGGTTACGCGTTCGCTCCACACAATTCACCCCTGTTTTGTTTAATATATATTACCCAATTTACCCTCTTGCTCCAGTAAGCACCCAATTAATTAAGACAAATCAATTGGAAATTAATGCACTAAATTGAAACAGGTTCCTTTTTTCTTACTTGCTATACACCTTGGCTTTTCTATTTTCTTAGTTTTGTAACCAGTCAACATAAATATACCTGTGGGTCCCACGACTACAAACACCTTTAACAAATATGGCTTTTGCTGTATGTTCTTCTTGCTTTGATCGACAGAAAACAAAACCCACAGAGGGGTCCCACCGCTGGAACAGCCCTCACGGCTACACACCACAATTAACCTTTGATTTCTTTTCTCCTTCACGTGACAAGCCACAAAAATCCCACAAGATGTGGGTCCCACGACTGCACACAAGAAACAAAAACCTTCCTTTTGATTTCTCCTTAGGGCAACTCGGAGCTCAAAGTAGATATTAGGTTATCCATTTAATTTAATAAAATGGCCCATAGGACATGAGTAGATGGATTAAAAAAAAAGTATGATAGCCCATATAAATTAATTTAGCTCCAAACATTACTCAAGTGGACTTTAACTCTACGACCCATCTTTAATTTATTTTTGTGTCCGGTCATCAAAACAACGCTTCCTCTCTGCATCTAAAACTCAACTTCTAGTTTCTTCATACTCGACTTCTATCATCCATTAATTATGACTTTATCACATGATTCTCCATTTAAGCTTCAAAACACATAGAAATCACCAAAAACACCTCAAATAATCTTCTTGACTCTAAAACTCATATTTTCCATAATAACCGCAAATTATCTTCAAACCGTATCCAAAAGGACCAAAATATGAACGATATTGCTAAGATAAACATATGTAAAATATGCAATATCATTGCACTTGTTATACTTCCTACGTATAGACGAGTGAAAGTATGCGTATTCTCGTCACCTTCTAGAACCCAACGAATCTTCACCTTTTGTTTCAACATGTTCACTTTCATCCTTTCCTTCGCAATCCAATTTCTTCGAGTCTCCAACCATCGTACTCTATCTGCCTCATTCAACTTACCCTCTTCGGCCTTTAGTTCAAATTCAACTGTCAACTTACTAAGTTCCTTGATTTCATCATCCAACCTACCAAACTCACCTTTACCCCATGCTTTTAAGTCATTTTTCACACTTTTTAACCTATCTCTGAATAGACAATCCTTTTTATTACCACGAATTGGTTTGCCCCAAACAAGTTGAATTACCTCATCAACACCCTCTCTAGTAAGCCACTCGTCAAAAAATTTGAAGAGTTTCAGCCCAAAGTCTACTAATTTGTCCCTAAGAACTAATGGACAGTGATCCGATTCCTTTCTATCCAATGAAACAATTGAAAGGTCCTCCCAAAGATTCAGAAATTTATCATTGGCTATGAAGCGGTCCAACTTGCTAAATTTCCTTCCATCATCACTAATACGAGTATATCTTCTACCATTGATTGGAATCTCAACTAAGTTATTGCGTGTAATAAATTCATTGAATCTCTTGGCACGAGTCTTATTGAAAATGCAATTGAGCCTATCCGAGTGAGTTCTTACTTCATTAAAGTCACCACATAATAGACAAGCCGTATCCACTCTACTAATGATGTCTTCTAACAATTTCCACAGCTCCTTCTTACCCGAATCACTATGAGGTCCGTAAATATTCACAATTACCGATTCTTTCCCGGACCCAAGCCATTTACCTCTAATAGCTAAAAAGTAATTATTCCCCATTTGCTCGACATCCTCTTTTTATCTTTTAATTTAGCTGATCTAACCCCCTTCTTGATTTTGACTGAATCAACCTCATTATTTTTTAGATTGGGTTTGTATGTCACTGGGTCAGTTTCTCTCACGTTATTATCACTTGGGCCATTAACTGAGTCAACCGGCCCAACACCATCTGAGTTGTCCACATAGGTGTTAGATAAATTGGGTAATGGCCCAATAGGCCCAGTACCATCTTGTGCTTCGTCAAACCCCACTTTATTGTTTAATTTGACTTTTCCCAGCCTATCACTTTTAACCGAATTTTACCCGCCGTCTTTACCTGCTACTTTATAGGAAACTGGAGAGTCGTAATTATTGCTCCTCGTTTCTTCCACCAACTCATCATCTTCCCCAAAAAGAGTGTTAATCCCAAAACACGCAGATGCTTGATTTTCTTCTTCCCTAACCTGATTCGGATTGGATTGGATTTTCCGGCAACGTTACCGAAATCCAGAACCTTTATCGAAATCCGGAACCTTACAACCATCGGAGTTCATACAATTAAAACCAGAATCTTCTTCCGGTTTACCGATGATATTTTTCTCCTCCAACAATCCCTCTTCATCAGTTCATAACAACTCTTCATCATTAGAATAATTCTCATTGTCAGATGAGTAATCATCCGAGTCTTCATAATCGGAGCTGTCTTCTGAACAGGAACTTAGCCTGGTACCTTTATCGCTATCATTCAGATTCACCTCAGGAAACACCTCTGAACACTCTTCATCTTCTTCTTGAACATTGATGAAGTAATGACTGGATTTATGCTTGAGTTTAAGCCAATCGTTGACCACTTCCGGGTTAAACAACTTAACATGCACCCTCCCATAGTACAACCTTTGATTCCCTTTCAAGGAGTAATTCTCCATCTCGTAAACGACCCCCCACCATTCACCAATGGACATGAATGCCTTTTCTGTCCAACAGTGAGGTAGAATGCCGGAAATTTTAAGCCATGCCATTCGACCTTCAGCCCAACTATCTTCATCCCATTTGTTGATTTTGGTAATCCATCTTCTCAACGGGTGTGTCATTTGATTGAGCACCTCATTCACAGTTTCGAATGAATCAAATATCAGCATAATGCTCAGACCTCCAAGGAATTTGACATGTGTGTTGAAGAATCCACCATCTTTAAGAATTGTTTCTAGGTTTCGCAGAATATCCCACGTCAATGTTTCACATACGATGGCTGATGTGATAAGACGTGACCTTTAAAATGTTGACAATATGCTTAATAATTAACACATAATACAGGAAACTATAACCCGATCATGTAGTAATTAGCAAGTACATTGACCAGTTTGTACCACAGGGAGCAGTTTGTTTTCAAGGACTTTAAACAATTAATCATTCTAAAAGGGAATTTGTATTTGAAGTTGGAATTCGTTTAATACTATAATAATCAAGATATAGTAAATAACAGGAATGAGAAGGTGGTGTTTACTTCTATGCTTGATAAATGACAGAGATTGTTCTTTTGTAATTAAAATGGTTATTTCATAGTTACAAGTAATTAGTTTATATCAATTTCACAATATCTATAAACTTAAGAGCTATGTTTAATCAACAAGATTCTTTCGTGGTTGAATTCACATAAAACCTAGTTTACTAAGATCACTCTAAGTAAACTACATGATTGTATATCCTAGATATCATTCAATTAACATCCTATACTCACATATAGGTGGCTAAATCACTAGGTGTTGAAGTATAAGCTATGGCCTTTGATAAACTCACATAAACCAAGTCATAACTTACATAATTGAACTAGGATACAAGGATGGTTACAACAATGGATCTTTTGAAAGAACATGGTGATTTAGATTGATTAACTAACTAGACCCAACCCGGTTAAACTCACATGAAACCTAAATTACAACAATCACTTGAGGTAATTTCATAACTATGTTGCTTTGGAACTTATTCAATTACCGAATTAAACACATAACAAAATCACTTAAGCTTATGCATCTAATTGTCTAGATTACTAGGTGTATTGAAGTATAGATTGTTTTTCTAGTTAACTCACATTAATAGGTTTACAATCTATATAATTGAAGTAATAAACTAAGCAAGCATAACAATGGTTCTTATGGTTGAACTAGATTAATAAATCAATCAAAACATACTTGTAACTATTATAACATCAAAATATAGAACAATCCCAAGCCATAAATCTTACATTGAAGTAAATACACAAGGTTTTTAGCTAGACATGATTAAAACAAGAGCAATACAACAATTCATATACTTGAAATTCATAAACATAACAAGAAGTGAATGAAAACAAGAATACCAATCGAAATAGATGAACTAGCTTCAATCTTGGTGTTGAAAGAGTGTTACTTCCTTCTTGACAAGCCTTAGAACCCCTCTTGAGCTTTCTAATACGAGCTATTTACTGATATATGATGTGTGTTTGAGTACAAGGGATAACCACCATTAAATAGGCTCAAAAGTTAGGTAGAATAGTGTTCTGGAGAGGGATGCGCCGCATCCCTTTAGTGATACACCGCATCACTTTAGGCTCAAGTGTTTTCCAGCTTGTTTAGCACTCAGGAACTATCGGCAGGCAAGGGATGCGCCGCATCCCCTCACAGATGCGCCACATATGACTCCTTGGATGCGCCTCATGGATCAGAAACCCCACATCTAAAACTTTCGGTATTTTTTGGTCTTGGATGCGCCACATCTAAAGCAGATGCGCCACATATACCTCTGAATAATAGTAATTTTCCAACATGAGATTTGTAGAGATCCGAGTTACGGATGTCTGGGCTCCGGATTCACCCTTTTTCGAGTTCGTATGACCGAGTTATGGCCAAAACGGTGCAGGTGCGCAGAATCTTCTAAAATCAACAATATTTTCCATAAATCTTCGCTTCAACACTCGCAATGGATTGTACACACATTTTAACTTATTACAATACACAAGTACAATAATTACATACAAAATGATACAAAATCGGATCGAAGTAACGACAACAAATATGTATAATTTTGGCGTTATCAAATCCCCACACTTAAATCTTGCTTGTCCTCAAGCAAGACTTACAAGAAATCGATATTTACTATAGTGAACACACACATTTAATTGAGAACACAAAAAATGAGAATCACACTCACACGATATAATACACAAGTTTACACTAGTCACACGAAGTACACAAAACACACACGTTATTTTGGAACACAAGAATTCACGCTATATGGAACACACACTCGGATCACACTCACACTTTTTTATTTATTTTACAATGTTACATACGCACACGTTTGAGTATACACACACCTTTTGAGTACTCCAGTGAATTGAAATCACACCAAAGTCGAAAGGTGGGTTTTAAAGTCCACATTTCTTTGAAAATTTGGATCCTTAGGGAAATTAGGACCTTTGTGAAAAACCTTTGATATTTTGAAAATTAGTCATGTTAGTTTTTAAACTAATCAAGTTTTCCGATTTTAACCTCAAAGTCCGGTTGAGGGTAACTGAAAACCGAAGCCTCAGTCGGCGCTTAGCAAGCTACTCTCCCCCATGATTGAAGTATCATGGAACTTGAAACCGGATGTCCCAAAAATGGTTACACAATATAGTTCATAAAATAGCATAAGTTTTAGAAGAAACTATATCGTGTCCAAATATCATCGGTGAACCATGAGTTTGCACACCTCAATTTATTATGGCATATGTATGTTGACCGCGGTCAAACATAGATGCAGTTGATCTTTATGGAGATCATCCATCTGGGGATTAGATTCATTAGTCTTAAAAGCTAATTTGCATTGTGCCCCCATCGTACGAGACAGATCCATCTCATGGTTAGGATAAGTCTGACCACCAAAAACC
This sequence comes from Rutidosis leptorrhynchoides, assembly GCF_046630445.1. NCBI lineage: Eukaryota > Viridiplantae > Streptophyta > Magnoliopsida > Asterales > Asteraceae > Rutidosis > Rutidosis leptorrhynchoides. The sequence goes on from NC_092333.1 coordinate 667,989,842, forward strand.
CTGTTTGATGCTGAGGTGAGGTGGATTTCCAGCCGATGATAGAGATGACTTTTCAAGATTTTTCATCAGCCTACAGCTGTTCTGGACAACATCTTCTAACATAAGTTAGCAAGTGTGTCATTTTGGAAGACTTTACTTCCTTCACAATCATTACATTGATGAGCATTGAATTAGATTGTTAGAACAACAAAGTACTTGATGATTCTTTCCATTAAGAATGTGGTGTAGCATATTGATTATCTCTTTTATATGATTACTAGTTTTATGATTTTTAACCAAACTAAATTCAATCATTTGGTTGTTTCTAAATTTGTTTCGTGATAATAATTTCGGTGTATACACCTAGTTTTAAAATCTACAAATTTTAAACAAAATTTGAATTTATGAAGATAAAAGTTCAAAAATTTTCACCATTTTAAGCCATTTTAACCAAAATCAAAACCCGAAAGAATTTATAACCTCCTCCCCACACTTGAGTTCATGTATCGCCCTCGTTACATGAAATCAAAAAAATTTAAATTCGAGAGGGTTAAAGAGTGTATAAGAGTTTATTACTTTCAAGGTTTAAAACCGAAGTTCAAGGGATGATAACGCTGAACTGAATGCCAGCATAAGAACATCGTCCACTTCTTGCTACCACAAATCATTCATTAATCAAGTATGTGCTGAACTTACTGCCAGTCTTTGAAATTTGCAGCAATTAACACAATGCTCACCTGTTACAAACAAAACAAATATCTCACACAAACAAATGGGGTGGTAATCCATGTACCAAGCAACCCCACTTTAAATTACCTAAGGAAGCTAAATTATCCAAATTATAATAATTGAAGTTACCATCATCCTAATACACACCAAATATAAAGATAAATTGTTTTGAAACATAACAAACATAATTCAAATCATTAAACAAAGCACACGAGGGGGACTATATACAATTTGTGAAGTTTATTAGTGAGTCGTTCACGCGACTCCACCCCAATTTTAACTAACGTCGGGGTGATAAACATCACCCTTCTTTACTCCAATAGAACATCACCCTTCTTTACTCCAATTGAACCATTACCGCAACCATTCTCACCACTAATTTTTGACAATAACCAAGAGTCCGAAAATCTTGACTCTTCAACCAATTTTTTCAACTTATCTTTCTCAAATTTCGATAAGTTTGACACCAATCTCTTTCTCAAATGTTCATCTTTTTTCAACATAGCATTTCTAACCCTACCATATAACTTCTTCATAGTTTTCTCAACAACACTATGTTTACTATCTAGTTTCTCTTCATCACCCTCCCCACACTTAGCTTGTTGACTAACGGGTTTGACATTGTCAACGAAATTAACTGAAATTATAGGTGTGGGTTGCGGGTTCATACTAAACTCAGTTTGATAGGTTTCACTTTTGCCTCTATCCTTCAAAACTAGTTTTCCTGTTTTCCAGTCTGTTAAAGCACCTGCAGTTGCTAAAAATGGTTTACCTAAAATGATAGGTACAAACTTATCTTCCTTCATGTCTACAACTACAAAGGTAGCTAAAAACTCAAGTTCACCTGTTTTTACTACTAAGTTTTCAGCAATCCCTATAGGTTTGTTAACCGACTGGTCAATGAATCTAATGCCTGAATTGGTCGGTTTAAGTTCGCCTAAGTTCAAACGCGAGTAAATGGAATAGGGAATGAGATATATACTCGCACCTGAGTCATCTAATGATCTAAGAGTTTTAGATTCATTAAGCTTACAAGGTACTATGAATGGTCCGGGATCACCTAACTTAGGTGGCAACTCATTCTTCTTCACAATAGCAGCACATTCTGCTTCAAGAAACGCGGATGATGCCTGCTCACACACTCCTTCTTTTGTCATCAAATCATTCAAGAATTTTCCATAGTTTGGCATACCTGCAATAACATCAACTAAAGGTACATTTACTCAAATATTATTCGTATTTAAAGGCTTACAATGATTCTCCTTTGGTTTTTCGGATGCAAGTGCTTGTGGGTATGGAATGGGTGGTTTGTAGTCTTCCACTTTAGGTGCTTGCTTCACCGTATCTTTCACTTCTTCCTTGATCATCTTCAAATTATCATCAACCCTAAACTCGGAAGGCTCGGTGGTTTCCATTTTCTTCACTTCCGCATGATTTCCCGACATCATCCTCATCAAATAGTCACCATACTCGGGAGTTATGTCACCAACTCGGATCCCTTCATCTTCACATGTTATACTCTTCACACTTTCAACTCGGATACCATCAATCTCTTGATAAGGAGTGTAATCCGCCATATTGGATAAATCAGAAAATATAAACTCATCACACTCTTCATCATCATCTTCACACCCAAGAGTAAAAATAGGACTATGCTCCGGTGTCTTGAAACTTGCTTCATCCTCACAGAAACTATAAATAGCATTCACATGTGAATACGCTGGAGCTTGAGGATCCTTCTTCTTTAGTATAACCAGAGGGTTACTTACACTTGGTGGTCTAGGTTGGTTCATGCCATGACTAGAATTCACTTGCGTATTCGATGGAAGAGCGCTCGGTGGCCTCTCCCCTAGTAATTGTGATATCCTACCCACTTCTCTTTCAAGAGTTTGAATCGTAGTTTGTTGACTTTGTATTTGTTGTTGTACAAGATTTCCACTTTCTCCTTGTTTCACCATGAAATCCCTAAGTAAATCTTCTAAACCTGGGCTAACATGAGTTTGATTTTGCTGTTATGGGAATTGATTTTGATTGTAGTACGGTAAATTTCTGTTGTTAAACCCTGATGGTGTAACGACCTGTCCTAATCCATCCGGACGAAGTCCATATTGATTATAAACGATTCACAACAGTTGATTACATCGCGAGGTACTTGACCTCTATATGATACATTTTACAAACATTGCATTCATTTTTGAAAAGACAATCTTTCATTACATCGAAAGTTGACAACATGCATACCATTTCGTAATATATCTTACTATAATTGACTTAATAATAATCTTGATGAACTCAACGACTCGAATGCAACGTCTTTTGAAATATGTCATGAATGACTCCAAGTAATATTTCTAAGATGAGCAAATGCATAGCGGAAGGTTTCTTTCGTACCTGAGAATAAACATGCTTTAAAGTGTCAACCAAAAGGTTGGTGAGTTCATTAGTTTAACATAAATAATCATTTCATAATTTTAATAGACCACAAGATTTCATATTTTCATTTCTCATAAACATACGTCCCATGCATAGAGACAAAAATATCATTCATATGGATTGAACACCTGGTAACCGACATTCACAATATACATATAAGAATATCCCCATCATTCCGGGATCCTCCTTCGGACATGATATAAATTTCGAAGTACTAAAGCATCCGGTACTTTGGATGGGGCTTGTTGGGCCCGATAGATCTATCTTTAGGATTCGCGTCAATTAGTAGACTGGTTTACTAATTCTTAGGCTACCAAGCAAAAAGGGGCATATTCGGCTTCGATCATTCAACCATAGAATGTAGTTTCGATTACTTGTGTCTATTTCGTAAAACATTTATAAAAGCAGCGCATGTATTCTCAGTCCCAAAAATATATATTGCAAAAGCATTTAAAAAGGGAGCAAATGAAACTCACCTAATGTATTTTATAGTAAAAATACATATGACTATATTGAACAATGCATGGTTGGCCTCGGATTCACGAACCTATATCATTTATATATATATTAACACATATAATTGTAATCGAACAAATTTATATATTATTAATGATATAATTGTTGTTTTAGTAAATTATATGTTTCATAAATAACTAATTTAAATATTTCTATCTTTTGTACTATAAATAAGTAATTAGTATTTATTACAAAACGTTAATATAGATATGTTATATGTATTAACTATAGTGTTATATAACTAAAAATCTTTTGATAAAATAATATTAATAATAATAATTAGGAAGTTGTATTATTTTATAATAATAATATTAGTAAATATACTTAATAATGATAATAATAATAATTATGGTACTAAAAATAATAATATTTATAATCATAATAATATTGATAATAACAATTAAAATAATAATAATAATAGTAATAATAAAAATAATAATAATAATGATACTAATAATAATAATAATACATATAATAATAGTAGTAATAATAATAATAATAATAATAATAATAATAATAATAATAATAATAATAATAATAATAATAATAATAACAACAACAACAATGATAATAATAAGTGTACTACCTTTAAGAGTTTTAAAAAAAAAATGTCGCAGACCGGACTCGAACCCGTGACCTCTCGCTCACCCGCTAACACCCTAAACCCTTCCGCCATTTTTATTTTTCTGTAAATATACGAATTAAATATATATTTAACTCATTAATTTTTCTATTCTTTTTCTTCATCATCTAAACAAAACCCAGAAATAATTCATCATCGTCAAAATCACATATCATCAACCTCGTCTTCGTCATCATATCATCAGAGTATCATCATTATCAACATAACTTCATACATCACCATAATCAGTATCATAATCATACGGTTTATCGTCTTCTTCAACATCGATCACCATCATCATCACTCTATCATTTATCTCGCTGTACATCAACATCCTAATTTCATATCATCATTCACTATCTTATTGTAAAATATAATCATCATCGTCATTCTAACTTCTATCATCGTCATTCTAACTTCTTACATTCATCATCAACTTACATATCATATAACACACGTATCACCCTCATGTATCAACATGATTATCATCTATCATAACAGACAAATCCTTCAGTTTCACGATGGGCTTGCAAGTAGTGGTCCAAGACTATTTCGGCCCATCTGAAAACCATGTAATATCTCGGCCCAGATTGCGAACACAATCTGATCTCAGTTTTTTATTAATATACACGATTAGGGATTTTAGTCTTGCAAGTGGGTTTCATTTGTATAAATAATTAGATAGTTAAACATGATCATGTACCACTTTATTCTTTACAGCATATCTTCCATTATCACTCATCAGTCATAATCATCATCTTTCATTCTTTATTCCTTCATTTAGTTCGAAAAAAAATGTAGCCGCTGTACAGTGGTTTTCATTGAGTGGGTTAGGAATTAGATGGTGGTTTGATAGATTAAACAGAAAGAAAATTATAGTAGCAACAGCAGTAGTTTCAGATTGTTTAGAAACAGAAACCAATGATGCAGCTGTACCAGCTATACCGTTGGACTGTAGGTGGCAGGGAGTGTTGGTTTTCGAATAAACATAAGCACATACGATAATAGCTGTAGAAGCTTCTTCCTCACACTAGCAGTAGTAGCATAGCAGTCCGTTTAGGAACAGGAACCAGAAGATGTCGAGCAGCAATTTGTAGTTGGGTTTTCGATGGGTGTTTGGGTTCTGTGTTGTAACCGAACAGAAACAAAAGTCGTGTAGCAATTTCGATGGTGTTGATGTGATGGTCTCGGCCCAAAGAGAAAAGGCAGTCCAATAAAGTGGTGGTGGTTTGATGGGTCTATGGTGGCTATGAATCAAAAGTGATGGTGGTGATTGAAAGGGTTCTTCGGTTACAAGATGATTAGGGTGTTTGAAGTGGTTGCCTTCGAACATGGTGATGGTTTATACGGTTGTACAGTAGCGGCCTCAAAAGAAATGGCGATGGTTCTTAGTGGTTTGAAAGGTGGTTGTATAGAATTAAAACATAACAGGAAGGTGATTGTTTGTTTTGTGGTTGAGAACAATTAATTATGCAGCAGCAAGTTTAATCAAAGGAAGTTAAGCAATGGTGCTGATCTCGGTTAACAATAAAAAATAACGAAATTGATTTGCATGAGTGTTATTAATCAAAGTTGCCATCCATATGGTAGCAGTGCATGCTCAAACTCTAGTAATCCTGATGGTGGGCTGGTTCGAATAGTAAAACGGAATAGAGTAGGAGGGTGATAGATGAATGGTCTGTTGGTTTTGAGGTGGTGAATTTGATGGGAAGAAGTAACAAGAAGGAGAGAGGTAATATGATGTGGGTGGTGGTGCAGTGCATGTATCTATATTTGTTCTATCTAACTATATGTTTATATAATATATAAAAGAGGTGATTGAATATCACTTGTCCCCACTACATATTTCAATCACGGATGAAATTTCAATAAGACAAGTGGGTTTATTAGTTAATTGGGTGATGAGGTTGACACATAACAAGAAAAGGTGATAATGTATATATCTATATATATATATATATATATATATATATATATATATATATATATATATATATATATATATATATATATATATATATATATATATATATATATATTCTATGAGTGAGTGATTATATATATATTAGATATTAGATGGTGGAATATAAAGAAACACAAACAGTTTTCAATCATTCAAGTAACAGAATAGTGAATGTTAATTTAAATTCACGGATGAAGTATCATTGAATCAAGTGGTCTCATGAATTCTCACATTTACATATATATTATATAATATTAAAAGTAAAAATAAAGTAATAATATAATAATAATTATAATATAATATAATAATAAAATTTAAAACATGTGAATTTGAAAAATAGTAAAGTAGTCGATGAATTTGGTTGTTAGTTTTAATTCGAGTAGTATATCTTGCTCCGCTGTTAATCAGTGGCGGATAAAAATATTCAGAAAAATTCCAATTTTTTTTAAATTAAATTCCTTTATTTATTTCAGTCATTTTGGTATAAATTTCGATCATTAATTTATTAAATAAAAATTATATCAACTGTCTCTCTCATTTATGGGTGAAATATAAAAAGTGTTAAAACTTAACAAATAGTTCCTAAATACATTTTTAATAAGCCTAAAGTTTATAGAACTCATTTTCGAATCACCGTTTATTTTAAAATCATATAAGTTTGAATTAAACTTCTCTAAATAATAATCGAAACGTCCAACGAGTATTACAATCATTAAATAATTATATTTAATATATTCTGTACATATATTTATATTTATTTTCATATGTATACACATTTATTTACAAATAATGGTTCGTGAATCGTCGGGAGTAGTCAAAGATTAAATGAGTCCATGCAAACAGTTCAAGAATTTTATGACTCAACAATATAGACTTTGCTCATCGTGTCGAAATAATATAAAGATCAAGTTTAAATTTGGTTGGAAATTTCAGGGTCATCACAGTACCTACCCGTTAAAGAAATTTCGTCCCGAAATTTGAGTGTGGTGGTCATGGCTAACAATAAAAATATTTTCATGACGAATACGAGCTGATAAATAGAGTTTTATTACTGTTGAGTAATATGAACAAGATAATTCGACTACTCGAAGAGTATGAGTGAAGCTATCACAAAAGAGTGAAATGGGAAAATAAAGTTTCGTCATAACTTTTACTAGTCATGGTTGAATTTAGAAAATAAGGTGCGTCTTAACTTTTGACGTAGAGGGTTGAATTCCGGAATTCAAGGGATTTAAAGAAAATCTTCGTAATCAGATTTGATTCTTAAGGAAATTAGAATCCTCCCTAGTTAATTACGATGATCTTTTTCGATTGCTCCGTCGGATATTTAACTATAACTCCACCCTCTTTGTTTTCCTTTGGAGTTCAATACTTTTGTTTTCTCTTCCCGAATTTAAGTCAAGCGAATAATGGTTCAGGATTCGTAGGTATGAATTTTCTATTGAACATGACTAACATTCTAAGAGGGTGATTGGAATAGCACGATCTTGACTGGTTAAATTACCAGAATTCAAGAGAAAAAAATAGAACTATCAGGAAGATATGTTTAGAGATTAAGTAGAACGTAAGAGTCATGTAACATGGCACCTGATGACGTTATGGTCTGTGAATCATCAAGTTCCATTAGAAACTCAGCAGGACTTACTGTAATATAATCACGTTGATCAAGTGTCATTATATTATACTAACTCATGCATCAATTCCCAACACTACTTCAAAAACATTCATAATTTAAACTCGAATTTTAAAGAGTTTTAGAAACTAAAGTAGTTTCCTTTATGATGTAATATAGATAGCACGAAGAGATAAATAATTTCGGACGAGAATATTTATGAAAATATCTTTAGAAATATCGAAGATATTTATGATGATATTTTGGAATTTCTAAGTTCGATGGTTGATGAAGAAGATTTTCCGCAAGATTTTAATATGAGTACGGAGCAAGATATTCGTTGAAGGTTTCTTCGGATCCAGAATTACCTGGATTCTTTGAATATATGGTATGGTCCTTGTATTTGTCCTTGGTCTCCTTCGTGGTTAGCTCAATCCATTTTCCAGTTCCAACTTTTCTGAGCTTTTCCAACATACTATTCTTTATCATCAAACTTTCGATGATTAACGTCGTTTACGGTTGTCTATGGTTTCTGCTGCTTCATTCAGCTTTTTCAACATTCAGAGTATTGATTTGTGACTGAGTGCTTTTCAGAATTTCAGAATGAGAGATCATATTTCTAAGAGATAAATGTCATACATATAACTGTTGATGTAGAAACGTTGCAGGATTCGAAATACTGATTGCTGATTCTCGGTAATTGGTATGGCAATTCTCGTTACAAGATGTCGATGAGTTCATGATAAGACTTCAATAGATAAATATAGTGATTTGTCAAAGAGATTTAAGCCAAGGAGCGACGACGTTGCTGGTACATCTGCTGGTAATATGGTGGAATATAAAAGGTTCCCCGGTAACAATAAAAGAGCATGCATATATATCATGGTTATAGTAAGGCTAGTCCGACTGAAAAGTCGAAGTTGACTTGCTGGAGCTGTGACAAAATTTGCTACTTTGGAAGAAATTACCAAGTTATTTTGGGTAATAATAATGCTAAATGAATTAGCACAGATACGTGTTAAACGTTTACTCAGGTTCTGAGTGTGTTCAGGTGCATAACTATATGCATCAATATTTTTTTCCGTAGATGAAGTGCGGTTGATTCATTATCTCGATTGAGGTGTTTTCAAGAATCATGAAAGGTTTGAATCGCAGATTGTAATTGGCAAGATACAAATGAGGTTTAAGATGAAATCAAGTGGCAAACTTGAAGATTTGTTTAGTTTCATATGTTATAATCAATATTTTAATTTATTTTAATTGTCCAATATTGGTAGTCCTCAGTCGATAGTCCACAGTTAACAGTCCAATAATTCATATATAGTTTAATTTATAATACTCGAATTAATTAATACATATCGTGACCCGTGTACATGTCTCAGACTCGATCACAACTCAAAGTATATATATTATTTGAGAATCATCCTCAACCCTGTATAGAGAACTCGATCATTACTGCATATAGAGTGTCTATGGTGATTCCAAATAATATATATATATATATATATATATATATATATATATATATATATATATATATATATATATATATATATATATGCATCGATATGATATGTCAAAACCTTGTATACGTGTCCCGATATTTAAAGTGCGTAAAATAAATACAGAAATTAAATGACGATAAATAAAATTGCGATAATTAAATTGAGATAAATAAACTGCGATAAATAAAATGTAACCAGTTAGCTAGGATTTTGTTAGCGTGGATTCTTAACAAAATTTTCTCATGGTTAATTTGTTTGTTTCTAACAAATTTTTATTTTTTTTCCAATGTTTTCTTCATTATGCCACTTGTTGGATTCTGATAGATTAAAATCCAAATATGAAATTGAATGAAAAGGGTTATTCTGCGGTGAACGGATACGTATATCGGTGGTTGTAAATAGGATGGTAAATAACTGTTGAATTAGATTTGAAAGAATATACAGTGTACTTATTAATTTGAAATCTAAATATTCCTCGGGTATTACCTATCCGTTAAAATATTTTCACCATTAACAGTTTGTACGAAAGAATTTTTAATTACAATCTTTATGAAACAATATATATACATATATATTTTCTTCAGACGTAATCATGGATTTAATGAGTCAACGTAATATTAAACTCATTAGATTTACGGCTAGAACTAGAGTACATAATCTCTAAATCATTAGAGATTACATAATCGTCATGAAGGACGAAGATAGTTTATGTAGAACGATTCGTAGAACGATGATTATGCTTGAGGTATAGATTGCGAGGTTGAGACGTGTGATGATGTTGTTGTTGTTGTTGGTACTGGTTATGCTACTGGTGCTGCTGATAGTGGTGCTGTTGCTGTCGGTGCTACAAGTGTTGTTGGTGCTGAGGTTGGTGATGTTGTTGGTGTAGTAAGTATAGCTTGTAGATCACGCACCATTCTTGTCAGGTTTTCTATCCTACCCTCTATCATTTCTATCCATCCACTCATCTGATTCGATAGATCTTGATTATCAATTCGAAGTTCCCTAACTTCTTCTAATATTCCCCTTCGATTGGTATTCGGAAGTAGAGGTTGAATATTTTCTGAGATTGTAGTAACGCGACCTTCGAGGTGGAAAACTTTAGCAAGAAGGGTGAATACAGTATTGCGCATAGGTTCACCGGTGAGTACATCTTTTTCTCCGATGTTAGTGTGATGACCCGGGAATTTCCGACTAAATTTAAACTTAACCTTTATATGATTTTGACACGATAAGCAAAGTCTGTAATGTTGAGTCTCGAAAATTTTGGAAATTATGTTCATATATTCAAATTACCTTCTGACTATTCCCGACAATTCACGAACAATTGTGTGTAAATAAATATATATAAGTAAATATAAATATAAGTGTATATATTAAGTCGAATTAATATAATACCATTTAATCATTTGAATTAAATATGTAGAGTAATATACAAAATCATTAAGATGTTACTAAAATAAAAATATACAGATATATATATATATATATATATATATATATATATATATATATATATATATATATATATATATATATATATATATATATATATATATATATATATATATATATATATATATATATATATATATATATATATATATATATGATTCCTATACACAATTAACATAATATGTATGTTGTAATAAATCTATACACATAACTATATAGGAATTCTATGTATAAGTATTATTATATGTAATAATTCAATTATATATTGTATAATCAGTAAACTTTATATAAGTAGTAAATTGTAAAATTTAGATATTAAAAGTAATTACAAGTTTAATTATAGTTATTACATTATTTTTTACATCCATTATTATTATTAATAATAATATCATTACTATTGACGTTATTAAAATTTGATACATTTGTTTTGTTATAGTATTAATATTATTAATTTAATGTGTATATTTATATGAGATTTGATAAATATAATTTGTTATATCAAAACTAATATTATTACTCTCATTATTATTAATATTAATTAATATTAATATTATTATTTGTACTAATAATATTATTATAACATATTATATATAGATATAAATTGAAACATGTAATTTGATATTATTAATATTATTATTAAGTATTATCATTAAGAATTATTATCATTATTATATATCAACATTTTTATAATTATTATTATAAAAATAATACAAATTATATATATTATTAAGAATATAATTACAAACATTATTATAATTGATAGTATTATTATTCTAAATATTATTATTATGATAATTATTAATATGATAATTATTATTAACAGTAGTATTATGTTATTATTATTAATATTATTTCTGTATTATTATTAATTATTATTAATAGAATTATTATTATTATTAAATAATAATACTAATAAGTTAAAAATTGGTACAATTGGTTATCCTTCGTTATCTGCCTTTTCAAATTTTGTTTCTTTCTGTTGGAATTGTCAACTACAATCAGTGTTATAACATTAGTCTTCTGTAATCTGAATTGAAGAGAGTTATTTTTTTTTTATTTTTTTTCTTCCTCCGACGGTGTTCTTGTATTCTAACTTTTTGACCAAAATCAAAAATCGAGTCAATTAATAAAATCTATAAATGTGAAGTTATTAGGAATCACCCTCTTAAACTTCCTGCAAAGTTTCACGATCCAATTTTCGTTATTCATTTTGAATTCTAGAGTCAAAGTTAAAGTTTCAAAAACTCAAACATTGTGTTCATCGCGAAATTCGTATTTGTGTTGGAGTTTCCAGTTAAATTGATGATTCTAATGATTTCTAGATACGTTTAGCAAACTATTTCATGTTGGAGTCATGATCTATAACGTTGTTAAAACGCAAATCAATTTTTTTTTTTTCAAAGTAAACAGCGACAGCAGCAAGACCTGTAGGTCGTTTTTTTTTTATTTTTTTTTATTTTTTACTTTATCATAAATATAATTGATATCTGTTTCAGGTCCAATGTAAGTTCAAACTATAAAAATTGTTTTTATGTTTTGGGTTTGATTCTATCGATTTAATTTAAGGAAGAGGATGAAGAAAGTGGTTAAAACAGAAAACTGGATAAATAAATTGAGGGTGTGATTTATATCAGAAAAGTATAAGGCAGCGAGATGGTGGAAGGTGTTGGGTTAAACCGAGAGGTCTCGAGTTCGATTCTAGCCTGGAGCATTTCTTTTTAAGAGAAGCTTTTATATGGGTATATTTTTTTTTATAAAATTTCTATTATTATTATTATTATTATTACAAATTGTTATTATTACAAATTGTTATTATTATTGTTATATTATTAGTTATGGTCTTTTTGTTTGTTATTAATATGATTGGTATCATTAAGTTCATTAATGTAAATTACGATGTTATAATTATTATTACTAGTATATCATTTACAAACACTAGTAATATCATCACTTCTAATATTATTCTTATTATTAGTATTATTATTATTATTATCGTATTATTGCTAGTAATATTATCATAATTAGGATTATTATTATTTTATTATTATTATGCAAATAATACAAGTTATCATTAATCTTATTAACATTAGTATTAGTATTACTTTTGTAACTATTAGTATTATTATGATTATTATTAAACAAATGTATCATTAATAACAATATCATTATTTTTATTAATATTATCATTTTTTTAAAATAAAGTTATGATTATTATTATTATTAGTAAATCTTTAATATCAAAGCCATCATTTTTTTTAAACAGATAAATATTATGTACATAAAATATACTTATTATATAAACTATACTTATATTAAAATTTCACATAACTATATATATCAAACCTACTAAGATTGGTTATATAAATACTTACAAATAACAAAACTATCGATTTTTAAAATATAACATTAAACAAACATGTATATATATATTTAATACACGTAACATAACCAAATTAATATTCTCATATACAAAATGAATATATGGAATATATAAAAAAAATGATATAACTAATAAATCATTATATACTGATCGATTGCAACTATGTGTATTAATAAATAAACAAATGATATAGATTCGTGAATCCGAGGCCAACCTTGCATTGTTCAGTCGTTCAATTTAGTCATATGTATTTTTACTACAAAATACATTAGGTGAGTTTCATTTGCTCCCTTTTACTCTTTACATTTTTGGGATTGAGAATACATGCGCTGTTTTTATAACTATTTTACGAAATAGACACAAGTACGTGAAACTATATTATATGGTTGAATTATCGAAATCGAATATGCCCCTTTTTATTTAGTCTGGTAATCTAAGAATTAGGGAACAGACACCCTAATTGACGCGAACTCTAAAGATAGATCTATCGGGCCAAACAAGCCCCATCCAAAGTACCGGATGCTTTAGTACTTCGAAATTTATATCATGTCCGAAGGAGGATCCCGGAATGATGGGGATATTCTTATATACATATTGTGAATGTCGGTTACCAGGTGTTCAATCCATATGAATGATATTTTTGTCTCTATGTATGGGACGTATGTGTATGAGAAATGGAAATATGAAATCTTGTGGTCTATTAAAATTATGAAATGATTATTTATGTAAACTAATGAACTCACCAACCTTTTGGTTGACACTTTAAAGCATGTTTATTCTCAGGTATGAAAGAAATCTTCCGCTGTGCATTTGCTCGTATTAGGGTTATTACTTGAAGTCATTCATGACATATTTCAAAAGACGTTGCATTCAAGTCGTAGAGTTCATCAAGATTATTACTAAGTCAATTATTGTTAGATAGATTATGAAATGGTATGCATGCCTGTCAACATTCGATGAAATGAAAGTTTTTCTTTTAAAATCGAATGCAATGTTTGTAAAATGTATCATATAGAGGTCAAGTACCTCGCGATGTAATCAACTATTGTGAATCGTTGTAATCGATATCGACTTCGTCCAGATGGATTAGGACGGGTCTCTACAGTTGGTATCAGAGCGGTGGTCTTAGCGAACCATGTCTGCATTAGTGTGTCTAACTGATAAGTCGTTAGAATGCATTAGTGAGTCTGGACTTCGACCGTGTCTGCATGTCAAAAGTTTTGCTTATCATTTGGTGTCAAAAATTACCTGCTTATCATTCTTAGAGAATCACTTGCTTATCATTCTTAGTCTAGACACGTTTTACTGCATTGACTGCATGAATAGTGTATAGACAAAATTCATATCTTAGCGTATCTGCTACTTCATATCTTAGCGTATCTGCTACTTCATATCTTAGCGTATCTGTTACTGTAACTTTGCCTGACAACTTTCGTAGATTCCTCCGTAACTTATGGGATTTTAGTATTATATATGCATATGTAAATTATGTATTGCAGGGTACTAATCTACATCCTATAATCTATTTCTTATCGAAAATCCTTCATTTGATCGTACGAGATGAATACTACAACCAGTTCAAGTCCCTCAGATTTCGATAGCTATTCCGATAGTTATTCCAACAGCTATTCCGACATAGATGTTCACCTAAGCTCCGAAAACAGCGTCATCAGCATGAATCAACCAATCAGCCATTATCAACTCATCTGATGGGTTCATAGTTGACTTAATTAATGGAAACGCACAGAAGGCAATCCCTTCCACCAACCGAATTCACCTCTTGACAATGAACCTGAAGCGTTTACCGGCGAACCTGTTCGAGACACCATTTTCAGTCTCATTTTCGGGGTAACTCGACAAGATTATATTCTATCCACAATTCTGAACCTTATTCATCCGCTCGTTCTGACCGACAATCATCCTAGAGTAATAAGTCAACGAACTTCGCGCTCGAATAATCAATTCGGAGAATATGGTGCAAAATGTACCAGCTTCAGCAACATCACCGGCACCAACAGTACAATCAATAACAGCACCAGTACCATCAACAATCCATGCTTCAATATCATCATCTGTACTTTGAGTATGATCTTTGTTTGACATGTCGAATATGTAATCTCTAAAGTTTTAGAGATTATTTATTCTAGTTCCAACCAAAAAGCAAATGAGTTTAATATCATATTAACTCATTAAATCCATGAATACATCTGAAGAAAATATATATATATATATATATATATATATATATATATATATATATATATATATATATATATATATATATATATATATATATATATATATATATATGTTTTCATAAAGATTGTAATTAAAAATTCTCTTGTATAAACTGTTAATGGTGAAAATATTTTAACGGGTAGGTAATACCCGAGGACTATTTAAATTTCACATTAATAAGTTACATTGTACGTTCTTCGAATCTGTTTCAACAGTCATATACTATCCTACTTACATCCACCGATATACAAATCCGTTCACCACAGAATAACCATATTCATTCAATTACATATTTGGATTTTGACCTATCAGAATCCAACAAGTGGCATAATGAAGAAATATTGGACACAATAAAAAAAAATTGATTAGAAACAGATTAATTAACAATATGAAATTCTATTAAGAATCCACGCTAACAAAATCCTAGCTAACTGTTCCTAGCTAACTGTTAATTCCGTATTACCATTTAATTATCACAATTTATTTATCGCAGTTTATTTATCGCAATTTACATTCTCGCAATTTTATTTATCGTCATTTAATTTCTATTATTTACTTTACGCACTTTATTTATCGTCATTTAATTTCTGTTATTTATTTTACGCACTTTAAATATCGGGACACGTATACAAGGTTTTGACATATCATATCGACGCATCTATATATATTATTTGGAATCACCATAGACACTCTATATGCAGTAATGATCGAGTTCTCTATACAGGGTTGAGGTTGATTCTTAAATAATATATATACTTTGAGTTGTGATCGAGTCTGAGACATGTACACGGGTCACGATATTTATTAATTAATTTGAATATTATATATTAAACTATATATAAATTATTAGACTGTTAACTGTGGACTATCGACTATGGACTAATAACATTGGACAATTAAAATGAATTAAAATATTGATTATAATATATGAAACTAAACAATTCTTCAAGTTTGCCACTTGATTTCATCTTAAACCTCAATTGTATCTTGCTGATTACAATCTGTGTTCAAACCTTTCATGATTCTTGAAAACACCTCAATCAAGAGGATGAACCAATCGCACTTCATCTATAGAAGAAAAGATTGATACATATAGTTATGCACCTGAAAACACTCGGAACCTGAGTAAACGTTTAACACGTATCTGTGCTAATTCCTTTAGTGTTATTATTATCCAAAATAACTTGGTGATTCCTTTCAAGGTAGCAAATTTTGTCACAACTTCAGCAAGTCAACTTCGACATTTCATCCGGATTGGTCTTATTATAACCTTGATATATAAGCTTGCCTTTCGTCATCGTCACCGGGGAACCGTTTATATCCCATCAGGTTAGCAGTAAACTTACCAGCAACTTCATTACTCATTGGCTTAAGTCTATCCGAAGAACCCTTATATTTGTTCATTAAAGCCTTATCTTATACTCATCCAAATCTTATAACGAGAATTACCATACCAATTACCGGGAATTAGCAACCAGTATTTCGAATCTCGTAGCATTTCTACACCAATAGTTATATGTATACATATAACAATTATCTCCTAGAATTACGATCTTCAATTCTGAAATTTTGAAAAGGGCACCCAGCCTACGAGTGAATACATTGAACTTTAAAAAAAAAAAACTGAATGAAGCAGCAGAAAACTGTAGGCAACCGTAAACGACCTTAGTCGTCGGAAGTTTGATGATAAATAATAGTATGTTGGAAAAGCTCAGAAACATTGGAACTAGAAAACGGATTGAGCTAACCACGAAGGAGACCAAGGACAAATACAAGGACCATACACTCTATTCAAAGAATCCAGGTAATTCTAGATCCGTTGAAATCTTTAGAGAATATCTTGCTCCGATGTCATGTTAAAATCTTGCGTAAAATCTTTCTCCATCAACCATCGAACCTAGAAATTTCAAAATATCATCATCAATATCTTCGATATTTCTGAGGATATTTTCATAAATATTCTCGTCCGAAATTATATACCTCTTCGTGCTTCCTGTGTATCATTATATCGGAAACATTCAATAGAAAATTTAGTATTGAAAAGCAGATTATGCGAAACTATGAAGAAAGCCGTGGACAAATCACAAAGAATAAGTTTGACTTCAAAGAATCCAAATGATTCAATGCCTGCTGAAGTCTTTAGCGAATATCTTGCTCCTTACCCTAAACCCTTGCGGACAATAGTCTCCATCATCCTCTGATCTTAAAAATTCAACGATATTATCGTATCTTTCATTATAAATATCCTCCATATTTTTGAAGATATTTTTATAACTATTCTTATCTGAAATCATTAATCTCTTCGTGCTATCAGTGTTACATCATATAGAAACTGTTAGTTTCTATATTCTGTAAACTTTTGAGATTAAAATATGAATGTTATTGAAGTAATGTTGGGAACTGATGCATGAGTTAGTATAATATAATGACTCTTGATCAACGTGATTATATTACAGTAAGTCATGCTGAGCTTCTAAATGAAACATGATGATTCACAGATTATAACGTCAACATGTGTCATGTTACATAACTCTTTCATTCTGATTAATTTTCGAACACATCAAGAAAATATATTCTTGATAGTCCCATCTTTTCCTTGAATTCTAGTAATTTGTCAAGTCAAATTGTGCTATTACCGTTTCTTTCTTAGAACATTAACAATGTTCATTCTGAAACTTATATCTACGAATTCTGGACCATTACAAGAGATGCCCAATCGCAAGAAGAAGAAACGAAGGGACAAAGCTCCGAAACAGAAATTGGAGTATAAATCGCAGCAAATAGGGGGGAGTACTAACTATGGATGACAGTGATTATAGGAGACAGGAATAGGGACATTGAAATATAAGGAAGAATATAAAGCCCAACAACAACACCGAAATTACAAACTGTGGATATCATTGCGTATAGCAATATAAAGACACGGGAGGATTATAAATACAATAATACCTAGAGCATAGTAGAAATAAGCAGATTCATCCTGTGGAAGTTGGAAAAGGAGAATGATTGTTACGACAGTCAGGATAAGGACAAGGATTAGAATTGGATTAAGCATTTTCACAATCTTTTGGATTTGGGAATTGAGTATAGAAGTGGTGAAAACTAATGGAACGGAAAAGGTAAATTTATAATGGAAATATCAGATGTAGTAATCGGGACAAATCGTTGCATTTAATTATAGAGATCTTAATTTTCTTATTCGCCGAAGAATCAAATCTTTTAGATTTCGAAGATTTTCTTTATATCCTTTGAATTCCGGAATTCAACCATGACTGGTCAAAAGTTATGATGAAACTTGTCTTTCTCATTTCACTCTTTTGTAATAACTTCACTCGTACGCTTCACATAATCGAATCGTTTTGGCTATAGTACTCAATGATGATAAAACTCTATTTATCAATTCATATTCGTCATGAAAATATTTTTATTGTTAGCCATGACCATCTCACTCAAATTTCGGGACGAAATTTCTTTAACGGGTAGGTACTGTGATGACCCGGGAATTTCCGACTAAATTTAAACTTAACCTTTATATGATTTTGACACGATAAGTAAAGTCTGTAATGTTGAGTCTCGAAAATTTTGGAAATTATGTTCATATATTCAAATTACCTTCTGACTATTCCCGACAATTCACGAACAATTGTGTGTAAATAAATATATATAAGTAAATATAAATATAAGTGTATACATTAAGTCGAATTAATATAATACCATTTAATCATTTGAATTAAATATGTAGAGTAATATACAAAATCATTAAGATGTTACTAAAATAAAAATATACAGATATATATATATATATATATATATATATATATATATATATATATATATATATATATATATATATATATATATATATATATATATATATATATATATATATATATATATATATATATATATATATATATATATATGATTCCTATACACAATTAATATAATATGTATGTTGTAATAAATCTATACACATAACTATATAGGAATTCTATGTATAAGTATTATTATATGTAATAATTCAATTATATATTGTATAATCAGTAAACTTTATATAAGTAGTAAATTGTAAAATTTAGATATTAAAAGTAATTACAAGTTTAATTATAGTTATTACATTATTTTTTACATCCATTATTATTATTAATAATAATATCATTACTATTGACGTTATTAAAATTTGATACATTTGTTTTGTTATAGTATTAATATTATTAATTTAATGTGTATATTTATATGAGATTTGATAAATATAATTTGTTATATCAAAACTAATATTATTACTCTCATTATTAATAATATTAATTAATATTAATATTATTATTTGTACTAATAATATTATTATAACATATTATATATAGATATAAATTGAAACATGTAATTTGATATTATTAATATTATTATTAAGTATTATCATTAAGAATTATTATCATTATTATATATCAACATTTTTATAATTATTATTATAAAAATAATACAAATTATATATATTATTAAGAATATAATTACAAACATTATTATAATTGATAGTATTATTATTCTAAATATTATTACTATGATAATTATTAATATGATAATTATTATTAACAGTAGTATTATGTTATTATTATTAATATTATTTCTGTATTATTATTAATTATTATTAATAGAATTATTATTATTATTAAATAATAATACTAATAAGTAAAAAATTGGTACAATTGGTTATCCTTCGTTATCTGCCTTTTCAAATTTTGTTTCTTTCTGTTGGAATTGTCAACTACAATCAGTGTTATAACATTAGTCTTCTGTAATCTGAATTGAAGAGAGTTAATTTTTTTTTATTTTTTTTCTTCCTCCGACGGTGTTCTTGTATTCCAACTTTTTGACCAAAATCAAAAATCGAGTCAATTAATAAAATCTATAAATGTGAAGTTATTAGGAATCATCCTCTTAAACTTCCTGCAAAGTTTCACGATCCAATTTTCGTTATTCATTTTGAATTCTAGAGTCAAAGTTAAAGTTTCAAAAACTCAAACATTGTGTTCATCGCGAAATTCGTATTTGTGTTGGAGTTTCCAGTTAAATTGATGATTCTAATGATTTCTAGATACGTTTAGCAAACTATTTCATGTTGGAGTCATGATCTATAACGTTGTTAAAATGCAAATCAATTTTTTTTTTTCAAAGTAAACAGCGACAGCAGCAAGACCTATAGGTCGTTTTTTTTTTAATTTTTTTTTATTTTTTACTTTATCACAAATATAATTGATATCTGTTTCAGGTCCAATGTAAGTTCAAACTATAAAAATTGTTTTTATGTTTTGGGTTTGATTCTATCGATTTAATTTAAGGAAGAGGATGAAGAAAGTGGTTAAAACAGAAAACTGGATAAATAAATTGAGGGTGTGATTTATATCAGAAAAGTATAAGGCAGCGAGATGGTGGAAGGTGTTGGGTTAAACCGAGAGGTCTCGGGTTCGATTCTAGCCTGGAGCATTTCTTTTTAAGAGAAGCTTTTATATGGGTATATTTTTTTTTATAAAATTTCTATTATTATTATTATTATTATTATTATTATTATTATTACAAATTGTTATTATTATTGTTATATTATTAGTTATGGTCTTTTTGTTTGTTATTAATATGATTGGTATCATTAAGTTCATTAATGTAAATTACGATGTTATAATTATTATTACTAGTATATCATTTACAAACACTAGTAATATCATCACTTCTAATATTATTCTTATTATTAGTATTATTATTATTATTATCGTATTATTGCTAGTAATATTATCATAATTAGGATTATTATTATTTTATTATTATTATGCAAATAATACAAGTTATCATTAATCTTATTAACATTAGTATTAGTATCACTTTTGTAACTATTAGTATTATTATGATTATTATTAAACAAATGTATCATTAATAACAATATCATTATTTTTATTAATATTATCATTTTTTTTAAATAAAGTTATGATTATGATTATTATTATTATTAGTAAATCTTTAATATCAAAGCCATCATTTTTTTTAAACAGATAAATATTATGTACATAAAATATACTTATTATATAAACTATACTTATATTAAAATTTCACATAACTATATATATCAAACCTACTAAGATTGGTTATATAAATACTTACAAATAACAAAACTATCGATTTTTAAAATATAACATTAAACAAACATGTATATATATATTTAATACACGTAACATAACCAAATTAATATTCTCATATACAAAATGAATATATGGAATATATATAAAAAAATGATATAACTAATAAATCATTATATACTGATCGATTGCAACTATGTGTATTAATAAATAAACAAATGATATAGATTCGTGAATCCGAGGCCAACCTTGCATTGTTCAGTCGTTCAATATAGTCATATGTATTTTTACTACAAAATACATTAGGTGAGTTTCATTTGCTCCCTTTTACTCTTTACATTTTTGGGATTGAGAATACATGCGCTGTTTTTATAACTATTTTATGAAATAGACACAAGTACGTGAAACTACATTATATGGTTGAATTATCGAAATCGAATATTGTAATGACCCGGATTTTTCTAATTGTTTTATACTTATGAGATTAATATTTACATAAATTAAACCTTGCTAACATGATAAGCAATCCAAATTGTTGAGACTTATGTTTTTGAAAAGAGTTTTACACAACGTTTGACAGTCCAATTTGACCGATGATATCACGAACTATATAACATACGATAATTATACGTTTGTGTATATATATATTTATATATATTTAACATGATCTAAGGATTGTATAACATCTCATTGTGTACTAATGACAATGAGTTATAAGTATATTTTGAAACTACTAACTTAAGTTTTCAAAACGATAACTATACGTAACATTCTTTGATATATATATACTTATAACCTATAATGCTTATACATGTATCGTATATATAATGTATTTAATCACTTTTAAGGACTTAAATACATAAAACAATATAAGTATGTTCACAAAAGATAGCTATATTTAAATTCTCATTTCATTTCCTCAAGATTTCTATACGTATATCTAGGGTATATGTACCCGTATCATACCCAACTTCTATATGTATTTAATATTGGTATATACACATCAAATCAACATCCTAATCAACATTATTACTGCCCTAGATATGAGGTAACTAGGATTTTTCAAGTAGCATGAATTATTAGTAAGAAAACAAAATTAGGAATCCTTTTCTTTCTTTATAAACTAAAAACGTTTTTATGAATGAACACCATTTCTTCACTCCATTTTCTCATACCTACACCCTCATTTCTCTCTCAAAATACTCCTAACTTCATACTTGATCATCTCCAAGCATTTTCCCCATCATTTAGCTTCAATTACAAGCCTTAAACACCATAAGAAAACTCTTTCAAGAACATATCAAAATAACCACCCATTTGAAGAAGTATACTTCCAACCTTTTGATCTAACTCCACCACTCTTTGATTCCAAGATTTTTTCTTATCTCTTACAGTAACTTTGTCCAAGTAATTTGAGGTAGTAACCTTGTTCATAATCTTGTTCGATTCATAATTATATAGCTATCTTATTTTATGTTGTAAAATTTTAACAACAAGAACATAGTTTGAATGATTTCAAACTTGTTTGCAAACTAAATAGATCCTTCCAACTTAACTTTTAAAACACTTCAAGACCTGTAATATATCATAATGATATGCTAACTTAACAAGATATAACTTGGTTTTACAAAGAACACCTTAAAAACTGAATATACGTCGTCGGAGTGCAACCGGGGACTGTTTTGGGTTGGATAATTAAAAACCATCTTGAACTTTGAATTGGAAGTTCATGTTCTGTAAAAATGATATTTCTTATGAATATGTTAACACATAAAAATTTCATGGTTTAACTCAAAGTGTAAGTATATTTAGAAAAATGATAATTAAATGTTGTTTTTATGATGGAAAATGATCACTTTCATAAGTTTCACCAAAGTTTGACCTATAACCTGTGATTTCGAATACAAACTAAGGTATTTTCAGTTTATATTCTTAAAATTTGACTCGATCCAAGGAAGTGGCAAGTTGAACCAACAAAAACGGAATTGTAATGAAGAAACTACGACTAAAACAAGATTGAGTATCCGAAGCTAGTTTAGTTACGAAAACTTTTGGAGAAAAAGTAAATTAATCATATCTTTTCTAATTAATATGATATTTTATATATAATTACTTATGATTTGATTTTATATATTTCAGGACAACCCGTAAACAACACGAGAAGATTAATCATAAGACCTCATGATTGTACGCAACACGTCATTTGACAACACGGTACTTTATGTACGCAACACGTCATTTGACAACATAGTACCATGGGTTGAGATTAATTCTGATCAATACGAATACGATGGGGTCTTTATTTATTTTATTGAGCAACTAATTGTGGACCACTAACATCGGACTGCTAACTACGGACTAAGAAAATATTAAAAGTATTATAAGTATATATATATATATATAATATATATATATATATATATATATATATATATATATATATATATATATATATATATATATATATATATATATATAACGATTACTTGAAAAGAAAATATGTTGATATATTATATATATGGTTAGGTTGTGATATCTATCGGAGACCAAGTCGAGTTAAATACCTTCAAGGCAAAAGTGAGTATATAGTTCCACTTTTAAACTCTAAATATTTCAGGATGAGAATACATGCATTTTATGATTTACGTTATGGACACAAGTGATAAAAAAATATATTCTACGTTGAGTTGTACCACTGGCATACTTCCCTGTAGCTTGGTAACTACTATTTACATGTGGTATTGTAAACGCGAATCCTGTTAATAGATCTATCGGGCCTGACAACCCCAACCGGACTGGACGACCAGTATTCAACGGTTGCACAGTACTTTGTTTCGGTGACTACACTTGGTACAGTGTAGTGAGATTTCATAATAAAGGGAATATGCGACGTTGATTAAATGTTAAGTATGGTTATCAAGTGCTCAACCACTTAGAATATTTTTATTAAAACGTTTATGTATATGAAATCTTGTGGTCTATATTTATAATGCTGCTAGCATTAAACCTATATCTCACCAACTTTATGTTGACGTTTAAAGCATGTTTATTCTCAGGATCCTAGAAGTCTTCCGCTGTTTAAATATATGTTAGAGAAACCATGTGCATGGAGTCATACATGTTTTATTCGAGGAAGCATTGCATTCACAAAATCATCACCGTGTATTTATTTTGACTGCATTGTCAACGGAAGTATTCTTGTAAACTGTTATTTACGGTGATTATCTATATGTAGAAATTATCAGATGTCGAAAACATTGAATTTTAAATATTCATTTATGGTATATCTTTTCAAAAGAATGCAATGTTTATAAAACGTATCATATAGAGGTCAAATGCCTCGCGATGTGATCATATGTTATTGTATTCGTCCCTATGGATTAGGTCGGGTCGTTTCATGTGGTATCAGAGCGGTGATCTTAGCGAACCAGGTCTGCATTAGTGTGTCTAACTGATAAGTCGTTAGGTTGCATTAGTGAGTCTGGACTTCGACCGTGTCTGCATGTCAAAATTTTGCTTATCATTTTGTGTCAAAAATCATCTACTTATTATCTGTAGGAAATTACCTGCTTATCATCTTAAGTCTAAACGCGTCTTACTGCATTCATTGCATGAATGGTGTATAGACAAAATTCATATCTTAGCGTATTTGCTAATTCATATCTACGCGTATCTGTTACTGTAAACTTTGTCTAACATATTCCGTAAATCCCTCCGTAATCTACGAGATCTTTTGTTCTATATATGTGGATATTCTATATAATTAGAATACCACCCGATAGCTGGAAAATCATTTCATATCGAAAAATCCTTTATTCAATCATACGAAATGGAACTCTTCACTAGTTGAAGTCCCTCGGATTCCGATATGGAATACCACTCAAGCTCCGAAAGCAGTGTGACCGGAATGGATCAACCAATCAGTCGTCATCTATTTTGGATGGATTGGGGATGGGTTCGTAGCCTCCTCAATCATTGGAGACAAGAAGAAGGTGATCCCTTCCATCCACCAAATTGCCCTCTTGACGATGAACCTGAAGCACTTACCGGCGAACCTGTTCGAGAAACCATTTTCTCTCTCATTTCCAGAGTATCTCGTCATGATTATATACTACATCAAATTCTAGATTTTATTTATCCGCTCGTCCGAACCGACAATCACTCGGTGTAATAGAAGAAGTCAACGAGCTTCGCACTCGGGTAGTGGCTTTGGAGAATACGGTACGAAGGTTACAAACACCATCAGCAGCATCAGCAGCATAACTAGTACCGTCAATAACATCAACATCGCAAGCCTCAATACCCTAAGCACCAGCAGCATCACCAGCATCAACGTTATTACCATCATCAACATCAACAGGATCATTACCACCACCAACAATCACATCCGCATCACACGCCTCAATATCACCATCCGTACCTCGGATATCAACGTCACACGCACCATAGATACCAAGAAGTACCAACAACAACAAACGATGAAGTATTGATTCATAACTTCATCGGAGAAACATTCTGTGGTGATTATGTAATCTCTAAAGACATAGAGATTACCTATTTCTGCCTTAACCGTAAATCAGATGAGTGGACAGAAATGATAAAAGGAAGAGTAGAAACCCCGACAAGAATGATGCGTAAGGTACAAGATAGACTTGTTTTACCAACAGCATCAGCAGTACCCTTAGCCTCACCAACACAGTCAGTGCTGTCAACATCGTTAGAATCGTCAGCAACTTTAACATTACAAGCTCCACCAGTTCAAGAATCACCGTGGACATCATCAATAACGCGTATATTGCATCAACGAGTTATGAAGTATTAACTCATTCTTCTGAAGAATTTATATAAATATTTTATATATATGAATTCGGAAACCAAAATAAATCTTTTCGTACTAAGCTATTAAGTATGAATTGAAAAAGGGTAGATACTACTCGTTTAAATTCATACTACAGATATGCAATGATGTACGTCCTTCGTCAGCAACTTAATCATCGTTAACTACAATCCCTGTTTCAATTCAATGAATTCCGTTTTATAATAAACCAAGTGTATTATTCAATAATATGTTTGATTTTACACTTTCATCTTCAATGTACTCGAAGCTTACTGGGAAACAACATTCATATCTTGCGAAGTTAGCAAGAGTTCAATGAGTATCAGCATGATTCACTAAGGAAATATATATAAGAATAAATAATGAAGTATTGATCCATAACTTCATTAATATTCTGTGAAGAATATGTGGTTCCTAATCGTTTTAGAGATTACTTATTCTAGCTCAAACCGAAAATCAAATGAGTCTAATATTATATTGACTTATTAAATTTATGATTACATCTGAAGAAGATATATATGTACATATATTTTCATAAAGATTGTAATAAAATTCTCTGGTACAAAACATTACTTGTGAAATTTTTTTTAACGGGTAGGTAATACCCGAGAGATATATAAATTCACAATTAATATGATTATATTCTTCAACTCTGATTCAACAATCATCAACTATACTCACTACCTTCACAATAATATACATTCTTTCATAGAAATCAAAACAACCATTCTCATCCAAATTTGATTACGACAAAACGAAATCCAAGTCAAGACTTAACAGAAGACATCACTCTTAGGACTCTTACATCTTTCAAAACTATACTTTGACTTCAAAACTATGCTAGAACATCATTCGATTCTTGGAACCCAGAAAAATATTTGTATCATTCAAAGTCCTAAAACATCATATGTATATTAACAATTACAATCTATGATCAAACCCTTCGAAATTGCTGAAGACACTTCAAATAATGGACAATCGAGATGATGATCCAACCACGCATTACCCGCAGTCTTGCACCTGAAAAGCTCTCGAAACCAAGGATATAATTTAACACGTATCTGCGTTAAATCTTTTAGCATTTATTAGCAAAAATAACTTTGATTCCTTTTCAAAATAGCAAATTTTGTCACAGTTTCAGCAAGTCAACCTCGACTTTCCATTCGAAGTAGCCTTATTATAACCTGTAATACATACGATTACCCTTTTGTTACCAGAGAACCTTTTATATTCCACGACATTATCAGCAGATGTACCAGCAACTCGTTACCCCTTTGGCGGAATCAACAATTGGTATTTTGAAATCTCGCAGCATTTCTATTTCGGCAGTTATATATATATATATACAACGTCTATCCCCAAGAATTACATATTTCAAATGTGAAGTTTTTGAAAAATGCTCCAGTCTACGAATTAGTGCTATTAAGTTTTGGAAAAGACTGATAAAGTGGTAAAGACAGTAGACAACAATTACGGTCAGAAGTTTGACAATAAAGAATAATAGATTGGAAAATCTCGAAAGAAAAATTTGGTACTGGAAAACGGATTGAGCAAAGTATAAAGGAGGTCATGGACAAATCACAATGACGAAATCTACCTTTAAAGGATTCAAATGATTCAGTGTCTGCTGAAACCGTTAGTAAGAACCTTACTCCTTATTCTAAACCTTCACAGACAGATTTTCCGCGTCATTCCCTGATCTTAGATATTCTAAGATATCATCGTATTTTTCATTATAAATATCTCCGATATTCCTGAAGATATATTCCCAACTATCCTCATCAAAAATCATTTATCTCTTCACAATATTTTCGTTACAACATAAAAGAAACTGTGTTAGTTTATAAATTCTGAAAAATTCGAGTTTAAAATATGAATGTTTTGAAGTAGTGTTGGAAACTGAAGCATGAAATAGTATAATATAATGACACTTGATCAACGTGATTATATTACAGTAATTCACGCTGAGTTTCTAAATGGAACATAATGATTCACAGATCATAACGTCATCATGTGCCATTTTACACAACTCTTACATTCTACCCAATCTCCAAACATATTAAGAACATATCTCCTTGATAATTCTATCTTTTCAGACATTCTGGTAACTTACCAAATCAAGTTCGTGCAATTACTATTTCCTTCTTAGAACATTAACTATGTTTATTTCAAAAACCATACCTACGAATTCCGGACCATTATTCGCTTGACTCGAAGTCGGGAAGAGGAAACAGAAGTATGGAACTATTGAATATAAAAGAAAATATAAAGCTCGACAACAACAAATAAATTACAAACCGTGTATATCAATACGTATTGCAACGTAAAAGCACGGGAGAATTAACAATACTATAACCCCAAGGTAATAGTAGAAATAAATAAAATCCTCCGGAAGTAGATGAAAAAGAAGAATGACAGAGATGAAAGTTAAGAGTATATCCAGGATCAGTACTGGATGAAGCATACTGATAAATGTTTTAAAGTATGAATTGAGGGAGGAAGAATAGAAGATATGAGTTGTAAGGAAATGAAGGGAGGTGGATTTATAGTAAAAGATCCGACAGAGCAATCAAAATAGATGATCGCATTTAAAGCGGATTCTAATTTCCTTGATTATCGAAGAATCAAATCTCATTATGAAGATTTTACTCCAAATCTCTTGAACTTGGAAATCAATCCTATCTACGTCAAAAGATATGACCAATCTATACCTACTCATTTCACCCTTTGGTGATAGCCTCACTCGTACTCTTCACAAAAATCAAATTGCTTTATGAATATTACTTGATGATAATAAAACTCTAATTTCCAACTCGTATACGTCATGAAAACATACTTATTGTCAGCCATGACCATCCCATTCAAATTTCGGGACGAAATTTATTTAACGGGTAGGTACTGTAATGACCCGGATTTTTCTAATCGTTTTATACTTATGAGATTAATATTTACATAAATTAAACCTTACCAACATGATAAGCAATCCAAATTGTTGAGACTTATGTTTTTGAAAAGAGTTTTACACAACGTTTGACAGTCCAATTTGACCGATGATATCACGAACTATATAACATACGATAATTATACGTTTGTGTATATATGTATTTATATATATTTAACATGATCTAAGGATTGTATAACATCTCATTGTGTACTAATGACAATGAATTATAAGTATATTTTGAAACTACTAACTTAAGTTTTCAAAACGATAACTATACGTAACATTCTTTGATATATATACTTATAACCTATAATGCTTATACATGTATCGTATATATAATGTATTTAATCACTTTTTAAGGACTTAAATACATAAAACAATATAAGTATGTTCACAAAAGATAGCTATATTTAAATTCTCATTTCGTTTCCTCAAGATTTCTATACGTATATCTAGGGTATATGTACCCGTATCATACCCAGCTTCTATATGTATTTAATATTGGTATATACACATCAAATCAACATCCTAATCAACATTATTACTGCCCTAGATATGAGGTAACTAGGATTTGTCAAGTAGCATGAATTATTAGTAAGAAAACAAAATTAGGAATCCTTTTCTTTCTTTATAAACTAAAAACATTTTTATGAATGAACACCATTTCTTCACTCCATTTTCTCATACCTACACCCTCATTTCTCTCTCAAAATACTCCTAACTTCATACTTGATCATCTCCAAGCATTTTCCCCATCATTTAGCTTCAATTACAAGCCTTAAACATCATAAGAAAACTCTTTCAAGAACATATCAAAATAACCACCCATTTGAAGAAGTATACTTCCAACCTTTTGATCTAACTCCACCACTCTTTGATTCCAAGATTTTTTCTTATCTCTTACATTAACTTTGTCCAAGTAATTTGAGGTAGTAACCTTGTTCATAATCTTGTTCGATTCATAATTATATAGCTATCTTATTTTATGTTGTAAAATTTTAACAACAAGAACATAGTTTGAATGATTTCAAACTTGTTTGCAAACTAAATAGATTCTTCCAACTTAACTTTTAAAACACTTCAAGACCTGTAATATATCATAATGATATGCTAACTTAACAAGATATAACTTGGTTTTACAAAGAACACCTTAAAAACTGAATATACGTCGTCGGAGTGCAACCGGGGGCTGTTTTGGGTTGGATAATTAAAAACCATCTTGAATTTGAATTGGAAGTTCATGTTCTGTAAAAATGATATTTATTATGAATATGTTAACACATAAAAATTTCATGGTTTAACTCAAAGTGTAAGTATTTTTAGAAAAATGATCATTAAATGTTGTTTTTATGATGGAAAATGATCACTTTCATAAGTTTCACCAAAGTTTGACCTATAACCTGTGATTTTAAATACAAACTAAGGTATTTTCAGTTTATATTCTTAAAATTTGACTCGATCCAAGGAAGTGGCAAGTTGAACCAACAAAAACGGAATTGTAATGAAGAAACTACGACTAAAACAAGATTGGGTATCCGAAGCTAGTTTAGTTACGAAAATATTTGGAGAAAAAGTAAATTAATCATATCTTTTCTAATTAATATGATATTTTATATATAATTACTTATGATTTGATTTTATATATTTCAGGACAACCCGTAAACAACACGAGAAAAT
Organism: Rutidosis leptorrhynchoides; assembly: GCF_046630445.1. NCBI lineage: Eukaryota > Viridiplantae > Streptophyta > Magnoliopsida > Asterales > Asteraceae > Rutidosis > Rutidosis leptorrhynchoides. The sequence continues at coordinate 668,020,851 of NC_092333.1, forward strand.
TAATCATAAGACCTCATGATTGTACGCAACACGTCATTTGACAACACGGTACTTTATGTACGCAACACGTCATTTGACAACATGGTACCATGGGTCGAGATTAATTCTGATCAATACGAATACGATGGGGTCTTTATTTATTTTATTGAGCAACTAATTGTGGACCACTAACATCGGACTGCTAACTACGGACTAAGAAAATATTAAAAGTATTATAAGTATATATATATACATATATATATATATATATATATATATATATATATATATATATATATATATATATATATATATATATATATATATATATATATATATATATATATATATATGTAACGATTACTTGAAAAGAAAATATGTTGATATATTATATATATGGTTAGGTTGTGATATCTATCGGAGACCAAGTCGAGTTAAATACCTTCAAGGCAAAAGTGAGTATATAGTCCCACTTTTAAACTCTAAATATTTCGGGATGAGAATACATGCATTTTATGATTTACGTTATGGACACAAGTGATAAAAAAATATATTCTACGTTGAGTTGTACCACTGGCATACTTCCCTGTAGCTTGGTAACTACTATTTACATGTGGTATTGTAAACGCGAATCCTGTTAATAGATCTATCGGGCCTGACAACCCCAACAAGACTGGACGACCAGTATTCAACGGTTGCACAGTACTTCGTTTCGGTGACTACACTTGGTACAGTGTAGTGAGATTTCATAATAAAGGGAATATGCGACGTTGATTAAATGTTAAGTATGGTTATCAAGTGCTCAACCACTTAGAATATTTTTATTAAAACGTTTATGTATATGAAATCTTGTGGTCTATATTTATAACGCTGCTAGCACTAAACCTATATCTCACCAACTTTATGTTGACGTTTAAAGCATGTTTATTCTCAGGTTCCTAGAAGTCTTCCGCTGTTTGAATATATGTTAGAGAAACCATGTGCATGGAGTCATACATGTTTTATTCGAGGAAGCATTGCATTCACAAAATCATCACCGTGTATTTATTTTGACTGCATTGTCAACGGAAGTATTCTTGTAAACTGTTATTTACGGTGATTGTCTATATGTAGAAATTATCCGATGTCGAAAACATTGAATTTTAAATATTCATTTATGGTATATCTTTTCAAAAGAATGCAATGTTTATAAAACGTATCATATAGAGGTCAAATGCCTCGCGATGTGATCATATGTTATTGTATTCGTCCCTATGGATTAGGTCGGGTCGTTTCAAATATGCCCCTTTTTATTTAGTCTGGTAATCTAAGAATTAGGGAACAGACACCCTAATTGACGCGAACTCTAAAGATAGATCTATCGGGCCAAACAAGCCCCATCCAAAGTGCCGGATGCTTTAGTACTTCGAAATTTATATCATGTCCGAAGGAGGATCCCGGAATGATGGGGATATTCTTATATACATATTGTGAATGTCGGTTACCAGGTGTTCAATCCATATGAATGATATTTTTGTGTCTATGTATGGGACGTATGTGTATGAGAAATGGAAATATGAAATCTTGTGGTCTATTAAAATTATGAAATGATTATTTATGTAAACTAATGAACTCACCAACCTTTTGGTTGACACTTTAAAGCATGTTTATTCTCAGGTATGAAAGAAATCTTCCGCTGTGCATTTGCTCGTATTAGGGTTATTACTTGAAGTCATTCATGACATATTTCAAAATACGTTGCATTCAAGTCGTCGAGTTCATCAAGATTATTACTAAGTCAATTATTGTTAGATAGATTATGAAATGGTATGCATGCCTGTCAACATTCGATGAAATGAAAGTTTGTCTTTTAAAAACGAATGCAATGTTTGTAAAATGTATCATATAGAGGTCAAGTACCTCGCGATGTAATCAACTATTGTGAATCGTTGTAATCGATATGGACTTCGTCCAGATGGATTAGGACGGGTCTCTACAGTTAGGAGGTAAGTTTGGTTCGCAGTAGGGCTCGCCTTCTTCATTTCTCCATCGAGTGAGTAAGTCTCGGACCCACCCCCATCTCCTCCAGAAAGAAAAATAGCTAAACGGTGGAGACACTTTGGGTTCTTTTACTTCGGAGTCTACTTCAATACGCATCTCGAAATTGCTTCCGGAACTAATGGAATCCAAGCTAGGTGTATGATCCATCTTTTATGATCATTTAGAGGATTTTCGATATGAAATGATTTTCGGTTAACGGATAATATTCTAATTATATAGAATATCTAATATAGTACAGAAGATCCCGTAGATTACGGAGGAAATTAAGGAAACGTGTCAGATAAAGTCTACAGTAATCGATACGCTAAGATATGAATTTTGTCTATACACTATTCATGCAGTCAATGCAGTAAAACGTGTCTAGACTAAGAATAATGAGCAGGTAATTTCCTAAGAATGATAAGCAGATGATTTCGACAAAAACGATAAGCCAAACTTTTAACATGCAGACACGGTTGAAGTCCAGACTCACTAATGCATCCTAACGAATTATCAATTATACACACTAATGCAGACCTGGTTCGCTAAGACCACCGCTCTGATACCAACTGTAATGACCCGTCCTAATCCATCCGGACAAAGTCCATATTGATTATAAATGATTCACAACAGTTGATTACATCGCGAGGTACTTGACCTCTATATGATACATTTTACAAACATTGCATTCGTTTTTGAAAAGACAATCTTTTATTACATCGAAAGTTGACAACATGCATACCATTTCATAATATATGTTACTATAATTGACTTAATAATAATCTTGATGAACTCAACGACTCGAATGCAACGTCTTTTGAAATATGTCATGAATGACTCCAAGTAATATTTCTAAGATGAGCAAATGCACAGCGGAAGGTTTCTTTCGTACCTGAGAATAAACATGCTTTAAAGTGTCAACCAAAAGGTTGGTGAGTTCATTAATTTAACATAAATAATCATTTCATAATTTTAATAGACCACAAGATTTCATATTTCCATTTCTCATAAACATACGTCCCATGCATAGAGACAAAAATATCATTCATATAGATTGAACACCTGGTAACTGACATTCACAATATACATATAAGAATATCCCCATCATTCTGGGATCCTCCTTCGGACATGGTATAAATTTCGAAGTACTAAAGCATCCGGTACTTTGGATGGGGCTTGTTGGGCCCGATAGATCTATCTTTAGGATTCGCATCAATTAGTAGACTGGTTTACTAATTCTTAGACTACCAAGCAAAAAGGGGCATATTCGGCTTCGATCATTCAACCATAGAATGTAGTTTCGCTTACTTGTGTCTATTTCGTAAAACATTTATAAAAGCAGCGCATGTATTCTCAGTCCCAAAAATATATATTGCAAAAGCATTTAAAAAGGGAGCAAATGAAACTCACCTAATGTATTTTGTAGTAAAAATACATATGACTATATTGAACAATGCAGGGTTAGCCTCGGATTCACGAATCTATATCATTTATATATATATTAACACATATAATTGTAATCGAACAAATTTATATATTATTAATGATATAATTGTTGTTTTTGTAAATTATATGTTTCATAAATAACTAATTTAAATATTTCTATCTTATGTACTATAAATAAGTAATTAGTATTTATTACAAAACGTTAATATAGATATGTTATATGTATTAACTATAGTGTTATATAACTAAAAATCTTTTGATAAAATAATATTAATAATAATAATTAGAAAGTTGTATTATTTTATAATAATAATATTAGTAAATATACTTAATAATGATAATAATAATAATTATGGTACTAAAAATAATAATATTTATAATCATAATAATATTGATAATAATAATAAAAATAATAATAATAATAGTAATAATAAAAATAATAATAATAATGATACTAATAATAATAATACATATAATAATAGTAATAATGATAATAATAATAATAATAATAATAATAATAATAATAATAATAATAATAATAATAATAATAATAATAACAATGATAATAATAAGTGTACTACCTTTAAGAGTTTTCAAAAAAAAATGTCGCAGACCGGACTTGAACCCGTGACCTCTCGCTCACCCGCTAACACCCTAAACCCTTCCTCCATTTTTATTTTTCTGTAAATATACGAATTAAATATATATTTAACTCATTAATTTTTCTATTCTTTTTCTTCATCATCTAAACAAAACCCAGAAATAATTCATCATCATCAAAATCACATATCATCAACCTCGTCTTCGTCATCATATCATCAGATTATCATCATTATCAACATAACTTCATACATCACCATAATCAGTATCATAATCATACGGTTTATCGTCTTCTTCAACATCGATCACCATCATCATCACTCTATCATTTATCTCGTTGTACATCAACATCCTAATTTCACATCATCATCATTCACTATCTTATTGTAAAATATAATCATCATCGTCATTCTAACTTCTAACATTCATCATCAACTTACATATCATATAACACACGCATCACCCTCATGTATCAACATGATTATCATCTATCATAACAGACACATCCTTCAGTTTCACGATGGGCTTGCAAGTAGTGGTCCAAGACTATTTCGGCCCATCTGAAAACCATGTAATATCTCGGCCCAGATTGCAAACACAATCTGATCTCAGTTTTTTATTAATATACATGATTAGGGATTTTAGTCTTGCAAGTGGGTTTCATTTGTATAAATAATTAGATAGTTAAACATGATCTTGTACCACTTTATTCTTTACAGCATATCTTCCATTATCACTCATCAATCATAATCATCATCTTTCATTCTTTATGGTGGCTATGAATAAAAAGTGATGGTGGTGATTGAAAGGGTTCTTCGGTTACAAGATGATTAGGGTGTTTGAAGTGGTTGCTATCGAACATGGTGATGGTTTATACGGTTGTACAGTAGTGGCCTCAAAAGAAATGACGATGGTTCTTAGTGGTTTGAAAGGTGGTTGTATCGAATTAAAACATAACAGGAAGGTGATTGTTTGTTTTGTGGTTGAGAACAATTAATTATGCAGCAGCAAGTTTAATCAAAGGAAGTTAAGCGATGGTGCTGATCTCGGTTAACAATCAAAAATAATGAAATTGATTTGCATGAGTGTTATTAATCGAAGTTGCCATCCATATGGTAGCAGTACATGCTCAAACTCTAGTAATCTTGATGGTAGGCTGGTTCGAATAGTAAAACGGAATAGAGTAGGAGGGTGATAGATGAATGGTCTGTTGGTTTTGAGGTGGTGAATTTGATGGGAAAAAGTAACAAGAAGGAGAGAGGTAATATGATGTGGGTGGTGGTGCAGTGCATGTATCTATATTTGTTCTATCTAACTATATATTTATATAATATATAAAAGAGGTGATTGAATATCACTTGTCCCCACTACATATTTCAATCACGGATGAAATTTCAATAAGACAAGTGGGTTTATTAGTTAATTGGGTGATGAGGTTGACACATAACAAGAAAAGGTGATAATGTATATATATATATATATATATATATATATATATATATATTCTATGAGTGAGTGATTATATATATATTGATATTAGATGGTGGAATATAAAGAAACACAAACAGTTTTCAATCATTCAAGTAACACAGTAATCGAATAGTGAATGTTAATTTAAATTCACGGATGAAATATCATTGAATCAAGTGGTCTCATGAATTCTTACATTTACATATATATTATATAATATTAAAATTAAAAATAAAGTAATAATATAATAATAATTATAATATAATATAATAATAAAATTTAAAACATGTGAATTTGAAAAACAGTAAAGTAGTCGTTGAATTTGGTTGTTAGTTTTAATTCGAGTAGTATATCTTGCTCCGTTGTTAATCAGTGGCGGATAAAAGTATTCAGAAAAATCCCAATTTTTTTAAATTAAATTCCTTTATTTATTTCAGGCATTTTGGTATAAATTTCGATCATTAATTTATTAAATAAAAATTACATCAACTATCCCTCTCATTTATTGGTGAAATATAAAAAGTGTTAAAACTTAACAAATAGTTCCTAAATACATTTTTAATAAGCCTAAAGTTTATAGAACTCATTTTCGAATCACCGTTTATTTTAAAATCATATAAGTTCGAATTAAACTTCTCTAAATAATAATCGAAATGTCCAACGAGTATTACAATCATTAAATAATTATATTTAATATATTCTGTACATATATTTATATTTATTTTCATATGTATACACATTTATTTACAAATAATGGTTCTTGAATCGTCGGGAGTAGTCAAAGATTAAATGAGTCCATGCAAACAGTTCAAGAATTTTATGACTCAACAATATAGACTTTTCTCATCGTGTCAAAATAATATAAAGATCAAGTTTAAATTTGGTTGGAAATTTCCGGGTCGTCACAGGTGGTCCATTTTGACATGAAAAAATTTTCGAGTTGTTTTGATAACCCGAATTTCTTCCTTGGTAATTATAATTGTTGGACCCCGAAGCTCCTTCTCTTTGATAACCATTAGAACCTTGATTCCCTGAGTAACCAATGAAATTAGCTTGCTCCTCCATTGAACTTCGATCGCAATCCTTAGTAAGGTGCGGTCCTTGACATAATTCACAACCTACTTTTATAGCATGCATTTCTTTAGTCATCTTCTCCATTTATCCCTTTACGGATTCTAGATGGACTTTCACCACTCCAATTTCATCACTACTTTCGGCACTAGCAACGATTGATGATCTAGAGAACTCCATCTCTTGATGCCAATTATGAGAATGTGCTGCTATATCGGCAATGATTGTGTGAGCTTCTTCGGGTGTTTTTTTTCATGATTGAACCTCCTGCTGCAACATCAATATCCTTTTGAGTAGCCACATTGACTCCTTTATAGAATATCTGGACCTTTTGGAATGTATTCAACCCGTGTTGAGGACATACCCTAAGCATTTTATTGAATCGGGTCCAAGCTTCATAAAGAGTCTCATTAGGCTTTTGCTTGAAGTGATTTATATCACTTTGCAACTTTGCTGCTTTTGAAGCAGGGAAGAACTCTGACAAAAACTTGTCCATCATATCATTCCAATCTTCGATATAACCTTCTGGTAATGAGTCTAGCCAATCTCTTGCATCATCCTTTAATGACCATGGAAAGATTTTTAAACATGCGATATCATCGGTGACATCCTTGATCTTGAATAGCTTGCAAATGCTTACAAACTTACGAAGATGCTCGTTAGCATCCTCATTTGGAGCTCCACCGAATTGGCATGTATTAGTCACCATGTGGAGAAATTGACCCTTTATTTCAAAGCCGTCAGTCATCGTAGGTTGAATAATTGCGTGGCCTTGACCTGTTCTTGTTGCCTTCATTAATGCATCTATCGTTTGATTTGTAGCAGCCATCTCTTCCTCTTCTTTAATAACTGGCTCTATGATTGGTTGAATAACTGGTTCAGAGTTAGAATTTAATGAAAGTGATTCTAAACCCTGAGCAAGAGACTCTACTTCTTGAGCTCTTAGGCGTTCGTGAAGTTCTCTTTCAGGTTCAGGATATGAAGGAATTAAATTAGAGTTGGAAGAACGTAGATTCATGCATCAATACCTATCCTGCAATCACAACACAACAAACAAACCAATTGCAAAAACACAAGCTTACAATAAAAAGTAACTTTTCTAGGAATTGAATTCCTACAAAAGGATCGAATAATTCAAAGTTTATTAAAATCTTTTAACAAAACTGCTCCCCGGCAGCGGCGCCAAAAAGTTGATGTGTTAAGACGTGACCTATAAAATGTAGACAATATGCTTAATAATTAACACATAATACAGGCAGCTATAACCCGATCATGTAGTAATTAGCAAGTACATTGACCAGTTCGTACCACAGGGAGCAGTTTGTTTTCAAGGACTTTAAACAATTAATCATTCTAAAAGGGAATTTGTATTTGAAGTTGGAATTCGTTTAATACTACAATAATCAAGATATAGTAAATAACAGGAATGAGAAGGTGGTGTTTACTTCTATGCTTGATAAATGACAGGGATTGTTCTTTTGTAATTAAAACGGTTATTTCATAGTTACAAGTAATTAGTTTATATCAATTTCACAATATCTATAAACTTAAGAGCTATGTTTAATCAACAAGATTCTTTCGTGGTTGAATTCACATAAAACCTAGTTTACTAAGATCACTCTAAGTAAACTACATGATTGTATATCATAGATATCATTCAATTAACATCCTATACTCACATATAGGTGGCTAAATCACTAGGTGTTGAAGTATAAGCTATGACCTTTGATAAACTCACATAAACCAAGTCATAACTTACATAATTGAACTAGGATACAAGGATGGTTACAACAATGGATCTTTTGAAAGAACATGGTGATTTAGATTGATTAACTAACTAGACCCAACCCGGTTAAACTCACATGAAACCTAAATTACAACAATCACTTGAGGTAATTTCATAACTATGTTGCTTTGGAACTTATTCAATTACCGAATTAAACACATAACAAAATCACTTAAGCTTATGCATCTAATCATCTAGATTACTAGGTGTATTGAAGTATAGATTATTTTCCTAGTTAACTCACATTAATAGGTTTGCAATCTATATAATTGAAGTAATGAACTAAGCAAGCATAACAATGGTTCTTATGGTTGAACTAGATTAATAAATCAATCAAAACATACTTGTAACTATTATAACATCAAAATATAGAACAATCCCAAGCCATAAATCTTACATTGAAGTAAACACACAAGGTTTTTAGCTAAACATGATTAAAACACGAGCAATACAACAATTCATATACTTGAAATTCGTAAACATAACAAGAAGTGAATGAAAACAAGAATACCAATCGAAATAGATGAACTAGCTTCAATCTTGGTGTTGAAAGAGTGTTACTTCCTTCTTGACAAGCCTTAGAACCCCTCTTGAGCTTTCTAATACGAGCTATTTATTGATATATGATGTGTGTTTGAGTACAAGGGATAACCACCATTAAATAGGCTCAAAAGTTAGGTAGAATAGTGTTCTGGAGAGGGATGCGCCGCATCCCTTTAGTGATGCGCCGCATCACTTTAGGCTCAAGTGTTTTCCAGCTCGTTTAGCACTCAGGAACTATCGGCAGGTAAGGGATGCGCCACATCCCCTCACAGATGCTCCGCATCTGACTCCTTGGATGCGCCTCATGGATCAGAAACCCCGCATCTAAAACTTTCGGCATTTTTTGGTCTTGGATGCACCGCATCTAAAGCATATGCACCACATCTACCTCTGAATAATAGTAGTTTTCCATCATGAGTTTGTAGATCTCCGAGTTACGGACGTCTGGGCTCCTGATTCACTCTTTTTCGAGTTCGTATGACCGAGTTATGGTCAAAACGGTGCAGGTGCGCAGAATCTTCTAAAATCAGCAATATTTTCCATAAATCTTCGCTTCAACACTCGCAACGGATTGTACACACATTTTAACTTATTATAATACACAAGTACAACAGTTACAAACAAAATGATACAAAATCGGATCGAAATAACGACAACAAATATGTATAATTTTGGCGTTATCAATGGCCCTTTGAAGTACTTCACTGTTAGAGGAATTATCCTCCAGAACAACGACCTTTCCCTTCTTGAGGTTCATCTCTACTTCTCCGCAATTTTCTTTGGCTCTTTTGTTCTTAAGTTTATCTCTCAAGTCATAAGCGTTGTCCACCACCTCACAGAATCTTCTACCATCTTGAAACTTGTTTAAATTTGGAACCTCCCCATGGTGTTTAGGTTGAGGTCCAGATTGTTGTTGTTTGTTGTTCCCACTAGTAGGTTTTGCTTTAGGGTTTCTTTCGGTTGCTTTAAAGACTTTGATTTGCCTTTCGTTGAATCTAACCGCTTCAAGTGTTCTCAACATCATATCAGCATCTTGTACACCTGCGAATCTGACAAAGGCGAATCGACCGCCATCACGAAGCCTCTTGGTTGCAATATATACATCTCGCACCATCCCATAAGGTTTGAATCCCTTCCATAAATCGACAACCTTCCAATCCTCCGGAAAATTGAAGAACATGAACGAAGTGAGTTGGTTGTTGCTTGACCACTTAGAATCACGCCTATAGTCACCGTTGTATCCATTCCTAACCCTAGCCGTGCCTTCCCTTACCGGATTCTCTCTCTCTCTACTTTCTCTCTCACACATTCTCTCTCTGTTTATGCAAGAGATATATTTATTATACAACAAAAAGGATTATGTTTAAATAGTCTAAATTACTGAATCAACTCTCCAAATAGGTATAGTTGAAACAACAAATAATCATTATGTTTTATCCAATAATACCCTTAAAAAAACTCACCTTAATACTTTGCTATAATAACTTTCTGGAGCAAGATCAATATATGCGGTTTAAAAAATAAAAACTATATATGCGATTTAAATGGGATAGAACTTTTATCGATTCATGGCTCAAGTTAGCGGGTCAATTTTCTATTTTTATTGTTGTTATTAGGAGAGGGTGATTGCAATTGCAATCATTCACAAAATGAAAAGGCTTTCAAAACGCAACATATCGGGTCATACAAATTTGGATACAAATGGTATGGATATCCGAGACTGGAAGCCTGAATATTAGGCCCATTTCATAGCAAGTAAATTTTTTAAACATTGGATGGGCTTCGGCCTTTAAAATAATTAACCTGTAAAGTGTTTCCCAGAAAGTAATACAACATTCGATGACAAAGAGTTTAAGAGAAATTGATCAATATGCCCCCATTTATGAAAATGTTTAACCATATGCTCTCAAGTTACTGTAATTACAAAAATGTCATATGTCCATGTATCACACGTCATGTGTGTATCTTCGTGTCATGTGATGCGTGGTCACCGAGCATCGTTGTTGGTTATACTAGTGTATCACACAACACGCATTACGCATTGAACACCACACACAGTGCGTGTTGGTTCGTGCGTGATGGGTGTTGCACATGATAACGGTAGGATTTTTACGATAAGATTTCCTGACATTTTGTCAAATATCAACATCTTAAAAGGCAAAAATGTGGTCCTGAATCTCACTTTTTTACTAGATTTTTGTCAATTATCAACACGTTAAAAGTCGAGCCAATACTGTATGACATTGTTTATATGAAATCACATTTAAACCGTAAAAGTTAGATGCCATATACACCTTATCCTCATACTATACGAGAAAGAAAAACAAATGATCAAAAGCATGAAGTATATCAATCGATATCTATTTTATTCAAAGTTGTAAATTAATATACCTCATCACAGCTATACTCTTACATGAGTTATCCGAATCTTCTAACATAGAAGCATGAGCAAATGAGTTTTTGATAGGGCACTATATTAAAACGACATAAAACAGCCGCATGTACTTCCAAAGAAATGATAGTAAAATTGAACTTATATAAATAAATTGTACATGTACGTATGCAACATGTTCAAAATTGTTATTACATAAACTTAATTTCACTTAACCTCTAAAGTAAACAAAAGTCCAACCTAAGTACCTAACTATTATATTGTTGTCACTGAGGGGAAAAAAATGGCGGCTAGTAAGAACAACGCTGTTCCAAACAGACATTAACAATTTATACAGTAAAGGTAAGATTGTTTAAGCAAGCACAGATCATAAAAAGCTATCAATAGTAGTATTACATTTACAATGATATAAAACTTTCCAAGATGTATAATATACCCGAAAGTGAAAAATGAAAATAAAGGTGGGCCTTAAATTTTCAACATTTATCAAGTACTCTAGGAATTTTTTAAGAGATAAAGATTTGATGAAATGGACGGAAAAAGGCTGCCTATTTATATTTATTATATGAGAAAATATTAGAAAGTTTTAGAGATATGAAACAGTAAGTAGAAATTTCTTAGAAAATGAATACTTAATAGGATGACATATTATAACGATTTATTTATAATTAAAATTTATTTATTTTATTTATTTTGAGTGAAAGCGGATTCATTCATAGATTATAAATTATCATTCATATATGATCCAATAAATATTTATATCCATATCCATATCCGTATCCAATAATCATCCATTTAGTTAATTCATATCCACCATTAGCGGATTAGATCGGATGAATGTCCACCGGGTCGAATGACAATTGTCATGTATATGCATGGTGCGTGTTCACGGGTATAAATTCAATGTCGAATTTTAAAAGACATTTTGTTAAATATTTTCGGAAATTTAAGCATATTAACCAATTTCCCATAGTTTAAATTTATAACATTTTATTTGTAACTAATGTTACTTTTCTAATTTGTCACACCCCCAAATAGAGCCTGGGGTATTTGTGACTAATTATATCAAATCATAATTGTATAAACGAGAACGACTCTATATGAGACGTTTTATTGAGTTTTTGCAGCGGAAGATAAATAGATTACATTGTATTTAATAAACAACGCATTAAATATTTTTAATTGATATGATATGTAATGAAGACTCCAAGCATAGCAAGCAATCATCATCAAATTAGCAAATGCAAGTCCTTCAAATTATCCATGAATGACTCGTTGAAATGTTGCTTTCAATTAGCAAATACACAGCGGAAGCATTATGTAGAACCTGAGAATAAACATGCTAAAAAGTGTCAACCAAAAGGTTGGTGAGTTCATAGGTTTATCATAAATATGATTTCAATAATAGTGTTAGACCACAAGATTTAATAAAGTTGATATAGAAATATCAATATAAAGTGTTGATTGATATAGAAATACCAATCTAAAAGTAATGCTGAGTTTGTAATATCGCGACTAAACAAAATTTACCCCGTGACACTTGTTATTCGTGTCGTTGAATCATTATCATGTAGTCAAAGACCAACGGTCAACTGACTAGAGACGTCACTCTCAGTAGCGCTACTCACAATAACTAAGTTTGCATCTTATACCTCAGCAATTAACGATATTACGGTATGGATTTAGCATGACAAAGCATGTATATAGCATAAAAGTTTGAGTACTTGTGTCTAAACGTAAAACAGTTATAAAAGTTGCGCATGTATTCTCAGCCCAAAAATATATATAAAAATGGAGCTATGAAAACTCACGATACTGTATTTCGTATTTCGTAGTAATTACGCATATGATGGCACTGAACAAGTGCAGAGTTGTCCTCGGATTCACGAACCTATATCAAGTATATATATTAACACATATACTCATAATCGAATAAGTTTATATACATTATTTCAATCGTTATATATTTTTGTATATATATATATATATATATATATATATATATATATATATATATATATATATATATATATATATATATATATATATATATATTGATAAAATAATATTAATAATGATAATGATTAATGAGTTGTATTATTTTGTAATAACAATAATAATACTAGTGGTAAAATGATAATAATCATAATAAGGTTTAAGAATAATAATAATAATAATAATAATAATAATAATAATAATAATAATAATAATAATAATAATAATTGAAAGTTCTTATAATAATTAAAATATTATATGTTTACAATAGTAATGATATTAATAGTAAAAATGATAATAATAATAATAATAATAATAATAATAATAATAATAATAATAATAATAATAATAATAATAATAATAATATAGTTTTAATGATAGCAAAAATGATAATATTTGTAAAAATGATAATACTTTTTAATAATAATAGTGCTAATAAAGATAGTCATATTAGTAATAATAATAATGATAACATTAATAATAATACTTATATAAAATGATACTAGTACTAATAACAATAATAGTTTGTATTATTTTCAAAATAATAATAATAATAATAATTCTAATCATAATAATGATAGTAATATTTAAAACGATAATAATAATGATACTACTAATAATCTTAATGATACTAATAATAATATTTATAAAAATAGTATATTACTAGTAATAATGATAATAATAATAATATTAGTTATATTAGTGATAATAATAATTATGTTTTTAATATTAGTAATAATAATAACAATAATAATAATAATAATAATAATAATAATAATAATAATAATAATAATAATAATAATAATAATAATAATAATAATAATAATAATAATATGAGAAACTACCTTAGGAGTTTTCTAAAAAAATGCCCAAGACGGGACTCGAACCCGCGACCTCTCGAAACCCGTAAACACTCAAGACCATGGATCTGTTTCTTCTTATCTTTTAATTTAGCTGATCTAACCCCCTTCTTGATTTTGACTGAATCGACCTCATTATTTTTTAGATTGGGTTTGTATGTCACTGGGTCAGTTTCCCTCACGTTATTATCACTTGGTCCATTAACTGAGTCAACCGGCCCAACACCATCCGAGTTGTCCACATAGGTGTTAGATAAATCGGGTAATGGCCCAATAGGCCCAGTACCATCTTGTGCTTCGTCAAACCCCACTTTATTGTTTAATTCGACTTTTCCCAGCCTGTCACTTTTAACCGAATTATACCCGCCGTCTTTACCTGCTACTTTATAGGAAACTGGAGAGTCGTAATTATTGCTCCTCGTTTCTTCCACCAACTCATCGTCTTCCCCAAAAAGAGTGTTAATCCCAAAACACGCAGATGCTTGATTTTCTTCTTCCCTAACCTGATTCGGATTGGATTTTCCGGCAGCGTTACCGGAATCCGGAACCTTTACCGGAATCCAGAACCTTACAACCATCGGAGTTCATACAATTAAAACCAGAATCTTCTTCCAGTTTACCGATGATATTTTTCTCCTCCAGCAATCCCTCTTCATCAGTTCGTAACAACTCTTCATCATTAGAATAATTCTCATTGTCAGATGAGTAATCATCCGAGTCTTCATAATCGGAGCTGTCTTCTGAACAGGAACTTAGCCTGGTACCTTTATCGCTATCATTCAGATTCACCTCAGGAAACACCTCTGAACACTCTTCATCTTCTTCTTGAACATTGATGAAGTAATGACTGGATTTATGCTTGAGTTTAAGCCAATCGTTGACCACTTCCGGGTTGAACAACTTAACATGCACCCTCCCATAGTACAACCTCTGATTCCCTTTCAAGGAGCAATTCTCCATCTCGTAAACGACCCCCCACCATTCACCAATGGACATGAATGCCTTTTCTGTCCAACAGTGAGGTAGAATGCCCTAAATTTTAAGCCATGCCATTCGACCTTCAGCCCAACTATCTTCATCCCATTTGTTGATTTTGGTAATCCATCTTCTCAACGGGTGTGTCATTTGATTGAGCACCTCATTCACAGTTTCGAATGAATCAAATATCAGCATAATGCTCAGACCTCCAAGGAATTTGACATGTGTGTTGAATAATCCACCATCTTTAAGAATTGTTTCTAGGTTTCGCAGAATGTCCCACGTCAATGTTTCACATACGATGGCTGATGTGTTAAGACGTGACCTTTAAAATGTAGACAATATGCTTATTAATTAACACATAATACAGGCAACTATAACCCGATCATGTAGTAATTAGCAAGTACATTGACCAGTTCGTACCACAGGGAGCAGTTTGTTTTCAAGGACTTTAAACAATTAATCATTCTAAAAGGGAATTTGTATTTGAAGTTGGAATTCGTTTAATACTATAATAATCAAGATATAGTAAATAACAGGAATGAGAAGGTGGTGTTTACTTCTATGCTTGATAAATGACAGGGATTGTTCTTTTGTAATTAAAATGGTTATTTCATAGTTACAAGTAATTAGTTTATATCAATTTCACAATATCTATAAACTTAAGAGCTATGTTTAATCAACAAGATTCTTTCGTGGTTGAATTCACATAAAACCTAGTTTACTAAGATCACTCTAAGTAAACTACATGATTATATATCCTAGATATCATTCAATTAACATCCTATACTCACATATAGGTGGCTAAATCACTAGGTGTTGAAGTATAAGCTATGGCCTTTGATAAACTCACATAAACCAAGTCATAACTTACATAATTGAACTAGGATACAAGGATGGTTATAACAATGGATCTTTTAAAAGAACATGGTGATTTAGATTGATTAACTAACTAGACCCAACCCGGTTAAACTCACGTGAAACCTAAATTACAACAATCACTTGAGGTAATTTCATAACTATGTTGCTTTGGAACTTATTCAATTACCGAATTAAACACATAACAAAATCACTTAAGCTTATGCATCTAATCGTCTAGATTACTAGGTGTATTAAAGTATAGATTGTTTTCCTAGTTAACTCACATTAATAGGTTTGCAATCTATATAATTGAAGTAATTAACTAAGCAAGCATAACAATGGTTCTTATGGTTGAACTAGATTAATAAATCAATCAAAACATACTTGTAACTATTATAACATCAAAATATAGAACAATTCCAAGCCATAAATCTTACATTGTGAAATGTTCCGTTCATATTGATTATAAATGTTCCATATTAATTGATTTCGTCACGAGGTTTTGACCTCTATTTGAGACGTTTTTCAAAGACTGCATTCATTTTTAAAACAACGATAACCTTTATTTTATTGATAAAGGTTTAAAACCATTACGTAGATTATCAAATAATGATAATCTAAAATATACCGTTTACACACGACCATTACATAATGGTTTACAATAAGAATATATTACATCAAAAATAAGTTTCTTGAATGCAGTTTTTACATAATATCATACAAGCATGGACTACAAATCTTGTCCTTATTTTAGTATGCAACAGCGGAAGCTCTTAATAATCACCTGAGAATAAATATGCTTAAAACGTCAACAAAAATGCTGGTGAGTTATAGGTTTAACCTATATATTATCAAATCATAATAATAGACCACAAGATTTCATATTTCAATATACATCCCATACATAGAGATAAAATTCATTCATATGGTGAACGCCTGGTAAAGGACATTAACAAGTTGCATATATAAGAATATCCCCATCATTCCGGGACACCCTTCGGATATGATATAAATTTCGAAGTACTAAAGCATCCGGTACTTCGGATGGGGTTTGTTAGGCCCAATAGATCTATCTTTAGGATTCGCGTCAATTGGGGTGTCTGTTCCCTAATTCTTAGATTACCAGACTTAATAAAAAGGGGCATATTCGATTTCGATATTTCAACCATAGAATGTAGTTTCACGTACTTGTGTCTATTTTGTAAATTATTTATAAAACCTGCATGTATTCTCATCCCAAAAATATTAGATTTTAAAAGTGAGACTATAACTCACTTTCACAGATATTTCCTTCCTCGGAAATAAGGCTTGGCCACGGATCGATTCACGAACCTATACAAATATGTACATATATATCAAAGTATGATCAAAATATAATTACAACCATTTTTATTATGTTTTAAAGATTTGAGTGTATTAAGTCAGCTGTCCTCGTTAATAACCTACAACTAGTTGTCCACAGTTAGATGTACAGAAATAAATCGATATATATTATCTTGAATCAATCCACGACCCAGTGTATACACGTCTCAGGCTAGATCACAACTCAAAGTATATATATTTTTGGAATCAACCTCAACCCTGTATAGCTAACTCCAACATTACTGCATATAGAGTGTATATGGTTGTTCCAAATAATATATATACATGGATCGATATGATATGTCAAAACATTTGCATACATGTCTATGGTATCCCAAGATTACATAATATATTAGAATACATGTATAATACAATATAAGTTAGCTAGGATATGATTTGTATAGATTTGTTAAACATTTCCCGTAGCTAAAAAGATCAAAAATATCCAATCTTGTTTTACCCATAACTTCTTCATTTTAAATCCGTTTTGAGTGAATCAAATTGCTATGGTTTCATATTGAACTCTAATTTAAGAATCCAAACATAAAAAGTATAGGTTTATAGTCGAAAATTTAAGTTACATTTCAATTACTAAAGAGGTAGTCATTTTCGTCGAAAGAACGACATCTTGATGACCATTTTAAAAAACATACTTTCACTTTGAAATTAAGCAAGATTTTTGGATATAGTTTCATGTTCATATGAAAAATCATTTTCCCAGAAGAACAACTTTTAAATCAAAGTTTATCATAGTTTTTAATTATCCAAACCAAAACACCCCCGATTTCACTACGACGGCGTATATCCGATTTTATGGTGTTCATCGTATTTCCAGGTTTTAAATCATTAAGTTAGCATATCATATAGATATAGAACATGTGTTTAGTTGATTTTAAAAGTCAAGTTAGAAGGATTAACTTTTGTTTGCGAAGAAGTTTAGAATTAACTAAACTATGTTCTAGTGATTACAAGTTTAAACCTTCGAATAAGATAGCTTTATATGTATGAATCGAATGATGTTATGAACATCATTACTACCTCAAGTTTTCTGGATAAAACTACTAGAAATGAGAAAAATGGATCTAGCTTCAAAGGATCCTTGGATGGCTTGAAAGTTCTTGAAGCAGAATCATGACACGAAAACAGTTCAAGTAAGATTTTCACTCGAAATAAGATTGTTATAGTGGTAGAAATTGAATCAAAGTTTGAATATGAATATTACCTTGAATTAGAAAGATAACCTACTATAAATAACAAAGGTTCCTTGATCTTAGATGATTACTTGAAATGGATTAGAAAGCTTGGAAGTAGACTTGCAAACTTGGAAGTATTCTTGATTTTTATGGAACTATACTTATGGAATTTATGAAGAACACTTAGAACTTGAAGATGGAACTTGAGAGAGATCAATTAGATGAAGAAAATTGAAGAATGAAAGTATTTGTAGGTGTTTTTGGTTGTTGGTATATGGATTAGATATAAAGGATATGTAATTTTGTTTTCATGTAAATAAGTCATAAATGATTACTAATATTTTTATAATTTTATGAGATATTTCATGCTAGTTGCCAAATGATGGTTCTCATATGTGTTAAGTGAATCATATGGGCTGCTAAGAGCTGATCATTGGAGTGTATATACCAATAGTACATACATCTAAAAGCTGTGTATTGTACGAGTACGAATACGGGTGCATACGAGTAGAATTGTTGATGAAACTGAACGAGGATGTAATTGTAAGCATTTTTGTTAAGTAGAAGTACTTTGATATGTGTCTTGAAGTCTATCAAAAGTGTAAGAATACATATTAAAACACAACATGTATATACATTCTAATGGAGTCGTTAAGTCTTCGTTAGTCGTTACATGTAAGTGTTGTTTTGAAACTTTTAAGTTAACGATCTCAATTAATGTTGTTAACCCAATTTTATTATATCAAATGAGACGTTAAATTATTATGTTATCATGATATTATGATGTATGAATATCTCTTAATATGACATATACATTAAAATATCGTTACAACGATAATCGTTACATATAAGTCTCGTTTCGTAATTCTTGAGTTAGTAGTCTTGTTTTTACATATGTAGTTCATTGTTAGCACACTTAATGATATATTTAAATATCATTTTATCATGTTAAATATAGTGTATCAATATCTTAATATGATACATATGTATTTAGTAGACGTTATCATAACGATAATCGTTATATATATCATTTCGAGTTTCTTAACTTAGTAATCTCATTTCTTATGTATATCACACATTGTTAATATACTTAGTGAGATACTTACTCATCATAATCTCATGTCAACCATATATATATATATGTCTATATATACCCCAACATGTAGTTTTTACAAATTTGTAACGTTCGTGAATCCTCGGTCAACTTGGGTGATCAATTGTCTATATGAAACTTATTTCATTTAATCAAGTCTTAACAAGTTTGATTGCTTAACACGTTGGAAACATTTAGTCATGTAAATATCAATCTCAATTAATATATATAAACATGGAAAATTTCGGGTCACAACAGTACCTACCCGTTAAATAAATTTCGTCCCGAAATTTTAAGCTGTTGAAGGTGTTGACGAATCTTCTGGAAATAGATGCGGGTATTTCTTTTTTATCTGATCTTCACACTCCTAGGTGAACTTGGGTCCTCTACGAGCATTCCATCGAACCTTAACAATCGGTATCTTGTTTTGCTTAAGTCTCTTAGCCTCACGATCCATTATTTCGACGGGTTCTTCAATGAATTGAAGTTTTTCATTGATTTGGATTTCGTCCAACGGAATAGTGAGATATTCTTTAGCAAAACATTTCTTCAAATTCGAGATGTGGAAAATGTTATGTACAGCCGCGAGTTGTTGAGGTAGCTCCAGTTGGTAAGCTACTGGTCCGACACGATCTATAATCTTGAATGGTCCAATGTACTTTGGATTTAGTTTCCCCCGTTTACCAAATCGAACAACGCCTTTCCAAGGTGAAACCTTAAGCATGACCATTTCTCCAATTTCAAACTCTATATCTTTTCTTTTACTGTCCGCGTAGCTCTTTTGTCGACTCTGGGCGGTTTTCAATCGTTGTTGAATTTGGATGATTTTCTTGGTAGTTTCTTGTATTATCTCCGGACCCGTAATCGGTCTATCCCCCACTTCATTCCAACAAATCGGAGACCTGCACTTTCTACCATAAAGTGCCTCAAACGGCGCCATTTCAATACTAGAATGATAACTGTTGTTGTAGGAAAATTCTGCTAACGGTAGGTGTCGATCCCAACTGTTTCCGAAATCAATAACACATGCTCGTAGCATGTCTTCAAGAGTTTGTATCGTCCTTTTGCTCTGCCCATCAGTTTGTGGATGATAGGCAGTACTCATGTCTAGACGAGTCCCCAATGCTTGTTGCAACGTCTGCCAGAACCTTGAAACAAATCTACCATCCCTATCAGAGATAATAGAGACGGGTATTCCATGTATGGAGACAACCTCCTTCAAATACAATCGCGCCAACTTCTCCATTTTGTCATCTTTTCTCATTGGCAGGAAGTGTGCTGACTTGGTGAGACGATCAACTATTACCCAAATAGTATCATAACCACTTGCAGTCCTTGGCAATTTAGTAATGAAATCCATGGTAATGTTTTCCCATTTCCATTCCGGGATTTCAGGTTGTTGTAGTAGACCTGATGGTTTCTGATGTTCAGCTTTGACCTTAGAACACGTCAAACATTCTCCTACATATTTAGCAATATCGGCTTTCATACCCGGCCACCAAAAGTGTTTCTTGAGATCTTTATACATCTTTCCGGCTCCGGGATGTATTGAATATCTGGTTTTATGTGCTTCCTTAAGTACCATTTCTCTCACATCTCCAAACCTTGGTACCCAAATTCTATCAGCCCTATATCGGGTTCTGTCTTCCTGAATATTAAGATGTTTCTCTGATCCTTTGGGTATCTCATTCTTCAACTTTCCTTCTTTTACAACCCCCTGTTGTGCCTTCTTTATTTGAGTAGTAAGGTTAGTACGAATAATTATATTCATAGCTTTTACCCGTATAGGTTCTCTGTCCTTTCTACTCAAAGCGTCAGCTACCACATTCGCCTTCCCTGGGTGGTATCGAATCTCAAAATCATAATCATTCAATAGTTCAATCCACCTGCGTTGTCTCATATTCAGTTGCTTCTGATTAAATATATGTTGGAGACTTTTGTGGTCGGTATATATAATACTTTTGACCCCATATAAATAATGCCTCCAAGTATTTAATGCAAAAACAACAGCACCCAATTCCAAATCGTGAGTCGTATAATTTTGCTCGTGAATATTTAATTGTCTAGACGCATAAGTAATCACCTTCGTTCGTTGCATTAATACACAACCGAGACCTTGCTTTGATGCGTCACAATAAATCACAAAATCATCATTCCCTTCAGGCAATGACAATATAGGTGCCGTAGTTAGCTTTTTCTTCAATAACTGAAATGCCTTCTCTTGTTCATCCTTCCATTCAAATTTCTTCCCTTTATGCGTTAATGCAGTCAAGGGTTTTGCTATTTTGGAGAAATCTTGGATGAATCTTCTGTAGTAACCAGCCAATCCTAAAAATTGACGTATATGCTTCGGAGTTTTTGGGGTTTCCCACTTTTCAACGGTTTCGATCTTTACCGGGTCTACCTGGATACCTTCTTTGTTCACTATGTGACCGGGGAATTTAACTTCTTCCAACTAAAATGCACACTTTGAAAACTTAACGTACAGTTTTTCTTTTCTCAATACTTCTAGCACTTTTCTCAAATGTTCTTCGTGCTCTTGATCATTCTTTGAGTAAATAAGTATGTCATCGATGAAAAAAATGACAAACTTGTCAAGATATGGCCCACACACTCGGTTCATAAGGTCCATGAACACAGCTGGTGCGTTAGTCAATCCAAACGGCATAACCATAAACTCGTAATGACCATAACGCGTCCTAAAAGCAGTTTTTGGAATATCATCCTCCTTTACTCGCATTTGATGATATCCAGAACGTAAATCGATTTTCGAATAAACCGACGAGCCTTGTAGTTGATCAAATAAGTCGTCAATTCTCGGCAGTGGATAACGGTTTTTTGATGGTAAGTTTATTCAACTCTCTGTAGTCAATACACAACCTAAATGTACCATCCTTCTTCTTGACAAACAAAACAGGAGCTCCCCATGGTGATGTGCTTGGTTGAATGAAACCACGTTCTAATAGTTCTTGCAGTTGGCTTTGCAGTTCTTTCATTTCACTGGGTGCGAGTCTGTAAGGAGCATGCGCTATTGGTGCAGCTCCTGGTACAAGATCTATTTGAAATTCAACAGATCGATGTGGAGGTAGTCCCGGTAATTCTTTCGAAAATACATCGGGAAATTCTTTTACGACGGGAACATCATTGATGCTCTTTTCTTCAGTTTGTATTTTCTCAACGTGTGCTAGAACAGCATAGCAACCTTTTCTTATTAGTTTTTGTGCCTTCAAATTACTAATAAGATGTAGCTTCGTGTTGCCCTTTTCTCCGTACACCATTAAGGGTTCTCCTTCTTCTCGTACAATGCGAATTGCATTTTTGTAACATACGATCTCTGCTTTCATCTCCTTCAGCCAGTCCATGCCAACTATTACATCAAAACTCCCTAACTCTACTGGTATCAAATCAATCTTAAATATTTCGCTACCCAGTTTAATTTCTCGATTCCGGCATATATAATCTGCTGAAATTAATTTACCGTTTGCTAATTCGAGTAAAAATTTACTATCCAATGGCGTCAATGGACAACTTAATTTAGCACAAAAATCTCTACTCATATAGCTTCTATCCGCACCCGAATCAAATAAAACGTAAGCAGATTTATTATCAATAAGAAACGTACCCGTAACAAGTTCCGGGTCTTCCTGTGCCTCTGCCGCATTAATATTGAAAACTCTTCCGCGGCCTTGTCTATTCGTGTTCTCCTGGTTCGGGCAATTTCTAATAATGTGGCCCGGTTTTCCACATTTATAACAAACTACATTGGCATAACTTGCTCCGACACTACTTGCTCCGCCATTACTCGTTCCGACACCATTTGTTCCTTTCGTTCTGTTAACCCCTGGTCCGTAGACCTCACACTTCACCACGCTATGACCATTTCTTTTACACTTGTTGCAAAATTTGATGCAGAACTCCAAGTGATACTTTTCACACCTTTGACATAGCTGCTTCTGATTGTTGTTGTTGTTGCGGTTGTTGTTGTTGTTGTTGGGATGATTGTTGTAGTTGTTGTTGTTGTTGTTGTGCCGTTTGTTGTAGTTGCGATTGATGTTGCGATTGTTGGGATAGTTGTTGTTGTATTGGTGACTCTTATCACCGTTTTCCTCCCACTTTCTTTTGACTAGCTTCACGTTGGCCTCTTCGGCCGCTTGTTCTTTAATTCTTCCCTCAATCTGGTTCACTAGTTTGTGAGCCATTCTACATGCCTTTTTTATGGAGGCAGGCTCTTGTGAACTTATATCTTCTTGGATTCTCTCCGGTAACCCTTTCACAAACGCGTCGATTTTCCTTTCCTCATCTTCGAACGCTCTCGGACACAATAGGCACAATTCTGTGAATCGTCTTTCGTACGAAGTAATATCGAATCCCTGTGTTCGTAACCCTCTAAGTTCTGACTTGAGCTTATTGACCTCGGTTCTGGGATGGTACTTCTCGTTCATCAAGTGCTTGAATGCTGACCACGGTAGCGCGTAAGCAGCATCTTGCCCCACTTGCTCTAGATAGGTATTCCACCATGTTAACGCAATACATGTGAAGGTATGCGTAGCGTACTTCACTTTGTCTCCTTCAGCACACTTACTTATGGCAAACACCGATTCAACTTTCTCGGTCCACCATTTCAATCCGATTGGTCCTTCGGTCCCATCAAATTCTGAAGGTTTGCAGGCAGTGAATTCCTTGTAGGATCATCCTACACGATTTCTTGCGCCGTTGGATGTATTGCTAGATTCAGAGTTATTGTTGGTATGTAGCGCGGCTTGTACTGCGGTTATGTTTGAAGCAAGAAAGGCACGAAATTCCTCTTCGCTCATATTCAAGGTGTGTCGAGTAGTCGGTGCCATTTCCTTCAAAATAGTCAAATGAAACAAGTTAATCATACAGAATATTAAGAGTAGTCAATAGTATCTCGTAGCATAATATGAACTCATTTATAAAAGCTTTTTCTTCATATTAGCGTTTTATAAGTTTAAATTCGGGTACTACCTACCCGTTAAGTTCATACTTAGTAGCTAATATACAATTCAACTACTACAATTCCATATGAAAAACTGATTATAATAATATATCACATACAAATATTCTTCAAACTTACAACTTCGCTATATTACATATAACATGAAATATAGTACACTATGATACAGGACAGTTTTGAAGATAAATCTAGTTAATACGGAAGTTGTTCAGCAAAGGAAATAAAGACACGTAATTCATAAGTCCCGAAACAAGTCATGCATTCTGGTTTTACTAAGACGACTTCCCATCCGTGGTCCTGTGGAAAATAACCGTTATGACCATTGGCTAGGCAGCATGTTGTAACGTCGTCAAAAGGACGAGGGTTTCGTAATGTCTAACAGCCCCGTAATAATCTAAAAACCTTGTTTCTCACCCCAACTTCTTAATCCGTTACTTGTGGGAAAGTTTTATTTAAAATCTGCAATCCGATGTTATTTTTCTCACTTTGGTAAGAAGCGAACATCACTAACCCGTAAGCATAACATGCTTCTTTATGTTGCATGTTAGAAGCTCTTTCTAATTCACGAAATCCTATGTTGGGATATGTTCAGTCAAAATAGGTTCTTAACCCGTAGCGTAAAATTGCATTTGGGTTCCCCGCATTTAACGCTTTAAAGAAAACACGACGTAACTTAAAGTTTCCCCAATATGATATACCCCACCTATCAAAGGAAAGCCTTTTATAAACTAAGGCATTTCTGGAAAGTCTTTCAAATGTTTGACAAGTTAATTTCGCCATAACTAAATGTGCTGATGAATTCTGACCGACTCTAGACAAGATTTCCTCAATCATATCCTCTGGTAGGTCTTCTAAAATATTCGGTTGTCTACCCTTAACGTCCATTTTGTTTCTATACTATAAAATAGATACGGATTAGATTCGTAATAACAAACAATACAAGCAATTTCTATATAGAACATAAAAGTACAAGCACACTACAATACATTTATTACACAACATGCTCACACCCCTCTAATCTGAATCACTGGTTTCTTCTTCTTCAGACTTGGTTCTTTTTCCCAATTTTCTAGGGATATATGATGTTCCTCTAATACGAGCCGTCGTTTTCCGCATTGGTTTAGAAAAACCTGGTGGTTTAGAGGTTCCCGGGTTATTGTCACGATATTGAAAATACGGGTGTTGACGGTACATATAAAGTTCATCGGGGTCGGAATCAGATTTCTCTATTTTGATGCCTTTTCCCTTATTATTTTCTTTTGCCTCATTAAATTGGATCGGGGTAATTTCTATAACATCATCGGAATCCTCATCAGGATCCGATTCATCGGAAAATTGGTAATTTTCCCAATATTTTGCTTCCTTAGCGGAAACACCATTGACCATTATTAACTTTGGTCCATTGGTTGAGGATTTTCTTTTATTTGACCGGTTTTCTGTGGTTCCTACAATTCCCCCCTCCGGAACCTCTTCTTCTGGTTCCTCTTCTTCCGGTTCCTCTTCTTCCGATTCCGTTTCCTCTTATTCCGGATCTTCGGGAACTTGTGAATCTTGCCAATATATATTCGACTCTTCGTTATTATTAGGTGAGTCAATGGGATTTGTGCTAGAGGTAGACATCTATCACACAATATCAAACATGTTAAGAGATTAATATATCACATAATATTTACATATTAATAATATATAGTTTCCAACAAAAATGTTAAGCAATCATTTTTAAAGAAAACACGGTCGAAGTCCAGACTCACTAATGCATCCTAACAACTTCGATAAGACACACTAATGCAAATTTTCTGGTTCTCTAAGACCAACGCTCGGATACCAACTGAAATGTCCCGTTCATATTGATTATAAACGTTCCATATTAATTGATTTCGTCACGAGGTTTTGACCTCTATATGAGACATTTTTCAAAGACTGCATTCATTTTTAAAACAACCATAACCTTTATTTTATCGATAAAGGTTTAAAAGCATTACGTAGATTATCAAATAATGATAATCTAAAATATACCGTTTACACACGACCATTACATAATGGTTTACAATAAGAATATATTACATCAAAAATAAGTTTCTTGAATGCAGTTTTTACATAATATCATACAAGCATGGACTCCAAATCTTGTCCTTATTTTAGTGTAGCGACCCGACAAAATCGTCATTGACGGCGCCGTCTACTTAGGTCCCGTTACGTGGTCATAAGTCTTTAAAACAACGTTTGACCAAAAGATATGTCGCATTCATTTCAAATGTAAAGATTGTTCAAAGTTTACAAGAATAGTTCCACCACAAGTTACGTTACAAAGTTATAAGTACAAATGAAACTTATGCGACACAATTTAAAAGTAGCCAAAAGACGCTCCATGTATGCATATATACTCGACATCCAATGCAAGTATCAAAATAATGAACGGAAGCATGTATCATGTATCGTTCAAGGACCTGAGAAAAACATAGAAATCTGTCAACGAAAACGTTGGTGAAATCATAGGTTTGAGTAAGTAAGTACAAGTGAACCACAAGATTTGCAATAATGAGATAATAGTAATACATTCCAAAAGTTTGTTTCACGAGCACTCAATTATCAATGCTTAACATTCCTTCCATAGAACCCCATCACAATAGTGTTAGAACATACACTGTTTCTCGAAAGTACATTTCATTCGTAAACGGTAGCGAACCGTTTGAATGAGGGTTTGTCAAACCCATATGGCCATATAACATAAGTTCTTGCTTACACCCGGCAAGTGTAACTAATGATAATCGAATTGAGGATTTTTGTTCTAAACTCGTATGTAGAATGTTTGTTTTCCTGTACTTGTGTTCACTTAGTTAAAAAGGAACGTTTATGTTTTCTCATCCCAAATGTAAGTTTCAAAAGAGTAAAAGTGGGACTATGATCTCACCTTTAGTACACGAGTAGTAAAGTACTTCAACAAGTAAACGTGTGCAAAGAACAATGCTAGTCTTGACCTAAACAATAGGTTGTATCAATAAAGGTAAACACGATAGGTCAAAGATGTTCAATTAGTCCTATGGCTCGTTACGACTCGAATACTACAACATGTGAGTCAAATTGTCATGTTTCATGCAAGATACGAGTATAAAAGCATGTTAGAACGATTTGCACAAACATTTGGTTAAGTTGATTAAAAGTCAACTTGGTCGGGTCAAAGTCAACGAAAAAGTCAACACGTTCGGGTCGGGTCCCGAACTATTTCTCTGAGGTTTTTAATCATATATGAGCATGTTAGAACAAGTTACATATGAATCGGAGGTCCATAGCGTAGCAAACATTTTCCGTAAAATGACCAACGAAGACAGTAGCCTGCCAGGGTATCTGGACGGCGTCCAGATTGTCTGGACGGCGTCCAGCTTTGAAGTCCTGGACGGCGTCCAAAAACACTGGACGGCGTCCAAGTCTGAAGGGCTGGACGGCGTCCAGATCTGTATCCAGGCCCTGTTTTGCTGCAACAAAGAGATGCACGAACCAAAACCCAAACAATCCCAATTTATGACCCGCAAACAATCAAAACATGTATCCTATATCGTCGGGAAGGTATTTTGACAAAGGATACAACTAACCACATATCATCAATCGAGTTTACCTATTATAACAACCAAAACCGCATCTAATGCTCAACATTTATCGCATACAAGTTCATAAATGCAATTCAATGATTCGGGCAACCAATTTACATGAATGATATGCCGTTTTGAAGGTAATCAAGCATACAATCTAACTAAACACTTACCAACAATAATCCATGGCATTCAATGCATCAAAAGTCCATTTCAAGTTCATCAAACCCTAACCCAAATTCACCAAAATCATAAATCAAGTTCATGAACTTTTCTAAAGCAACCTACACATCAAATTGAAGCTAGTGATACTAGGAACACAATTAGAATATGAACTTTTAACATCTAACAACATATGATCATCCAAAACTCAAGAACAATACACCAAAATTCAAGTTCATGCTAGTTACACTAAAACAACGAGATCGAGCATATAAATCATATAATCATGTTAGACTTGAGCCATAGACACTAACTAACATCATTTCAAGTCAAAAACACGAATTTAGAGAAATCTAGAGTTTTAGAAATGTTACCCAAACGAGATGAAGTTGGTACCAAAATGAAGAGGATGAAGAGAGGATCACGAATATGTAATTTATTTTATTGTAAGCCTCCTAGATCGAATTTAGATGATGATTGAATGAATTTGGAAATTGTGTGTGTGTTCTTGCTAGAGAGAAAGAGAGAGAGATGAAGATGGTTGAATGGTGGTGATTGGGGTGGACTAGGTGACCTAGTCAACTAGTTTGCCCCGTGTCAATTTTAGTCCCTCAAGTTTGAATCGGGTGCGTGAATTACCTAATCGAGATAATTTAAAACGCGTATTAACGAAAGATGTTATAAATATGTAACGGACTTTAAAATAGTTAAACGGAAAGTAACCGGAAAAATGCGGGATGTTACATTACCTACTCCTTAAAAGAAATTTCGTCCCGAAATTTAAGTAGGCGTAGTAGTCGTTGTTCCTTCCTCGAGATCTTGCATTTCCGAATTCACGAATAAATGAGGGTATTTCCTTTGCATTTGATCTTGCCTTTCCCAAGTAAACTCGGGTCCCCTTTTGGCATTCCAACGGACTTTAACAATCGGAATTCGGCTTTGTTTCAATGTCTTGACGGAGGTGTCCACAATTTCAACCGGTTCCTCCACAAAATGAAGTTTGTCATCAATAGTAAGTTCCTCGAGAGGGATGACGATATCGGGTTCGGCAAGATACTTTTTCAAGTTAGATACATGGAAGGTAGGATGAACGGAGTTCAATTGAGGCGGAAGATCTAAACGATAAGCAACGGTTCCAACACGCTCCAAGATTTCGGAAGGACCAATATACCGCGGATTTAGCTTCCCGTGTTTCCCAAAGCGAATTACACCCTTCCAAGGTGTGACTTTTAACATGACGCGGTCACCGACTTGAAATTCAAGGTCGTTGCGTCTTTTGTCGGTATAGCACTTTTGACGACTCCGGGCCGTCCGAAGCCTATCTCGGATTTGAACGACCTTCTCGGTGGTTTCATGAATGAGTTCGGGTCCGGTGATTTGTACGTCGCCTACTTGGGCCCAATAAATAGGTGAACGACATTTTCGGCCATATAGCGCTTCAAAAGGTGCGACTTTAATACTCGCGTGATAACTATTGTTATAAGAGAACTCGGCGAGAGGTAAGTGCTTGTCCCAAGCTTTTTCGAAATCAACCACGCAAGCTCGTAACATGTCCTCTAAGGTTTGAATTGTACGTTCGCTTTGTCCATCGGTTTGAGGATGATATGCGGTGCTCATGTCTAAACGCGTTCCCAGCGCTTCTTGCAATGTACGCCAAAATCTAGAAACGAAACGGCCATCTCGGTCGGAGATAATCGATAAAGGTACACCGTGTCAGGCTACGATCTCCTTAATGTAAAGTTGTGCAAGTTTCTCCATTTTGTCCGTTTCTTTCATGGCAAGGAAGTGTGCGGATTTGGTGAGACGGTCAACAATAACCCAAATGGTATCATAACCGCCCGTCGTTTTTGGTAGCTTGGTGATAAAATCCATCGTTATCCTTTCCCACTTCCATTGCGGGATCTCGGGTTGTTGAAGTAGTCCGGATGGTCTTTGGTGTTCGGCTTTGACTTTGGAACATGTCAAACACTTGGAAACATAAGTAGCTACGTCCCTTTTGATGTTCGGCCACCAATATAGTTGTTTAAGGTCGTGGTACATCTTATTGGCACCGGGGTGAATTGAGTATCGTGACTTATGTGCTTCATCTAAAATAAGGCTTCGTAGGTCCCCATAACTAGGCACCCAAATCCTCCCGGCGAAATATCGGAGTCCGGTCTCCCTAATTTCGAATCGAGAGACGAGAATGTTCAAGAGCTCGTGTGAAAGGTTTTCATCCTTGAGAGCCTCATCTTGGGCTACACGAATTTGGCTATTAAGGTTTGTGTGAATGGTGATGTTTAAAGCTCGGACACGAAGAGGCACCGCTCTTTCTTTTCGACTTAAGGCATCGGCTACTACGTTTGCCTTCCCGGGATGGTAACGAAGCTCGCAATCGTAATCGTTCAAAACTTTTCAATCCACCGTCGTTGTCTCATGTTTAGTTGCTTTTGATCGAAGATGTGTTGAAGGCTTTTGTGATCGGTGAAGATAGTACTCTTGGTTCCATAAAGATAGTGTCTCCACATTTTAAGTGCAAAGACAACGGCTTCGAGTTCGAGATCATGAGTCGTGTAATTTCGTTCATGAATTTTGAGTTGTCGAGAAGCATAAGCAATGACTTTCGTTCGTTGCATCAATACACACCCAAAACCATGTTTCGAGGCATCGCAATATACAACAAAATCATCATTGCCTTCGGGAAGTGACAAGATAGGAGCGGTGGTTAGCGTCGTCTTCAAGATTTGAAATGCGGATTCTTGTTCGGTCGCCCAAATGAATTTCTTTCCCTTGTGAGTTAATGCGGTTAGAGGACGTGCAACCAAAGAGAAGTTTTCGATGAATCTACGATAGTACCCGGCGAGACCCAAGAATTGACGAATGTGAGTAGGAGTAGTAGGAGTCTCCCATTTACTGATGGCTTCGATTTTCATGGGATCGACTTTAATACCTTGATCACTTACAACGTGACCAAGAAATTGAACTTCCTTTAACCAAAATTCACACTTGGAGAATTTGGCATAGAGTTGTTCTTGTCTTAAAAGTTCAAGCACAAGTCGGAGATGTTGTTCGTGCTCTTCTTCATTTTTAGAATAGATCAATATGTCATCGATGAACACAATAACGAATTTATCAAGATACGGTTTGCACACGCGGTTCATAAGATCCATGAATACTGCCGGTGCGTTAGTGAGACCAAATGGCATGACAAGGAATTCATAACTACCATAACGAGTCCGGAAAGCGGTTTTGGAGACATCTTCCCCCTTAACCCTTAATTGATGATAACCCGAGCGGAGATCGATTTTTGAATATACACAAGACCCTTGTAATTGATCAAAGAGGTCATCGATGCGAGGAAGAGGATATCGGTTCTTAACCGTCAATTTGTTTAGTTCACGATAGTCAATGCACATTCGTAGGGATCCGTCTTTCTTTTTAACAAACAAAATCGGAGCGCCCCAAGGTGAATGGCTAGGTTGGATAAAACCACGATCAAGTAGTTCTTGGATTTGACTTTGCAATTCTTGCATTTCGGATGGAGCGAGTCTATATGGTGCACGTGCTACGGGTGCGGCTCCCGTAATAAGATCGATTTGGAATTCTACCGGTCGATGAGGTGGAAGACCCGGCAATTCGTCGGGAAATACATCGGAATAGTCACTAACAATTGGCACATCATCGATGTGCTTCTCATCGGACTCGACTTTCTTAACGTGAGCAAGGATCGCAAAACAACCCTTACGGAGTAGTTTTCTAACTTTAATACACGAAACGAGGTTGAGTCTGGTGCAACTCTTATCGCCATAAACAATCAAAGGTTCACCATTCTCGATAGGAATTCGGATTGCGTTAAGATCACAAAGGATGTGAGATTTCATTTTGACTAGCCAATTCATACCGATTATTACATCGAAGCTACCTAGTCCCATGGGTATCAAGTCGATTTCAAACTCATTACCCAAAATATTTAACGTACACCCCCGGTAATATGTGTCGGCACTCAATAGTTTTCCGTTGGCCACTTCAATGGTATAAGTGGTATCTAATGGGAGAGGTGGAGTGCTAAAAGAATGAGTCAAAGTCTTGGATACAAAGCATTTATCTGCACCCGAATCAAATAAGCAAGAGACATAAGAATTTTTGAGAAGAAACGTACCCGTGACTAGTTCAGTGTCATCCCGGGCTTCCTCGGTGTTGATGTTGAAAGCTCGGCCGCGCGTGTTGGGGTTATCTTTCTTCTTTGGGCATGCATTTCTATAATGACCCGTTTGGCCACATTCGTAACAAGTGCCCGTATTTGGTGCATTGGGCCACTTTCGAGCGACGGGAGTGGCACTTTTACAATCGTTGGCCTTATGACCAATTCCTTGGCACCGATGGCAAATTAGCTTACTACATTCGCCAAAGTGATGTTTGTTTCATTTGTTGCAAAGAGGTAGATTTCCGGCATAACCCTTCTTGCCGTCGGAGGTGAAAGATTTCTTGGCAAAGTTGTTGTTGCTTGATTGGGGAGCTTCCCATTTTATTTTGTTGTTACCCGACTTGTCCTCGGCTTTAGGTGCCGGTACTACGATTTCGTCCACCGTCTCTATTAATTTGCGGGCCATGTTCAAAGCTTCTTGATGATTAGTGGGTTTGGATGACATTACTCCGTGTTTGATACTCTTTGGAAGACCATCCATGTAAAGTTCAACCCTTAAAGCTTCGGGGTTCACAAGATTTGGGCACATCAAGGCTAGTTCGGAAAATCGTTGATTATAAGCCTTGAGATCATTTCCGATTGCCTTTAAGGTTCTTAGATCTTGTTCGAGCCTTCGGGTTTCTTCACGAGGGAAATATTCGACAATCATCTTTTCCCTCAAGTCGGCCCAAGAGAGGGCGTGAGCTTCATCGGTACCCACCGATTGTACGTAAGTATTCCACCATGTAAGAGCGACACCGGCGAAGGTGTGAGTGGAGTATTTGACCTTGTCTTGGTCCCGACAACCGCTTATGCTAAAGACGGCTTCCGTTTGCTCAAACCATCGGGTGAGCACGACCGGTCCCCCGGTTCCATCAAAAGTGTGAGGTTTGCACCCCATGAAGGATTTGTAGGAGCACCCTTCGTTTGAGTTACCGGCTCCATTGTTGTTGTTGTTGTTGTGGTTGTTGTCATTATTGTTGTTGTTGTTGGATGAGTGACAGGCCATGGCCGCATCTACGGCGGTAGCTATCATCCGTTCGAGAGCTTGTTCGGGAGTTTCATTGCGGCGTACACGACGAGGAGCCGTTGTTCCTTCAAGACACAAGAATATCATTGATTAGTATTCTCAATAATACTAACCGTGATATAGAATAAAGATAGAGAGAAAATTTTCCTTGACTCGCCTTAAATTCTTTATGCCACAATGTCGGAACGTTCATATGAGTCACCGTAATATAATCCCGGAAATTATATACCCTGATTCATATGTGCATTCGACATCATTTCATATAGTCAAGGTGGCGTGTCAATCAAATTTAAACAACGTGAGATTAAGATGAACTAAGAGTAGATATGAATAGAAGCGTTCGAGTATAAATGCACAAGTAGTCAAGTAATTCCTACTTCAAGTCTATATGCCGGTTGTAGTCTAGACTCACCAATGTACCCTATGACTCGAGGTTGACACCAATGAACTCTAAATCCCTACAACCTGGCTCTGATACCATCTGTAGTGACCCTACAAAATCGTCATTGACGGCGCCGTCTACTTAGGTCCCGTTACGTGGTCATAAGTCTTTAAAACAACGTTTGACCAAAAGATATGTCGCATTCATTTCAAATGTAAAGATTGTTCAAAGTTTACAAGAATAGTTCCACCACAAGTTACGTTACAAAGTTATAAGTACAAATGAAACTTATGCGATACAATTTAAAAGTAGCCAAAAGACGCTCCATGTATGCATATATACTCGACATCCAATGCAAGTATCAAAATAATGAGCGGAAGCATGTATCATGTATCGTTCAAGGACCTGAGAAAAACATAGAAATCTGTCAACGAAAACGTTGGTGAAATCATAGGTTTGAGTAAGTAAGTACAAGTGAACCACAAGATTTGCAACAATGAGATAATAGTAATACATTCCAAAAGTTTGTTTCACGAGTACCCAATTATCAATGCTTAACATTCCTTCCATAGAACCCCATCACAATAGTGTTAGAACATACACTGTTTCTCGAAAGTACATTTCATTCGTAAACGGTAGCGAACCGTTTGAATGAGGGTTTGTCAAACCCATATGGCCATATAACATAAGTTCTCGCTTACACCCGGCAAGTGTAACTAATGATAATCGAATTGAGGATTTTTGTTCTAAACTCGTATGTAGAATGTTTGTTTTCCTGTACTTGTGTTCACTTAGTTAAAAAGGAACGTTTATGTTTTCTCATCCCAAATGTAAGTTTCAAAAGAGTAAAAGTGAGACTATGATCTCACCTTTAGTGCACGAGTAGTAAAGTACTTCAACAAGTAAACGTGTGCAAAGTGAAATGTCCCGTTCTTATTGATTAAAAACGTTCCATATTAATTGATTTCGTTGCGAGGTTTTGACCTCTATATGAGACGTTTTTCAAAGACTGCATTCATTTTTAAAACAAACCATAACCTTTATTTCATAGATAAAGGTTTTAAAAAGCTTTACGTAGATTATCAAATAATGATAATCTAAAATATCCTGTTTACACACGACCATTACATAATGGTTTACAATACAAATATGTTACAACAAAATAAGTTTCTTGAATGCAGTTTTTACACAATATCATACAAGTATGGACTCCAAATCTCGTCCTTATTTAAGTATGCTACAGCGGAAGCTCTTAATAATCACCTGAGAATAAACATGCTTAAAACGTCAACAAAAATGTTGGTGAGTTATAGGTTTAACCTATATATATATCAAATCATAATAATAGACCACAAGATTTCATATTTCAATACACATCCCATACATAGAGATAAAAATCATTCATATGGTGAACACCTGGTAACCGACAATAACAAGATGCATATATAAGAATATCCCCATCATTCCGGGACACCCTTCGGATATGATATAAATTTCGAAGTACTAAAGCATCCGGTACTTTGGATGGGGTTTGTTAGGCCCAATAGATCTATCTTTAGGATTCGCGTCAATTAGGGTGTCTGTTCCCTAATTCTTAGATTACCAGACTTAATAAAAAGGGGCATATTCGATTTCGATAATTCAACCATAGAATGTAGTTTCACGTACTTGTGTCTATTTTGTAAATCATTTATAAAACCTGCATCTATTCTCATCCCAAAAATATTAGATTTTAAAAGTGGGACTATAACTCACTTTCACAGATTTTTACTTCGTCGGGAAGTAAGACTTGGCCACTGTTGATTCACGAACCTATAACAATATATACATATATATTAAAGTATGTTCAAAATATATTTACAACACTTTTAATATATTTTGATGTTTTAAGTTTATTAAGTCAGCTGTCCTCGTTAGTAACCTATAACTAGTTGTCCACAGTTAGATGTACAGAAATAAATCGATAAATATTATCTTGAATCAATCCACGACCCAGTGTATACATATCTCAGTATTGATCACAACTCAAACTATATATATTTTGGAATCAACCTCAACCCTGTATAGCTAACTCCAACATTCACATATAGAGTGTCTATGGTTGTTCCGAAATATATATAGATGTGTCGACATGATAGGTCGAAACATTGTATACGTGTCTATGGTATCTCAAGATTACATAATATACAATACAAGTTGATTAAGTTATGGTTGGAATAGATTTGTTACCAATTTTCACGTAGCTAAAATGAGAAAAATTATCCAATCTTGTTTTACCCATAACTTCTTCATTTTAAATCCGTTTTGAGTGAATCAAATTGCTATGGTTTCATATTGAACTCTATTTTATGAATCTAAACAGAAAAAGTACAAGTTTATAGTCGGAAAAATAAGTTACAAGTCATTTTTGTAAAGGTAGTCATTTCTGTCGAAAGAACGACGTCTAGATGACCATTTTAGAAAACATACTTCCACTTTGAGTTTAACCATAATTTTTGGATATAGTTTCATGTTTATAATAAAAATCATTTTCTCAGAATAACAACTTTTAAATCAAGGTTTATCATAGTTTTTAATTAACTAACCCAAAACAGCCCGCGGTGTTACTACGACGGCGTAAATCCGATTTTACGGTGTTTTTCGTGTTTCCAGGTTTTAAATCATTAAGTTAGCATATCATATAGATATAGAACATGCGTTTAGTTGATTTTAAAAGTCAAGTTAGAAGGATTAACTTTTGTTTGCGAACAAGTTTAGAATTAACTAAACTATGTTCTAGTGATTACAAGTTTAAACCTTCGAATAAGATAGCTTTATATGTATGAATCGAATGATGTTATGAACATCATTACTACCTTAAGTTCCTTGGATAAACCTACTGGAAAATAGAAAAATGGATCTAGCTTCAATGGATCCTTGGATGGCTCGAAGTTCTTGAAGCAGAATCATGACACGAAAACAAGTTCAAGTAAGATCATCACTTGAAATAAGATTGTTATAGTTATAGAAATTGAACCAAAGTTTGAATATGATTATTACCTTGTATTAGAATGATAACCTACTGTAAGAAACAAAGATTTCTTGAGGTTAGATGATCACCTTACAAGATTGGAAGTGAGCTATTAAACTTGAAAGTATTCTTGATTTTATGAAACTAGAACTTTTGGAATTTATGAAGAACACTTAGAACTTGAAGATAGAACTTGAGAGAGATCAATTAGATGAAGAAAATTGAAGAATGAAAGTGTTTGTAGGTATTTTTGGTCGTTGGTGTATGGATTAGATATAAAGGATATGTAATTTTGTTTTCATGTAAATAAGTCATGAATGATTACTCATATTTTTGTAATTTTATGAGATATTTCATGCTAGTTGCCAAATGATGGTTCCCACATGTGTTAGGTGACTCACATGGGCTGCTAAGAGCTGATCATTGGAGTGTATATACCAATAGTACATACATCTAAAAGCTGTGTATTGTACGAGTACGAATACGGGTGCATACGAGTAGAATTGTTGATGAAACTGAACGAGGATGTAATTGTAAGCATTTTTGTTAAGTAGAAGTATTTTGATAAGTGTATTGAAGTCTTTCAAAAGTGTATAAATACATATTAAAACACTACATGTATATACATTTTAACTGAGTCGTTAAGTCATCGTTAGTCGTTACATGTAAGTGTTGTTTTGAAACCTTTAGGTTAAC
This sequence comes from Rutidosis leptorrhynchoides, assembly GCF_046630445.1. NCBI lineage: Eukaryota > Viridiplantae > Streptophyta > Magnoliopsida > Asterales > Asteraceae > Rutidosis > Rutidosis leptorrhynchoides. The sequence continues at coordinate 668,058,503 of NC_092333.1, forward strand.
GATCTTGTTAAATGTTGTTAACCCAATGTTTATAATATCAAATGAGATTTTAAATTATTATATTATCATGATATTATCATGTATGAATATCTCTTAATATGATATATATACATTAAATGTCTTTACAACGATAATCGTTACATATATGTCTCGTTTAAAAATCATTAAGTTAGTAGTCTTGTTTTTACATATGTAGTTCATTGTTAATATACTTTATGATATGTTTTCTTATCATAGTATCATGTTAACTATATATATATATATATATCCATATATATGTCATCATATAGTTTTTACAAGTTTTAACGTTCGTGAATCACCGATCAACTTGGGTGGTCAATTGTCTATATGAAACATATTTCAATTAATCAAGTCTTAACAAGTTTGATTGCTTAACATGTTGGAAACATTTAATCATGTAAATATCAATCTCAATTAATATATATAAACATGGAAAAGTTCGGGTCACTACAGTACCTACCCGTTAAATAAATTTCGTCCCGAAATTTTAAGCTGTTGAAGGTGTTGACGAATCTTCTGGAAATAGATGCGGGTATTTCTTCTTCATCTGATCTTCACGTTCCCAGGTTAACTCGGGTCCTCTACGAGCATTCCATCGAACCTTAACAATTGGTATCTTGTTTTGCTTAAGTCTTTTAACCTCACGATCCATTATTTCGACGGGTTCTTCGATGAATTGAAGTTTTTCGTTGATTTGGATTTCATCTAACGGAATAGTGAGATCTTCTTTAGCAAAACATTTCTTTAAATTCGAGACGTGGAAAGTGTTATGTACAGCCGCGAGTTGTTGAGGTAACTCTAGTCGGTAAGCTACTGGTCCGACACGATCAATAATCTTGAATGGTCCAATATACCTTGGATTTAATTTCCCTCGTTTACCAAATCGAACAACGCCTTTCCAAGGTGCAACTTTAAGCATGACCATCTCTCCAATTTCAAATTCTATATCTTTTCTTTTAATGTCAGCGTAGCTCTTTTGTCGACTTTGGGCGGTTTTCAACCGTTGTTGAATTTGGATGATCTTCTCGGTAGTTTCTTGTATAATCTCCGGACCCGTAATCTGTCTATCCCCCACTTCACTCCAACAAATCGGAGACCTGCACTTTCTACCATAAAGTGCTTCAAACGGCGCCATCTCAATGCTTGAATGGTAGCTGTTGTTGTAGGAAAATTCTGCTAACGGTAGATGTCGATCCCAACTGTTTCCGAAATCAATAACACATGCTCATAGCATGTCTTCAAGCGTTTGTATCGTCCTTTCGCTCTGCCCATCAGTTTGTGGATGATAGGCAGTACTCATGTCTAGACGAGTTCCTAATGCTTGCTCTAATGTCTGCCAGAATCTTGAAATAAATCTGCCATCCCTATCAGAGATAATAGAGATTGGTATTCCATGTCTGGAGACGACTTCCTTCAAATACAGTCGTGCTAACTTCTCCATCTTGTCATCTTCTCTTATTGGTAGGAAATGTGCTGATTTGGTGAGACGATCAACTATTACCCAAATAGTATCAAAACCACTTGCAGTCCTTGGCAATTTAGTGATGAAATCCATGGTAATGTTTTCCCATTTCCATTCCGGGATTTCGGGTTGTTGAAGTAGACCTGATGGTTTCTGATGCTCAGCTTTGACCTTAGAACACGTCAAACATTCTCCTACGTATTTAGCAACATCGGCTTTCATACCCGGCCACCAAAAATGTTTCTTGAGATCCTTGTACATCTTCCCCGTTCCAGGATGTATTGAGTATCTGGTTTTATGAGCTTCTCTAAGTACCATTTCTCTCATATCTCCAAATTTTGGTACCCAAATCCTTTCAGCCCTATACCGGGTTCCGTCTTCCCGAATATTAAGATGCTTCTCCGATCCTTTGGGTATTTCATCCTTTAAATTTCCCTCTTTTAAAACTCCTTGTTGCGCCTCCTTTATTTGAGTAGTAATGTTATTATGAATCATTATATTCATAGATTTTACTCGAATGGGTTCTCTGTCCTTCCTGCTTGTGATGACCCAGAAATTTCGACTAAATTTAAACTTAATCTTTGTATGATTAACATTTCCGACACGATAAGCAAAGTCTGTAAAACTGAATCTCAAAATTTTTGAATTACTTTTATATATTTAAATACCCTTCGGTTGTTTTCGACAATTCGCGAACAATTATATGTGAATAGATACATATATACTATGACATGAAAAGGTAACAATGTATTAATTGTTTGATACCGTACATTAAACTTATTGGTTTAAATATCTATTCGAATGTATATGATAAGTTGAAATATTTATTATTAAAATTTATTTATAAATAACTTCCAATGTGTATTTAAAAACTGATTTATGTATATTAAAAAGATATATACATATATATAATAAACGATAGTAACATTCGTTTATTGATTCAATTGATATTTAGTTAAGTTAACTAAGGCGTTTAAGATGAACCAGTTAAACACTAATTTGTTACATTGTTTTCAAATTGCCACATTACTCAAAATGCTACAGTGTTTTCGAAAATCACTATTTGCTACAGTGAAATTGACTTTGCTACAGTAACTTTGCTACAGTAAAACACTATTATAAAAATGTGTTTTAACAAATAGCGAGACGATGATTTATAGAAGTAAATGACCAAAACACTCGAAAGTTTAAGATACACTTTGAGTGATATAATTAAGGGATAATTTAAGGCTATATTTTGACAAAGGTACGTGTCACGAAATGTAAAATGCAAGTTTTCTAAGCGTACGAAAATGCGTTCGAGAAACCGGAACCGGGACATAAGTCGAGTGATGACGTACGACTTATCGGACCAAAAATATCTAGTCTACTATGCACAAGAATAAAATATAATATATAAATAATTAAATTAATTATTTATATATTTATATTTATTTTATATTATGTCGACAAGCTAGGAGCCAAAACAATGTGAGCTGTCCCTGGTCCTCATGCGAGTCGCATGGCCAGAAGGCCATTTCCATGCGAGTCGCATGACTCCAGATTCCAGGCCAGGTACTATAAATTCAGGTGTTTTGCTCGAATGAAAAATCAAATATATATTACTCCGTATAATATTTATTATTATTATTATTATTATTATTATTATTATTATTATTATTATTATTATTATTATTATTATTATTATTATTATTATTATTATTATTATTATTATTATTTAGATTATTATTAATCTTATTAATCTTATTATTAGTATTATTATTTTTGCGATACAAAAATAATAATGTACATCAAATATTACGACGGAGTGCTGTCCAAGTAATTTTCAAAATGAGTTTTCGAGCAAGCTAGAGCTAAGGAAATTATGGGTTATTGCCAAGGAGGTTATGGGTAATGTTCGGGGGTATTTTTTTTCTGAATCAAACCTCGTGTTTATCATCTCCGATGCGTCTACGTACTTTCCTGCAATATTGTATATCAATATTAAACAGTGAGTTCATTTGATTCCCTTTTACTCTTTATATTTTTGGGACTGAGAATACATGCGCTATTTTTACAACTGCTTTATTAAATGCTTTTGAAATATATTTTTAACTGCGAATACATGCAAATGCTTTATTAACCGATATACAATATTTATATGCGTGAGTTTCATAAGATCCCTTTTACTCTCTACATTTTTGGGCTGAGAATACATGCAAATGTTTTATTAACCGATATACAATATTTATATGCGTGAGTTTCATTGATCCTTTTTTTAATTGCTTTTGCAATATATATTTTTGGGCTGAGAATACATGCACTTTATTTTAAACGCAATGGATACAAGTACATACTAAATTCTACACTGAGTTTGAACCGAAAATCCCTTAACTTTGGTAACTAGTAACTGCCAGTTATAAGAACTGGTGGGCGCGAGTAGTAGTATATGGATCCATAGGGCTTGACATCCCCGTTCGAGCTAGAGCGCTAGCCTTTTAACGGACGTATGCTATTTGAGAAGCGTACACGTTGGTTTGCGTGTATTATTAAGATGATTATACAGAGGGTACAAATTATATAAACGTTAAAGTTTAGTTACCAGGGTGCTCAATTTTGTAGAACCGATTGATAAACGTTTCGGATGAAACAACTGAAATCTTGTGGTCCACCTTTTATTTAAAACATAATGATAAACGTTTTGAATGAAACAACTGAACTTTTGTAATCCACATTGATATACGGATTATGTGTAATATTAAAACTATGAACTCACCAACCTTTGTGTTGACACTTGAAGCATGTTTATTCTCAGGTTTCTAGAAGTCTTTCGCTGTTTGCTCATACGTGATACAAGTTATGTGCTTGGAGTCATACATGCTATATACAAGAAACTTGCATTCATCAAACCATTACCATGTATCTTATTTTAACTGTATTGTCAACAGATGTATTATTGTAAACCATTTAAATGGTGATTGTCTATACGTAGGAATCATCAGATGTAAAAAAACCTGGAATTTATATATTCATTTATGAAATACCTTTTCAAACGAATGCAATGTTACAAAATGTATCACATAGAGGTCAAATACCTCGCAATGAAATCAATGAATGACGTGTTCGTCCATATGGATTTGGAGCGATCGTCACAGTTGGTATCAGAGCGTTGGTCTTAGCGAACCAGAATTTGCATTAGTGTGTCTAACCGGTTATTGTTAGGATACATTAGTAAGTCTGGACTTCGACCATGTCTGCATGATAAAAGTTGTTGCTTATAATTTTTTTTGTTAGAAATTACCTGCTTATCATTCCTTGTGTGGAAAATTACCTGCTTATCATTTGTAGTCTAGACACACCTTATTGCATGGATTGCATGACTAGTGTATAGACAAAATGAATATCTTAGCGTATCTGTTAATGTTACCTTTACTTGACAGTTTCCGAAAGTTTCTCCGTAATTTGCGGATCCTTTGTACTATATAAAGGTATTCTATGTAATTAGAATATCATCCGATATCCGAAAATCATTTCACATCGAAAATTCTTTATCTAACCGTATAAGATGAATTCTGCAAGTAATTCGAGTTCTTCGGATTCCGATATGAATTTCCACCTGAGTTCCGAAAGCAGTGTAACCGGAATGAATCAACCAATCAGTCATCACCAATTCTGGATGAATTGGGGATGGGTTCGTAATCAACTTAATCAATGGAGACAAGAGGAAGGCGATCCTTTCCACCAACCGAATTCACTTCTTGGTGAGGAACCTGAGGCACTTACCGGTGAACCCGTTCGAAACACTATCTTTACCCTAATTTCCAGGATATTTCGCAACGATTATATGATAACTAGGATTTTAAACTTTATTCATCCTCTCGTACCAACCGCCAATCATCCCGGAATAATAGAAGAAGTTAACGAGCTTCGCGCTCGAGTTGTGGCTTTGGAGAATATGATGCACAATTTGCAGGCATCACAGGCAGCACCGGTAGCACCACCAGTACCAGCAGCACAACCAACAACAGTACCATTACCACCAACAACAACATCCGCACCGGAAACCTCAACCTCACAATCTGTTCCACGAGTATCAACCTCATATGCACCGTAGGCACCGAAGAATACTAATAAACATAAACGATGAAGTATTAATTCATAACTTCATTGGAGAAATATCCTGCGACGATTATGTAATCTTTAATATAGAAGAGATTATTCGTTTTTAGTTCCAACCGAAAATCAAATGAGTTTAATAACTCATTAAATTTATATTACATCTGAAGGAAATATACATACATATATTTTCATAAAGATTGTAATTGAAAATCCTTTTGTACAAACTGTTAATGATGAGAATATTTTAACGGGTAGGTAATACCCTAGAAATATATAAATTCCACATTAATATGTTACACTATACATTCTTCAATTTTGATTCAACAATCATTAACTATACTGCTTAAACCTATAGATATACGTATCTGTTCATCGCAGAATAACCATTTTCATACAATTTCATATTCTGATTTCGATAGATCAGAATCCAAGTCAAGATTAAACGAAAAACATCACTCTTAGATTCCTACATCTTTCAAAACCATGCTTCGAAACCCATGCTTTGAATTCAGAACAGTACTAGAACATCATATGATTATATTTTGCGTTCAAACCCATCGAAATTCTTGGAAACACTTCAACTAATGAACAAACGAGAAGACAAACCAACTACACGATATCTACGAGAAGAAAGATTTGTAATTATAATCATATATCTGGAAAGCTCTCGAAACCTAAGTAAAACTTTAACACGTATCTGTGATAAATCCTTCGGCATTATCATTACTGAAAATAACCTTGCAATTCCTTTTTAAAAGTATCCAGTATTATCACCCATTCAACTAGTCAACGACGACCTTTCAGACTTATAACTTTGGCATATACGTTTTTGTTACTGGGGAACCTTTTATGTTCCACCATATTAGCAGTAAATGTACCAGCGACTCCGTCACTCTGCTATTTGAAACTCTCCGGAAATCACTATATATACATTGAAACCCTATCATGTACTCATCCACATCTTGTAACAATAGTTGCCATTCCAACTATCGGGAATTTGCAATCAGTATTTTGAAATCTTGCAGCACGTCTACGCCAACAGTTATATGTGTACATATAACGTCTACCTCCTCGAATTACATACTTCGAATGTGAAGTTTTTGAAAAACACCCCAAACTATGAAACTAGTTCTCTGAAATTAGAACAATGCTGATGAAGCAGCAAAAACTGTAAACGACCTTAACAGTCAAAAGTTTGATGATAAAGAATAATATGATGGTAAAGCTGAAAAAAAAAAGAAGGTTTGAAACTGGAAAACGGATTGAGCAAAGTATGAAGGAGGGCTGTGGATAAATCACAAAGACTAAACCTGCCTTCAAAGAATACAAATGATTCAGTATCTGCTGAAGTCATTAACGAATACCTTGTTACTAACTCAAAATCCGTTATGAACAAATCTTCTTCATCATTCTTCGATATTAGAAATTCTAAGATATCATCGTATCTTTTAAATATCCTTGATATTTCTGAAGATATTTTCATAAGCATTCTTATCTGAAATCATTCATCTCTTCGCGCTATCTGTGTTACATCATAAAAGAAACTATTTTAATTTCTAAAATCTAAAAAAATTCGAAAAAAATGGATGTTTTGAAGTAATGTTGGGAACTGAAGCATGAGTCAGTATAATATAATGACACTTGATCAACGTGATTATATTACAGTAAGTCATGTTGAGTTTCTAATGGAACGTGACAAAGGTTCACAGATCACACCCTCATCATAAACCATGTTACATAACTCTTTCATTCTATATAATCTCTAAATATATCAAGAAAATATATTTCTTGATGATTCGGTCTTTTCCGGATATTCTGGTAATTTGACAAGTCAGATTGTGCCATTACCGTTTCTTTCGTAGAACATTAATTATGTTTATTCTGAAATTCATACCTACGAATTCTGGACCATTATTCGTTTGACTTAAGGTCGGGAAGAGAAAACAAAAGTATGAAGCTCCGAAATATAATGGAGAATATAAAGCCCGATAACAACCCCGAAATTACAAACCGTGTATATCAATGCGAATAGCAATATAAAGACACGGGAGAATGAAAAACACTATAACCCCAAGGTAATGGTAGAAGTAAGTAATTTCCTCTGGTGGTAGATGAAAAAGAAGAATGACAGATATGAAAGTTAGGAGTATATCAAGAATCAGAACTGGATGAAGCATTTCACAATTTGTTAGAAGTATGAAATAAGGAAGAAGATTATAGAAGTGGTGAAAATAAATGCAACGGAAGTGGTCAATTTATAGCAAAATATCGGACGCAGCAATAGAGGCAGATTACGCATTTAATCAAAGAAAATCCTAATTTCCGCAAATTCTGAAGAATCAAATCTTATTTAGATTATGAAGATTTTCTATTCCTTAAAATCCGGAAATCAATTGTTACTACATCAAGAGATAAGACGCATCTCTATTCTCCATTTCACTTTATTACGATAACTTCTCTCATACGCTTCGAGTAATTGGATTATTTTATCCATATTATTCAAACAAAGATAAAACTCTATTATCAACTCATATTCGTCATTAAAACATTTTTATTGTTAGCCATGACGACCTCACTCAAATTTCGGGACGAAATTTCTTTAACGGGTAGGTACTGTGATGACCCAGAAATTTCGACTAAATTTAAAATTAATCTTTGTATGATTAACATTTCCGACACGATAAGCAAAGTCTGTAAAACTGAATCTCAAAATTTTTGAATTACTTTTATATATTTAAATACCCTTCGGTTGTTTTCGACGATTCGCGAACAATTATATGTAAATAGATACATATATACTATAACATGAAAAGGTAACAATGTATTAATTGTTTGATACCGTACATTAAACTTATTGGTTTAAATATCTATTCGAATGTATATGATAAGTTGAAATATTTATTATTAAAATTTATTTATAAATAACTTCCAATGTGTATTTAAAAACTGATTTATGTATATTAAAAAGATATATACATATATATAATAAACGATAGTAACATTCGTTTATTGATTCAATTGATATTTAGTTAAGTTAACTAAGGCGTTTAAGATGAACCAGTTAAACACTAATTTGTTACATTGTTTTCAAATTGCCACATTACTCAAAATGCTACAGTGTTTTCGAAAATCACTATTTGCTACAGTGAAATTGACTTTGCTACAGTAACTTTGCTACAGTGAAATTGACTTTGCTACAGTAACTTTGCTACAGTAAAACACTATTATAAAAATGTGTTTTAACAAATAGCGAGACGATGATTTATAGAAGTAAATGACCAAAACACTCGAAAGTTTAAGATACACTTTGAGTGATATAATTAAGGGATAATTTAAGGCTATATTTTGACAAAGGTACGTGTCACGAAATGTAAAATGCAAGTTTTCTAAGCGTACGAAAATGCGTTCGAGAAACCGGAACCGGGACATAAGTCGAGTGATGACGTACGACTTATCGGACCAAAAATATCTAGTCTACTATGCACAAGAATAAAATATAATATATAAATAATTATATTAATTATTTATATATTTATATTTATTTTATATTATGTCGACAAGCTAGGAGCCAAAACAATGTGAGCTGTCCCTGGTCCTCATGCGAGTCGCATGGCCAGAAGGCCATTTCCATGCGAGTCGCATGACTCCAGATTCCAGGCCAGGTACTATAAATTCAGGTGTTTTGCTCGAATGAAAAATCAAATATATATTACTCCGTATAATATTTATTATTATTATTATTATTATTATTATTATTATTATTATTATTATTATTATTATTATTAAGATTATTATTAATCTTATTAATCTTATTATTAGTATTATTATTTTTGCGATACAAAAATAATAATGTACATCAAATATTACGACGGAGTGCTGTCCAAGTAATTTTCAAAATGAGTTTTCGAGCAAGCTAGAGCTAAGGAAATTATGGGTTATTGCCAAGGAGGTTATGGGTAATGTTCGGGGGTATTTTTTTCTGAATCAAACCTCGTGTTTATCATCTCCGATGCGTCTACGTGCTTTCCTGCAATATTGTATATCAATATTAAACAGTGAGTTCATTTGATTCCCTTTTACTCTTTATATTTTTGGGACTGAGAATACATGCGCTATTTTTACAACTGCTTTATTAAATGCTTTTGAAATATATTTTTAACTGCGAATACATGCAAATGCTTTATTAACCGATATACAATATTTATATGCGTGAGTTTCATAAGATCCCTTTTACTCTCTACATTTTTGGGCTGAGAATACATGCAAATGTTTTATTAACCGATATACAATATTTATATGCGTGAGTTTCATTGATCCTTTTTTTAATTGCTTTTGCAATATATATTTTTGGGCTGAGAATACATGCACTTTATTTTAAACGCAATGGATACAAGTACATACTAAATTCTACACTGAGTTTGAACCGAAAATCCCTTAACTTTGGTAACTAGTAACTGCCAGTTATAAGAACTGGTGGGCGCGAGTAGTAGTATATGGATCCATAGGGCTTGACATCCCCGTTCGAGCTAGAGCGCTAGCCTTTTAACGGACGTATGCTATTTGAGAAGCGTACACGTTGGTTTGCGTGTATTATTAAGATGATTATACAGAGGGTACAAATTATATAAACGTTAAAGTTTAGTTACCAGGGTGCTCAATTTTGTAGAACCGATTGATAAACGTTTCGGATGAAACAACTGAAATCTTGTGGTCCACCTTTTATTTAAAACATAATGATAAACGTTTTGAATGAAACAACTGAACTTTTGTAATCCACATTGATATACGGATTATGTGTAATATTAAAACTATGAACTCACCAACCTTTGTGTTGACACTTGAAGCATGTTTATTCTCAGGTTTCTAGAAGTCTTCCGCTGTTTGCTCATACGTGATACAAGTTATGTGCTTGGAGTCATACATGCTATATACAAGAAACTTGCATTCATCAAACCATTACCATGTATCTTATTTTAACTGTATTGTCAACAGATGTATTATTGTAAACCATTTAAATGGTGATTGTCTATATGTAGGAATCATCAGATGTAAAAAAACCTGGAATTTATATATTCATTTATGAAATACCTTTTCAAACGAATGCAATGTTACAAAATGTATCACATAGAGGTCAAATACCTCGCAATGAAATCAATGAATGACGTGTTCGTCCATATGGATTTGGAGCGATCGTCACACTGCTCAAGGCATTGGCTACCACATTTGCCTTCCCCGGGTGGTAACGAATCTCAAAGTCGTAATCATTCAATAATTCAATCCACCTACGCTGCCTCATATTCAGTTGTTTCTGATTAAATATGTGTTGAAGACTTTTGTGGTCGGTATATATAATACTTTTGACCCCATATAAGTAGTGCCTCCAAGTCTTTAATGCAAAAACAACCGCGCCTAATTCCAAATCATGCGTCGTATAATTCTGTTCGTGAATCTTCAATTGTCTAGACGCATAAGCAATCACCTTCGTTCGTTGCATTAATACACAACCGAGACCTTGCTTTGATGCGTCACAATAAATCACAAAATCATCATTCCCTTCAGGCAATGACAATATAGGTGCCGTAGTTAGCTTTTTCTTCAATAACTGAAACGCTTTCTCTTGTTCATCATTCCATTCAAATTTCTTCCCTTTATGCGTTAATGCAGTCAAGGGTTTTGCTATTCTGGAAAAGTCTTGGATGAACCTTCTGTAGTAACCAGCTAGTCCTAAAAACTGGCGTATGTGTTTCGGAGTTTTCGGGGTTTCCCACTTTTCAACAGTTTCTATCTTTGCCGGATCCACCTTAATACCTTCTTTGTTCACTATGTGACCGAGGAATTGAACTTCTTCCAACCAAAATGCACACTTTGAAAACTTAGCGTACAATTCTTCCTTCCTCAATACTTCTAACACCTTTCTCAAATGTTCACCGTGTTCTTGGTCATTCTTTGAGTAAATAAGTATGTCATCAATGAAAACAATGACAAACTTGTCAAGGTATGGTCTACACACTCGGTTCATAAGGTCCATGAACACAGCTGGTGCATTAGTTAAACCAAACGGCATGACCATAAACTTGTAATGACCGTAACGTGTTCTGAAAGCAGTCTTTGGAATATCATCTTCTTTCACCCGCATTTGATGATACCCGGAACGTAAGTCAATCTTTGAATAAACAGACGAGCCTTGTAGTTGATCAAATAAGTCATCGATTCTCGGTAGTGGGTAGCGATTCTTGATGGTAAGTTTGTTCAACTCTCGGTAGTCGATACACAACCTGAATGTACCATCTTTCTTCTTGACAAACAAAACAGGAGCTCCCCACGGTGATGTGCTTGGTCGAATGAAACCACGCTCTAAAAGTTCTTGTAATTGGCTTTGCAGTTCTTTCATCTCGCTGGGTGCGAGTCTGTAAGGAGCACGAGCTATTGGTGCAGCTCCTGGTACAAGATCTATTTGAAATTCAACGGATCGATGTGGGGGTAATCCCGGTAATTCTTTCGGAAATACATCGGGAAATTCTTTTGCAATGGGAACATCATTGATGCTCTTTTCTTCAATTTGTACTTTCTCGACGTGTGCTAGAACAGCATAGCAACCTTTTCTTATTAGTTTTTGTGCCTTCAAATTACTAATAAGATGTAGCTTCGTGTTGCCCTTTTCTCCGTACACCATTAAGGGTTTTCCTTTTTCTCGTATAATGCGAATTGCATTTTTGTAACAGACGATCTCTGCTTTCACTTCTTTCAACCAGTCCATACCGATTATCACATCAAAACTCCCTAACTCTACTGGTATCAAATCAATCTTAAATGTTTCGCTAACCAGTTTAATTTCTCGATTCCGACATATATTATCTGCTGAAATTAATTTACCATTTGCTAATTCGAGTAAAAATTTACTATCCAAAGGCGTCAATGGACAACTTAATTTAGCACAAAAATCTCTACTCATATAGCTTCTATCCGCACCCGAATCAAATAAAACGTAAGCAGATTTATTGTCAATAAGAAACGTACCCGTAACAAGCTCCGGGTCTTCCTGTGCCTCTGCCGCATTAATATTGAAAACTCTTCCGCGGCCTTGTCCATTCGTGTTCTCCTGGTTCGGGCAATTTCTAATAATGTGGCCCGGTTTTCCACATTTATAACAAACTACATTGGCATAACTTGCTCCGATACTACTTGCTCCGCCATTACTTGTTCCGACACCATTTGTTCCTTTCGTTCTATTAACCCCTGGTCCGTAGACCTCACACTTCGCCGCGCTATGACCATTTCTTTTACACTTGTTGCAAAATTTAGTGCAGAACCCCGAGTGATTCTTTTCACACCTTTGGCATAGCTGCTTCTGATTGTTGTTGTTGTTGTTGCGGTTATTATTGTTGTTGGGATGATTGTTGTAGTTGCTGTTGCTGTTGTTGCCGTTGTTGTTGTTGTTGTTGGGCCGTTTGTTGTAGTTGCGATTGATGTTGCGATTGTTGGGATAATTGTTGCGATTATTGTTGTTATTGCTGTTGTTGTTGTATTGGCGATTCTTATCACCGTTTTCCTCCCACTTTCTTTTGACTTGCTTCACATTGGCCTCTTCAGCAGTCTGTTCTTTAATTCTTTCTTCAATATGGTTCACTAGTTTGTGAGCCATTCTACATGCCTGTTGTATAGAGGCGGGCTCGTGTGAACTTATATCTTCTTGGATTCTTTCCGGTAATCCTTTCACAAATGCGTCGATCTTCTCTTCCTCATCTTCGAATGCTCCCGGACACAATAGGCACAATTCTGTGAATCGTCTTTCGTACGTGGTAATATCAAATCCTTGGGTTCGTAACCCTCTAAGTTCTGTCTTGAGCTTATTGACCTCGGTTCTGGGACGGTACTTCTCGTTCATCAAGTTCTTGAATGCTGACCACGGTAGTGCGTACGCATCGTCTTGTCCCACTTGCTCTAGATAGGTATTCCACCATGTTAACGCATAACCTGTGAAGGTATGCATAGCGTACTTCACTTTGTCCTCTTCGGTACACTTACTTATGGCAAACACCGATTCGACCTTCTCGGTCCACCGTTTCAATCCGATCGGTCCTTCGGTTCCATCAAATTCCAAAGGTTTGCAGGCAGTGAATTCTTTGTAGGTGCATCCTACACGATTTCCTGTACTGCTAGATCCAAGGTTATTGTTGGTATGTAGCGCAGCCTGTACTGCGGCTATGTTTGAAGCTAGAAAAGTACGGAATTCCTCTTCATTCATATTCACGGTGTGTCGAGTAGTCGGTGCCATTTCCTTCAAAATAGTCAAATGGAACAAGTTAATCATACAGAATATTAAGAGTAGTTAATAGTATTTTGTAGCATAATATGAACTCATTTATAAAAGCTTTTTCTTCATATTAGCGTTTTATAAGTTTAAATTCGGGTAGTACCTACCCGTTAAGTTCATACTTAGTAGCTAATATACAATTCAACTACTACAATTCTATATGAAAAACTGATTATAATAATATTTCGCGTTCAAACTTTTATACAATATTTTACAAACTTACAATACCGCTTATTTTACATAAAGCATGAAATATAGCACACAATAACTTTGATACAAGATAGTTGTGAAGATAATTCTAGCTAGTACACAAGTCGTTCAGCAAAGGCAATAAAGACACGTAATTCATACGTCCAGAAACAAGTCATGCATTCTGGTTTTACTAGGACTACTTCCCATCCTTGGTCTTGTGCAACATAACCTTTATGGCCGTTGATAAGACAGCGTGTTGTAACGTCGTCAAAGGGACGAGGGTTACGTAATGTCCAACAGTCCCGTAATAATCTAAAAACCTCATTTCTTACCCCAATTACCGACTCTGTCACTTGTGGAAACGTTTTGTTTAATAGTTGTAGCCCGATGTTCTTGTTCTCACTTTGGTGAGAAGCGAACATTACTAATCCGTAAGCATAACATGCTTCTTTATGTTGCATGTTAGCCGCTTTTTCTAAATCACGAAGTCCAATATTCGGATATATTGAGTCAAAATAATTTCTTAACCCGTTGCGTAAAATAGCATTTGGGTTCCCCGCAATATATGCGTCAAAGTAAACACATCGTAACTTATGGTTTTCCCAATGTGATATCCCCCATCTTTCAAATGAAAGTCTCTTATAAACCAAGACATTCTTGGAACGTTCTTCGAATGTCTTACAAACTGATCTCGCCTTAAATAGTTGTGCCGAGGAATTCTGGCCGATTCTAGACAAGATTTCATCAATCATGTCTCCGGGTAGGTCTCTTAAAATATTGGGTTGTCTATCCATTTTGTGTTTTTAAACTGTAAAATAGACAAGAGTTAGATTCATAAAAAAAATACTTATTAATACAAGCAATTTTTACATATATCATAAAGCATAAGAACACTATATTACATATATTACACCACACGAATACAACTATCTTATTCCGACTCGCTCGTTTTTTCTTCTTCGGTTTTGGTTCGTTTTGCCAAATTTCTAGGGATATATGATGTTCCCCTAATACGAGCCGTCGTTGTCCACATTGGTTTAGAAAAACCTGGTGGTTTAGAGGTTCCCGGGTCATTGTTACAACTTAAGAACTTCGGGGGTTGACGATACATATAAAGTTCATCGGGGTTGGAATTAGATTTCTCTATTTTTATGCCCTTTCCCTTATTATTTTCTTTTGCCTTTTTAAATTCAGTTGGGGTAATTTCTATAACATCATTGGAATTCTCGTCGGAATCCGATTCATCGGAGAATTGGTAATCCTCCCAATATTTTGCTTCCTTGGCGGAAACACCATTGACCATAATTAACCTTGGTCGGTTGGTTGAGGATTCTCTTTTACTTAACCGTTTTATTATTTCCCCCACCGGTTCCGATTCTTCTTCCGGTTCCGATTCTTCGTCCGGTTCCAATTCTTCTTCCGGTTCCGACTCTTCTTCCGGTTCCTCTTCGGGAACTTGTGAATCAGTCCACGAATCATTCCAATTTACATTTGACTCTTCATTATTATTAGGTGAGTCAATGGGACTTGTTCTAGAGGTAGACATCTATCACATAATATCAAACACGTTAAGAGATTAATATATCACATAATATTCATATGTTAAAAATATATAGTTTCCAACAAAAATGTTAAGCAATCATTTTTAAAGAAAACACGGTCGAAGTCCAGAATCACTAATGCATCCTAACAAACTCGATAAGACACACTAATGCAAATTTTCTGGTTCTCTAAGACCAACGCTCGGATACCAACTGAAATGTCCCGTTCTTATTGATTAAAAACGTTCCATATTAATTGATTTCGTTGCGAGGTTTTGACCTCTATATGAGACGTTTTTCAAAGACTGCATTCATTTTTAAAACAAACCATAACCTTTATTTCATAGATAAAGGTTTTAAAAAGCTTTACGTAGATTATCAAATAATGATAATCTAAAATATCCTGTTTACACACGACCATTACATAATGGTTTACAATACAAATATGTTACAACAAAATAAGTTTCTTGAATGCAGTTTTTACACAATATCATACAAGTATGGACTCCAAATCTCGTCCTTATTTAAGTATGCGACAGCGGAAGCTCTTAATAATCACCTGAGAATAAACATACTTAAAATGTCAACAAAAATGTTGGTGAGTTATAGGTTTAACCTATATATATATCAAATCATAATAATAGACCACAAGATTTCATATTTCAATACACATCCCATACATAGAGATAAAAATCATTCATATGGTGAACACCTGGTAACCGACAATAACAAGATGCATATATAAGAATATCCCCATCATTCCGGGACACCCTTCGGATATGATATAAATTTCGAAGTACTAAAGCATCCGGTACTTTGGATGGGGTTTGTTAGGCCCAATAGATCTATCTTTAGGATTCGCGTCAATTAGGGTGTCTGTTCCCTAATTCTTAGATTACCAGACTTAATAAAAAGGGGCATATTCGATTTCGATAATTCAACCATAGAATGTAGTTTCACGTACTTGTGTCTATTTTGTAAATCATTTATAAAACCTGCATGTATTCTCATCCCAAAAATATTAGATTTTAAAAGTGGGACTATAACTCACTTTCACAGATTTTTACTTCGTCGGGAAGTAAGACTTGGCCACTGTTGATTCACGAACCTATAACAATATATACATATATATTAAAGTATGTTCAAAATATATTTACAACACTTTTAATATATTTTGATGTTTTAAGTTTATTAAGTCAGCTGTCCTCGTTAGTAACCTATAACTAGTTGTCCACAGTTAGATGTACAGAAATAAATCGATAAATATTATCTTGAATCAATCCACGACCCAGTGTATACGTATCTCAGTATTGATCACAACTCAAACTATATATATTTTGGAATCAACCTCAACCCTGTATAGCTAACTCCAACATTCACATATAGAGTGTCTATGGTTGTTCCGAAATATATATAGATGTGTCGACATGATAGGTCGAAACATTGTATACGTGTCTATGGTATCTCAAGATTACATAATATACAATACAAGTTGATTAAGTTATGGTTGGAATAGATTTGTTACCAATTTTCACGTAGCTAAAATGAGAAAAATTATCCAATCTTGTTTTACCCATAACTTCTTCATTTTAAATCCGTTTTGAGTGAATCAAATTGCTATGGTTTCATATTGAACTCTATTTTATGAATCTAAACAGAAAAAGTACAAGTTTATAGTCGGAAAAATAAGTTACAAGTCATTTTTGTAAAGGTAGTCATTTCAGTCGAAAGAACGACGTCTAGATGACCATTTTAGAAAACATACTTCCACTTTGAGTTTAACCATAATTTTTGGATATAGTTTCATGTTTATAATAAAAATCATTTTCTCAGAATAACAACTTTTAAATCAAGGTTTATCATAGTTTTTAATTAACTAACCCAAAACAGCCCGCGGTGTTACTACGACGGCGTAAATCCGATTTTACGGTGTTTTTCGTGTTTCCAGGTTTTAAATCATTAAGTTAGCATATCATATAGATATAGAACATGCGTTTAGTTGATTTTAAAAGTCAAGTTAGAAGGATTAACTTTTGTTTGCGAACAAGTTTAGAATTAACTAAACTATGTTCTAGTGATTACAAGTTTAAACCTTCGAATAAGATAGCTTTATATGTATGAATCGAATGATGTTATGAACATCATTACTACCTTAAGTTCCTTGGATAAACCTACTGGAAAATAGAAAAATGGATCTAGCTTCAATGGATCCTTGGATGGCTCGAAGTTCTTGAAGCAGAATCATGACACGAAAACAAGTTCAAGTAAGATCATCACTTGAAATAAGATTGTTATAGTTATAGAAATTGAACCAAAGTTTGAATATGATTATTACCTTGTATTAGAATGATAACCTACTGTAAGAAACAAAGATTTCTTGAGGTTGGATGATCACCTTACAAGATTGGAAGTGAGCTATTAAACTTGAAAGTATTCTTGATTTTATGAAACTAGAACTTTTGGAATTTATGAAGAACACTTAGAACTTGAAGATAGAACTTGAGAGAGATCAATTAGATGAAGAAAATTGAAGAATGAAAGTGTTTGTAGGTGTTTTTGGTCGTTGGTGTATGGATTAGATATAAAGGATATGTAATTTTGTTTTCATGTAAATAAGTCATGAATGATTACTCATATTTTTGTAATTTTATGAGATATTTCATGCTAGTTGCCAAATGATGGTTCCCACATGTGTTAGGTGACTCACATGGGCTGCTAAGAGCTGATCATTGGAGTGTATATACCAATAGTACATACATCTAAAAGCTGTGTATTGTACGAGTACGAATACGGGTGCATACGAGTAGAATTGTTGATGAAACTGAACGAGGATGTAATTGTAAGCATTTTTGTTAAGTAGAAGTATTTTGATAAGTGTATTGAAGTCTTTCAAAAGTGTATAAATACATATTAAAACACTACATGTATATACATTTTAACTGAGTCGTTAAGTCATCGTTAGTCGTTACATGTAAGTGTTGTTTTGAAACCTTTAGGTTAACGATCTTGTTAAATGTTGTTAACCCAATGTTTATAATATCAAATGAGATTTTAAATTATTATATTATCATGATATTATCATGTATGAATATCTCTTAATATGATATATATACATTAAATGTCTTTACAACGATAATCGTTACATATATGTCTCGTTTAAAAATCATTAAGTTAGTAGTCTTGTTTTTACATATGTAGTTCATTGTTAATATACTTTATGATATGTTTTCTTATCATAGTATCATGTTAACTATATATATATATATATATATCCATATATATGTCATCATATAGTTTTTACAAGTTTTAACGTTCGTGAATCACCGATCAACTTGGGTGGTCAATTGTCTATATGAAACATATTTCAATTAATCAAGTCTTAACAAGTTTGATTGCTTAACATGTTGGAAACATTTAATCATGTAAATATCAATCTCAATTAATATATATAAACATGGAAAAGTTCGGGTCACTACACAAAGAACAATGCTAGTCTTGACCTAAACAATAGGTTGTATCAATAAAGGTAAACACGATAGGTCAAAGATGTTCAGTTAGTCCTATGGCTCGTTACGACTCGAATACTACAACATGTGAGTCAAATTGTCATGTTTCATGCAAGATACGAGTATAAAAGCATGTTAGAACGATTTGCACAAACATTTGGTTAAGTTGATTAAAAGTCAACTTGGTCGGGTCAAAGTCAACGAAAAAGTCAACACGTTCGGGTCGGGTCCTGAACTATTTCTCTGAGGTTTTTAATCATATATGAGCATGTTAGAACAAGTTACATGTGAATCGGAGGTCCATAGCATAGCAAACATTTTCCGTAAAATGACCAACGAAGACAGTAGCCTGCCAGGGTATCTGGACGGCGTCCAGATTGTCTGGACAGCGTCCAGCTTTGAAGTCCTGGACGGCGTCCAAAAACACTGGACGGCGTCCAAGTCTGAAGGGCTGGACGGCGTCCAAGAATCTGGACGGCGTCCAGATCTGTATCCAGGCCCTGTTTTGCTGCAACAAAGAGATGCACGAACCAAAACCCAAACAATCCCAATTTATGACCCGCAAACAATCAAAACATGTATCCTATATCGTCGGGAAGGTATTTTGACAAAGGATACAACTAACCACATATCATCAATCGAGTTTACCTATTATAACAACCAAAACCGCATCTAATGCTCAACATTAATCGCATACAAGTTCATAAATGCAATTCAATGATTCGGGCAACCAATTTACATGAATGATATGCCGTTTTGAAGGTAATCAAGCATACAATCCAACTAAACACTTACCAACAATAATCCATGGCATTCAATGCATCAAAAGTCCATTTCAAGTTCATCAAACCCTAACCCAAATTCACCAAAATCATAAATCAAGTTCATGAACTTTTCTAAAGCAACCTACACATCAAATTGAAGCTAGTGATACTAGGAACACAATTAGAACATGAACTTTTAACATCTAACAACATATGATCATCCAAAACTCAAGAACAATACACCAAAATTCAAGTTCATGCTAGTTACACTAAAACAACGAGATCGAGCATATAAACCATATAATCATGTTAGACTTGAGCCATAGACACTAACTAACATCATTTCAAGTCAAAAACATGAATTTAGAGAAATCTAGAGTTTTAGAAATGTTACCCAAACGAGATGAAGTTGGTACCAAAATGAAGAGGATGAAGAGAGGATCACGAATATGTAATTTATTTTATTGTAAGCCTCCTAGATCGAATTTAGATGATGATTGAATGAATTTGAAAATTGTGTGTGTGTTCTTGCTAGAGAGAAAGAGAGAGAGATGAAGATGGTTGAATGGTGGTGATTGGGGTGGACTAGGTAACCTAGTCAACTAGTTTGCCCCGTGTCAATTTTAGTCCCTCAAGTTTGAATCGGGTGCGTGAATTACCTAATCGAGATAATTTAAAACGCGTATTAACGAAAGATGTTATAAATATATAACGGACTTTAAAATAGTTAAACGGAAAGTAACCGGAAAAAGGCGGGATGTTACATTTAGTATGCAACAGCGGAAGCTCTTAATAATCACCTGAGAATAAACATGCTTAAAACGTCAACAAAAATATTGGTGAGTTATAGGTTTAACCTATATATTATCAAATCATAATAATAGACCACAAGATTTCATATTTCAATATACATCCCATACATAGAGATAAAATTCATTCATATGGTGAACACCTGGTAACCGAAATTAACAAGATGCATATATAAGAATATCCCCATCATTCCGGGACACCCTTCGGATATGATATAAATTTCGAAGTACTAAAGCATCCGGTACTTTGGATGGGGTTTGTTAGGCCCAATAGATCTATCTTTAGGATTCGCGTCAATTAGGGTGTCTGTTCCCTAATTCTTAGATTACCAGACTTAATAAAAAGGGGCATATTCGATTTCGATAATTCAACCATAGAATGTAGTTTCACGTACTTGTGTCTATTTTGTAAATCATTTATAAAACCTGCATGTATTCTCATCCCAAAAATATTAGATTTTAAAAGTGGGACTATAACTCACTTTCACAGATATTTCCTTCCTCAGAAATAAGACTTGGCCACGGATCGATTCACGAACCTATACAAATATGTACATATATATCAAAGTATGATCAAAATATAATTACAACCATTTTTATTATGTTTTAAAGATTTGAGTGTATTAAGTCAGCTGTCCTCGTTAATAACCTACAACTAGTTGTCCACAGTTAGATGTACAGAAATAAATCGATATATATTATCTTGAATCAATCCACGAGCCAGTGTATACACGTCTCAGGCTAGATCATAACTCAAAGTATATATATTTTTGGAATCAACCTCAACCCTGTATAGCTAACTCTAACATTACTGCATATAGAGTGTCTATGGTTGTTCCAAATAATATATATACATGGGTCGATATGATATGTCAAAACATTTGCATACGTGTCTATGGTATCCCAAGATTACATAATATATTAGAATACATGTATAATACAATATAAGTTAGCTAGGATATGATTTGTATAGATTTGTTAAACATTTCCCGTAGCTAAAAAGATTAAAAATATCCAATCTTGTTTTACCCATAACTTCTTCATTTTAAATCCGTTTTGAGTGAATCAAATTGCTATGGTTTCATATTGAACTCTAATTTTAGAATCCAAACAGAAAAAGTATAGGTTTATGGTCGGAAATTTAAGTTACATGTCAATTACTAAAGAGGTAGTCATTTCCGTCGAAAGAACGACATCTTGATGACCATTTTGAAAAACATACTTTCACTTTGAATTTAACCAAGATTTTTGGATATAGTTTCATGTTCATATGAAAAATCATTTTCCCAGAAGAACAACTTTTAAATCAAAGTTTATCATAGTTTTTAATTATCCAAACCAAAACAGCCCCCGGTTTCACTACGACGGCGTATATCCGATTTTATGGTGTTCATCGTGTTTCCAGGTTTTAAATCATTAAGTTAGCATATCATATAGATATAGAACATGTGTTTAGTTGATTTTAAAACTCAATTTAGAAGGATTAACTTTTATTTGCGAACAAGTTTAGAATTAACTAAACTATGTTCTAGTGATTACAAGTTTAAACCTTCGAATAAGATAGCTTTATATGTATGAATCGAATGATGTTATGAACATCATTACTACCTCAAGTTTTCTAGATAAAACTACTGGAAATGAGAAAAATGGATCTAGCTTCAAAGGATCCTTGGATGGCTTGAAAGTTCTTGAAGCAGAATCATGACACGAAAACAGTTCAAGTAAGATTTTCACTCGAAATAAGATTGTTATAGTTGTAGAAATTGAATCAAAGTTTAAATATGAATATTACCTTGAATTAGAAAGATAACCTACTGTAAATAACAAAGGTTCCTTGATCTTAGATGATTACTTGGAATGGATTAGAAAGCTTGGAAGTAGACTTGCAAACTTGGAAGTATTCTTGATTTTTATGGAACTATACTTATGGAATTTATGAAGAACACTTAGAACTTGAAGATGGAACTTGAGAGAGATCAATTAGATGAAGAAAATTGAAGAATGAAAGTATTTGTAGGTGTTTTTGGTCGTTGGTATATGGATTAGATATAAAGGATATGTAATTTTGTTTTCATGTAAATAAGTCATGAATGATTACTAATATTTTTATAATTTTATGAGATATTTCATGCTAGTTGCCAAATGATGGTTCCCACATGTGTTAGGTGACTCACATGGGCTGATTAGAGCTGATCATTGGAGTGTATATACCAATAGTACTTACATCTAAAAGCTGTGTATTGTACGAGTACAAATACGGGTGCATACGAGTAGAATTGTTGATGAAACTGAACGAGGATGTAATTGTAAGCATTTTTGTTAAGTAGAAGTACTTTAAAATATGCGTCTTGAAGTCTTTAAAAAGTGTAAGAATAGATATCAAAACACAACATGTATATACATTCTAATGGAGTCGTTAAGTCTTCGTTAGTCGTTACATGTAAGTGTTGTTTTGAAACTTTTAAGTTAACGATCTCAATTAATGTTGTTAACCCAATGTTTATTATATCAAATGAGATGTTAAATTATTATGTTATCATGATATTATGATGTATGAATATCTCTTAATATGACATATACATTAAAATATCGTTACAACGATAATCGTTACATATAAGTCTCGTTTCGTAATTCTTGAGTTAGTAGTCTTGTTTTTACATATGTAGTTCATTGTTAACACACTTAATGATATATTTAAATATCATTTTATCATGTTAAATATAGTGTATCAATATCTTAATATGATATATATGTATTTAGTAGACGTTATCATAACGATAATCGTTATATATATCATTTCGAGTTTCTTAACTTAGTAATCTCATTTCTTATGTATATCACACATTGTTAATAATACTTAGTGAGATACTTACTCATCATAATCTCATGTCAACCATATATATATATATATATATATATATATATATATATATATATATATATATATATATGTCTATATATACCACAACATGTAGTTTTTACAAATTTGTAACGTTCGTGAATCGCCGGTCAACTTGGGTGATCAATTGTCTATATGAAACTTATTTCATTTAATCAAGTCTTAACAAGTTTGATTGTTTAACACGTTGGAAACATTTAGTCATGTAAATATCAATCTCAATTAATATATATAAACATGGAAAAGTTCGGGTCACTACACATTGAAGTAAACACACAAGGTTTTTAGCTAGACATGATTAAAACAAGAGAAATACAACAATTCATATACTTGAAATTCATAAACATGACAAGAAGTGAATGAAAACAAGAATACTAATCGAAATAGATGAACTAGCTTCAATCTTGGTGTTGAAAGAGTGTTACTTCCTTCTTGACAAGCCTTAGAACCCCTCTTGAGCTTTCTAATACGAGCTATTTACTGATATATGATGTGTGTTTGAGTACAAGGGATAACCACCATTAAATAGGCTCAAAAGTTAGGTAGAATAGTGTTCTGGAGAGGGATGCGCCGCATCCCTTTAGTGATGCACCGCGTCACTTTAGGCTCAAGTTTTTTCTAGCTCGTTTAGCACTCAGGAACTGTCGGCAGGCAAGGGATACGCCGCATCCCCTCACAGATGCGCCACATATGACTCCTTGGATGTGCCTCATGGATCAGAAACCCCACATCTAAAACTTTCGGCATTTTTTGGTCTTGGATGCGCCGCATCTAAAGCAGATGCGCCGCATCTACCTCTGAATAATAGTAATTTTCAAACATGAGTTTGTAGAGCTCCGAGTTACGGACGTCTGGGCTCCGGATTCACCCTTTTTCGAGTTCGTATGACCGAGTTATGGCCAAAACGGTGCAGGTGCGCAGAATCTTCTAAAATCAGCAATATTTTCCATAAATCTTCGCTTCAACACTCGCAACGGATTGTACACACATTTTAACTTATTACAATACACAATTACAACAATTACATACAAAATGATACAAAATCGGATCGAAATAACGACAACAAATATGTATAATTTTGGTGTTATCAAATCCCCACACTTAAACCTTGCTTGTCCTCAAGCAAGACTTACAAGAAATCCATATTTACTATAGTGAACACACACATTTAATTGAGAACACAAAAAATGGGAATCACACTCACACGATATAATACACAAGTTTACACTAGTCACACGAAGTACACAAAACACACACGTTATTTTGGAACACAAGAACTCACGCTATATGGAACACACACTCGGATCAAACTCACACTTTTTTATTTATTTTACAATGTAACACACGCACGCGTTTGAGTATACACACACCTTTTGAGTACTCACGCGAATTGAAATCACACCAAAGTCGAAAGGTGGGTTTTAAAGTCCACATTTCTTTGAAAATTTGGATCCTTAGGGAAATTAGGACCTTTGCGAAAAACCTTTGATATTTTGAAAATTAGTCATGTTAGTTTTTAAACTAATCAAGTTTTCCAATTTTAAACTCAAAGTCCGGTTGAGGTTAACTGAAAACCGAAGCCTCAGTCGGCGCTTAGCAAGCTACTCGCCCCCATGATTGAAGTATCATGGAACTTGAAACCGGATGTCCTAAAATGGTTACACAATATAGTTCATAAAATAGCATAAGTTTTAGAAGAAACTATATCGTGTCCAAATATCATCGGTGAACCATGAGTTTGCACACCTCAATTTGTTATGGCATATGTATGTTGACCGCAGTCAAACATAGATGCAGTTGATTTTTACGGAGATCATCCATCTGGGGATTAGATTCATTAGTCTTAAAAGCTAATTTGCATTGTGCCCCCCATCGTACGAGACAGATCCTTCTCATGGTTAGGATAAGTCTGACCACCAAAAACCCTGTTTGATGCTGAGGTGAGGTGGATTTTCAGCCGATGATAGAGATGACTTTTCAAGATTTTTTGTCAGCCTACAGCTGTTCTGGACAACATCTTCTAACATAAGTTAGCAAGTGTGTCATTTTGGAAGACTTTACTTCCTTCACAATCATTACATTGATGAGCATTGGATTAGATTGTTAGAACAACAAAGTACTTGATGATTCTTTCCATTAAGAATGTGGTGTAGCATATTGATTATCTCTTTTATATGATTACTAGTTTTATGATTTTTAACCAAACTAAATTCAATCATTTGTTTGTTTCTAAATTTGTTTCGTGATAATAATTTCGGTGTATACACCTAGTTTTAAAATCTACAAATTTTAAACAAAATTTGAATTTATGAAGATAAAAGTTCAAAAATTTTGACCATTTTAAGCCATTTTAACCAAAATCAAAACCCGAAAGAATTTATAACCTCCTCCCCACACTTGAGTTCATGTATCGCCCTCGTTACATGAAATCAAAAAAATTTAAATTCGAGAGGGTTAAAGAGTGTATAAGAGTTTATTACTTTCAAGGTTTAAAACCTAAGTTCAAGGGATGATAGCGCTGAACTGAATGCTAGTATAAGAACATCGTCCACTTCTTGCTACCACAAATCATTCATTAATCAAGTATGTGTTGAACTTACTGCCAGTCTTTGAAATTTGCAGCAATTAGCACAATGCTCACCAGTCACAAACAAAACAAATATCTCACACAAACAAATGGGGTGGTAATCCATGTATCAAGCAACCCCACTTTAAATTACCTAAGGAAGCTAAATTATCCAAATTATAATAATTGAAGTTACCATCATCCTAATACACACCAAATATAAAGATAAATTATTTTGAAACATAACAAACATAATTTAAATCATTAAACAAAGCACACGAGGGGGGCTATATACAATTTATGAAGTTTATTAGTGAGTCGTTCACGCGACTCCACCCCAATTTTAACTAACGTCGGGGTGATAAACATCACCCTTCTTTACTCCAATAGAACCATTACCGCAACCATTCTCACCACTAATTTTTGACAATAACTAAGAGTCCGAAAATCTTGACTCTTCAACTAATTTTTTCAACTTATCTTTCTCAAATTTCGATAAGTTTGACACCAATCTCTTTCTCAAATGTTCATCTTTTTTCGACATAGCATTTCTAACCCTACCATATAACTTCTTCATGATTTTCTCAACAACACTATCATTGGACGGTTTACTATCTAGTTTCTCTTCAACACCCTCCCCACACTTAGCTTGTTGACTAACGGGTTTGACATTGTCAACGACATTAACTGAAATTATAGGTGTGGGTTGTGGGTTCATACTAAACTCAGTTTGATAGGTTGCACTTTTGCCTCTATCCTTCAAAACTAGTTTTCCTGTTTTCCAGTCTGTTAAAGCACCTGCAGTTTGCTAAAAATGGTCTACCTAAAATGATAGGTACAAACTTATCTTCCTTCATGTCTACAACTACAAAGTCAGCTAGAAACTCAAGTTTACCTGTTTTTACTACTAAGTTTTCAGCAATCCCTATAGGTTTGTTAACCGACTGCTCAATGAATCTAATGCCTGAATTGGTCGGTTTAAGTTCACCTAAGTTCAAACACGAGTAAATGGAATAGGGAATGAGATTTATACTCGCACCTGAGTCAGCTAATGATCTAAGAGATTTAGATTCATTAAGCTTACAAGGTACTATGAATGGTCCGGGATCACCTAACTTAGGTGGCAACTCATTCTTCTTCACAATAGCAGCACATTCTGCTTTAAGAAACGCGGATGATGCCTGCTCACACACTCCTTCTTTTGTCATCAAATCATTCAAGAATTTCCCATAGTTTAGCATACCTGCAATAACATCAACTAAAGGTACATTTACACAAATATTATTCGTATTAAAAGGCTTACAATGATTCTCCTTTGGTTTTTCGGATGCAAGTGCTTGTGGGTATGGAATGGGTGGTTTGTTGTCTTCCACTTTAGGTGCTTGCTTCACCGTATCTTTCACTTCTTCCTTGATCATCTTCAAATTATCATCAACCCTAAACTCGGAAGGCTCGGTGGTTTCCATTTTCTTCACTTCCGCATGATTTCCCGACATCATCCTCATCAAATAGTCACCATACTCGGGAGTTATGTCACCAACTCGGATCCCTTCATCTTCACATGTTATACTCTTCACACTTTCAACTCGGATACCATCAATCTCTTGATAAGGAGTGTAATCCACCATATTGGATAAATCAGAAAATATAAAGTCATCACACTCTTCATCATCATCTTCACACCCAAGAGTAAAAATAGGACTATGCTCCGGTGTCTTGAAACTTGCTTCATCCTCACAGAAACTATAAATAGCATTCACGTGTGAATACGCTAGAGCTTGAGGATCCTTCTTCTTTAGTATAACCAGAGGGTTACTTGCACTTAGTGGTCTAGGTTGGTTCATGCCATGACTAGGATTCATTTGCGTATTCGATGGAAGAGTGCCCGATGGCCTCTCCCCTAGTAATTGTGATATCCTACCCACTTCTCTTTCAAGAGTTTGAATCGTAGTTTGTTGACTTTGTATTTGTTGTTGTACAAGATTTCCACTTTCTCCTTGTTTCACCATGAAATCCCTAAGTAAATCTTCTAAACCTGGGCTAACATGAGTTTGATTTTGCTGTTTTGGAAATTGATTTTGATTTTAGGATGGTTGATTTCTGTTGTTAAACCCTGGTGGTCCATTTTGACATGAAAAATTTTTCGAGTTGTTTTGATAACCCGAATTTCTTCCTTGGTAATTATAATTGTTGGACCCTGAAGCTCCTTCTCTTTGATAACCATTAGAACCTTGATTCCCTGAGTAACTAATGAAATTAGCTTGCTCCTCCATTGAACTTCGATCGCAATCCTTAGTAAGGTGCGGTCCTTAACATAATTCACAACCTACTTTTATAGCATGCATTTCTTTAGTCATCTTCTCCATTTGTCTCTTTACGGATTCTAGATGGACTTTCCCCACTCCAATTTCATCACTACTTTCGGCACTAGCAATGATTGATGATCTAGAGAACTCCATCTCTTGATGCCAATTATGAGAATGTGCTGCTATATCGGCAATGATTGTGTGAGCTTCTTCAGGTGTTTTTTTTTCATGATTGAACCTCCTGCCGCAACATCAATATCCTTTTGAGTAGCCACATTGACTCCTTTATAGAATATCTGGACCTTTTGGAATGTATTCAACCCGTGTTGAGGACATACCCTAGGCATTTTATTGAATCGGGTCCAAACTTCATAAAGAGTCTCATTAGGCTTTTGCTTGAAGTGATTTATATCACTTTGCAACTTTGCTGCTTTTGAAGCAGGGAAGAACTCTAACAAAAACTTGTCCATTATATCATTCCAATCTTCGATATAACCTTCTGGTAATGAGTCTAGCCAATCTCTTGCATCATCCTTTAATGACCATGGAAAGATTTTTAAACATGCGATATCATCGGTGACATCCTTGATCTTGAATAGCTTGCAAATGCTTACAAACTTACGAAGATGCTCGTTAGCATCCTCATTTGGAGCTCCACCGAATTGGTATGTATTAGTCACCATGTGGAGAAATTAACCCTTTATTTCAAAGCCGTCAGTCATCGTAGGTTGAATAATTGCGTGGCCTTGACCTGTTCTTGTTGCCTTCATTAATGCATCTATCGTTTGATTTGTAGCAGCCATCCCTTCCTCTTCTTTAATAACTGGCTCTATGATTGGCTGAATAACTGGTTCAGAGTTAGAATTTAATGAAAGTGATTCTAAACCCTGAGCAAGAGACTCTACTTCTTGAGCTCTTAGGCGTTCGTGAAGTTCCCTTTCAGGTTCAGGATATGAAGGAATTAAATTAGAGTTGGAAGAACGTAGATTCATGCATCAATACCTATCCTGCAATCGCAACACTACAAACAAACCAATTGTAAAAACACAAGCTTACAATAAAAAGTAACTTTTCTAGTAATTGAATTCCTACAAAAGGATCGAATAATTCAAAGTTTATTAAAATCTTTTAACAAAACTGCTCCCCGGCAGCGGCGCCAAAAAGTTGATGTGTTAAGACGTGACCTATAAAATGTAGAAAATATGCTTAATAATTAACACATCATACAGGCAACTATAACCCGATCATGTAGTAATTAGCAAGTACATTGACTAGTTCATACCACATGGAGCAGTTTGTTTTCAAGGACTTTAAACAATTAATCATTCTAAAAGGGAATTTGTATTTGAAGTTGGAATTCGTATAATACTACAATAATCAAGATATAGTAAATAACAAGAATGAGAAGGTGGTGTTTACTTCTATGCTTGATAAATGACAGGGATTGTTCTTTTGTAATTAAAACGGTTATTTCATAGTTACAAGTAATTAGTTTATATCAATTTCACAATATCTATAAACTTAAGAGCTATGTTTAATCAACAAGATTCTTTCGTGGTTGAATTCACATAAAACCTAGTTTACTAAGATCACTCTAAGTAAACTACTTTATTGTATATCCTAGATATCATTCAATTAACATCCTATACTCACATATAGGTGGCTAAATCACTAGGTGTTGAAGTATAAGCTATGACCTTTGATAAACTCACATAAACCAAGTCATAACTTACATAATTGAACTAGGATACAAGGATGGTTACAACAATGGATCTTTTGAAAGAACATGGTGATTTAGATTGATTAACTAACTAGACCCAACCCGGTTAAACTCACGTGAAACCTAAATTACAACAATCACTTGAGGTAATTTCATAACTATGTTGCTTTGGAACTTATTCAATTACCGAATTAAACACATAACAAAATCACTTAAGCTTATGCATCTAATCGTCTAGATTACTAGGTGTATTGAAGTATAGATTATTTTCTTAGTTAACTCACATTAATAGGTTTGCAATCTATATAATTGAAGTAATGAACTAAGCAAGCATAACAATGGTTCTTATGGTTGAACTAGATTAATAAATCAATCAAAACATACTTGTAACTATTATAACATCAAAATATAGAACAATCCCAAGCCATAAATCTTACATTGAAGTAAACACACAAGGTTTTTAGCTAGACATGATTAAAAAATGAAAGGACCCGTTCATATACATTATAAACGATTCACAATAGTTGATTACATCGCGAGGTATTTGACCTCTATATGATACATTTTACAAACATTGCATTCGTTTTTAAAAGACAAACTTTCTTTACAATGAAAGTTGACGGCATGCACACCATTTCATAATACATCCAACTATAATTGGCTTAATAATAATCTTGATGAACTCAATGACTCGAATACAACGTCTTTCAAAATATGCCATAAATGACTCCAAGTAATATCCTTAAAATGAGTTAATGCACAGCGGAAGATTTCTTTAATACCTGAGAATAAACATGCTTTAAAGTGTCAACCAAAAGGTTGGTGAGTTCATAGGTTTATCATAACAATCATTTTAATATATTAATAGACCACAAGATTTCCTTTTATAAATATATGTACACTCGCAAGTGTATAAAAGTATTCTATAAGTTGTAGGCACCCGGTAACAAGCCTTAACGTTCATGTTTTACCATCTGAAGTACACCAGATCAGGTGTGTTTAAAATAACCTCGAAGTACTAAAGCATCCCATAGTCAGGATGGAGTTTGTCAGGCCCAATAGATCTATCTTTAGGATTCGCGCCTACCGTACATAGACAAGTAGTTTAATGTTACCAAGCTAAGGGTATATTTCTGGTTTAAACCCACATAGAATTAGTTTTAGTACTTGTGCCTATTTCGTAAAACATTTATAAAACAGCGCATGTATTCTCAGTCCAAAAATATATATAAAAAGGGAGTAATGAAACTCACAATACTGTATTTCGTAGTAAAAATACATATAACGTCATTTAACAAGTGCAAGGTTGGCCTCGGATTCACGAACGTATCAATATTGAGATTCAATATTGCAGGAAAGTACGTAGACGCAACGGAGATGATAAACACTAGATTGACCTCACGAGCATACCCATGAACCATACCCATCACCTCCATAGCTATAACCCATAATTTTCTTAGCTTCGACTCATTCAAAAAAACTATTTTGAAATCACTCGAACAGCACTCCGTCGTAATATTTTATATATACTAATAATATCTTGAAATAATACAGAGCAAATATATATATATATATATATATATATATATATATATATATATATATATATATATATATATATATATATATATATATATATATATATATATATATATATATATATATATATATATATATATAAATCGATTGAGAGAGTTTAGAGAAATATATTTTCAAGTTTCTATGAAATAATGAAACCTATTGAATTCTATTTATAATAGATTTTTGAATTATTAAAGTGAATTATTAAAGTATGAATTATTAAAGTGAATTATTAAAGTATGAATTATTAAAGTGAATTATTAAAGTATGAATTATTAAAGTGAATTATTAAAGTATGAATTATTAAAGTGAATTATTAAAGTATGAATTATTAAAGTATGAATTATTAAAGTGAATTATTAAAGTATGAATTATTAAAGTGAATTATTAAAGTATGAATTATTAAAGTGAATTATTAAAGTATGAATTATTAAAGTGAATTATTAAAGTATGAATTATTAAAGTGAATTATTAAAGTATGAATTATTAAAGTGAATTATTAAAGTTAAAGTAAAGTAAAAGTAAAGTAAAGGTAAAGTTAAAGTATAGTAAAAGTATAAAAACTATGTATGTATAATACGCGTATAAATATATATAATATTAATTTAAATCATTATATATATTTAATGAAATAAAATATAAATATCGTTATATTTATTATACTGGTTAAGTAATGAGTTGTCAAAAGTGATTCTAGATATTTATAAAAGTTATATACGTTTTAATAATAAAGTTCTTTTTTAAACTGAAAACGTCTTTGTACGTTTGAAAATAGATTAATAGAATATTATGGAAACCAATTCTCCACTAACTTTTGTCTAACTTTCGTAAATGACACTTTTTGTTTTTATTTATAAATAGCTTTACAAATTATTCTGAATATCGTTAAGAGGAATAGATTTTCTCAAATCATAGTGGACCTCTCAACAGAGACTTGTAATCATAATTCAATGTTTCTGATAATTCAAGCATTTAATATATTTTTTTTAATTTCGTCAAAAATCATATTGAAACAAATACGTTCGTGTAAAGTATTATACGTTTAATACTTTATTAATATTCTCAAGTTATAATATATATATATATATATATATATATATATATATATATATATATATATATATATATATATATACATATACATATCTATTTATATATAGCGGTTCATGAATCGTCGAAATTTGGTCGAGGTTATAATGAATGTATGAACACAGTTTAAAATTCTTGAGATTTAACTTAACAAACTTTTCTTATCGTGTCGGAATAATATAAACATTAAAGTTTAAATTTGGTCGGAAATTTCCGGGTCATCACAAAAAAAGAGCAATACAACAATTCATTGAAATTCATAAACATAACAAGAAGTGAATGAAAACAAGAATACCAATCGAAATAGATGAACTAGCTTCAATCTTGGTGTTGAAAGAGTGTTACTTCCTTCTTGACAAGCCTTAGAACCCCTCTTGAGCTTTCTAATACGAGCTATTTACTGATATATGATGTGTGTTTGAGTACAAGGGATAACCACCATTAAATAGGCTCAAAAGTTAGGTAGAATAGTGTTCTGGAGAGGGATGCGCCGCATCACTTTAGGCTCAAGTGTTTTCCAGCTCGTTTAGCACTCAGGAACTGTCGGTAGGCAAGGGATGTGCCGCATCCCCTCACAGATGCACCGCATCTGACTCCTTGGATGCGCCTCATGGATTAGAAACCCCGCATCTAAAACTTTCGGCATTTTTTGTTCTTGGATGCGCCGCATCTAAAGCAGATGCACCAAATATACCTCTAAATAATAGTAATTTTCCAACATGAGTTTCTAGAGTTCTGAGTTACGGACGTCTGGGCTCCGGATTCACCCTTTTTTGAGTTCGTATGACCGAGTTATGGCCAAAACGGTGCAGGTGCGCAGAATCTTCTAAAATCAGCAATATTTTCCATAAATCTTCGCTTCAACACTCGCAACGGATTGTACACACATTTTAACTTATTACAATACACAAGTACAACAGTTACATACAAAATGATACAAAATCGGATCGAAATAACGACAACAAATATGTATAATTTTGTCGTTATCAATGGCCCTTTGAAGTACTTCACTGTTAGAGGAATTATCCTCCAGAACAACGACCTTTCCCTTCTTGAGGTTCATCTCTTCTTCTCCGCAATTTTCTTTGGCTCTTTTGTTCTTAAGTTTATCTCTCAAGTCATAAGCGTTGTCCACTACCTCACAGAATCTTCTACCATCTTGAAACTTGTTGAAGTTTGGAACCTCCCCATGGTGTTTAAGTTGAGGTCCAGATTGTTGTTGTTTGTTGTTCCCACTAGTAGGTTTTGCTTTAGGGTTTCTTTCGGTTGCTTTAAAGACTTTGATTTGCCTTTCGTTGAATCTAACCGCTTCAAGTGTTCTCAACATCATATCAGCATCTTGTACACCTGCGAATCTGACAAAGGCGAATCGACCGCCATCACGAAGCCTCTTGGTTGCAATATATACATCTCGCACCATCCCATAAGGTTTGAATCCCTTCCATAAATCGACAACCTTCCAATCCTCCGGAAAATTGAAGAACATGAACGAAGTGAGTTGGTTGTTGCTTGACCACTTGGAATCACGCCTATAGTCACAGTTGTATCCATTCCTAACCCTAGCAGTGGCTGCCCTTACCGGATTCTCTCTCTCTCTACTTTCTCTCTCACACATTCTCTCTCTATTTATGTAAGAGATATATTTATTATACAACAAAAAGGATTATGTTTAAATAGTCTAAATTACTGAATCAACTCTCCAAATAGGTATAGTTGAAACAACAAATAATCATTATGTTTTATCCAATAATACCCTTAAAAAAACTCACCTTAATACTTTGCTATAATAACTTTCTGGAGCAAGATCAAATATGCGGTTTAAAAAATAAAAACTATATATACGATTTAAATGGGATTGAACTTTTATCGATTCATGGCTCAAGTTAGCGGGTCAATTTTCTATTTTTATTGTTGTTATTAGGAGAGGGTGATTGCAATTGCAATCATTCACAAAATGAAAAGGCTTTCAAAACGCAACATATCGGGTCATACAAATTTGGATACAAATGGTATGGATATCCGAGACTGGAAGCCTGAATATTAGGCCCATTTCATAGCAAGTAAATTTTTTAAACATTGGATGGGCTTCGGCCTTTAAAATAATTAACCTGTAAAGTGTTTCCCAGAAAGTAATACAACATTCGATGACAAAGAGTTTAAGAGAAATTGATCAATATGCCCCCATTTATGAAAATGTTTAACCATATGCTCTCATGTTACTGTAATTACAAAAATGTCATATGTCCACGTATCACACGTCATGTGTGTATCTTAGTGTCATGTGATGCGTGGTCACCGAGCATCGTTGTTGGTTATACTAGTGTATCACACAACACGCATTACGCATTGAACACCACACACAGTGCGTGTTGGTTCGTGCGTGATGGGTGTTGCACATGATAACGATAGGATTTTTACGATAAGATTTCCTGACATTTTGTCAAATATCAAGATCTTAGAAGGCAAAAATGTGGTCCTGAATCTCACTTTTTTACTAGATTTTTGTCAATTATCAACACGTTAAAAGTCGAGCCAATACTGTATGACATTGTTTATATGAAATCACATTTAAACCGTAAAAGTTAGATGCCATATACACCTTATCCTCATACTATGCGAGAAATAAAAACAAATGATCAAAAGCATGAAGTATATCAATCGATATCTATTTTATTCAAAGTTATAAATTAATATACCTCATCACAGCTATACTCTTACATGAGTTATCTGAATCTTCTAACATAGAAGCATGAGCAAATGAGTTTTTGATAGGGCACTATATTAAAACGACATAATAGCCGCATGTACTTCCAAAGAAATGATAGTAAAATTGAATTTATATAAATAAATTGTACATGTACGTATGCAACATGTTCAAAATTGTTATTACATAAACTTAATTTCACTTACCCTCTAAAGTAAACAAAAGTCCAACCTAAGTACCTAACTATTATATTGTTGTCACTGAGGGGAAAAAAATGGCGGCTAGTAAGAACAACGCTGTTCCAAACAGACATTAACAATTTATACAGTAAAGGTAAGATTGTTTAAGCAAGCACAGATCATAAAAAGCTATCAATAGTAGTATTACATTTACAATGATATAAAACTTTCCAAGATGTATAATATACCTGAAAGTGAAAAATGAAAATAAAGGTGGGCCTTAAATTTTCAACATTTATCAAATACTCTAGGAATTTTTTAAGAGATAAAGATTTGATGAAATGGACGGAAAAAGGCCACCTATTTATATTTATTATATGAGAAAATATTAGAAAGTTTTAGAGATATGAAACAGTAAGTAGAAATTTCTTAGAAAATGAATACTTAATAGGATGACATATTATAACGATTTATTTATAATTAAAATTTATTTATTTTATTTATTTTGAGTGAAAGTGGATTAATTCATAGATTATAAATTATCATTCATATATGATCCAATAAATATTTGTATCAATATCCATATCCGTATCCAATAATCATCCATTTAGTTAATTCATATCCACCATTAGCGGATTAGATCGGATGAATGTCCACCGGGTCGAATGACAATTGTCATGTATATGCATGGTGCGTGTTCACGGGTATAAATTCAATGTCGAATTTTAAAAGACATATTGTTAAATATTTTCGGAAATTTAAGCATATTAACCAATTTCCCATAGTTTAAATTTATAACATTTTATTTGTAACTAATGTTACTTTTCTAATGTGTCACACCCCCAAATAGGGTCTGGGGTATTTGTGACTAATTATATCAAATCATAATTGTATAAACGAGAACGACTCTATATGAGACGTTTTATTGAGTTTTTGCAGCGGAAGATAAATAGATTACATTGTATTTAATAAACAACGCATTAAATATTTTTAATTGATATAATATGTAATGAAGACTCCAAGCATAGCAAGCAATCATCATCAAATTAGCAAATGCAAGTCCTTCAAATTATCCATGAATGACTCGTTGAAATGTTGCTTTCAATTAGCAAATACACAGCGGAAGCATTATGTAGAACCTGAGAATAAACATGCTAAAAAGTGTCAACCAAAAGGTTGGTGAGTTCATAGGTTTATCATAAATATGATTTCAATAATAGTGTTAGACCACAAGATTTAATAAAGTTGATATAGAAATATCAATATAAAGTGTTGATTGATATAGAAATACCAATCTAAAAGTAATGCTGAGTTTGTAATATCACGACTAAACAAAAGTTACCCCGTGACACTTGTTATTCGTATCGTTGAATCATTATTATGTAGTCAAAGACCAACGGTCAACTGACTAGAGACGTCACTCTCAGTAGCGCTACTCACAATAACTAAGTTTGCATCTTATACCTCAGCAATTAACGATATTACGGCAGAGATTTAGCATGACAAAGCATGTATATAGCATAAAAGTTTGAGTACTTGTGTCTAAACGTAAAACAGTTATAAAAATTGCGCATGTATTCTCAGCCCAAAAATATATATAAAAAGGGAGCAATGAAAACTCACGATACTGTATTTCATATTTCGTAGTAATTACGCATATGATGGCACTGAATAAGTGCAGAGTTGTCCTCGGATTCACGAACCTATATCAAGTATATATATATATATATATTAACACATATACTCGTAATTGAATAAGTTTATATATATTATTTCAATCGTTATATATATATATATATATATATATATATATATATATATATATATATACTTACATATATATTCTATATATAAGTATTTGTTTGATAAAATAATATTAATAATGATAATGATTAATGAGTTGTATTATTTTGTAATAACAATAATAATACTAGTGGTAAAATGATAATAATTATAATAAGGTTTAAGAATAATAATAATAATAATAATAATTGAAAGTTCTTATAATAATTAAAATATTATATGTTTACAATAGTAATGATATTAATAGTAAAAATGATAATAATAATAATAATAATAATAATAATAATAATAATAATAATAATAATAATAATATAGTTTAATGATAGCAAAAATGATAATTTTTGTAAAAATGATAATACTTTTTAATAATAATAGTGCTAATAAAGATAGTCATATTAGTAATAATAATAATGATAACATTAATAATAATACTTATATAAAATGATACTAGTACTAATAACAATAATAGTTTGTATTGTTTTCAAAATAATAATAATAATAATAATTCTAATCATAATAATGATAGTAATATTTAAAACGATAATAATAATGATACTACTAATAATCTTAATGATATTAATAATAATACTTATAAAAATAGTATATTACTAGTAATAATGATAATAATAATAATAATATTAGTTATATTAGTGATAATAATAATTATGTTTTTAATATTAGTAATAATAATAATAATAATAATAATAATAATAATAATAATAATAATAATAATAATAATAATAATAATAATAATAATAATAATAATAATAATATGAGAAACTACCTTAGGAGCTTTCTAAAAAAAATGCCCAAGACAGGACTCGAACCCGCGACCTCTCGAAACCCGTAAACACTCAAGACCATGGATCTGTTTCTTCTTATCTGTTTTAAAACCACTTTATTTTATATAACCCGTTTATCTGTGTTCCATCTCTTCTTCTTCTTCTTAATTCACTCGATAAAACCCAATTAAAATCATAACAGCTAATCAAGACTTTGAATTATGATGTGGAGTTAACACAGAAACCACCAATTGTGGAAATTTGGATTAACAACACAATTAAAAAAAAAATACAGTAAATTACTGCTGCTGCTGTCGTGAGTTAAAAAAAATAAATCTTGCTTTTGATTTTGAGAATGTTATAGACCAAGATTACAACACGAAAAAGATTTCATTTCACTCCTAGAAACTTTCTGTATCTTCAATTGAACCTAAAACATCAAAACGAACTCAAATTTTGCTATGAACAAAAGTTTAACTTTTACAAACCGAAACTTTGACTCGAAATTAGAACACGATACATAAAATTGAGATTTGAAACTTTGCAGGGAGTTTGTTTACACCATTACTAACAACTGTGCATTTTTACATTTTGATAATTCATTTGAAATCGAGTTTTGATAAATAAATAATGAAACAGAGGTGTAGCGAGCTGTTTTAAAAAAAATAATAATAATAATTCAGTTTAATTTTATGGATTGCAGTAGTGAAGGATTATATAGTGTAAATATCAGCTTAAAATAGTCATAAAATTCGATTGAATTTGCTGTATAACTTGTAATGGTCGACTGGGACAAATTCAAAACCAGTATGATTAATAAAAAATTCAGGAAAATACATAAATAAATAAAAAGCTGATCGTGATTTTAAAAAAAAATAAAAAGTAGATCTGATCAAATTAAACTAATTGATAGCAGATTCGTTCAAGTTAAAATAATTAAAAACAGTTAGGATAACTAATCAATATTTGTATTTATCTGATTATTATTAATAATTAATAAATAAAAATTGATTAATAATAACACTTATAATATTAATACAATTAATAATAATAATATCAAATAATACTAGTAATTAAATTAATAATAAAAATAATAAAATGATCTCAATGATAGTAAGTTTTGATAATAATAACTAATAATTTTAATAAAAATGACAAATTATCATTCTTAATAATAATAATAACTATATAATGTCATTAATAATAATGATAAGTTGTTTTAATATGATATTTATAATAATTGTAATAATTTTAGCAAAAGTGTTAATACTAATAATAATATATTAGTATTATATTAATGATATTAGTGATTATTAATAATAATAATACTGATAATAATAATGATTGTAAGTGATGTATATACACACACATATATATTTACAAATCTTTTTATAACCGGTTGCTCGTGAATCGTCGAAAATCTGTTGAAGTTTAAATGAATCGTCTCAAAGATTTTGTTCAAATTTTGTCGAAAATTTCCGGGTTGTTATAGTACCTACCCGTTAAAAGAAATTTCGTCCTGAAATTTAGTTGTTACCATCAATCGGCATTGTTCATACATAGATGAGGATATTTACGTTTTATTTGGTCTTCACATTCCCAGGTATGCTCAGGGCCTTGCGTGAATTCCAACAGATAGAATATTGATTTGTTTCAAGAGTTTAAATCATATGAACCATAATTTCTACAGGTTCTTCTATGAAGTGCATTTTATCATTAATGCGGAGGTTATCTAAAGGATTAACAAGAGTGTCATTTGACTAGGTTATCCTCAAAAGGAATGATGGTGCTATACAAGCATTTCAGTAAACTGAACACATGAAATGTGTTATGAATAGTATTGAGCTCATTTAAAACTTTGAGCGTTTATGCCACAATATTAGGGTAGACAAAACAGAGAGTAGTTCATGAAAATTATAATTATGAAATTTGATAGAGATCATCGTTGTTTACAACAAGAATATTGTAATGATGAATATAAGTTGAAAAATAAAGTTTTATCACCTTTGAATAATATGAATAAAATAATTCAATTACTCAAAGAGTATAAACGAAGCTATCACAAAAGAGTGAAATGAGGTAATAAATGTTCGCAAACTTTTGACGTAGTCACGATTGATTTCCGAAATTCAAGGGATTTAAAGTAAATCCTTGTAATCTATAAGATTTGATTCTCCGGTATTTACGGAAATTAGGATTTCTTTGATTAAATGCGGTAAATTGCCTCGATTGTTGTGCCTGGAATTTCGCTATAAATTAGCTTCTTCCGTTTCATTATCTTTCACCACTTCTATACTTTCTTTCCTTAATTCATACTTCCAAAGGATTTGTTAATATGCTCAATCCCGTATTGATACTTGTTATTATATTGACTATATATGCAGTCATTCTTCTTTTTCATTTACCACTAGAGGAATCTGTTTACTTCTACTATTCTCTTGGTTTTATAGTGTTTTTAGTTCTCCCGTGTCTTTATATTGCTATACGCATTGATATACCCGATTTGTAATTTCGATGTCGTTATCGGGCTTTGTATTTTCCCTTATATGTCGGAGCTCTTTGCCTTTTTATTCTCCTCTCGACTCTAAGTAAAGCGCGTAATGGTCCAGAATTTGTAGGTATGAAGTTTCGAATGATCATAATATATAAAGTAGAAAGGAAAGGTAATAACACGATTTGATTTGTCAAATTATCAGAATATCTGGAAAAGACCGAATCATCAAGAAAAATATTTTTTTGGTATGTTTAGAGGTTAAATAGAATGTAAAAGTCGTGTAACATGGCACATGATGATTATAAAATCTATGAATCATCATCTTCCATTAAAAATTTAGCATGACTTACTGTAATATAATCATGTTGGCCTGACGTCATTATATTATACTAACTCATGCTTCAATTCTCAACACTTCTTCAAAACATTTATAATTTAAACTTAAATTTTACAGAATATAGAAACTAAAACAGTTTCCTTTATGATATCGCAAATAGATAATTAATTGTGGACAAGAATAGTTATGAAGATATCTTCAAAAATATAGAGGATATTTATAACGAAAGATACGATGATATCTTAAAATTTTCTTAAGATCAAATGATAATGAGAAAAATTCTCCTGTAAGGATTTAGAATACTTAAAGAGATCTTTTGTGGTTTTCATCAGAAATCGAATGATCTAGATTCTTGGATTATAGTTTTAGTCCTTGTGATTTGTCCACAGCTTTCTCCATGGTTTCCTCAATCCGTTTTCCGGTATCAAATCTGAGCTTATACCATTCTTTATTATCAAACTTTTGCCCATTAAGACCATCTATAGCTTTTGCTGCTTCGTCAGCATTCTCATGGTTAACGAATCTGAATCATTGATTATCAATCCGAGATGGTTTCAAGAAATTTTATTTTTAGATGATTAAACGCTGATTGTAATCGTCAATTGAAGCGTCCCGTTCATATCGATTATAAACGTCACGTATTCATTGGTGTCATTGCGAGGTATTGACCTCTATATGTGACATTTTTTTAAAAAATCTGCATACGTTTTTATGATACAAATCATAATCTTTATAATATACAAAGGCTTAAACCACATAATAATGATTATAGTTTAGCAATAATCTTAGTCTTACAAACTTTACATTTGACAATAACAATACGATTTCTAACATATTTCACATTACAAATCTTCCGGTATGCAGTTTTATTTTTGACACAAATATGCATACTCCAAATCTTGCTTAAATTCGGCATAATGCAGCGGAAGCTTTTAATTATCACCTGAGAATAAACATGCTTAAAACGTCAACATAAAGTTGGTGAGATATAGGTTTAATGCTAGCAGCGTTATAAATATAGACCACAAGATTTCATATACATAAACGTTTTAATAAAAATATTCTAAGTGGTTGAGCACTTGATAACCATACTTAACATTTAATCAACGTCGCAGATTCCCTTTATTATGAAATCTCACTACACCGTACCAAGTATAGTTACCGAAACGAAGTACTGTACAACCGTTGAATACTAGTCGTCCAGTCCGGTTGGGGTTGTCAGGCCCGATAGATCTATCAACCGGATTCGCGTTTACAATACCGCATGTAAATAGTAGTTACCAAGTTACAGGGAAGTATGCCAGTGGTACAACTCAACGTAGAATATATATTTTTAATCACTTGTGTCCATAACGTAAATCATAAAATGCATGTATTCTCATCCCGAAATATTTAGAGTTTAAAAGTGGGAC
The DNA here is from genome assembly GCF_046630445.1 of Rutidosis leptorrhynchoides. Classification (NCBI taxonomy): domain Eukaryota; kingdom Viridiplantae; phylum Streptophyta; class Magnoliopsida; order Asterales; family Asteraceae; genus Rutidosis; species Rutidosis leptorrhynchoides. Next base: position 668,101,082 of record NC_092333.1, read on the forward strand.
TATATACTCACTTTTGCCTTGAAGATATATAACACGACCTGGTCTCCGATAGATATCACGAACCTAACCATATATAATATATCAACATATTTTCTTTTCAAATAATCGTTACATGTATACTTATAATACTTTTAATATCTAATAGTTCATAGTTAGCAGTCCGATGTTAGTAGTCCACAATTTGTTGTTCAATAAAATAAATAAAGACCCCATCGTATTCGTATTGATTGGAATTAATCTCGACCCATGGTACCGTGTTGTCAAATGACGTGTTGCGTACATAAAGTACCATGTTGTCAAATGACGTGTTGCGTACAATCATGAGGTCTTATAATTAATCCTATCGTGTTGTTTACGGGTGGTCCTGAAATATATAAAATCAAATCATAAGTAAATATATATAAAATATCATATTAATTAGCAAAGATATGATTAGTGTAGTTTTACTCCAATTAATTTCGTAGCTAAACTAGCTTCGGATACCCAATTTTGTTTTAGCCGTAGTTTCTTCAATACAACTCCGTTTTTGTTGGTTCAACTTGCCACTTCCTTGGATCGAGCCATTATTTATGAATATGAACAGTAAATACCTTAGTTTGTATTTGAAATCACAGGTTATAGGTCAAACTTTGGTGAATCTTATGAAAGTGATCATTTCCGTCGTAAAAACAACATCTAGATGATCATTTTTACAAAAATACTTACACTTTGAGTTACACCATGAGATTTTTATATATTAACATATTCATAAGAAATATCATTTTTCCAGAATATAAACTTCCAATTCAAAGTTTAAGATGGTTTTTAATTATCCAACCCAAAACATCTCCCGGTTGCACTCCGACGACGTAAATTCAGTTTTAAGGCGTTCTTTGTAAAATCAAGTTGTATCTTGTTAAGTTAACATATCATTATGATATATTATAGGTCTTGAAGTGTTTTAAAAGTCAAGTTAGAAGGATCTATTTAGTTTGCGAACAAGTTTGAAATCATTCGAACTATGTTCTTGTTGTTATAATTTGTAACTCAAAATAAGATAGCTATATGAATATGAATCGAATAAGATTATGAATAAGGTTACTACCTCAAGTTACTTGGATAAAGCTACTGGAAAGGAAGTATAACTCTTGATCCTAAAGAGTGGTGAAGTTAGATTGAAAGATTGGAAGTAATATTGCGACTTCTTGATTCTAGGTTGTTTTTATGATGATTAAAGCTTGTAATTGAAGCTAAATGATGGGGAAAATGCTTGGATATGATCAAGTATGAAGTTAGGAGTGTTTTGAGAGAGAAATGGGAGTGTAAGTATGAGAAAAAGGAATGAAGAAATGGTGTTCATGCATAAAAACGTTTTTAGTTTATAAAGAAAGAAAAGATTCCTAATTTTGTTTTCTTGCTAAATAATTCATGCTACTTGATAAATGGTTGGTTCCACATGTTTCTTAATCATTTAAGGCTGCTAAGGATGATAATTGATGTGTATATACCAATAGTATATACATCTAGAAGTTGCGTACAATGCGGTTACATATACCCTAGGTATACGTGTAGAAATCTTGAGGAAACGGAACGAGAATTTAAATATAGCTATCAAACGGAACGAGAATTCAAATATAGCTATCTTTTGTAAACATACTTATATTGTTTTATATATATAAGCCTTTTAAAAGTGATTAAATACATATTTATACGATACTTGTATAAGCATTATAAGTTATAGGTATATATGTCAAAGAACGTTACATATAGTTATCGTTTTGAAAACTTAAGTTAGTAGTCTTAAAGTATACTTATAACTCATTTTTATTAGTACACAATGATATGTTAAACCATCCTTAGATCATGTTAAATATGTATAAATATGTATATGTACACAATTATATAATTATCGTATGTTATATAGTTCGTGATATCATCGGTCAAATTGGACGGTCAAACGTTGTGTAAAACTGTTTTCAAAAATACAAGACTCAACAATTTGGATTGCTTATCATGTTGGTAATGTTTAATTTATGTAAATATTAATCTCATATGTATAAAACGATCGAAAAAAATTCGGGTCGTTACAGTACCTACCCGTTAAATAAATTTCGTCCCGAAATTTTAAAGTTGTACCTATTTTGCGTTCTCGGGAAACAAATGTGGGTACTTTTGTTTCATATCATCCTCCCATTCCCAAGTAAACTCGGGACCCCTTCGAGCATTCCAAAGAACCTTAACGATTGGTATGTTGCTCTGCTTGAGCTGTTTAACTTCATGGTCCATGATTTCGACTGGTTCTTCTATGAATTGTAGTTTCTCATCGACTTGGATTTCTTCAAGGGGAATGGTTAGGTCTTCCTTTGCAAGACACTTCTTAAGGTTTGAAACGTGAAACGTATTATGTACTCTGGCGAGTTGTTGTGGTAACTCGAGTCGATAAGCTATCGGTCCAATGCGTTCGATGATCTTGAACGGGCCTACATACCTTGGGTTCAGTTTACCCCTTTTGCCGAAACGTATTAAACCTTTCCAAGGTGACACCTTTAGCATAACCATGTCACTGATCTGAAACTCTAATGGTTTCCTTCGGACATCGGTGTAGCTCTTTTGGAGACTACGGGCTGTTTTCAATCTCTCCTTGATTTGTACTATCTTCTCAGTAGTTTCGTGTATGATCTCGGGACCAGTTAAACGTCGATCTCCTACTTCATTCCAACAGATAGGGGATCTACACTTCCTTCCATACAGTGCTTCAAATGGTGCAGCTTTAATGCTCGCATGATAACTATTATTATACGAGAATTCTGCTAATGGTAGATATTTATCCCATCCGTTTCCAAAATCGATCACACATGCCCTGAGCATGTCTTCAAGAGTCTGAATTGTTCTTTCGCTCTGCCCGTCAGTTTGCGGATGATATGCAGTGCTCATATCCAAACGAGTTCCCAGGGCCTCCTGTAGTGATTGCCAGAACTTTGATGTAAATCTACTATCACGATCGGATATAATGGAAATAGGTATTCCATGCCTTGAAACAATTTCCTTTATGTATAATCGTAATAGTTTCTCCATTCTATCCATTTCCTTAATAGGCAAGAAATGTGCAGATTTGGTGAGACGATCAACTATTACCCAAATGGTGTCATAACCCCATGCAGTCTTGGGTAACTTTGTGATAAAATCCATCGTAATACCGTCCCACTTCCATTCTGGGATTTCAGGTTGTTGAAGTAACCCTGACGGCTTCTGGTGTTCTGCTTTGACTTTGGAACAAGTTAAACATTCCCCGACATATGTTGCAACGTCTATCCTTTAATTAGGCCACCAATAATGCGTCTTAAGATCTTGATACATCTTTCCAACTCCAGGATGTATCGAGTATCTTATCTTATGTGCCTCGTTCAATATCAACTTCCTTAATCCACCCAACTTTGGTACCCATATACTTTTTGCAAAATATCGAATTCCATCTCCCCGTATAATGAGTTGCTTCTCATACTTCTTCATTGTTTCATTTCCTATGTTTTCCTTAGTAAGAGCTTCTCGTTGAGCCTCTTTGATTTGTGAGTTGAGATTCATGCGAATTTTTATGTTCATCGCTCGTACTCGAATTGGCTCTCGTTCCTTTCTGCTTAGAGCATCAGCCACTACATTCGCTTTCCCGGGATGATAGCGAATCTCACAATCATAGTCGTTTATCAGCTCGACCCACCTACGTTGCCTCATGTTCAGCTGTTTTTGATCGAAAATATGTTGAAGGCTTTTATGATCGGTAAACACAGTGCATTTAACCCCATATAAGTAGTGTCTCCATATCTTCAATGCAAACACTACTGCTCCCAGTTCTAGATCATGCGTCGTATAATTTCACTCGTGAATCTTCAATTGTCGGGATGCGTACGCAATAACTTTCTTTCGTTGCATAAGGACGCAACCAAAACTTTGTCGCGAAGCGTCACAATATATCTCAAAATCATCGTTCCCTTCAGGTAACGATAAAATAGGCGTCGTACTCAACTTCTTCTTTAGTAATTGAAATGCACTCTCCTGCTCAGAAGTCCATTCGTACTTCTTCCGTTTTTGAGTTAACGATGTTAATGGTTTAGCTATTCGGGAAAAATCTTGAATAAACCTTCTATAATAACCGGCTAAGCCCAAAAATTGACGTATTTGTGTTGGTGTCTTAGGAGTCTCCCATTTTTCAATGGCATCAATTTTAGCTGGATCAACCTGAATTCCTTTACTACTAACAACGTGGCCAAGAAATTGCACTTCTTTCAACCAAAATGCACACTTAGAAAATTTGGCGTATAACTGTTCTTTTCGTAACAATTCTAATACCAACCTTAAATGCTGCTCATACTCTTGCTCATTTTTGGAATAGATAAGAATATCATCAATGAAAACGATAACAAACTTATCTAGATACGGACTACAAACTCGATTCATAAGGTCCATGAATACAGTTGGCGCATTCATCAATCCAAACGGCATGACCAAAAATTCGTAATGACCGTAGCGTATCTGGAAAGCAGTATTCGGAATATCTTCTTCTTTGACGCGTAGTTGATGATAGCCCGATCTTAGGTCGATTTTCAAATAAACACATGATCCTTGTAGTTGATCAAATAAGTCGTCAATTCTCGGTAGTGGATACCGATTCTTGATAGTTAACTTATTTAATTCACGGTAATCTATACACATTCGGAAGGATCCATCTTTCTTCTTGACAAATAAAATCGGAGCTCCCCACGGTGAAGTGCTCGGTCGAATGAAACAACGGTCCAGTAATTCTTATAACTGGCTTTGTAACTCTTTCATCTCAGATGGTGCAAGTCTGTATGGAGCACGAGCCACTGGTGCAGCTCCTGGTACTAGATCTATTTGAAATTCTACAGATCTAAATGGAGGTAATCCCGGCAACTCTTCCGGAAAGACTTCAGGAAAATCTCTTGCCACAGGCACGTCGTTGATGCACTTCTCTTTTTCTTTCGTTTTGACTTTATTAACATGTGCTAGGATAGCATAGCACCCTTTCTTCAAGCACTTTTGGGCTTTCAAACAGCTAATGAGTTTTAGCTTTGAGTTACCCTTCTCTCCATAAATCATTACTGGCATTTTATCCTTACGAGGAATGCGAATGGCCTTCTTGGCACACACAACTTCAGCTCCTATTTTGGACATCCAGTCCATGCCGACTATTACATCAAAACTTCCTAATTCTACGTGTATCAAATCAATTTTAAACGTTTCTCCGGCTAGATTTATTTTACAATCACGGCAGATTTTATCGGCTTTAATTAGTTTACCATTAGCTAACTCAATCATGTACTTAGCATCTAGAGGTAATGATGAACAATTCAATTTAGTTTAAAAGTCACTACACATATAACTTCTATCGGCACCAGTATCAAATATAATAGATGCTGATAAGTTATTAATGGTAAACGTACCCGTAACAAGCTCCGGGTCTTCACACGCCTCTCTAGCATTAATAATAAATGCTCTTCCACGTGCAGATCCGTTATTCTTCTCTGGATTCGGGCACTGGCTCTTATAATGACCCTGTTTCCCACACCCATAACAAGTAACAGTGGCCAAGGCAGTTCTATTTGCATTGGTGGCAGGAGTCTTGGTGCCATTTATATTTGTAACGGGAATCTTACAATCTTCAGGAAGATGACCCCTTCGATTACAATTATCGCACACCACATTACAATAACCAGAGTGATATTTGTGGCATCTGTTACATAAAGGATTTCGTCCTTTGTAACCTGAGCTTGAACCACTACCCGCACCTTGCGTGGTTTCTTGTTTCTTGTTGGAATGTTGATGATTACCATCCCACTTTCTTTTGTTTTCTGATGTCTTGACATCGGTGTTCTTATCCAGAATAATCTGGTCCATCAACTCGTTTGCCATGGTGATGGCTTCATGAATAGTCTTGGGTTTCGATGCTGTAACATTTGCCTTGACATTTTTAGGCAAACCATCTTTGTACAGTTCTATCTTCCGTTCTTCGGTTGGTACCAATTCGGGACATAGCAAAGCTAATTCCATGAATCGCTGATTGTAGTTGGTGAGTTCAGTACCAACAACTTTCAGGCTTCGTAATTCAGCTTTCAACTTCCTAACCTCGTTCCTTGGACAATACTCGTTGATTAGCATTGTTTTGAATTCTTCCCATGGAGTATCATAGCTACATCTCCTCCTACGGCCTTCACATAGTTTTTCCACCACGTGAGTGCACTATCTTGTAAGGTGCACGATACATACTTGGTCATATCCTTCTCAATACAATCACCGATTTTAAACACAGACTCAATCTTTTTGATCCACCGGGTTAAACCAACCGGTCCTTCTGTTCCACTGAATGATGAGGGCTTGCAACCTTGAAAAGTTTTGTAGGTGCATCTCACATGAGGATTTGGGTTAACTGTAGCACCTCTTGCAACCTCGACCCATAATATTCTGTCGTTCACTCGCTGATTGATGAGTTCCTCGATTTCTTGTTCCGTCATTCGGTTCAATCGCGCCATATTCTTCAATAAGAATGGAAAAAAAATAATTATTCACATGGAATATTATAGATGTAGTGTGTATTTACAGTACATCGTAGCTTATTAATAATATGAACAAGTTATTATTATAAAAGCCATTTCTTCTTATTAGCGTTTTATAATTATATCTAGGGTAGTACCTACCCGTTAAAGTTCATACTTAATAGCTTAGTACAGAAATTAATTACTACCATCCAAATAATACTCCACCATGGAAAATTATTGCATTTCACACTTCACTAATTTTTACATATGCTTATCTTACATCAAACATTAAGCAAACCACACTAGTAATATTATACAACACGTTATATGATCCCATGGTTTAAAACAACAGCGCATCATTTAACCCAAAACGTTTGTGTTCAAAAAAATCACTTAACGCTTATCCTGACTGTCTCCCTGCGTTTTGGCTGAGGGGCCAAAGAACTGGATGTCGGGATATAACTAATAGGAATAGCGGGAATAGGGGTGGTAGTGTCTGGTGGATTTGGTGCCACAACATCCTCACTAAACTCGGGATTTGGATTTTCCAATTCAGTAGCCTTTCGTTTCTTTCCTCATTCGAACTTGTCTTTCGTAATTTCCTGTATTTCTTCCTCCTCAGGATCACTTTCCAGTTCCTCTTCAATTGATTCATTCGGAAATTGTGAGTCTTCCCCAAAGGTGTCGTTTTCATCATCGGATAGGTTAATGACTGGAACACTATCTGAGGATTCTGGTTCGGAGTCGCTGAACGTGATAACAAATTTTGAACCAGACATCTATCACACAACAACTAGTACGTTAGTACCACATAATATTTACATATTAATTTTTAACCAACAAGGATAAGCAATAGTTTTCGAAATCAAACACGGTCAAAGTCCAGACTCACTAATGCATCCTAAGAAACTCGATGAGACACACTAATGCAAATTTTCTGGTTCTCTAAGACCAACGCTCTGATACCACCTGAAGCGTCCTGTTCATATCGATTATAAACGTCACGTATTCATTGGTGTCATTGCGAGGTATTGACCTCTATATGTGATATTTTTTTAAAAAATCTGCATACGTTTTTATGATACAAATCATAATCTTTATTATATCCAAAGGCTTAAACCACATAATAATGATTATCGTTTAGCGATAATCTTAGTCTTACAAACTTTACATTTGATAATAACAATACGATTTCCAACATATTTCACATTACAAATCTTCCGGTATGCAGTTTTATTTTTGACACAAATATGCATACTCCAAATCTTGCTTAAATTCGGCATAATGCAGCGGAAGCTTTTAATTATCACCTGAGAATAAACATGCTTAAAACGTCAACATAAAGTTGGTGAGATATAGGTTTAATGCTAGCAGCGTTATAAATATAGACCACAAGATTTCATATACATAAACATTTTAATAAAAATATTCTAAGTGGTTGAGCACTTGATAACCATACTTAACATTTAATCAACGTCGCATATTCCCTTTATTATGAAATCTCACTACACCGTACCAAGTATAGTTACCGAAACGAAGTACTGTGCAACCGTTGAATACTGGTCGTCCAGTCCGGTTGGGGTTGTCAGGCCCGATAGATCTATCAACAGGATTCGCGTTTACAATACCGCATGTAAATAGTAGTTACCAAGTTACAGGGAAGTATGCCAGTGGTACAACTCAACGTAGAATATATATTTTTAATCACTTGTGTCCATAACGTAAATCATAAAATGCATGTATTCTCATCCCGAAATATTTAGAGTTTAAAAGTGGGACTATATACTCACTTTTGCCTTGAAGATATATAACACGGCCTAGTCTCCGATAGATATCACGAACCTAACCATATATAATATATCAACATATTTTCTTTTCAAATAATCGTTACATGTATACTTATAATACTTTTAATATCTAATAGTTCGTAGTTAGCAGTCCGATGTTAGTAGTCCATAATTAGTTGTTCAATAAAATAAATAAAGACCCTATTGTATTCGTATTGATCGGAATTAATCTCGACCCATGGTACCGTGTTGTCAAATGACGTGTTGCGTACATAAAGTACCGTGTTGTCAAATGACGTGTTGCGTACAATCATGAGGTCTTATAATTAATCCTCTCGTGTTGTTTACGGGTGGTCCTGAAATATATAAAATCAAATCATAAGTAAATATATATAAAATATCATATTAATTAGCAAAGATATGATTAGTTTAGTTTTACTCCAATTAATTTCGTAGCTAAACTAGCTTCGGATACCCAATTTTGTTTTAGCCGTAGTTTCTTCAATACAACTCCGTTTTTGTTGGTTCAACTTGCCACTTCCTTGGATCGAGCCATTATTTATGAATATGAATAGTAAATACCTTAGTTTGTATTCAAAATCATAGGTTATAGGTCAAACTTTGGTGAATCTTATGAAAGTGATCATTTCCGTCGTAAAAACAACATCTAGATGATCATTTTTACAATAATACTTACACTTTGAGTTACACCATGAGATTTTTATATATTAACATATTCATAAGAAATATCATTTTTCCAGAATATAAACTTCCAATTCAAAGTTTAAGATGGTTTTTAATTATCCAACCCAAAACAGCCCCCGGTTGCACTCCGACGACGTAAATTCAGTTTTAAGGTGTTCTTTGTAAAATCAAGTTGTATCTTGTTAAGTTAGCATATCATTATGATATATTATAGGTCTTGAAGTGTTTTAAAAGTCAAGTTAGAAGGATCTATTTAGTTTGCGAACAATTTGAAATCATTCAAACTATGTTCTTGTTGTTATAATTTGTAACTCAAAATAAGATAGCTATATGAATATGAATCGAATAAGATTATGAATAAGGTTACTACCTCAAGTTACTTGGATAAAGCTACTGGAAAGGAAGTATAACTCTTGATCCTAAAGAGTGGTGAAGTTGGATTGAAAGATTGGAAGTAATATTGCAACTTCTTGATTCTATGTTGTTTTTATGATGATTAAAGCTTGTAATTGAAGCTAAATGATGGGGAAAATGCTTGGAGATGATCAAGTATGAAGTTAGGAGTGTTTTGAGAGAGAAATGGGAGTGTAAGTATGAGAAAATGGAATGAAGAAATGGTGTTCATGCATAAAAACGTTTTTAGTTTATAAAGAAAGAAAAGATTCATAATTTTGTTTTCTTGCTAAATAATTCATGCTACTTGACAAATGGTTGGTTCCACATGTTCCTTAATCATTTAAGGCTGCTAAGGATGATAATTGATATGTATATACCAATAGTATATACATCTAGAAGTTGCGTACAATACGGTTACATATACCCTTGGTATACGTGTAGAAATCTTAAGGAAACGGAACGAGAATTCAAATATAGCTATCTTTTGTAAATATACTTATATTGTTTTATATATATAAGCCCTTTAAAAGTAATTAAATACATATTTATACGATACTTGTATAAGCATTATAAGTTATAGGTATATATGTCAAAGAACGTTACATATAGTTATCGTTTTGAAAACTTAAGTTAGTAGTCTCAAAGTATACTTATAACTCATTGTTATTAGTACACAATGATATGTTAAACCATCCTTAGATCATGTTAAATATGTATAAATACGTATATGTACACAATAGTATAATTATCGTATGTTATATAGTTCGTGATATCATCGGTCAAATTGGACGGTCAAACGTTGTGTAAAACTCTTTTCAAAAACACAAGACTCAACAATTTGGATTGCTTATCATGTTGGTAATGTTTAATTTATGTAAATATTAATCTCATATGTATAAAACGATCGAAAAAAATTCGGGTCGTTACATCAATGGATCTAATGGTTAACGAATAGGCGTTGTTGATTTCAAAAGTAATGAATGATAATTTCGGTGGTTTGATATGATAATTCATCATAGAATATGAATGAATATAATTCATTAATTTAGTGATCTTTAAGAAGATAACACTTGCTAAAGCTTTACTTAAATTCCGATATGTCAAAATCAGAATATGTAATTGAATTTGTATGGAAATGGTTTTTTTTTTTTAGTGAACGGATACATAGGTGGATGTAAGTAGTATAGTTATTGATTATTGAATCAGAATTGGAGAATGTATAATGTAATATAATAATGTGAGATATAAATATTTCTCAGGTATTACCTACCCGTTAAAATATTTGCACAATTAATAGTTTGTACAAAAGAGAAGATATACGTTCATATATGTATTCGTCAGATGTAATCATGGTTTTAATGAGTTAATATAATATTAAACTCATTTGATTTGCTGTTGAAACGAGAATAAATAATCTCCAAAACCTTATAGATTTCATAATTGTCGCGAAATATTTCGCTAATGAAGTTATGAATCAATACTTCATCGTTCATTGTTATTGATATACCTCGGTATATGATGTTGGTGCTCGTGGAATTCTTGTGAAATTCATAAGGCACTAATGATGTTTTCTAGAAAGTTTCGAGTACATCGAAAATTAAAATATACAATCAATCATGTATTTGAGTAATACACTTGGTTTATTATGAAATGAAATTTATTGTGGTGAAACAATGATTAACGATTGTTAAGTTATTAACAAAAGATGTACATCATAGCATATTAGTGATATGAATTAACCAAGTAGTACATACTAGTTAAGATTCACACGTAATAGCTTAGTACGAAATGATTTATTAAACCATATATATATATATATATATATATATATATATATATATATATATATATATATATATATATATATATATATATATATATATATAAAGTATACATATATAATTCTTCGGGAAGAATGAGTCAATACATCTTAACTCATTATTACTAATATTCCTCGGTATTTATGGGCGTATGATGTTAACATCCGAGGTACCGAGTGTGTTGTTGAGGCGTGGAATGCGGATGTTGTTGTTGAAGCTGATGCTGTTGGTACTGGTGGTGCTGGTTATGCTGCTGGTGCTGCTGATGCTTATAGATATTGCACCATATTCTCCAGAGCCACCACTCGAGCGCGAAGCTCGTTAACTTCTTCTATTATACTGGGATGATTGGCGGTTCGAACAAGGGGACGAATAAGATCTAGAATTCTAGATATTATATAATCGTGGTGAGCTGTTCTGAAAATGAGGGGGAAAATGGTGTTTCGGATCGGTTCGCCAGTAAGTGCTTCAGGTTCTTCGCCAAGTGGTGAATTCGGTTGGTGGAAGGGATCACCTTCTTCTTGCCTCCATTGATTGAGTCGGCTACGAACCCATCCCCAATTCATCCAAAATAGATGATGGCTAATTGGTTGGTTCATTCTGGTTACGCTGCTATTGGAGCTCGAGGAATCAAGTGAGTAATTCATATTATGTGATTGGAATTAGGGTTTGATATAAAATCGGTGTTGAATATTGAATGATATATTCGTCTCCTTGAATAGTATATATAGCAAAAAGATTTCCGTAATTTACGGAGGAAATTTAGAAAAAGTGTTAGACAAAGTCTATTGGGATAGATATGATAACATATGATAAGATATGATTTGTCTATACTCCAATAATGGCAATATGACGTGTCGAGATCATAAAATGATAAGTATGTAATCTGATAATCTTTAGATTAAAGACTTTCAATTCGTATACTGTGATAACCAAATGACATTTTTCGGTTCGCAAACCGATGCATAAAGACATAAGGCATATAGGTACGTGATATATAACAGGGAGTTATATACGTTTGAGTATGAATAGTAACAAATATAGGAGTTTCAAAATTCATGGATAATATTTCATGTAATACATATGTAATACACAAACCATGATAGATGACTTAGGAATGTCAAGAATTTCAGAAATCATAGTGTCGCATTTAAACGCGGTGGCGTAATTGGATAGTACTTAGAAAAGTGAACAGAGTTCTTAGATTGGCTCGGCATTCTAAGATAAGTAAAGTTTCTAAAGTATAGTGTAGCATTTAACAGTTAAAGGCAACAATTAAAGGCACTATGGTCAAGGATAGTTGTAGTCCTACATTGCTAAGGTACCTAATTGTATAAGACACACTTAAAATGCAATCCTGGTTCTCTACAACAATACTGCTCTGATACCAATCTGTCACACCCCCAAATAGGGCCTGGGGTATTTGTGACTAATTATATCAAATCATAATTGTATAAACAAGAACGACTCTATATGAGACGTTTTATTGAGTTTTTGCAGCGGAAGATAAATAGATTACATTGTATTTAATAAACAACGCATTAAATATTTTTAATTGATATGATATGTAATGAAGACTCCAAGCATAGCAAGCAATCATCATCAAATTAGCAAATGCACGTCCTTCAAATTATCCATGAATGACTCGTTGAAATGTTGCTTTCAATTAGCAAATACACAGCGGAAGCATTATGTAGAACCTGAGAATAAACATGCTAAAAAGTGTCAATCAAAAGGTTGGTGAGTTCATAGGTTTATCATAAATATGATTTCAATAATAGTGTTAGACCACAAGATTTAATAAAGTTGATATAGAAATATCAATATAAAGTGTTGATTGATATAGAAATACCAATCTAAAAGTAATGCTGAGTTTGTAATATCGCGACTAAATAAAAGTTACCCCGTGACACTTGTTATTCGTGTCGTTGAATCATTATTATGTAGTCAAAGACCAACGGTCAACTGACTAGAGACGTCACTCTCAGTAGCGCTACTCACAATAACTAAGTTTGCATCTTATACCTCAGCAATTAACGATATTACGGCAGGGATTTAGCATGACAAAGCATGTATATAGCATAAAAGTTTGAGTACTTGTGTCTAAACGTAAAACAGTTATAAAAGTTGCGCATGTATTCTCAGCCCAAAAATATATATAAAAAGGGAGCTGTGAAAACTCATGATACTGTATTTCGTATTTCGTAGTAATTACGCAGATGATGGCACTGAACAAGTGCAGAGTTGTCCTCTGATTCACGAACCTATATCAAGTATATATATTAACACATATACTCGTAATTGAATAAGTTTATATATATTATTTCAATCGTTATATATATATATATATATATATATATATATATATATATATATATATATATATATATATATATATATATATATACTTATATATATATTCTATATATAAGTATTTGTTTGATAAAATAATATTAATAATGATAATGATTAATGAGTTGTATTATTTTGTAATAACAATAATAATACTAGTGGTAAAATGATAATAATCATAATAAGGTTTAAGAATAATAATAATAATAATAATAATAATAATAATAATTGAAAGTTCTTATAATAATTAAAATATTATATGTTTACAATAGTAATGATATTAATAGTAAAAATGATAATAATAATAATAATAATAATAATAATAATAATAATAATAATAATAATAATAATAATAATAATAATAATAATATAGTTTTAATGATAGCAAAAATGATAATTTTTGTAAAAATGATAATACTTTTTAATAATAATAGTGCTAATAAAGATAGTCATATTAGTAATAATAATAATGATAACATTAATAATAATACTTATATAAAATGATACTAGTACTAATAACAATAATAGTTTGTATTGTTTTCAAAATAATAATAATAATAATAATTCTAATCATAATAATGATAGTAATATTTAAAACGATAATAATAATGACACTACTAATAATCTTAATGATATTAATAATAATACTTATAAAAATAGTATATTGCTAGTAATAATGATAATAATAATGATAATAATAATAATAATAATATTAGTTATATTAGTGATAATAATAATTATGTTTTTAATATTAGTAATAATAATAATAATAATAATAATAATAATAATAATAATAATAATAATAATAATAATAATATTATGAGAAACTACCTTAGGAGCTTTAAAAAAAAAATGCCCAAGACGGGACTCGAACCCGCGACCTCTCGAAACCCGTAAACACTCAAGACCATGGATCTGTTTCTTCTTATCTATTTTAAAACCCACTTTATTTTATATAACCCGTTTATCTGTGTTCCATCTCTTCTTCTTCTTCTTCTTAATTCACTCGAAAAAACCCAATTAAAATCATAACAGCTAATCAAGACTTTGAATTCTGATGTGGAGTTAACACAGAAACGACCAGTTGTGGAAATTTGGATTAACAACACAATAAAAAAAATAAAAATAAATACAGTAAATTACTGCTGCTGCTGTCGTGAGTAAAAAAAAAAATCTTGCTTTTGATTTTGAGAATGTTATAGACCAAGATTACAACACGAAAAAGATTTCATTTCACTCCTAGAAACTTTCTGTATCTTCAATTGAACCTAAAACATCAAAACGAACTCAAATTTTGCTATGAACAAAAGTTTGACTTTTACAAACCGAAACTTTGACTTTGAAATTAGAACACGATACATAAAATTAAGTTTTGAAACTTTGCAGGGAGTTTGTTTACACCATTACTAACAACTGTGCATTTTTACATTTTGATAATTCATTTGAAATCGAGTTTTGATAAATAAATAATGAAACAGAGGTGTAGCGAGCTGTTTAAAAAATAATAATAATTCAGTTTAATTTTATGGATTGCAGTAGTGAAGGATTATATAGTGTAAATATCAGCTTAAAATAGTCATAAAATTCGATTGAATTTGCTGTATAACTTGTAATGGTCGACTGGGACAAATTCAAAAAACAGTATGATTAATAAAAAAATTCAGGAAAATACATAAATAAATAAAAAGCTGATCGTGATTTTAAAAAAAATAAAAAGCAGATCTGATCAAATTAAACTAATTGATAGCAGATTCGTTCAACTTAAAATAATTAAAAACAGTTAGGATAAGTAATCAATATTTGTATTTATCTGATTATTATTAATAATTAATAAATATAAATAGATTAATAATTAATAATAACACTTATAATATTAATACAATTAATAATAATAATATCAAATAATACTAGTAATTAAATTAATAATCAAAATAATAAAATGATCTCAATGATAGTAAATTGTGATAATAATAACTAATAATTTTAATAAAAATGACAAATTATCATTCTTAATAATAATAATAACTATATAATGTCATTAATAATAATGATAAGTTGTTTTAATATGATATTTATAATAATTGTGATAATTTTAGTAAAAGTGTTAATACTAATAATAATATATTAGTATTATATTAATGATATTAGTGATTATTAATAATAATAATAATACTGATAATAATAATGATTGTAAGTGATGTATATACACACACATATATATTTACATATCTTTTTATAACCGGTTGTTCGTGAATCGTCGGAAATCTGTTGAAGTTTAAATGAATCGTCTCAAAGATTTTGTTCAAATTTTGTCGAAAATTTCCGCGTTGTTATATAATGTCAATTCACACATTCACTATCACAAATTAATCAACGAATACATATAGTAGTAATTTTTTTATCAAATCTTGAACTCTTAACCTAATTTTTAAAAGTGTCCCTCAATACTGAAACATAGATGACCCTTTAACAAAAAGAAATTAAAGTATAAGCAAGCTTCGACATTGAAACAAAACATATAGTAAATTGTGGAAGTTATCAAACAAGAAACAGTTCACAAGTGCAATTATGTATTGTAAACTCCAGAACAGTAGCTTTACAAGTGTTTCAATAGAAATAGAATCATAAAATAATTGAGGTATGTAAAGTCTAAATATAGATTCACGAAGATATACAACAACAGCAACAACAATAATAACAACAACAAAACCCAAAACCACATTAGTGGTGTATGGGGAGGTGAGATGGAGTCAATCATTCTCAATAATAAAAACAAGTCATTTCTCCACTCAGAGTGAAATACTCTCAAAAGTAGAGAAAGTCATCACTCTCTCTATTCGACGGATAAAGAGATTGTTTCCGAGTGGACCTCCGGCTAATAAGTAGGAAATGTTTTTAAAAAAATAGTAAAAGAAAATTTAAAATAAAAATTGAGACGCCATGAAAATGGTAGAATCAAATTTCCATGAATTTTATCTTTTTTCTTAGTCTTTTTTTTTTTTAACAGCAGTCGGGATCACCCAGGGGGACTTAACCACTCACGCGTTCATCCCCACGCAGTTGCATAACACGCCCTCAACTGCTGTTCAGGAGAAAATCCAGCCCAATCCGAGGGCATGAGCGTTAAACCACCCTCCCTCACTACCCCAACGCGATGTGCGAAAGACATCCCGGTGGAATTTATGGGTAAAGGGGCAACGAGCTTAGTGTTGGTTTTTTGTTTAATTTTCTCGATCGTATGGTTTAGTATGTTCGAAGGAAGTTTCATTTTTTTGGTGAAATTTTTTTTATTTTATAAAAGTTTATTTGTTTTTCGGGGGAAAAAAAAAGTCATAAGTTTCGTGTCATAAAAAGTAGTTACGTGGCAGTACAGTACATTTGGGAAAGATTTGGCCCACGGCACCCTTAAGTCGTTGCATCCCGTACTGTTGCCCGAAGACTTGTAGAAATCAAGGAAAGTGTTAAATTCAAAAATAGGCTACAAACTTACATAAATGTATCGATGTCGTTTACAAACTCATTTCCGTCCTACTGTCGCCTATAAACTTTCAAAAAGTGTACCAATGTAAACAAAAACTTTTAAAAAGTGTCCCAATGTAAACAAAAATGACTTGCTACCGGCTAAACTGGTTAAAATTAACACGTGTCGTTCGTGGATTGGATCTTAATTCTTAAAAAAAAAAAGGTCAAAATTAGTATGTAACGGGTCAAAACTATAAAATGTTGATATTATCACATTTTTTGAAAGTTTGTAGGCGACAGTAGGACGGAAATGAGTTTGTGGGCGACATCGGTACATTTGTGTAAGTTTGTAGCCTATTTTTGATTTTAACCCTTAAGAGAACAACCGAACAACCACTCGTGACCCCCTTTGGCCCTCTTGGACTCCCAAAAACCATCTGCCCTTTCTTTCAAGTAACCAATTTTTTTTTTTTTTTTAAATTTACATTTTTATATATATCAGTATCAATATTGTATATTATTATTATTATTTTTTTAACCATAGTCGGTTAAAAAAAAAAAAGTTGAATATTGAGGTTAAAAATTTTTTATTGTCATCTAGTCACCATGTGGTCTTTTATGGCCGTAGGGTTTAACATTGTTCTTATGAGATTTTTTTTTTAGCTCTTGTCTTTGCTTGTTGTAAGTACGTGTGTTGATACTGACGATTCTATAATTAAAATTAAATTGGGTCCTATATAATTTGAGTTATACTTTATATATATATTTAAAAAAATTTGGTAGTTTCCTTTCAATAAACCATTAGTTAAAAAAAAATATGAGGTCTTATTATTAACTCTAGTGGTGTCATATCCAATTTAATTGATAACTAGAGAAAATTCGACCGCGCGTTGCTGCGGTTGTATTCGACGCGCGGTCGAATTTGGATATACGTTGTTTGGTACCTAATATATCTAGTAGGTTGAGTTGTTTGTTGGACGTGTATGTATATGTATGTAAAGCTTTTTTAACGATGTCCGTTTCGCGTATAGTTAGTCGCGTTGTGTTCGTAAAATTGTTTCGAGTTGAACGGTGGTCTCGGAAAA
Organism: Rutidosis leptorrhynchoides; assembly: GCF_046630445.1. Lineage (NCBI taxonomy): Eukaryota > Viridiplantae > Streptophyta > Magnoliopsida > Asterales > Asteraceae > Rutidosis > Rutidosis leptorrhynchoides. The sequence goes on from NC_092333.1 coordinate 668,119,216, forward strand.
ATTTAACTCGCACCGAGCGAGAATATAGGGCCCGTTATTTAGTGTTTTTTAACGATGTCCGTTTCGCGTGTAGTTAGTTCCGTTGGGTTCTTGAGATTTTTTAAAGCTGAACGGTGGTCTCGGAAAAATTTAACTGGCACCGAGCGGGAAGATATGTGTATATGAAAAAGCGGGTGGAGGTTATTAATTAAAATAAGGATTTGACTTTTTGTACCCCTGTTTTGTGGGGTGAAGTTGCATATTGTTAGAACTTGGGGGGTGTAAGTTGTTTTTTTCCATTTGTTTTTTTGTGTGTCGTTTTTTTTCTTTGTTGGCCCTAAACGACCAAAAAGATGGTGGCTGTTAGTATATTGGGGGGTGTAAGTTGTTTTTTTCCATTTGTTTTTTTGTGTGTCGTTTTTTTTCTTTGTTGGCCCTAAACGACCAAAAAGATGGTGGCTGTTAGTATATATAAATTTATACAAAATATTTCCACACATGTGTGGTCCTTGGACCTCACTCCTATTGCCTTGGTTTTCCCTTTCTATGTTGGTTTAGCTTCTTTTGGTTTGTATCTTTTAATTGTAGATTCGTAGATTTAGTGGTTCATATTTGTTTCGTTTGGTTTGGATGGGCTCGTTCGTAGATACTGTGCGCTCGTTTGTTTTGAGCTTACTGTTCTAGTTACGATCTTATTCGTGTTGTATCTTTGTTTGATTTTTCAATTTTCGATAAAAGGTCCTTTGATTTTATAATATTTGTTATTTTTAGGAAAAAATAAAAAATAAAATCTACTCACCCTCAAGTATAAATATTTTATATTTATGGTAAATGGTAGATATTTTATGAAAAGTTTTTAATTAATCAATTTCTGTAAGCTAAGGAATTATAAAAGCTAAAAGGATATAAATTTCGGCGGGTTCATGGCAGTAACATTGCGGACAAGATTCAATTTGAGGTTGTGTTTGAATATCTCTTAGTTGAATGATTCATTATTAAATGCTTAATTATTTATTATTTAAACATCTGAATGATAAATAATGTTAAACTACACAATAATTCAAGATGAACTATTCAAAGTTAAGATTTCAACAATTTTAGCATAGAAGAACTCATCAACGACAATGGCATTGGCATTAATTCGAGTTTAATAGAAGACCAAAAAGTGTGACAACGAATAGAGCGGGTGGCTATGTATTTAATTTGGAAGAATCGTAATTAAAAGGTTTTCAAAAGGAGTTCTTGATGTGTTCGACATTAGTTAATGAGATGCAAATCAAAAGTTATGAACGGGTCTCCAAAAGGGAAAAGCACAAATCGATTGAATGGCAATTATGGATTCAAGATCCAAATGGAATCGAACTGAAGTTTGTTAGAGTAAAGATTATGGATTCGTGTTTCCAAATCCTCTAGATTATGGATTCGTGTCTCCAAGTCCATAATTTAAATGTCAGAACAACGCTTTTTATTGCATCTTGTGACAATTCTGATATGAGCATTAGATTTGTAATTGTACATCTACTGTTGTTTTCTATTTTAGAAGTATCAATTAATGTGTTTGTCCTTTGCTTAGTTTTCATAAGTGGTGGGATGTGAAACATTCATTTGGACTAAAAGGTTAGTATAGTATATATCTTACAATATGCATTTGAAGTTTCCATTAGGTCATTCATCATGAAAATGGACCATGGCTGAAAAACAGTGAGTGAATGAATGATAGCTATACAACCTTCATTTAGTGTTAAATAAGAGATCGTCCTTACGACAAATGAAACATCTTTGTTAATGAGTTTTTTTATTATTATTTTCTTTGTTTAATGTAGTTAACTGAAATTACCCTTCTTTTTAATCTAAATAATTATCATTTTGTGATTATACATAACAATTGAAACTTGGTGAGATATACATTAAACAAAAGTCGACCGAAACTTGGTGAAACAACAAAAGAAAGGTTGACTTTAAAACAAGAAAAGTGTTTCACTTTTAAACAAGAAAAAGAAGTTATTATGTCTCCCCAACTTATGTTGATTGTTTGTTGGAAGTTGTTATTATTGAGATAGAGGATTACTAATACTCTTACATGATTACATGTTACAGATGCGTTAAAAACTGTTTTGAAAGATGAAGGATGGAAGGCATTATACAAAGCGTTGACACCTTCTTTTCTGGTAAGATTTGAGATTGCTATTATCTGTACATGTTTTGTTACATAAATTGTCACTTAAAAAATATCAAGTTGGTCGATAGACATGTGAGGTTATACGCGTGGTTTTTTTCTATATATTGTCTTATCTAATAAATTGTTGCTTTTCCCGTTAAGAACATCTCACTATAATAGGTTAATATCATGCAACAAGTCACTAATTGGGCTATTCAGGTAAATCAACGGGTTCTGTAATATAATTAACTGAAGTAGATTTTGATCATCTAGCATGGTGAAGTAAAGTGAGGTAAATCTTTGTTCTTGGAAACTATGTTTTCGAAACATGTGTTTTTGAGTGGGGTCGTTTTAGATAGTTAGAATGATCGGAACATGCAAGCTATAAATCTTATATGTACTTAGCACCTTACTACAGTTCTTTGGTATATCTATTGTTGCTTTCATGTGAGATTATAAATAATACTTTCGCTACATATTTTCAAGACAAGCTCATAAAAGTAAAAAGACCGATGGTCAATTGATTATCCTTCATGAAATACAACTAAATGATTTCCCTTTCTATTTCTATTTGATAAATGGTTTTGAATTTCACGTAGTAGTAACTTCTTTTAATTTGATAAGGGGTATGGTTCGTATGATAAGCCTAACGAACAATAGTATTGTGTCATTCCGAATTAGTGCCATATTCATACCTACTGGTTCAGAATGGCGAGATTTGTATCTGCATTCGTAAACTTCAGTGTTGACACTAAATGACTACTTCAACGATTCATTGCATCAAGTAATCCATGAGAAATTTGTCAAATATTTAGCTAAAGGATAGTGGTCTATTATCAAACACTCAGACTACAACCTAATATCCGAAGTGAAATTATCAATTACTCCGTGTCTTTTTTCTTATTTACCGTTTAAACTTTGCTTATTAAGTCTTTTTAATACTTAATTTATATCTACCATTTTGTTCAACTTCATTCTTTTTCTTCATTTGTTTCTTATATACAATTTTTATCGATTTCATTGATGTGTTCATAAATAATATATTATATTTATAATTTTTATTGCTAAAACCCGCAAATTTTGCAGGTCTTAAACTAGTTATTAGTAACAATTCAATAATTGTAACTTTTATAATCGTTATTTTTGTAAACAACTTTAAAATTTACATGTTATTTATGTATATTTATATTGATATGTAGATGTATATGCATATATTTCAGTACATAATGTATATATATATATATATATATATATATATATATATATATATATATATATATATATATATATATATATATATATATATATGTGTGTGTGTGTGTGTATATATATATATATATGTGTGTGTGTGTGTATATATATATATATATATATATATATATATATATATATTTTGGATAATAATGAATATATATCCATGAATAATAATTTAATCTACATTTGATTCAAAAAGTATTTAGATTATCTATATTCACGTCAATTATTTTATTCATCTATTTAGAACATCCACATATATTATTAACTAGTATTGTGGTCCGCGCTTCGCGGCGGATATGTGCAAGTATTTGTGTGTGAAGTAAGATTTGTTTTGTACAACTTCTAAGCTCACCACCTCCATTGATACAATAAAAATAGATTGAGTGTTGTGTCCCTGCTTTAATAGTAGGTGCAGAAAACATTAAAAATTAAAAAGAATGATCTAAATCTAAAGTTGCTAGTCACTAACACACATACACAGATGGTAAAACGATTAGATATGAATGAGATTTAAAGCAAGCATCAATCAATCCTTATGGCACATAATTGTGCATCTATAAAATTAACATCCAAATTTACAATCTTCTCAATTGTTTATGTATCCATTAATATCTTTCAGTTGTCCCTGTATCCAAGTTTAGAATCTTCAATTGTCCATGTAACATTAGTAAGCATTTAATAACACACGATTTGACTTTTAAATGTAATGACAACAACATCAGCTTTTAGTATCTTGCTAGTAGGCATTTAATATTGTTGTTAAAGAAAAACAATAGATATATAGCCCAACCCACTAAACAAATCAAGCCCATTAGAGATAAGAAAAGTAGCCCAACTTATTAAACAAATGAAGCTCGTTAAAGAAAAGAAAAGGTCAGCACGTTTAGATGATTATTTCCTTCTTTTTCTATTTATCTACTTTTTCATTTTGCACTAACCATAACCATCAAAACATCATAGGGTTGATCAACCTGAAAATAAACAATTTAACACGATGGATACATCATAATCGTGAAGCTTAAAAATAGAAGGTGATGAAGCATAAAATAAAATTATAAACAAATTTTAGGACATAATTAGTTATGGAAGTTGGTTTCTTTACTTGTATATCTTCAATTACACACATTTGACTTCTAATAGTACAAAATTGACCATAGTTGACTTTTTGACCCAATGTAACACTTGACTTGTGACTTCATCTCTAACCATTATTGTCATCACTAACTGATGATTTTCTAACATGTTTCCTTAATCAATTACTTTCTACGAATAACGTATCAACACTATTGTCATCACTAACTAATAAATAGATGAACAATGCAATACAAACATGTAGAGGTCGAAACGTTTGCAAAACCTAACCCAGAATATTTTCACTCAGATAATTGACCACTACAATTTACAAACTGTTTGCCCAACATCGAATCACATATAAGAGGAATTGCCGGGTTTAGTACCACTACAGTTTCCTATCTTATGTTTTTCCTAAACGACATTATAGCACACGAAGCTAACAATACACTACGTAATGTATTATTTAATATACTCAACCAAATAATAACAACAAACCAAGACATGAACAGCAGCAAGCATAGAAAAAATTATAAAAACAAAATATCAGTAAAACTCAATAAATGGTACCACCTTCAATAATGCAATTTGCACCAGCGATTTCACCTAATACAATCACATTACAACAACAAATAAACATGCGATAAGAACCAAAAATATTAAACCAAAAAAATTAACAAAAAGCATAATAACCATACCTCTTATTAACTAACAGCAACTACAAACATGAACCTTCAATATAGACGAAATAACAGACAGTAGAAAACCTGCAATATAACCCAATCAAAGCAAGAAAATAAGTAATAAACCTCTGATGAAGTGCCAAATCGATCAACAACTAAATTATAACACATTAATAAAATAAAAAATAAAAAAAATAAAAAAAGGAAGAAAAAAAAGTAATGTAAAGTATTTATTCAATGTGAGGGTCAGGTGGATTCAGTAACGGGTCAAACGGGTAAGTTTTGTACAAGTCGCAATGGGTCGCCAAAAAATCTGATGAGTGGACCTTTGTCCCATTTGTTTGGTATTCCTTAAACTTATTATTTTGATTTCACCCGTTTGACCCGTTGGAGATATAACATAACCAGAATTGACCCATTTGCATGTAAAGGGTCAAAATTGACACCTCTCACTCATACAACACAAAATATGTACATGGAAAGTAAAGTTGATAACTTATGCAACTGTTGATGCAACCGCAATGTAATTAAGCTTTTTCGACCCGTAATGTATAGGCATCTGCCTTCCTTTTCCATAATCGTATTTGTTCCCAAGTATCTGATTTGCAAACTCTTGTAAACTAAATCCTCTCCACGGTAAAACTCCAGGTTCCCTAAACTGCATTATATAAAACATTTCATTTCATGATTGGCTCCAAATACAAATTTTAACAAAGAAAAAATATTAAATATAAAATGATGTAACCTGCGGGAAGACAAAGTCGTTGTTATTAAGAGCTGCTGCAGATGCAATGTTGATTGCTTCTTCCCCTGTTGTAGTTGCATAAAACGATACCCGTCCTTGTCTTTGTGCCTCATAAAAGATAGTATCCATAACTTCAAGTGTTAGCATGTTTGTATACATTTTGACTGCAAGTTCTTTGCTTATCTGTATATTCAAAAATACATAAATATTATGGGTTTTAAGGTTTTGTCATGTGAAAGTAATGAACTTTTTGTGGCTTACATGAAGTGAATAATTATTGGTCAACGTTTGACCATTGTCATCAAGCACGCGATAACAATGGACCCATTCTTCGGTAGCACCCGATGCGAATGTTAGTTTGGGTGTAAACTTGACTTCTCCACCTGGAAAATCTAGCACCTGCTGTGAAGGAGCTTCAGCAGGCAACTGCGTAGAAAATATAAATATATTTATAAGCATGTAGATTATTGACACTTCGATGAAGTTTGACTTTGATAGTCTAAAAAGTCAACTATTAAACCTGAGACCTCTTGTAAAATTTTACAGAGATTTCACAAAATGATGTGGCAAAACTTATCCCACATTTCATTTTCCAATTCTATAAATTCCCACTTCTTTAAATATGTATATTCTATATCTGCTTTTTTTTTGTATAATAAATCACTTTAAGAGGTTGAAAAACACTTTGGATGAACCTGTTTTAGTTCAAGTTAGGTTTGAAAATATTGGACTCATTTGATGCGTTGGAAATAAATTGAACCCAAATTTGGGTTTCATTTCAGAGGTTGAAACCAAAGAACTACGTTTGTAAGTTTCTTCTTTTCTATGTCGTAATGCATATTTATATGGATTACAATAATGGTATAACCGAAAACAATTTTCATTCTTCTAATTTAACCGTTCAATCTCAAAAATGATACATAGATTTAATAATAAAAGAGACGTAAAAGAGGATGTAAACCTTAACCAACTTAACCTGCATTTATCAATCACATTGGTTTTTTGCCCCATAGAATCCTTGGTTTCATTTATTTTGCTAGTGCTATGCAAGAACAGGGTGACAAAACACGAACGAAAAAGTCGATCTTCAAGCAAAAATCTACAAACAAACAAATAAAGAATACATTATAACTCCCATATATATCCAGCCACTTAAACTTGTAAGTTTAAACACTAATCTACTTGTACAAACACAAATTACAACTCTAACTAACTTGACAATGCACTTGCGAATCTAAATCTCTCCCAAACAAACTTTATCAACAAAACTAACAATTAAACAAACCTTCAATAAACTTCCAGCAAGAGAAACACTACAAAAAAAACTGTCTTTCTTTTATATTTAAAACCATATATCAGTAATAAGAATCGATTTCAACATAATAAGAATCAATGATTTTTTATCATATAATTAGAGAAAAATGGCATACTTACACCAGACAAATTGATAATTGAAGGTTGGAATCGTTCAAAATTATGATTGAAGGTTGATTAATCGTTGCGAACAGATTGTAATCGTCAAACCTGTAATTATTTACATGTTGATTAAACGAATTTCAAAACCCTCAGCGAGATGATAAATGGATTATATTATCGAATTCCGGCGCTTGTGCACTTCTTTGGAGGCCAATCAGATTCTGTTGAGGCAAACCCTATTATTCTCCCCAAATTTGGATCGTTCTTGAGTTATGTTTGTTTGTTTCAAGGTATATGAATTTCAAAGTTGAATCTGAATGAAACCATTGTTGGTGTTTTAAACTGATTTCACGGGTGAAGGTTCAGGAAGTAGGGGAAAAAAAAAAGGCGTTGATACAGGGTAACAATGATTGGAGGGTGTTGGACGAATGAGATTGGAGGAAACTTTACGGTAATTAGTGTATATATATAAATGGATTGAATCATGGATCAGATTAGAAGTAAACAGAAATATAAGTATAGAATATCAATTGCCATCCATATACTACAGATTACGGAGTAATTCAGTTTGGCCATGTAATATCCTTTGATGAGACATCGAGCGAAGACCGGTGTTTAATGAGACCGTCAATCACGCTTCGAAAGTTTTGTATTTTTGTCGGAGAGTCACATGCAACATCTTTATATTCGAAACCGATAAAAGTAATACTGATCACTGACAACGCCATTTTCTTTCAACATATGATTTCTCCCGTACGTACTCTATCCGTACCTACTTAATTTTTCAAATCAATGTATCCGTACTTTGACTCACTTTCAACTTCATTACAAATTTTTCAATACCAAATTCAAATATTAAAGTGACCGTAATACGGAGTACAAATTTATTTTGTCGTGGTGCTCACTGTATTATATTATTATTATTAGGGAGTATTATTATAATTATTAGACTTTTTTGCTCCGTTGGTCTTTCAATTATACACGAAATTGCAATCCGAGTCCCTCAAGTTTCTTTTTTTAGATTTTCGAGTCCTTAAAATTGCAAAATTTTGCAATTCGAGTCTCTCCGTCTAACTTCCGTCTAAATTGGCCGTTAACCTTTGACATGTGCCATGCATGTGAGGGTAAAATCGTCTTTTTATTCTTTTCTTTGACTTTTTTGCTTCGTTGGTCCTTTGTTTATACACAAAATTGCAATCCGAGTCCCTCAACTTTTTAATTCGAATTTTTATCTTTTTTTTAATCTTTAATTCATACTTTTTATCTTTGATTCGACTTTTTATCATCATCATCTCTCATCTTCTTCTTTTAACTTTTTTTCCTAGGTGGTTTATCCGTAAATTTTATTTTTATTCGATTTATCTAATAATTAAACAATTTTGGTATATAACTAAATAAAGAATAAATATTCCAAATAATGTATAAATTATATTTTCGATTCTAATAATTATTATAGGTTAATTACATTCTGCAAAAATTATTTATACTGTTTTAAAGGTTTACAACAATTTATATAGATTTTTCGTTATATATATAGTAGCCGATTCAATAATAAATACATAATAATTATTTAATTGATCAAATAAATTTATAAAAATTATGTTTTCATCAGATCTATTATATTGCAAATTTTCATCAGTTAATGATAATAAAAATCAACTTTTAACTATTTATTCTGAATTTATCCTAGTTTCAGTTAATAAATAATAATAATAATAATTAACAAATTGTAATATAATTTTATAAATTAAGTTTTGATCAGAAAAATACTTATAAATATGTTAGTAAAATGATATAAAACTTTGATAAATTAATTCTCAATATTTGTAATTATTAACTAATAATTAAACCGTATAGATATAATATTGTTAAATTTTAATTTTTAATTGTTAATAAATACATATTCGACTTTAAAAATTATAAAAATAATTTTTCATCAGATTTTGATACAAAATACTAATTGTAAACCATTAATATAAAAAGTATGAATTAAAGACAAAAAAAAAAGATAAAAATTCGAATTAAAAAGTTGAGGGACTCGGATTGCAATTTTGTTTATAAACGAAGGACCGACGAAGCAAAAAAGTCAAAGAAAAGAGTAAAAAGACGATTTTACCCTCACATGCATGGTACATGTCAAAGGTTAACGGACAATTTAGACGGAAGTTAGACGGAGGGACTCGGATTGCAAAATTTTGCAATTTTAAGGACTCGAAAATCAAAAAAAAAAACTTAAGGGACTCGAATTGCAATTTCGTTTATAATTTAAGGACCAACGGAGCAAAAAAGTCTAATTACTAAGATAAAGAATATTAAAGATAAAGAATATAATTGATACTCCGTAAGAGATAAATGTGTTCCTAATCACTCGTATATGATTGCATATGTTGTTTCTAGCTTAGTGGCACCCGTACATTTCATACTCGTGTATATGATTGTGTATGTTGTTTGAAGCTCAGTACATTTCATATTTCGGGCCGACAGCTCGCCATGAGAAAGTTTTGGTAAAAATGGTCACGGGTTCGAATCTCGGACATGTCACATAGTTGGGTTTCCGATTGAGTTAATAGGCTGGCATGAGTCTTCAGGGATGGGTTGGTGGGTTACAAAATGCAACATGTGGTCAGCGTGTTCCTACCGATCTACACATTTTTGTGAAAATTGTATCTATTGTATACAATTGGTTAATGGTGCAAACAAAGTTCCATGTTGGATATTAAAGAATATATATATATATATATATATATATATATATATATATATATATATATATATATATATATATATATATATATATATATATATATATATATATGTATGTATGTATGTATGTATGTATGTATGTATGTATGTATGTATGTATGTATATATATATATATATATATATATATATATATATGTATGTATGTATGTATGTATAAGTACTTGGTAACCTTACTGTGTTCAAATTGATTTTAGAGTACAAAGGAACTTCGGTGCTTATATTTATAACATGTGTTGGGATAAAAATAATTCTATAGATGGTATGAGATTTACAAGAAGATGGCAAAATGTATTTGGCTTGTTTTTTGGGAGGTGTAAAAGACTCTTGAAACAAATACGGTGGAAACGGTTTGAGGCTGTCACAAGCTGAAAGGAATTCCAAGGGTTTATACTTCAGAAAATCGTACGTTAGTATAATCATTGTGGCAACGGACGTTCAAATCGATTTGGCTTTGGACGTGGCCAAGGAATTGGCCGTGTGTCAAGGAGAAGTCAAGGATGTTAATGAACGCATCTAGGATAGCCGCGTTAAATGTTACATGTGTGATGAATAAGTAGCATGGACAAACCAATTAAGGGGGTAATTGTTGGGGATAATTGGTTAATGGGTTCAAACCAATGTCCCACATCGAAAATGTACTAGGTAACTCATGGACTTAAATGTAGGTAATAGAGATCTCATGAGCTTATATATAGGTACTTGGTAAACTCCCTCTACGGAGGTGGCAGTGGAGTATTTAGGGTATATCGTTTCAAAGTGGAGGTCATGGTTTGAATCTAAGAGGGTTGAAAAAATTAATTCCCCGTAAAATCAGAGAGGTTTAACCACGATAACTCTGAACTACTAGCTAGCAAAGCTTACTTTCACAATTATTTCAAACTAATGGTTTATTATTTAATACCTACAAAACTTACTCACATTTATGTTACTTTAAATATACAAACTTTATTTTTTGAAAAAAATATTAACATGTAAAGTCTTTTATTTCACTTGTTCAAAAAATCATTAAGAAACATAGTTGTCATATGAAACATAGTTGTCTTAAAGACTAAGCTGAAAATATATTCCCTATATACTAATTTTTTTATTTACATTTATTTATTTACATTTACATTTATTTACATATATACTAATAAGTACCTATGATTTTGTAGTTTTAGTTATTTAATTAAGATTGTAGTTTTAAGATTGCTTTCACACTATATTCTATAATTTCCTTTTTCTTTATCAATTTTAAATTAAATTATTTTCCCACTTTTTTAAAATTAACTCATATTTTCTTTCTTTTACTAAATTATTAAAAAAAAATTGTTTGTATTTTTATTTTTTTATCAATTTAATGAAATATTTTTACATCAAGTGGATGACTAGAGGAAGTGGTAAGTTCATAAGTTTGTAAGAGAAAATATCTAGGTTGGAGTCCTCTTGCCTTTTTTTTCGCAATTTTTTTCTCAATTCTCACTCAATATTAGTTTCATAAAAGACGTTGAAATGTTCCACCGCAACACGCATGCCATTAGGTATCTTTGTTTTTTTTTTTTTTTTTTTTTTTGAGAGAGTTAAAGAAAACACTATAATGCATCATGGTGTCAAAAATATCGTGTTTTCATAATTTTCAAATGCACAACATTATGTATGTATTTAATAAGTAGTAAACATACACATAGACATTTTTACATAAATATCGTCTGATACTACAAACCCGTATCAAGCAACGTGTATCCAAATGCAACCGCTGCAACGCGCGGTCGAACTCTTTCTAGTTGTGACTAGTTGTGAATAGAATTTTGGTCGTACTAAGCTAGGTAGGATTTTTGTCAAATGTGCTTTAGTTTAGGGTCTAAAAATATTGTAACTGTTCAAGAGTAAAAGTTGTAACTGCTAATGGATATGAAGAGTAACTTAAGGAGGCTATAATGTGACTTTTCAATTTAATAGTAATCACTAAATAAAACTCACTCAATTTTTTAATGGAATTTATCTTTTTTTTCCGTCTCGAGTTAGGTTTCTTAGTCATCACCGTTTAATTCGAAATAATTTTACAAACAAAGCGCAACTAATAACATTCGAAATGGAGTTTTTTTTAAAGGGCAACTAATTACATTTTGGAGGAAGGATTGTCTACGTCTCACCTCCCCCATACCCCACACATGTGAGATTGGGTATTGTTGTTGTTGTTTTATATCCTCCTGCCTTTTTTCTTTTTCTTTTTTCTTATTTTTTTTTCAGTTCTCACTCAACATTAGTACGTTTTAGTACGTTTATATAAGACATTAAAATGTTCCACCGCAAGGCGCGAGCCATTATTTATACTGTATGTGTTTTTCTTGGGGAAAGTTAAAGAAAACACTATAATGCATCATGGTGTGAGTATTTGGTTTTGATTGAATTAAAGAAGAGAAGGAATCATTAAAACGAACGTTACTTGAAAATATCGTGTTTTCAAAATTTTCAAATGTACTGCATTCTGTGTGTATGTAATTAGTAGTAAACATACATAGACATTTTGTACATAAATATTGTCCGATACTACAAACATGTTTCAAGCAACGTATATCCAAATGCAACTGCCGCAACGTACGATCCGAACTGTTTCTATCATATATACTAAGAAGCACCGAAATTTATGTCGTTTGAGTTTTGTTAACGACATTCATCACCATTTTTCATAATTAGAAAGCACTCTTTATAACTTAACCTATTAAAGTTAGTAACTTTTCTTAAAGAATACTTTTTCAGCCTCAAAATAAATGTCTAACTTACTACTTATTTTGTCATAAAATGATTATCTACATGCAAAAAATAGATCTTAAGTATCATTAAACTCTTTAAATTACTCTCACTAATTATTTTCATTCATTAATATTTTAAATAAATGCAATCAAACTTATAATCAATATAAAAGCAAACTTGACATTTATAAAACTTAACTTAAATTCAACAAAAATTCTAACCAGACACTCTTTTTCAGACAAGGGTGTAATTTTTTTACTAGCTTTTCAACTACGGCTTATGCAAACTACTTTCTATTTGTGACAATTAATTCGATATATCTTTTAAAGGAATACTAATAATAAAAACAGGATAAAATATATATAGGTTTTGAACGATCTCTGATATATGCATTACTTTTATAAATTATGGAGATTGAAATTGTGTTTAAAGTATAAAGCGAAAACTTATGCAACAACGCAGTCTATGTTAACCAACTAAAATGTACCCGCAGTAATGTACAATTCGTGCGTTGCTAGTCTTAACTATTGAAGTTGTCATATATATATATATATATATATATATATATATATATATATATATATATATATATATATATATATATATATATATATATATATATATATATATATATATATATATATATATATATATATTGTGAGAGATTGAATATTTAAATGGGTGATGATGAGAGTTTTGTCCATACACCTTTAAATATGTTTTTTGGTTGTATCGTATAAATCATAATATAATACAAGTATAGTGATGTATGAATAAATTAAAAATTTGTCTCACTATGATCTTAGGGTTATAAATAAGGATTTTCTCATGTATAAATTGTTGTACATCAATTAGTAGGTGGTGTAATTTTTAAAAGTCGATGGGTAATTACTAAATAGTACAATAATTTAATTCAAACCCTAGTTTGTAAAAATCACCACTCGTTTGAAATATTATGGACTAGCAAGTAAGACTTCCGAGTGACGAGTCCATGAACGATAACATCCGTAACCGCAACCGGTGAATTGGATATTTATGGACTACTAAGTTTTCATTTTATTAATTCGTTCACTACATATTTATTTATTTATTTATTTATTTAAAAAGCACTATTCAGCCCTTGCTAGCCAAGTAATGAACTGATTTCTTTTCTTGTAAGTAAACTAATCAACCGTTTTCCTTTCTAATCGCGGAACCTAAATGTACATTTTAGTTCAAAATATTATCTGGCCGAAATTAACGTATTTTTTTCTCATCCACCGGTATATATATATACACGTATATACGTACTCGTACCCCTAATTTATCATTCATTACACGCACGCCTAAAACATGAAGAAATATTTCGGCAAGAGATCAGATTCTCGCAAATCGCAATCGATCCGTGCAACAAACCCTTGTAGTTTCGTACCAGAAGGTTACTTACCGGTGTCTGTTGGTGAAGAGAATGAACAATTTGTAGTAAGTTTGGAGCTGTTTAAGCACCCGATATTCGTTAACTTGCTTAAACAATCTGCCGAAGAAGAAGAAGAAGAAGAAGATTACAAACAACACGGCCCTGTTCGTGTTCATTGCAATGCGGATGCATTCGAGCGTTTTGTTGAGGCTGTAGGAGCCGGTAAAGAATACCTGATGTGTAGTGACTTGATACGTGATGTATAGCGATTGATATCCATTAAGTTTTTGTGTTTTAATTAGTTTGAATTGAATCCATCTCTTTGTATGTACACAATATAGATCTAATTAACAGGCATGTATTACTGTTCTACGTTTTACTATTTTAAATTGTTACATTAATTTTATTATGGAAAAATCACTCAGCCAATTTGGATATTATGTAGTTGGAGTACAACAGATGTTCTGCGAGGTGTATATAAAATAGCTTATATTTTACTAGGAAAAACTATTAAATACGATACAATTTTACACAAGATATTTATTTATTTATAGAATGGATATACTTAAACCTTGCTACAACACTTATAGGCAGTGTACCTAATCGTACAGTAGTGTAGTTTTTAGTAAGTCCGGTTCGTTCCACAGGGAAATCTTTAAACAAAGCTCAACGCTATATAAAAATACAAACATATATATAAGTAATATTATTATTATAAAGGGGGGTTTTTACCGTTTAATAACCGGTTTGTCGATTTTAAAACTTTAGTCGCAGTTAAAACCTAATAAATAAAAGAATAAATTTAAAGCGTAAAATAAATAACGATAATGAAATTGCGAATAATAAAAGTGCGATAAAATAAAATTGCGATAATTAAAAAGTACGATAATTAAAAGTGCGATTAAACAACAATAAATAAAAGTGCGATAATTAGAAGTGCAATTAAATATAAAATAAAGGAAATAAAATATGAAATAAAAGAATTATGCTTATTTAAACTTCCGTAATCATGATGTTTGACGTGTTGATTTTAGTTTTATGCCCATGGGTTAATTGTCCTTTGTCCTGGATTATTTAATATGTCCGTCTGGTTTTTGTCCATAACAGTCCATCAGTCATAAATATAAAGTGCGAGTGTCCTCATCAAATTATTTTTATACCCGAAGTTAAATATTCCAACTAATTGGGGATTCGAATTGTAACAAGGTTTTAATACTTTGTTTAATGAATACACCAGGTTATCGACTGCGTGTAAACCAAGGTTTTAGTACTTTGTTAACAATTACACCAATTACCCTTGAATGTAATTTCACCCCTGTTTTAATTATTCTAGTGGCTATTAATCCATTCCCGTGTCCGGTTAAATGAACGATTATTCGTACATATAAATACCCCGCCCATCGTGTCCGATTGAGTGTATATGGTAATTTATAGGGACGCCCAATTGTAAATCTTTATATTAACATTAACAAACTTTCATTTAGTTAAACAAATATAAAGCCCATTAATAGCCCATAGTCTAATTTCCACAAGTGTCGTTCTTTTGTCCAAACCCCAATTATGGTACAAAGCCCAATTACCCAATTTTAGTAATTAGCCCAACATCATGATTACTTCGTTTTAAATAAGCATAATAATAACTTAGCTACGAGACATTAATATAAAAAGGTTGAACATAACTTACAATGATTAAAAATAGCGTAGCGTTACACGGACAGAATTTCGACTTACACCCTTACAACATTCGCTAACATACCCTTATTATTAGAATTAAAATTAAAATTAAAATATAAATTATAAATATATATATATATAATTTACGTATATATGAGAGAAGAGAGAAAGATGGATATTATTCTTGGTTCACCAAAACTCGATTTTATAGGAGATGTGGCCTGACTTTTCATGCCATGCGATCGCATGGACTTTCTTCTTCCTGGCCATGCGATCGCATGGCCAGCTGGGAGAGCTCACATGTTGCTTGTTTCCTTGTGCCGACGTTTTATAAATAATATAATATATTAAATAATTATAAGAATTATTTAAATATTATATTATATTTATGTGCATAGTTGACTTGTAATTTTTAGTCCGTTGCGTCAAGCATTGAGAGTTGACTCCGGTCCCGGTTCCGGATTTTCGAACGTCCTTGCGTACAATTTAATATCTTGTACTTTGTGTTTTGAATTTTGTACTCTTGTAATTTCGAGACGTTTCTTATCAATAATTGGAACCTCTTCGATTGTCTTTTGTACTTTTGAGCTTTTTGGTCGTTTGCGTCTTCAATTCGTCGAATCTGTCTTTTGTCTTCACCTTTTATTATTTAAACGAATATCACTTGTAAATAGAACAATTGCAACTAAAAGCTTGTCTTTCTTGAGGAATAATGCTATGAAATATATGTTCGTTTTTAGCATTATCAAATATTCCCACACTTGAGCGTTGCTTGTCCTCAAGCAATATCGTCTTGAAATACTAGAATCACTTCTTTATTCTTCACACTTTGTACATCAGTGATTTCTATACGGCGGTATAAACAATGGTAGTAACGATATGGTTTACAGTCCCACATGACTATAAAAATTTAGATCCATTAAGGAAATTGGATCTTTATGAAAACATTTGATCTTTTGAAAATTAAATCTAGTTTTTACCCTAGATAAGTTTTTCGGAATAAACCTTTTACCGGTGTTTGCAAAATATTTTTGTGGGTTTGGTAGGTTTTAGATTTGAAAATTTTAGCTCAAAACTTATGGTTTTGTGTCACCCACTTGCTAACCTTGTATTTGGAAAGCAACACGTCCAGTTCACTTGTCCCGTATATTACCTTTCGGTAAACTACCGTCCAGTTGTAAAGGAAAGCGTTGAACAAGCAACTGTTAAGGCAATGTCCCCTGACATGCTTTTAATTATGGTCTATAACGTGTCGGACGCAATTACTATCCTTGGTAGGAGCAATAGTAAAGTTCATCCTTATGATTTTTCGGTATGGCACAAGGTCCTGTCTTTGACCACTACGCAACCACCGTTCTTACGGTTGACACCCGATTTGATTCAGGTGACCTAATGAATTCCAGGTGAATTCCTAGGATTTTACGTTCAATGGTAATGAACGCATTAAAAGTAGGGTTTTCAGAAAACAAATCGGTTTGTAATTTTGATCAAAATATTTTCTCGTTCAAGCTCGAGTTTAGATATCATTGAATTCCATGAGTTTGTAATTCTCAATCTTTAAGGTCAATCTCTAGGATTGAGTAATATCAGTCTTAAAAGCTGATTTTTAATCTTTAAGGAGATTATCCTTTCTGGGGATCTGATTCATTAGTCTTATCCAGCTAATTTGCATGGTGCCCCCCATTGTACGAGATAAATCCTTCTCATGGTTAGGATAAATCTGACCACTTGGCGACCCTGTTTAATGCTGAGGTCCATGGATTTCCTGCTGATTTTAGTGATGACTTTTCTAGATTTTTCGTCAACCTACAGCTGGTCTGGACGACAACTTCATGACCTAGATCAAGAAGCGTGTTTCTTTTTCGGAAGACTTTACTTCCTTTTAATGATGGAATTGATTCATCGTGTAGATCCATCTCTTCTTTTCTTTCATTGGGTAAAACAGTTTAGTTTAGTCCAAAGCAAAAGTATTTTCAGTTATTTGTTACAGATATATGTGACATATGTTTAAGATAACTTGGTAAATTTTCCCACACTTGGCTTTTATTTTCCTTTTTTATCGTCCTCTATTCCATTTTAAATGAATTTCAACATTTTGGTTTGTTTCTCAATTTATGTCCTTTCCGAGGTAACAATAATTTCGGTGTTAACACCTAGTTTTATCGTTCATAAATATGTATAAACATGATTTTGAATTCATTTAATTGAAAATTTCGAAAATTTTTACTAGAATTGGGTAGTCAGTATATAAGACCAGGGCTGTTCTTTATTATCAGAGAGCACTAGATTCTAATACAACTACTGCTTTACTAGTATTTTTAATGGTAACCAAGTGTATAAAATAAAAATAAAATAAAAATTTTAAAATCCGAAAGAATTTAACCCCTTCCCACACTTAAGATCTTGCAATGCCCTCATTTGCAAGAAATCAGTAACAATTTAAATTATTGAGGGTGATTTGTGTGAAAATGATTAAATTTTTACCAAAGTTTCCAAATATATTGGCGTTTGTTTGCTGAATGATAAATGGTGCACATCATTTGTTCATTCCGTCTTGTTGTTATTTCACATATATTTTGCATCTTGTCGTCAAAATTAGTTGCTTTTGCTGAACTTAATGCCAGTCTTTGAAAATGCGTTGTTTTACCCTTCAAACTCCGCGAGTCGCGGAGTTTGATATTTTTTTTTTTTTTTATAATCATTAACTTATTAAAACAATTAAGTAATTAATTTTAAAATTTTGTTTCCCTTGTTATTTAGGACGAGGTCGTTTCGAATCGATGTCCTAGTCCGTCCTTCGACAAAATTTTAAAATTTGTCTTTTTGTAGCGATTGTTTTAAAAGCTAAGATTTTTGGGTTTTTTTTTCCAATGTTTTTGGCATACTTTAATTCAATAAGATTAAAAATAATGATATTAAAAGTTCTCGTCCCTCCCTCGGGTAAAGCAATTTCGGTTCAAAGACCTAGTCTTCAACTTACGACGAATTTTAAAAATCATATTTTTAACTTAATGAGATAAAGTAAATTTTTGTTTTTAAATTCACACAACTTAAATATAAAATTCAAAATTATTATTAAAAATTCACACCAAACTTAAAATTTGAAATGCATAAAATTAAAAATTTATATTTTAAAAATTCAAAATTCACACAAAACTTAATTTAAAAATTCATATTATAAATTCATACCAAACTTATATTAATTTTTCAAATATTTACAATTTTAAATATATTGTTTTTATAAAGTTTACAATATTAATTTAAGATTTAAATATTAATTTTTAAAAACATGGTAAAAATAAAATTAAAAATCTTTTTGGCTTTTTATCACACTTTAATCAATCAAATATTATCAAAAATATGCGCCCCTCTTTTCGGTAAAGTAATTTCGGTTCCAAGACCTAATTTAACTCATGACGAATTTTTGAAATATTTTGGGTTGATTGATTAAAGATATTTATACCTTAAGAATAAACGTTAAATTTCGCAGTGATGTAATAAATTTTTGAATGATATCAATAATTTCGGTCGCCAAACCTAATTTTATTCAATACCAATTTAATACTTTTTAGCGAACAAATTAGCGTTTATTATCAAAAGGTTAAAAATAAAAATAAAAATAAAAACTGTACAGGCATACCTGTGAAATAGATTTCTTAGTTATATGATCTATCCCATTCATAAGATAGTCGGTTTAATTGGTTTTCCATGGCTACATAGGCGTAACCTCGAGCATTCAGAATCTTTTCTTCTAAACATATGAACGGTCCGTCTCTGCATAAAGTAACAAATTCGGTATTTGAATAGGTTTGATTATTGGAACATTTACCTCCATGTGACCATTTTTCGCATTTGTGACATCGTTCTAGGTGTCGTGCTCTTCTTTTCGCTGCGGATTTTGATTTTCCTTTACCAAATTGTAACTTATTATCTTCGCATCTGGATTCTTTTCTAACTCCGTCCATTCTTTCTCTGATTACTGATACTATTTCACTCGGTAGTATGTCATTATTAGGTTTAGTGATCAAAGCGTGTAGCATTAGACCATGGTTTAGTTCACAGGCAGTCTTCATTTTGTAAAAACCTAAAAAAAATAAAAATTCAGAATGGGGGGAGAAGACTAGTTCTTTAGGGTCTGCTAGGGAAAGACCATTCGGGTTCCATTTTCGAGAACTACACGAAAACAGACAATCTAACTCTAACAGAAATACATATTATCCTTTAAAGACTTGATTCTCCCCACACTTAGTTAGCTGTGGTGTCAAAATTGTGATTAACTTCGTTGTCGACTTCCATCGGACCATGTATGTAATGTTTAACTCTGTGACCATTAACTTTAAATTCAATCCCATTTGAATTTATTAATTCTATCGTTCCGTATGGGAAAACTCTTTTGACTATGAATGGTCCAGACCATCTGATAATGCTAAAAACGAACATATATTTCATAGCATTATTCCTCAAGAAAGACAAGCTTTTAGTTGCAATTGTTCTATTTACAAGTGATATTCGTTTGTATAATAAAAGGTGAAGACAAAAGACAGATTCGACGAATTGAAGACGCAAACGACCAAAAAGCTCAAAAGTACAAAAGACAATCAAAAAGGTTCCAATTATTGATAAGAAACGTCTCGAAATCACAAGAGTACAAGATTCAAAACGCAAAGTACAAGATATTAAATTGTACGCGAGGACGTTCGAAAATCCGGAACCGGGACCAGAGTCAACTCTTAACGCTCGACGCAACGGACTAAAAATTACAAGTTAACTATGTATATAAATATAATATAATATATAATTAATTATATTAATTATATTAATTATATATATATTATATATATATATTAAAAACCGTCGGCAGAGAAAACTCTAAAGGACTGAGCTGTAAAATTAACCTCCGCGACTCGCGGAGTTTGAAGGGGATTTTGCCGCGAGTCGCGGAGCCCCAAATTTCAACTCTGGCTATAAAGCAAACCGAATTCTGATCAAAATTTCAGATTCTATTTTCTCTCTTCTCTCAATATATACGATATATATATATATATAATTTATATTTTAATTTTAATTTTAATTATAATTCTAATAATAAGGGTATGTTAGCGAATGTTGTAAGGGTGTAAGTCGAAATTCTGTCCGTGTAACGCTACGCTATTTTTAATCATTGTAAGTTATGTTCAATCTTTTTATATTAATGTCTCGTAGCTAAGTTATTATTATGCTTATTTAAAACGAAGTAATCATGATGTTGGGCTAATTACTAAAATTGGGTAATTGGGCTCTGTACCATAATTGGGGTTTGGACAAAAGAACGACACTTGTGGAAATTAGACTATGGGCTATTAATGGGCTTTATATTTGTTTAACTAAATGAAAGTTTGTTAATATTGATATAAAGATTTACAATTGGGCGTCCCTATAAATTACCATATACACTCGATCGGACACGATGGGCGGGGTATTTATATGTACGAATAATCGTTCATTTAACCGGACACGGGAATGGATTAATAGCCACTAGAATAATTAAAACAGGGGTGAAATTACATTCAAGGGTAATTGGTGTAATTGTTAACAAAGTAGTAAAACCTTGGTTTACACGCAGTCGATAACCTGGTGTATTCATTAAACAAAGTATTAAAACCTTGTTACAATTCGAATCCCCAATTAGTTGGAATATTTAACTTCGGGTATAAGAATAATTTGATGAGGACACTCGCACTTTATATTTATGACTGATGGACTGTTATGGACAAAAACCAGACGGACATATTAAATAATCCAGGACAAAGGACAATTAACCCATGGGCATAAAACTAAAATCAACACGTCAAACATCATGATTACGGAAGTTTAAATAAGCATAATTCTTTTATTTCATATTTAATTTCCTTTATTTTATATTTAATTGCACTTCTAATTATCGCACTTTTATTTATTGTTGTTTAATCGCACTTTTAATTATCGTACTTTTTAATTATCGCAAGTTTATCGCACTTTTATTATTCGCAATTTCATTATTGTTATTTACTTTAAGTTTTAATTTAAGTCTTTTATTTATTTAATATTTTACATTAGGTTTTAACTGCGACTAAAGTTTTAAAATCGACAAACCGGTCATTAAACGGTAAAAACCCCCCTTTATAATAATAATATTACTTATATATATATTTGTATTTTTATAAAAGTAAACTAATATAGCGTTGAGCTTTGTTTAAAGATTTCCCTGTGGAACGAACCGGACTTACTAAAAACTACACTACTGTACGATTAGGTACACTGCCTATAAGTGTTGTAGCAAGGTTTAAGTATATCCATTCTATAAATAAATAAATATCTTGTGTAAAATTGTATCGTATTTAATAGTTTTTTCTGCTAAAATTAATAACTATTTTATATACACCTCGTACGACATCAAGTATTTTTGGCGCCGCTGCCGGGGATCATCTGAAAAGCCGGAAGCGCAACGCTAATATAAAAAAAAAAAAGATTTTTTTTGTTTACTTTTATTAAAATTCGTTTTTGTAAAAATACGTTTTAAATATTCGAAAAATATAAAAAGAAAAACAAAAATATATGTATTTTTAAGATTTTGTTAAATATTTAAGTTTTATAAGTTTCTTTATTTTTATTTTAGTTTATAAAAATATAAGTTTAATTTTAATATCTTTTATTTATATAAAAATTAAAAACAGAAAATAAAATAAATAAATAAATAAAGAAAAACGCGTTGAAGATAAAACCTGTCAGCTGAAATTCTGAACCCCGCGACTCGCGGGGTTTTCTTCATTAATCACCGCAACTCGCGGAGCCTTTCTGACAGGCGACAGGAAGCCCTAAACCTGCATTAATTACGGGTTTTAATTAATTATTATTATTATTTAAACCTAATAATAATTATTATTATTATTATTAGTTTTATTTTTACTTTTACTTTTTATTTAATTTATGTATTTAGTATTAATTAGTTTTATTAAATTGTAAAATTAGTAGTTTTATTAAATAAATAATATAAAAATAATATTTTTATAAAAATTGTAATTTTTACAACTTTTTGTATATTTTTATATTTTGTACCTTTTTAATCGTTGTAGCGTAATATTTGTATTTCTTAGCTCATATTTAATTTTAAACTTAGTTTTTGCCATAGTCATTTTTA
Organism: Rutidosis leptorrhynchoides; assembly: GCF_046630445.1. Lineage (NCBI taxonomy): Eukaryota > Viridiplantae > Streptophyta > Magnoliopsida > Asterales > Asteraceae > Rutidosis > Rutidosis leptorrhynchoides. The sequence continues at coordinate 668,142,248 of NC_092333.1, forward strand.
CTCCTATATTTTTAGGCTTTGCCGTAGAATTCCTTAAGTGCTTTTTCTTTAGACTAAGATTTAGGTACTTTAGAATTTTGCGACGCCTTTTTAAGTTTTAGTTTCTTTTTAAGTTATTTCCATTTGGGATTTAGTTTTTCCTTGTAAGCTTTAATATTTTTAGACCTTTTACTATGTACCAATTATCATTCCAATTAGTAATTTCAATTTACGATTATAATTTTAAGTTAGTTGTAGTAATAAGGTTAGGTTAGTCAAGTATTTTTAAGTTTTTATAAGTTTCTTTTATTTTTTTTCCGTCACCTTTTATTTTTCAACCATTTTTTTTCTTTTTCTACCTTTTGCGACGAACTCTTTTTCTTTCTTATTTCTCGCTATTCTAGTTTTAGGACTTAGAATTTTTTCTACTTCTTATCTAAATTTCTTAAAATTACGAAAATTTATTTTAAGTGGTTAAATTAATAGACATCAAAATTTTCTGGTTCGTAGTAATAGTTGAATTTGTACGTGGACCGGGTTATTGGAGCCAAACAGTCCTCAATTATATTGAGACCAAACGAATCCTGCCCCTCTGCTACATCTTTTGGCTATTCGAAACGTGGGCAAAATCAGAAAAGTCTATTGATTGGATAACTTATTATAATTTTTCTTTCCTTTTTAAAACTAATAAGATATTCAGTGAATGCACCGAGCAAGACGTTCATCACCTTTTGTACGTTCACCACCTGTAACTAGATCAAGACATTTAGCAAATATAACCGCCGTTGATTTTTCTTTAGAATCGTCATCCAGTCAACCAAGTACTTCAGTTCAAATTTCCGATAATCCATTTTTTGAACCCAACCTCACAATTGAGAATCCAGAGAATATTCAGGAACGGTTCATAGATCCTGAACCATTAAACTTTCCTCCGGAACCACCAATCATTCAAACAGAGATTGTTGAGGAACGAACCATTAAATCAGAATCATCTAGTGATACCGATTCAACAAATTCAATTATGGAGAATCTGGAACCTTTAAGTATGGAAGACCGAATGAGAGCTAAACGCACTGGCCAAGGTCACGCAATTACTCATCCAGACATTAATGCGCCAGATTATGAAATCAAAGGACAAATTCTACACATGGTGACTAATCAATGCCAATTTAGTGGTGCGCCGAAGGAAGATCCAAATGAACATCTACGTACCTTTAATAGGATCTGCACACTATTTAAAATCCGAGAAGTGGAGGATGAACAGATATATCTCATGTTATTTCCCTGGACTTTAAAGGGAGAAGCCAAAGATTGGTTGGAATCGTTACCTGAAGGGGCGATCGATACATGGGATGTTTTAATTGACAAATTTCTTAAACAATTCTTTCCTGCATCTAAAGCCGTAAGACTTCAAGCAGAAATTGTTACGTTCACACAAAAGCCAAATGAAACTCTATATGAGGCGTGGACAAGATATGGAAAGTTGTTAAGAGGATGTCCGCAACATGGTTTAGACACCTGTCAAATAGTACAAATATTCTACCAAGGATGCGACATCACTACAAGGAAAGATATAGATATAGCAGCTGGTGGTTCTATTATGAAGAAAACCGAAACTGATGCTTACAAAATTATTGATAACACTGCTTCCCACTCACATGAGTGGCACCAAGAAAAAGATATCATTAGATCATCTAAAGCAGCTAGAGCCGATTCTAGCCATGACTTAGATTCCATTTCCGCAAAGATAGATGCTGTGGAGAGACGAATGGAAAAGATGACTAAGGATATTCACTCAATACGAATTAGTTGTGAGCAGTGTGGAGGACCACATTTGACAAAAGATTGTCTCAGTATTGAATTAACAATGGAACAAAGAGAGAATATTTCATACATAAACCAAAGGCCTGGAAATAATTATCAGAATAATTATCAACCGCCAAGACCGATTTATAATCAAAACCAGAATTATAACCGAAATATTCCATACAACAACCAACAAGGTCCTAGCAATCAACAAGTATCCAATAATACTTATAATCAGCAAAGACCAAATTTTCAAAACAAACCACCACAACAAACCGATGATAAAAAGCCGAATTTAGAAGATATGATGACGAAGCTAGTTGAAACTCAAACGCAGTTTTTCACATCTCAGAAACAAACCAATGAACAAAATGCTCAAGCATTTAGAAATCAACAAGCTTCTATTCAAAATCTGGAACAAGAAGTAAGTAACCTAGCAAGGTTAATAGGTGAAAGAAAACCGGGAAGTCTACCTAGTGATACAAATGCTAACCCACGAAATGAAACAGCTAAAGCTATTACCACAAGAAGTGGTACAACACTTAAACCACCTGAAATACCTGTAACTTCTGATGAAACTATTCCTACTCCACAAGAACCACAACCTGATCAAGATAAGGAAAAAGAACCGGTAGTTGAAAAGATTAATGAAAATAACACAGTTAAGGATAAACCTTATGTTAAACCATACCAACCACCACTTCCTTATCCGAGTAAAATGAAGAAAGAGAAACTTGAAGCCGAGCAATCCAAATTTTTGTATATGTTTAAACAGATAAATGTAAATCTTCCTTTCATTGATGTGATTTCAGGAATGCCTAGATATGCTAAATTCTTGAAAGATCTAATCACAAATAGAAAGAAAATGGAAGAACTCTCGGCTGTCACTATGAATGCAAATTTTTCAGCAGTGCTGTTGAATAAGATACCAGAAAAATTATCTGATCCAGGAAGTTTCACAATTCCATGTTTTCTGGGTAGTCTTAGTTTAATAGAAGCATTGGCAGACTTAGGTGCTAGTATAAATCTAATGCCGTATTCACTATACGCTAAACTAGACCTTGGAGAATTGAAACCAACAAGAATAAGTATACAACTAGCCGACCGATCAGTAAAATATCCTAGAGGGATAATGGAGAACATGCTAGTTAAAGTTGGTACTTTAGTATTTCCAGTAGATTTTGTTGTTTTGGACATGGAAGAAGATTCTCAAGTTCCTCTCATATTAGGAAGACCATTCTTAAACACGGCTAAAGCAATGATAGACGTGTTCGGTAAGAAACTGACCCTAAGTATAGAGGATGAGAGTGTTACCTTTTCAGTTGATAGAGCAATGCAACAACCACAATCTGCAGATGATACATGTTATTATATTCAAACTATAGATGCACATGCAGAATTATTAGAAGAATTTCCAGAATTACAAGGGACAGGAGAATGTTCTTTAGGAGAAGGTAATGAACCAGTTGATGAAGCTGAAATGTTAGCTACACTTATAGCTAATGGATATGAACCAACAACAGAAGAAATTCAAATGCTAAAAGAAGAAGACAGATATCGATATAAATCATCGATAGAAGAACCTCCGAAATTAGAGTTAAAGCCACTTCCAAACCATTTGGAATACGCTTATTTACATGGTGAATCTGAATTACCTGTAATAATATCGTCTTCTCTTACTGAAAATGAGAAATCACAACTCATTTCTGTGTTGAAAGCTCATAAACCAGCCATTGCATGGAAGATTCATGATATTAAAGGAATAAGTCCTTCGTATTGCACACATAAAATCCTTATGGAAGAAGGTCATAAAACGTATGTGCAACGCCAACGAAGACTAAATCCTAATATGCAAGATGTAGTTAAGAAAGAGATTATTAAACTGCTAGATGCAGGTTTAATTTATCCAATCTCTGATCCCAGTTCAATGCGTACCTAAGAAGGGTGGCATGACTGTCATTACAAATGAGAAAAATGAGCTTATTCCTACTAGGACTGTAACAGGATGGCGTGTATGTATTGATTATAGAAAATTAAATGACGCCACCAGAAAAGATCACTTTCCCTTACCTTTCATAGATCAAATGTTGGAAAGATTAGCCGGAAATAGTTACTATTGTTTTCTAGATGGATTTTCCGGATATTTTCAAATTCCAATAGCACCCGAGGACCAAGAGAAAACCACATTCACGTGCCCTTATGGTACTTTTGCTTACAAAAGAATGCCATTTGGACTTTGTAATGCCCCTGCAACCTTTCAAAGGTGTATGATGGCGATTTTTCATGACATGATAGAAGAATGCATGGAAGTATTCATGGATGACTTTTCAGTCTTCAGTGATACATTTAAATCATGTCTAGTTAATCTGGAACGAATGCTAATTAGATGCGAAAAATCAAATCTAGTACTTAATTGGGAGAAATGCCATTTCATGGTTAAAGAAGGCATCGTTCTTGGACATAAAATTTCAAAAGAAGGAATTGAAGTGGATAGAGCTAAAGTAGATGTAATTGCTAAACTTCCACATCCCACCAATGTTAGAGGAGTTAGGAGTTTTCTAGGGCATGCCGGTTTTTACCGACGTTTCATAAAAGATTTTTCTAAAATTGCCACTCCTATGAATAAACTCCTAGAAAAGGATGCGCCATTCATCTTTTCAGATGAATGTATCAAATCTTTTAATATTCTTAAAGAAAAACTCACTAATGCGCCGATCATGATAACACCAAATTGGAATCTATCATTTGAACTAATGTGCGATGCAAGTGATTTTGCAATGGGAGCCGTTTTAGGACAAAGGATTGAAAAACGATTTCAACCTATATATTATGCTAGTAAGACATTACAAGGAGCACAAACGAACTATACAACTACTGAAAAAGAACTCTTTGCTATTGTCTTTGCTTTTGACAAATTTCGATCATATCTCGTTCTAGCAAAAACGGTGGTCTATACCGACCATTCTGCTCTTAGATACCTATTTTCAAAACAAGATGCTAAACCAAGATTAATCCGTTGGATCTTACTCTTACAAGAGTTTGATATTGAAATCCGAGATAAAAGAGGAGCAGAAAATCTCGCCGCTGATCATCTTTCTCGTCTTGAAAATCCCGAATTAGAAGTTCTAAATGAATCGGCCATACAAGACAACTTTCCTGATGAATATCTATTGAAGATAGATTATAAAGAAATCCCATGGTTTGCAGACTATGCAAACTACTTAGTTTGTGGATTCCTTGAAAAAGGATTATCGTACCAAAGACGAAAGAAATTCTTCAGTGATATAAAACACTATTTCTGGGAAGATCCACATCTGTTTAAAAGTTGTCCCGATGGAATAATACGCCGATGTGTATTTGGAGATGAAGCTAGTAAAATTTTAAACCATTGTCACACAGGACCAACAGGAGGGCATTATGGGCCTCAACTAACAGCAAGAAAAGTTTATGAAGCTGGATTCTATTGGCCTACAATTTACAAAGACGCACACCTTCTTTGCAAATCCTGTGATGCATGTCAAAGGGCCGGAAAAATAAGTCAACGTGATGAAATGCCACAAAATGTCATCCAAGTATGTGAAGTATTTGACATTTGGGGTATTGACTTTATGGGTCCATTTCCAAAATCTCATAATAATCTATATATACTCGTAGCCATTGATTATGTATCTAAATGGGCGGAAGCACAAGCTCTCCCAACTAACGATGCACGAGTTGTAGTCAACTTTTTAAAACGTCTTTTTGCAAGGTTTGGAACACCGAAAGCTTTAATAAGTGATCGGGGTACTCATTTCTGTAATAATCAACTTGAGAAAGTTCTTAAAAGATATGGAGTAACTCATAAAATCTCCACCGCATATCATCCACAAACAAGTGGACAAGTTGAAAATACCAACCGAGCTTTAAAACGTATTCTAGAGAAAACCGTAGGATCAAATCCGAAGGAATGGTCCATTAAATTGGAGGATGCACTCTGAGCTTTTAGAACAGCCTACAAAACTCCAATTGGAACCACACCTTTTAGACTTGTTTATGGAAAAGCATGTCATCTTCCAGTAGAAATTGAACACAAAGCATTTTGGGCTTTGAAGACATGTAATCTTGATTTACATGAAGCCGGACGTCTACGATTAAGTCAACTAAACGAATTAGAAGAATTAAGACATGAAGCATACGAAAATTCGTTAATCTATAAAGAAAGAACGAAGAAATGGCATGATAAAAGAATCAGAAGTTCAAAAGAATTTAAAGAAGGAGACAGAGTTCTTCTTTTCAATTCACGATTCAAGCTATTTCCTGGAAAATTGAAATCAAGATGGTCTGGACCATTCATAGTCAAAAGAGTTTTCCCATACGGAACGATAGAATTGATAAATTCAAATGGGATTGAATTTAAAGTTAATGGTCACAGAGTTAAACATTACATACATGGTCCGATGGAAGTCGACAACGAAGTTAATCACAATTTCGACACCACAGCTAACTAAGTGTGGGGAGAATCAAGTCTTTAAAGGATAATATGTATTTCTGTTAGAGTTAGATTGTCTGTTTTCGTGTAGTTCTCGAAAATGGAACACGTATGGTCTTTCCCTAGCAGACCCTAAAGAACTAGTCTTCTCCCCCCATTCTGAATTTTTATTTTTTTTAGGTTTTTACGAAATGAAGACTGCCTGTGAACTAAACCATGGTCTAATGCTACACGCTTTGATCACTAAACGTAATAATGACATACTACCGAGTGAATTAGTATCAGTAATCAGAGAAAGAATGGACGGAGTTAGAAAAGAATCCAGATGCGAAGATAATAAGTTACAATTTGGTAAAGGAAAATCAAAATCCGCAGCGAAAAGAAGAGCACGATACTTAGAACGATGTCACAAATGCGGAAAATGGTCACATGGAGGTAAATGTTCAAATAATCAAACCTATTCAAATACCGAATTTGTTACTTTATGCAGAGACGGACCGTTCATATGTTTAGAAGAAAAGACACTGAATGCTCGAGGTTACGCCTATGTAGCCATGGAAAACCAATAAAACCGACTATCTTATGAATGGAATAGATCATATAACTAAGAAATCTATTTCACAGGTATGTCTGTACAGTTTTTTATTTTTATTTTTATTTTTAACCTTTTGATAATAAACGCTAATTTGTTCGCTAAAAAGTATTAAATTGGTATTAAATTAAATTAGGTTTGGCGACCGAAATTATTGATATCATTCAAAAATTTATTACATCACTGCGAAATTTAACGTTTATTCTTAAGGTATAAATATCTTTAAACAATCAACCCAAAATATTTCAAAAATTCGTCATGAGTTAAATTAGGTCTTGGAACCGAAATTACTTTACCGAAAAGAGGGGCGCATATTTTTGATAATATTTGATTGATTAAAGTGGGATAAAATGACAAAAAGATTTTTAATTTTATTTTTACCATATTTTAAAAATTAATATTTAAATCTTAAATTAATATTGTAAACTTTGTAAAAACAATATATTTAAAATATTTGAAAAATTAATATAAGTTTGATATGAATTTATGAATTTTTAAATTAAGTTTGGTGTGAATTTTTAATTTCTAAAATATAAATTTTTAATTTTATGCATTTCAAATTTTAAGTTTGGTGTGATTTTTTTTTTTTTTTTTTATATTAATTTTGAATTTTAGATTTAAGTTGTGTGAATTTAAAAACAAAAATTTACTTTATCTCATTAAGTTAAGAATATGATTTTTAAAATTCGTCGTAAGTTGAAGACTAGGTCTTTGAACCGAAATTGCTTTACCCGAGGGAGGGACGAGAACTTTTATTATCATTATTTTTAATCTTATTGAATTAGAGTATGCCAAAAACATTGAAAAAACCCAAAAATCTTAACTTTTAAAACAATCGCTACAAAAAGACAAATTTTAAAATTTTGTCGAAGGACGGACTCGGACATCGATCCGAAACGACCTCGTCCTAAATAACAAGGGAAACAAAATTTTAAAATTAATTACTTAATTGTTTTAATAAGTTAATGATTAAAAAAAAAAAAAAAACAAAACAAACTCCGCGACTCGCGGAGTTTGAAGTGAAAAACCTCCGCGACTCGCGGAGGGACCGAAAATCAGAAAAAAAAATATAAAGAACTGCACGATCAGTTCACTCCCCCACACAAAAACACTGCGAATTTCACAGCGAAAAAACCCGAAAAAACCCGAGAAAAAACCCCAAAAATCCCAATTTTTAACCGTTAATCACCAAATCTTTTGCTAAAATCATGTTGAGAAGGATGCTATCTAAGAATTACTCAAGAAAAATGGTAAATTTCTACACCTAAACACCATTTAATTCGAAATTTGGTGTTCTTGAGCTATTTTTTCCCCAATTTGATTTTGATGCTTTTTAGTGTAATTAGAATTAAATTGTTTATGTATTATGCTTGTATAACCTAGATTGATGCTGTTTAACATGATTAGAAGCCTTAAACTTCAAATTTTGAATAATCTAGGGTTTGTGTTCTTGAGCAAATTTGGGGCTTTTTGATATAAACAGGTTATGGCCAATTTTTGTCATGAATTGTTGCTAAATTGAGTAGTGTAACATGTCTAGGTAGTTAAATGATCCAAACTTTGAGCCTAAACATGATTTTGAGAATTAAAGTGGACTTTTTCAAGTCTAAAATTCATGAACTTGATTTTGAAAGATAATGCCATTTGAGACTTGTTTGATTGCTAGTAATGATTATTTTGACATGTTATTGGAGTTGAATGCTTATGAACTTGGCGAACATTTTCGTATATGCTTATTTGAAAAAGTGTAGATTTGATAAAAATGTGAAAATAAGCTTAAGTTTGATATAAATTGATAATGTCATTGTAATTATTTTGATTGATGATTTTGCTGACACTAATGCATATTTGGATGCACAAAATTTGTGTTTGATGTGTTTTGCAGAATGAAAGGGGTGAATCTTCATCCCAAGCCCGCAATGCTCCTGCTGAGAATTTGGAACAACAGGAGGTGGATAACTACTACAAGCAGGATGTACCTCATCCAGTCATGACTTTTTCCGATATGCATTTGGAAGAGTTGCACCCGAACCTAAGATTTGACAGACTTTGGATAGATTATCCAAAATATCAACGGGGTTTGCATACTCTTCATTCCAAGGTTGTTGAGGTACCGAGGGTCATAGAATGGGGACCCTTAGAAGCTGTAGAATTGGCCGGGCCAATTAGGGAATTACTTGTACAGAGGTATGGTAATTCTTCTTTTAATGACTGGATATGTTTATTCACCATACGTAGACCTGTATATAAAGTATGGTGTGAAGAATTGTTATGTAGTATAGAGTTGAATGATCGGGTAGCTAGTTTAACCGATCGTTCTTTTATTAGATTTTTGTTAGGCGGTTCGATGCGCCACATGTCTTTACTGGACATGGCTCAGGCTTTACGTATATATACGCCTGAGGAGTTAGCGTCTGCCGATTGTAGAGGATTGATACTAAACGGTAGAAAGATAGATGAAAATTTTGATACACACGGTGTGTGGAGTCAAATGACAAGCCATCACCGTTTCAAAGGGGGAAATTACTCTTATTTGGATATAGATAGAGCCGAATTAAGAGTGATACATAGGTTTTTAGCTAATTCGATTACACAAAGGGGTAAGAACAAAGAAAAGGTAAATGAACAAGATTTGTTTTACCATATGTGTATTCGAGACCCACAGAGCGCTGTAAGTATACCATATTGTGTGGGTTATTATTTATCAGCTATGGTTCGGGGGATGCGTCCACATAGCATAATAGGAGGTGGTATTTTTATTACTTTGATTGGTGAATATCTCGGTGTGGATATAAGTCGGGGGGGATTATTACTAGAAGAGCCGGAACCCCGCGATACTATAGGTTTAAATGTATACCATGGTGCGAAAGTTTTGAAGAGGCGAAATAACGCCGCAGTACGATACCATGGTAGACATCCACAGGTGGAGAGAAACCAGCAACAAGGTAATGTAGGAGGGGGGAATGAGATGCAAGAAATGCATAGGTTTATAGCTTCTCAGGAATACGAAAATGCTAGACAGAGAGCATTTGAAGATTGGCAAGTTCATCAGAACCAGATCATAGCTCATTGCCAACATATAGGTAGAAACTATATTCCTACACCGAAACCCGTCTTCCCTCCTTGGTCTATAGAGATGCAGCCACCATATCCTACGTATGACCCTGCCGAAGCATTCTATAGCACTTATGGTTATGCCTGGAACCCCTATTGGTACCAATATCATCCTTAGTTTACTTATTATTTTTTTATTATTTTGTAATTTGTAATTATTGATACATTTAATATTTTTGTTAATATTGTAATCATTTTTATAATTATCTAACTTTTATTCTTAAACTTTAATAATTTTTGAATGTGGGGTAATATACCAAACTTCAAAAATATGTATATATGTTTGCAGTTTATCTTATGTACACAACAGGGTAAAACAACGCATTTTCAAAGACTGGCATTAAGTTCAGCAAAAGCAACTAATTTTGACGACAAGATGCAAAATATATGTGAAATAACAACAAGACGGAATGAACAAATGATGTGCACCATTTATCATTCAGCAAACAAACGCCAATATATTTGGAAACTTTGGTAAAAATTTAATCATTTTCACACAAATCACCCTCAATAATTTAAATTGTTACTGATTTCTTGCAAATGAGGGCATTGCAAGATCTTAAGTGTGGGAAGGGGTTAAATTCTTTCGGATTTTAAAATTTTTATATTAAACACTTGGTTACCATTAAAAATACTAGTAAAGCAGTAGTTGTATTAGAATCTAGTGCTCTCTGATAAAAAAGAACAGCCCTAGTCTTATATACTGACTACCCAATTCTAGTAAAATTTTTCAAAATTTTCAATTAAATGAATTCAAAATCATGTTTATACATATTTATGAACGATAAAACTAGGTTTTAACACCGAAATTATTGTTACCTCGGAAAGGACATAAATTGAGAAACAAACTAAAATGTTAAAATTCATTTAAAATGGAATAGAGGACGATAAAAAGGAAAATAAAAGCCAAGTGTGGGAAAATTTACCAAGTTATCTTAAACATATGTCACATATATCTGTAACAAATAACTGAAAATACTTTTGCTTTGGACTAAACTAAACTGTTTTACCCGATGAAAGAAAAGAAAAGATGGATCTACACGATGAATCAATTCCATCACTAAAAGGAAGTAAAGTCTTCCAAAAAAGACACGCGCTTCTTGATTTAGGTCATGAAGTTGTCGTCCAGACCAGCTGTAGGTTGACGAAAAATCTAGAAAAGTCATCACTAAAATCAGCAGGAAATCCACGGACCTCAGCATTAAACAGGGTCGCCATGTGGTCAGATTTATCCTAACCATGAGAAGGATTTATCTCGTACAATGGGGGGGCACCATGCAAATTAGCTGGAAAAGACTAATGAATCAGATCCCCAGAAAGGATAATCTCCTTAAAGATTAAAAATCAGCTTTTAAGACTGATATTACTCAATCCTAGAGATTGACCTTAAAGATTGAGAATTACAAACTCATGGAATTCGATGATATCTAAACTCGAGCTTAAACGAGAAAATATTTTGATCAAAAATTACAAACCGATTTGTTTTCTGAAAACCCTATTTTCAATGCGTTCATTACCATTGAACGTAAAATCCTAGGAATTCACCTGGAATTCATTAGGTCACCTGAACTAAATCGGGTGTCAACCGTAAGAACGGTGGTTGCATAGTGGTCAAAGACAGGACCTTGTGCCATACCGAAAAATTATAAGGGTGAGCTTTACTATTACTCCTACCAAGGATAGTAATTGCGTCCGACACGTTATAGACCATAATCAAAAGCATGTCACGGGACATTGCCTTAAACAGTTGCTTGTTCAACCCTTTCCTTTCAACCGGACGGTAGTTTACCGAAAGGTAATATACGGGACAAGTAAACTGGACGTGTTGCTTTCCAAATACAAGGTTAGCAAGTGGGTGACACAAAACCGCAAGTTTTGAGCTAAAATTTTCAAATCTGAAACCCACCAAACCCACAAAAATATTTTGCAAACACCGGTAAAGGGTTATTCCGGAAAACTTATCTAGGGTAAAAACTAGATTTAATTTTCAAAAGATCAAATGTTTTCATAAAGATCCAATTTCCTTAATGGATCTAAATTTTTATAGTCATGTGGGACTGTAAACCATATCGTTACTACCATTGTTTATACCGCCGTATAGAAATCACTGATGTACAAAGTGTGAAGAATAAAGAAGTGATTCTAGTATTTCAAGACGATATTGCTTGAGGACAAGCAACGCTCAAGTGTGGGAATATTTGATAATGCTAAAAACGAACATATATTTCATAGCATTATTCCTCAAGAAAGACAAGCTTTTAGTTGCAATTGTTCTATTTACAAGTGATATTCGTTTGTATAATAAAAGGTGAAGACAAAAGACAGATTCGACGAATTGAAGACGCAAACGACCAAAAAGCTCAAAAGTACAAAAGACAATCAAAAAGGTTCCAATTATTGATAAGAAACGTCTCGAAATCACAAGAGTACAAGATTCAAAACGCAAAGTACAAGATATTAAATTGTACGCGAGGACGTTCGAAAATCCGGAACCGGGACCAGAGTCAACTCTTAACGCTCGACGCAACGGACTAAAAATTACAAGTTAACTATGTATATAAATATAATATAATATATAATTAATTATATTAATTATATATATATTATATATATATATTAAAAACCGTCGGCAGAGAAAACTCCAAAGGACTGAGCTGTAAAATTAACCTCCGCGACTCGCGGAGTTTGAAGGGGATTTTGCCGTGAGTCGCGGAGCCCCAAATTTCAACTCTGGCTATAAAGCAAACCGAATTCTGATCAAAATTTCAGATTCTATTTTCTCTCTTCTCTCAATATATACGATATATATATATATATAATTTATATTTTAATTTTAATTTTAATTATAATTCTAATAATAAGGGTATGTTAGCGAATGTTGTAAGGGTGTAAGTCGAAATTCTGTCCGTGTAACGCTACGCTATTTTTAATCATTGTAAGTTATGTTCAACCTTTTTATATTAATGTCTCGTAGCTAAGTTATTATTATGCTTATTTAAAACGAAGTAATCATGATGTTGGGCTAATTACTAAAATTGGGTAATTGGGCTTTGTACCATAATTGGGGTTTGGACAAAAGAACGACACTTGTGGAAATTAGACTATGGGCTATTAATGGGCTTTATATTTGTTTAACTAAATGAAAGTTTGTTAATGTTGATATAAAGATTTACAATTGGGCGTCCCTATAAATTACCATATACACTCGATCGGACACGATGGGCGGGGTATTTATATGTACGAATAATCGTTCATTTAACCGGACACGGGAATGGATTAATAGCCACTAGAATAATTAAAACAGGGGTGAAATTACATTCAAGGGTAATTGGTGTAATTGTTAACAAAGTAGTAAAACCTTGGTTTACACGCAGTCGATAACCCGGTGTATTCATTAAACAAAGTATTAAAACCTTGTTACAATTCGAATCCCCAATTAGTTGGAATATTTAACTTCGGGTATAAGAATAATTTGATGAGGACACTCGCACTTTATATTTATGACTGATGGACTGTTATGGACAAAAACCAGACGGACATATTAAATAATCCAGGACAAAGGACAATTAACCCATGGGCATAAAACTAAAATCAACACGTCAAACATCATGATTACGGAAGTTTAAATAAGCATAATTCTTTTATTTCATATTTAATTTCCTTTATTTTATATTTAATTGCACTTCTAATTATCGCACTTTTATTTATTGTTGTTTAATCGCACTTTTAATTATCGTACTTTTTAATTATCGCAAGTTTATCGCACTTTTATTATTCGCAATTTCATTATTGTTATTTACTTTAAGTTTTAATTTAAGTCTTTTATTTATTTAATATTTTACATTAGGTTTTAACTGCGACTAAAGTTTTAAAATCGACAAACCGGTCATTAAACGGTAAAAACCCCCCTTTATAATAATAATATTACTTATATATATATTTGTATTTTTATAAAAGTAAACTAATATAGCGTTGAGCTTTGTTTAAAGATTTCCCCGTGGAACGAACCGGACTTACTAAAAACTACACTACTGTACGATTAGGTACACTGCCTATAAGTGTTGTAGCAAGGTTTAAGTATATCCATTCTATAAATAAATAAATATCTTGTGTAAAATTGTATCGTATTTAATAGTTTTTTCTGCTAAAATTAATAACTATTTTATATACACCTCGTACGACATCACCATCTTGATTTCAATTTTCCAGGAAATAGCTTGAATCGTGAATTGAAAAGAAGAACTCTGTCTCCTTCTTTAAATTCTATTGAACTTCTGATTCTTTTATCATGCCATTTCTTCGTTCTTTCTTTATAGATTAACGAATTTTCGTATGCTTCATGTCTTAATTCTTCTAATTCGTTTAGTTGACTTAATCGTAGACGTCCGGCTTCATGTAAATCAAGATTACATGTCTTCAAAGCCCAAAATGCTTTGTGTTCAATTTCTACTGGAAGATGACATGCTTTTCCATAAACAAGTCTAAAAGGTGTGGTTCCAATTGAAGTTTTGTAGGCTGTTCTAAAAGCCTAGAGTGCATCCTCCAATTTAATGGACCATTCCTTTGGATTTGATCCTACGGTTTTCTCTAGAATATGTTTTAAAGCTCGGTTGGTATTTTCAACTTGTCCACTTGTTTGTGGATGATATGCGGTGGAGATTTTATGAGTTACTCCATATCTTTTAAGAACTTTCTCAAGTTGATTATTACAGAAATGAGTACCCCGATCACTTATTAAAGCTTTCGGTGTTCCAAACCTTGCAAAAAGACGTTTTAAAAAGTTGACTACAACTCGTGCATCGTTAGTTGGGAGAGCTTGTGCTTCCGCCCATTTAGATACATAATCAATGGCTACGAGTATATATAGATTATTATGAGATTTTGGAAATGGACCCATAAAGTCAATACCCCAAATGTCAAATACTTCACATACTTGGATGACATTTTGTGGCATTTCATCACGTTGACTTATTTTTCCGGCCCTTTGACATGCATTACAGGATTTGCAAAGAAGGTGTGCGTCTTTGTAAATTGTAGGCCAATAGAATCCAGCTTCATAAACTTTTCTTGCTGTTAGTTGAGGCCCATAATGCCCTCCTGTTGGTCCTGTGTGACAATGGTTTAAAATTTTACTAGCTTCATCTCCAAATATACATCGGCGTATTATTCCATCGGGACAACTTTTAAACAAATGTGGATCTTCCCAGAAATAGTGTTTTATATCACTGAAGAATTTCTTTCGTCTTTGGTATGATAATCCTTTTTCAAGGAATCCACAAACTAAGTAGTTTGCATAGTCTGCAAACCATGGGATTTCTTTATAATCTATCTTCAATAGATATTCATCAGGAAAGTTGTCTTGTATGGCTGATTCATTTAGAACTTCTAATTCGGGATTTTCAAGACGAGAAAGATGATCAGCGGCGAGATTTTCTGCTCCTCTTTTATCTCGGATTTCAATATCAAACTCTTGTAAGAGTAAGATCCAACGGATTAATCTTGGTTTAGCATCTTGTTTTGAAAATAGGTATCTAAGAGCAGAATGGTCGGTATAGACCACCGTTTTTGCTAGAACGAGATATGATCGAAATTTGTCAAAAGCAAAGACAATAGCAAGGAGTTCTTTTTCAGTAGTTGTATAGTTTGTTTGTGCTCCTTGTAACGTCTTACTAGCATAATATATAGGTTGAAATCGTTTTTCAATCCTTTGTCCTAAAACGGCTCCCATTGCAAAATCACTTGCATCGCACATTAGTTCAAATGGTAGATTCCAATTTGGTGTTATCATGATCGGCGCATTAGTGAGTTTCTCTTTAAGAATATTAAAAGATTTGATACACTCATCTGAAAAGATGAATGGCGCATCCTTTTCTAGGAGTTTATTCATAGGAGTGGCAATTTTAGAAAAATCTTTTATGAAACGTCGGTAAAAACCGGCATGCCCTAGAAAACTCCTAACTCCTCTAACATTGGTGGGATGTGAAAGTTTAGCAATTACATCTACTTTAGCTCTATCCACTTCAATTCCTTCTTTTGAAATTTTATGTCCAAGAACGATGCCTTCTTTAACCATGAAATGGCATTTCTCCCAATTAAGTACTAGATTTGATTTTTCGCATCTAATTAGCATTCGTTCCAGATTAACTAGACATGATTTAAATGTATCACCGAAGACTGAAAAGTCATCCATGAATACTTCCATGCATTCTTCTATCATGTCGTGAAAAATCGCCATCATACACCTTTGAAAGGTTGCAGGGGCGTTGCAAAGTCCAAATGGCATGCGTTTGTAAGCAAAAGTACCATAAGGACACGTGAATGTGGTTTTCTCTTGGTCCTCGGGTGCTATTGGAATTTGAAAATATCCGGAAAATCCATCTAGAAAACAATAGTAACTATTTCCGGCTAATCTTTCCAACATTTGATCTATGAAAGGTAAGGGAAAGTGATCTTTTCTGGTGGCGTCATTTAATTTTCTATAATCAATACATACACGCCATCCTGTTACAGTCCTAGTAGGAATAAGCTCATTTTTCTCATTTGTAATGACAGTCATGCCACCCTTCTTAGGTACGCATTGAACTGGGCTTACCCATGGACTATCAGAAATTGGATATATCAAACCTGCATCTAGCAGTTTAATAATCTATTTCTTAACTACATCTTGCATATTAGGATTTAGTCTTCGTTGGCGTTGCACATACGTTTTATGACCTTCTTCCATAAGGATTTTATGTGTGCAATACGAAGGACTTATTCCTTTAATATCATGAATCTTCCATGCAATGGCTGGTTTATGAGCTTTCAACACAGAAATGAGTTGTGATTTCTCATTTTTAGTAAGAGAAGATGATATTATTACAGGTAATTCAGATTCACCATGTAAATAAGCATATTCCAAATGGTTTGGAAGTGGCTTTAACTCTAATTTCGGAGGTTCTTCTATCGATGATTTATATCGATATCTGTCTTCTTCTTTTAGCATTTGAATTTCTTCTGTTGTTGGTTCATATCCATTAGCTATAAGTGTAGCTAACATTTCAGCTTCATCAATTGGTTCATTACCTTCTCCTAAAGAACATTCTCCCGTTCCTTGTAATTCTGGAAATTCTTTTAATAATTCTGCATGTGCATCTATAGTTTGAATATAATAACATGTATCATCTGCAGATTGTGGTTGTTGCATTGCTCTATCAACTGAAAAGGTAACACTCTCATCCTCTATACTTAGGGTCAGTTTCTTACCGAACACGTCTATCATTGCTTTAGCCGTGTTTAAGAATGGTCTTCCTAATATGAGAGGAACTTGAGAATCTTCTTCCATGTCCAGAACAACAAAATCTACTGGAAATACTAAAGTACCAACTTTAACTAGCATGTTCTCCATTATCCCTCTAGGATATTTTATTGATCTATCTGCTAGTTGTATGCTTATTCTTGTTGGTTTCAATTCTCCAAGGTCTAGTTTAGCGTATAGTGAATACGGCATTAGATTTATACTAGCACCTAAGTCTGCCAATGCTTCTATTGAACTAAGACTACCCAGAAAACATGGAATTGTGAAACTTCCTGGATCAGATAATTTTTCTGGTATCTTATTCAATAGCACTGCTGAACAAGTAGCATTCATAGTAACAGCCGAGAGTTCTTCCATTTTCTTTCTATTTGAAATTAGATCTTTCAAGAATTTAGCATATCTTGGCATTCCTGAAATCACATCAATGAAAGGAAGATTTACATTTATCTGTTTAAACATATCCAAAAATTTGGATTGCTCGGCTTCAAGTTTTTCTTTCTTCATTTTACTCGGGTAAGGAAGTGGTGGTTGATATGGTTTAACATAAGGTTTATCCTTAACTGTGTTATCTTCATTAACCTTTTCAACTACCGGTTCTTTTTCCTTATCTTGATCAGGTTGTGGTTCTTGTGGAGTAGGAATAGTTTCATCAGAAGTTACAGGTATTTCAGGTGGTTTAAGTGTTGTACCACTTCTTGTGGTAATGGCTTTAGCTGTTTCATTTCGGGGGTTAGCATTTGTATCACTAGGTAGACTTCCCGGTTTTCTTTCACCTATTAACCTTGCTAGGTTACTTACTTCTTGTTCCAGATTTTGAATAGAAGCTTGTTGATTTCTAAATGCTTGAGCATTTTGTTCATTAGTTTGTTTTTGAGATGTGAAAAACTGCGTTTGAGTTTCAACTATATCTTCTAAATTCGGCTTTTTATCATCGGTTTGTTGTGCTGGTTTGTTTTGAAAATTAGGTCTTTGCTGGTTGTAAGTATTATTGGATACTTGTTGATTGCTAGGACCTTGTTGGTTGTTGTATGGAATATTTCGGTTATAATTCTGGTTTTGATTGTAAATCGGTCTTGGCGGTTGATAATTATTTTGATAATTATTTCCAGGCCTTTGGTTTATGTATGAAATATTCTCTCTTTGTTCCATTGTTAATTCAATACTGAGACAATCTTTTGTCAAATGTGGTCCTCCACACTGCTCACAACTAATTCGTATTGAGTGAATATCTTTAGTCATCTTTTCCATTCGTCTCTCCACAGCATCTATCTTTGCGGAAATGGAATCTAAGTCATGGCTAGAATCGGCTCTAGCTGCTTTAGATGATCTAACGATGTCTTTTTCTTGGTGCCACTCATGTGAGTGGGAAGCAGTGTTATCAATAATTTTGTAAGCATCAGTTTCGGTTTTCTTCATAATAGAACCACCAGCTGCTATATCTATGTCTTTTCTTGTAGTGATGTCGCATCCTTGGTAGAATATTTGTACTATTTGACAGGTGTCTAAACCATGTTGCGGACATCCTCTTAACAACTTTCCATATCTTGTCCACGCCTCATATAGAGTTTCATTTGGCTTCTGTGTGAACGTAACAATTTCTGCTTGAAGTCTTACGGCTTTAGATGCAGGAAAGAATTGTTTAAGAAATTTGTCAACTAAAACATCCCATGTATCAATCGCCCCTTCAGGTAACGATTCCAACCAATCTTTGGCTTCTCCCTTTAAAGTCCAGGGAAATAACATGAGATATATCTGTTCATCCTCTACTTCTCGTATTTTAAATAGTGTGCAGATCCTATTAAAGGTACGTAGATGTTCATTTGGATCTTCCTTCGGCGCACCACTAAATTGGCATGGATTAGTCACCATGTGTAGAATTTGTCCTTTGATTTCATAATCTGGCGCATTAATGTCTGGATGAGTAATTGCGTGACCTTGGCCAGTGCGTTTAGCTCTCATTCGGTCTTCCATACTTAAAGGTTCCAGATTCTCCATAATTGAATTTGTTGAATCGGTATCACTAGATGATTCTGATTTAATGGTTCGTTCTTCAACAATCTCTGTTTGAATGATTGGTGGTTCCGGAGGAAAGTTTAATGGTTCAGGATCTACGAACCGTTCCTGAATATTCTCCGGATTCTCAATTGTGAGGTCGGGTTCAAAAAATGGATTATCGGAAATTTGAACTGAAGTACTTGGTCTACTGGATGACGATTCTAAAGAAAAATCAACGGCGGTTATATTTGCTAAATGTCTTGATCTAGTTACAGGTGGTGAACGTACAAAAGGTGGTGAACGTCTTGCTCGGTGCATTCACTGAATATCCTATTAGTTTTAAAAAGGAAAGAAAAATTATAATAAGTTATCCAATCAATAGACTTTTCTGATTTTGCCCACGTTTCGAATAGCCAAAAGATGCAGCAGAGGGGCAGGATTCGTTTGGTCTCAATATAATTGAGGACTGTTTGGCTCCAATAACCCGGTCCACGTACAAATCCAACTATTACTACGAACCAGAAAATTTTGATGTCTATTAATTTAACCACTTAAAATAAATTTTCGTAATTTTAAGAAATTTAGATAAGAAGTAGAATAAAAATCTATGTCCTAAAACTAGAATAGCGAGAAATAAGAAAGAAAAAGAGTTCGTCGAAAAAGGTCGAAAAAGAAAAATGGTTGAAAAATAAAAGGTGACGAAAAAAATAAAAGAAACTTATAAAACTTAAAAATACTTTACTAACCTAACCTTATTACTACAACTAACTTAAAATTATAATCGCAAATTGAGATTACTAATTGGAATGATAATTGATACATAGTAAAAGGTCGTCTAAAAATATTAAAGCTTACAAGAAAAACTAAATCCCAAATAAAAGAAACTAAAACTTAAAAAGGCGTCGCAAAATTTTAAAGTACCTAAATCTTAGTCTAAAGAAAAAGCACTTAAGGAATTCTACGGCAAAGCCTAAAAATCTAGGAGTAAAAATGACTATAGCAAAAACTAAGTTTAAAACTAAATATGAGCTAAAAATACAAAAGTTATGCTACAACGATTAAAAAGGGACAAAATATAAAAATATATAAAAAAAGTTGTAAAAAGTACAATTTTTATAAAAATATTATTTTTATATTATTTATTTTATAAAACTATTAATTTTATAATTTAATGAAAACTAAAATAAAACTAAATATAACAAATTAATAATAATAAAAACTAAACTAATAATAAAAACAATAATACCCTAATTAGGGTTTTAATTATATAATAATAATAATAATTTCGTAATTATTGCAGCAGGAAGTCAAATCTGGCGTGTCAGATGGGTTCATGCGATCGCATGAGTCCTCAGTTGCCCAGCCATGCGATCGCATGGGCTAGGGTTTCGGGCCATAGAGTGGGCTGCTACAGTACATGCCGAAATTTTTTTTTTTTTTTGTTTTAATAAAATTATGTAATATATTTATATAAATTAAATAAAACTTATATTTTTATAAAATAAAGATAAAGAAACTTTTATATAACTTACAAACTCTTAAAAAATATTTATATTTTTGTTTTTATTTTTATATTTTCGAATATTTAAAACGTATTTCTACAAAACGTACTAAAAATAAAAATCTTTTTTTTTTTTATGTGTGTGGCGTTTCGCTTCGGCGTTTCCCCGGCAGCGGCGCCAAAAATTACTTGATGTTCTGCGAGGTGTATATAAAATAGCTTATATTTTACTAGGAAAAACTATTAAATACGATACAATTTTACACAAGATATTTATTTATTTATAGAATGGATATACTTAAACCTTGCTACAACACTTATAGGCAGTGTACCTAATCGTACAGTAGTGTAGTTTTTAGTAAGTCCGGTTCGTTCCACAGGGAAATCTTTAAACAAAGCTCAACGTTATATAAAAATACAAACATATATATAAGTAATATTATTATTATAAAGGGGGGTTTTTACCGTTTAATGACCGGTTTGTCGATTTTAAAACTTTAGTCGCAGTTAAAACCTAATAAATAAAAGACTTAATTTAAAGCGTAAAATAAATAACGATAATGAAATTGCGAATAATAAAAGTGCGATAAAATAAAATTGCGATAATTAAAAAGTACGATAATTAAAAGTGCGATTAAACAACAATAAATAAAAGTGCGATAATTAGAAGTGCAATTAAATATAAAATAAAGGAAATAAAATATGAAATAAAAGAATTATGCTTATTTAAACTTCCGTAATCATGATGTTTGACGTGTTGATTTTAGTTTTATGCCCATGGGTTAATTGTCCTTTGTCCTGGATTATTTAATATGTCCGTCTGGTTTTTGTCCATAACAGTCCATCAGTCATAAATATAAAGTGCGAGTGTCCTCATCAAATTATTTTTATACCCGAAGTTAAATATTCCAACTAATTGGGGATTCGAATTGTAACAAGGTTTTAATACTTTGTTTAATGAATACACCAGGTTATCGACTGCGTGTAAACCAAGGTTTTACTACTTTGTTAACAATTACACCAATTACCCTTGAATGTAATTTCACCCCTGTTTTAATTATTCTAGTGGCTATTAATCCATTCCCGTGTCCGGTTAAATGAACGATTATTCATACATATAAATACCCCGCCCATCGTGTCCGATTGAGTGTATATGGTAATTTATAGGGACGCCCAATTGTAAATCTTTATATTAACATTAACAAACTTTCATTTAGTTAAACAAATATAAAGCCCATTAATAGCCCATAGTCTAATTTCCACAAGTGTCGTTCTTTTGTCCAAACCCCAATTATGGTACAAAGCCCAATTACTCAATTTTAGTAATTAGCCCAACATCATGATTACTTCGTTTTAAATAAGCATAATAATAACTTAGCTACGAGACATTAATATAAAAAGGTTGAACATAACTTACAATGATTAAAAATAGCGTAGCGTTACACGGACAGAATTTCGACTTACACCCTTACAACATTCGCTAACATACCCTTATTATTAGAATTAAAATTAAAATTAAAATATAAATTATAAATATATATATATAATTTACGTATATATGAGAGAAGAGAGAAAGATGGATATTATTCTTGGTTCACCAAAACTCGATTTTATAGGAGATGTGGCCTGACTTTTCATGCCATGCGATCGCATGGACTTTCTTCTTCCTGGCCATGCGATCGCATGGCCAGCTGGGAGAGCTCACATGTTGCTTGTTTCCTTGTGCCGACGTTTTATAAATAATATAATATATTAAATAATTATAAGAATTATTTAAATATTATATTATATTTATGTGCATAGTTGACTTGTAATTTTTAGTCCGTTGCGTCGAGCATTGAGAGTTGACTCCGGTCCCGGTTCCGGATTTTCGAACGTCCTTGCGTACAATTTAATATCTTGTACTTTGCGTTTTGAATTTTGTACTCTTGTAATTTCGAGACGTTTCTTATCAATAATTGGAACCTCTTTGATTGTCTTTTGTACTTTTGAGCTTTTTGGTCTTTGCGTCTTCAATTCGTCGAATCTGTCTTTTGTCTTCACCTTTTATTATTTAAATGAATATCACTTGTAAATAGAACAATTGCAACTAAAAGCTTGTCTTTCTTGAGGAATAATGCTATGAAATATATGTTCGTTTTTAGCATTATCAACAACAAATTTTCAACATCATTAAAAAGACTTACAAACTGTTTCATATTTAAACTTCAATAACAGTACATCTTGATAGATGATCAACGTTAATGTCGGAAACGGCGATAGAATAGTTAACTCCGTTAAGCCTTAAACATATGAGTGCCGGTCGTTTTTAGGTTTAACTTGAAGTGGGAATAACGACATTCCTTTTAACAATTTTCGCTTGGAGAGTAATCCTTTCCATGGTCCTTCAAAATTGGTTTGGTGTTCGATACGAATTATGAATCGTGAATTATGAATTGAATTACTCCTTATGAATTACTATAAACTATGAATTATGAATTAAAAAAAATAGTAAATTGATTTTGTTTGATTAATTGTACACACTGTTGTAAAAAAGGCCGAGATAGCCGTCGCAACGGATGTCACTAGAGATTTACTTGTGTTCTGCCGCATGAAATGTCCCGTTCATATTGATTATAAACGTTCCATAGTAATTGATTTCGTCGCGAGGTTTTGACCTCTATATGAGACGTTTTTCAAAGACTGCATTCATTTTTAAAACAACCATAACCTTTATTTTATCTATAAAGGTTTAAAAAGCATTACGTAGATTATCAAATAATGATAATCTAAAATATACCGTTTACACACGACCATTACATAATGGTTTACAATAAGAATATATTACATCAAAAATAAGTTTCTTGAATGCAGTTTTTACATAATATCATACAAGCATGGACTCCAAATCTTGTCCTTATTTTAGTATGCAACAACGGAAGCTCTTAATAATCACCTGAGAATAAACATGCTTAAAACGTCAACAAAAATGTTGGTGAGTTATATGTTTAACCTATATATTATCAAATCAAAATAATAGACCACAAGATTTCATATTTCAATATACATCCCATACATAGAGATAAAATTCATTCATATGGTGAACACCTGGTAACCGAATTAACAAGATGCATATAAGAATATCCCCTATCATTCCGGGAAATCATTCGGACATGATATAAATGAATTCGAACTACTAAAGCATCCGGTACTTTGAATGGGGTTCGTTAGGCCCAATAGATCTATCTTTAGGATTCGCGTCAATTAGTAGATCGGTTTACTAATTCTTAGGTTACCAAGCAAAAAGGGGCATATTCGAGCTTCGATCATTCACCCATATAATGTAGTTTCAATTACTTGTGTCTATTTCGTAAAACATTTATAAAACTGCATGTATTCTCATCCCAAAATATTAGATTTTAAAAGTGGGACTATAACTCACTTTCACAGATTTTTACTTTGTCGGGAAGTAAGACTTGGCCACTGGTCGATTCACAAACCTATAACAAATATGTACATATATATCAAAGTATGTTCAAAATATATTTACAACATTTTTAATACGTTTTACTGTTTTAAATTTACTAAGTCAGCTGTCCTCGTTAGTAACCTACAACTAGTTGTCCACAGTTAGATGTACAGAAAATAAATCGATATATATTATCTTGAATCAATCCACGACCCAGTGTATACACGTCTCAGGCTAGATCACAACTCAAAATATATATATTTTTGGAATCAACCTCAACCCTGTATAGCTAACTCCAACATTACTGCATATAGAGTGTCTATGGTTGTTCCAAATAATATATATACATGGGTCGATATGATATGTCAAAACATTTGCATACGTGTCTATGGTATCCCAAGATTACATTAGAATACATGTATAATACAATATAAGTTAGCTAGGATATGATTAATATAGATTTGTTACCATATTTCCCGTAGCTACAACAATCAAAAAATATCCAATCTTGTTTTACCCATAACTTCTTCGTTTTAAATCCGTTTTGAGTGAATCAAATTGCTATGGTTTCATATGGAACTCTATTTTATGAATCTAAACAGAAAAAGTATAGGTTTATAGTCGGAAATATAAGTTACAAGTCATTTTTGTAAGAGGTAGTCATTTCAATCGAAAGAACGACGTCTTGATGACCATTTTGAAAAACATACTTCCATTTTGAGTTTAACCATGATTTTTGGATATAGTTTCATGTTCATAAGAAAAATCATTTTCTCAGAAGAACAACTTTTTAATCAAAGTTTATCATAGTTTTTAATTATCAAACCCAAAACAGCCCGCGGTGTTACTACGACGGCGTATGTCCGGTTTTACGGTATTTTTCGTGTTTCCAGGTTTTAAATCATTAAGTTAGCATATCATATAGATATAGAACATGTGTTTAGTTGATTTTAAAAGTTAAGTTAGAAGGATTAACTTTTGTTTGTGAACAAGTTTAGAATTAGCTAAACTATGTTCTAGTGATTTCAAGTTTAAACCTTCGAATAATGTAGTTTTATATATATGAATTGAGTGATGTTATGAACATCATTACTACCTCAGGTTATGTGGATAAACCTATTGGAAATGAGAAAAATAGATCTAGCTTCAAAGGATCCTTGGATGGCTTGAGAGTTCTTGAAGCAGAATCATGACACGAAAACAAGTTCAAGTAAGATTTCCACTCGAAATAAGATTGTTATAGTTATAGAAATTGAATCAAAGTTTGAATATGAGTATTACCTTGTATTATAAAGATATCTTACTGTAAATAAGAAAGATTTCTTGAGGTTGGATGATCACTTTACAAGATTGGAAGTAAGCTAGCAAACTTGAAAGTATTCTTGATTTTATGAAACTAGAACTTATAGAATTTATGAAGAACACTTAGAACTTGAAGATAGAACTTGAGAGAGATTAATTAGATGATGAAAATTGAAGAATGAAAGTGTTTGTAGGTGTTTTGGTCATTGGTATATGGATTAGATATAAAGGATGTGCAATTTTGTTTACATGTAAATAAGTCATGAATTATTACTAATATTTTTGTAATTTTATGAGATATTTCATGCTAATTGCCAAATGATGGTTCCCACATGTGTTAGGTGACTCACATGGGCTACTAAGAGCTGATCATTGGAGTGTATATACCAATAGTACATACATCTAAAAGTTGTGTATTGTACGAGTACGAATACGGGTGCATACGAGTAGAATTGTTGATAAAACTGAACGAGGATGTAATTGTAAGCATTTTTGTTAAGTAGAAGTATTTTGATAAGTGTCTTGAAGTCTTTCAAAAGTGTATGAATACATATTAAAACACTATATGTACATACATTTTAACTGAGTCGTTAAGTCATCGTTAGTCGTTACATGTAAATGTTGTTTTGAAACCTTTAGGTTAACGATCTTGTTAACCCATAGTTTATTATATCTAAAGAGATATTAAATTATTACATTATCATGATATTATGATATATTAATATATCTTAGTATGATATATATACAGTTAAATGTTGTTACAACGATAATCGTTACATATATGTCTCGTTTCGAAATTCTTAAGTTAGTAGTCTTGTTTTTACATATGTAGTTCATTGTTAATACACTTAACGACATGTTTACTTATAATTTATCATGATTAAACATAGTGTATCAATATCTTAATATGATTCATATGTATTTAGTAAGACGTTGTTATAACGATAATCGTTATATATATCGTTTCGAGTTTCTTAATTCAATAAACTCAATTTTATGTATATAACTTATTGTTAAAATACCTAATGAGATACTTACTTATCATAATATCATGTTAACTATATATATAATCATATATATATATCATCATATAGTTTTTACAAGTTTTAACGTTCGTGAATCACCGGTCAACTTGGGTGGTCAATTGTCTATATGAAACCTATTTCAATTAATCAAATCTTAACAAGTTTGATTGCTTAACTTGTTGGAAACACTTAATCATGTAAATATCAATTTCATTTAATATATATAAACATGAAAAAGTTCTGGTCACTACACCGCAACCGATCTAAAACGGGTAAAAACCTTAAACAAAGGTAAAAAAAAAACCAGGCAACAACAATAAAAAACTGTTAAATTAAAGAAAAATATTTCAAATTAAAAATATATATTTGCCTTTAATTTTACATATTTAAGTTTGAAATATTTATGTTCAAAATATCTATAAAAAGTTAGTGTTAGTCAACATCCGTCTCGACCACGTCTTATCCTTTGTGACGCTTTAAGTTCCCGACCATCTCGACCCCCGCCTCGTGTCTTTTATAACCTTGATTGATTGTACATACATTTTTTATAGATTCAACTTCTAAATAATGTAATGAAAAAGTTCCCGTTGGTCCTTACGGTTCCTTCATAATTGCACATCGGGCTAAATTTTTAACGCCCCTAAAATTTACACAAGATGCGCAGTTGATCTTCAATGCTAACAAACGTTAGTCAGAATCGTTAAGTGTTAACATGAGCATGACATGTGAGGGTAATTTCGCTCTTAATTATTCCCTATTTAACTCATCTTTCCCCCTTCCATACATCTTCATAACAACTTGTAATAGAAGCCAACCGAAACCAAATCAAAACCAATCAAATAAAATTCAAAATCAAAAATCAAACAACATCAAATATTGGCACAAATTGAAGGTTACAATAACAATATCATTGATGTTTGGAATCGATTTAACATGTAAATTTAAAATCCAAGTTCTCCAATGATTTATTTTCATCTAAAACCATCTCACCCACTTCAATATTCGATGCTAACAAACAAAATTTTAACTTTGACAATAACCCATTTTGATTAAGCAAAAACACAATTTTGTGGACAATGATTTATGTGCTTTAGAATTTAGGTTTTTGTTATCTAGTCATGTTTGTTGTTGTTAGTTAACTATTTATATAATGTTTACTTATCATATGCCGTAAAGAAAAAAAAACTGCTCTGCTCATCCATTACCCATTCCGTTCATCTTTCCCGAATACCCCCTACACACCATCTCCTCCGGCCAATCCTCTGGCCGAAGATGATGTAAACCAAATGTCGATGCCAAATGGCTTTTCGTGTACGATGTCGCGTGGTTGTCGGGTTACATCGTTTTTGATTTTCAATTTTCCGGAGACTTGGTCTCGTGATGATTACCAGAGAGTATTCGAGAACTTTGGGGCTCTCAAGGACGTGTACTTTCCTCGGAAGAGGTTGTCGAGCGGCCAACGCTTCGGGTACGTCAGATTCGATGGTGTTTCTAAAATCGTTTCCTTCACAAAAACATTAAACATCATTCACATCAACGGAAGGTGGATTCGTGCCTACAAGGCAATCGAGAGAGATAAAACCAAACGTGCACAAAATAAAGGTAGTGATTCCAACCTGAAGGCCGATGGTTATGCTCGTGCTCCTACTCCAAATGTCGATGATTATGATGAATTTCCACATGCCGCTTGGAGTCGTGTATCGTCTAACCCGTCAAAACCAATTATTTGGGAAGGTAAAACATTCTCTGATTCTGTTGGGACTAATACGGGTGCATACGAGTAGAACATACATCTAAAAGTTGTGTATTGTACGAGTACGAATACGGGTGCATACGAGTAGAATTGTTGATGAAACTGAACGAGGATGTAATTGTAAGCATTTTTGTTAAGTAGAAGTATTTTGATAAGTTTCTTGAAGTCTTTCAAAAGTGTATGAATACATATTAAAACACTATATGTATATACATTTTAACTGAGTCGTTAAGTCATCGTTAGTCGTTACATGTAAATGTTGTTTTGAAACCTTTAGGTTAACGATCTCGTTAAATGTTGTTAACCCATTGTTTATTATATCTAAAGAGATGTTAAATTATTACATTATCATGATATTATGATATATTAATATATCTTAGTATGATATATATACAGTTAAATGTTGTTACAACGATAATCGTTACATATATGTCCCGTTTCGAAATTCTTAAGTTAGTAGTCTTGTTTTTATATATGTAGTTCATTGTTAATACACTTAACGACATGTTTACTTATAATTTATCATGATTAAACATAGTGTATCAATATCTTAATATGATTCATATGTATTTAGTAAGACGTTGTTATAACGATAATCGTTATATATATCGTTTCTAGTTTCTTAATTCAATAAACTCAATTTTATGTATATAACTCATTGTTAAAATTCCTAATGAGATACTTACTTATCATAATATCATGTTAACTATATATATGTAGCGACCCCGACAAATCGTCAAATGACGGCGTCATCTACGTATGGTCCCATTACATGGTCGTAAGTCTTTATAACAAAGTTTGACCGAAAAGTATGTCGCATTCATTTCATAAATAAGGGTGTTTCAAAGTTTACAAAAGTAGTTTCCATAACAAGTACATAACAATGTTTAAAGTTTGTATGAAACACATGCGACACGATTAAAAGTAGTCAAAAAGACGCTCCACGTATGCAAGTATACTCGACATCCAATGCAAGTATCAAATAGTATGAGCGGAAGCATGTATCACCTAAGTTCAAGGACCTGAGAAAAACATAGAGAAACTGTCAACGAAAACGTTGGTGAAATCATAGGTTTAAATAAGTAAATGAGTAGTAGTAAGTTGAACCACAAGATTTGCAACATCGATAAAGCCATAGTACATTCTAAAAGTTAATATTCACGAGCACCCAATTATCAAAGCTTAACGTTCCGTCCGTTGAATACCCCATCAATTAGTGCTAGAACAACACTGTTCCCGAAAATATATTTCATTCGTAAACGGTAGCGAACCGTTTGAATGAGGGTTTGTCAAACCCATATGGCCATATAACATAAGTTCTCGCTTACACCATCTGATGTAACTAATGATAATCGGATTGAGGATTTTCGTTCTAAACTCGTATGTAGAATGTTTGTTTTCCCGTTCTTGTGTTCACTTAGTTCAAAAGAATCGTTTATGTTTTCTCATCCCAAAAGTAAGTTTAAAAGAGTAAAGTGGGACTATGATCTCACCTTGTATGCACGAACCAAAAAGTACTTCGACAAGTAACGTGTGCAAAGAACAATGCTAGTCTTGACCTAAACAAATAGGTTGTATTAATAACGATAGTCACGAAGGGTCAAAGATGTTCAATTAGTCCTATGGCTCAATACGACTCGATTAATATAGCATGTGAATCAAATCATCAAGTTTCATGCAAGACACTAGTATAAAAGCATGTTAGAAAGATTGCATAATTTATTGGTTAAGTTTGACAAAAAGTCAAACTTGGTCGGTCAAAGTCAACGAAAAAGTCAACACGTTCGGGTCGTGTCCCGAACTATTTTTCTGAGGTTTTTAATCATATATGAGCATGTTAGGACAAGTTACATGTGAATCGGAGGTGCGTAGCATAGCAAACATTATTCAAAAATTGACCAAGTTGGACAGAATCTGGCCAGGTGATTCTGCGCGCCGCGCGGGGATGGGGCGCGCCGCGCCACTACCTGGGCAGAGAATCCTGGTCAGTTTTTCAAAGTGTGCACGAACCAAAACCTTTTCTAACACAACTCTTGACCCGCAAACACTTATAACGCCTATCATACATCGTTGGAAAGGTATTTTGACGAGTAAAACAACTAAACACATATCATCAATCAAACTTCCACTTGCAACAACCAAAAACCGCAATTAATGTTCCTCATTCAATGCATACAAGTCATAAACGCAATTTAATGATTTGGCAACCAAATTACATGAACGGTATGCCGTTTCGAAGGTAATTAAGCATACAACACAACCTAACACTTACAATTAACATTATCAAGCATTTAATGCATCAAGATTCAATTTACTTCTATCAAACCCTAACCCAAAATCACAAATTCAACAATCATGATTATGAAACTAATCCATGTCAACCTACATACCAATTTGAAGCTAGTGATGTTAGGAACACAATTTAAACATGAACTTTCATCATCAAACAACATATGATCATCCAAAATTCAAGAACAACACACCAAAATTCAAGTTCATGCTAGTTACACTAAAACAACGAGATCGAGCATATAAATCATATATTCATGTTAGACTTGAGCCATAGACACTAATTAACACTTTTATAAGTTAAAAACATCAAGAACACAAAATCTAGTGATTTTAGAAAGTTACCCAAATGAGATGAAGTTGGTATGGAATTGAAGAGGAGATCACGAGGAGTTCAAATATGTAATTTGTTTGGCAAGATGACCGCTAGCTCGATTTTGGATGATGAATCTTTGTATGGAAGTTGAGAGAAAAGTTGAAGTAGTAAGAGTGAAAGAGATGGGATTGAATGGATGAGGATGAGGGTTGACTCTTTGACCTAGTCAAAAGTTTCAACCCTTGGCAAGTTTGGTCCCTTAACTTTAAAACGGGTGTGGGAATTACCTAAACAAGATAATTCAAACACGTATCAACGAGACGTGTTATAAACATATAACGGAACATAAATAGTTAAACGGAAAAGTTGACGGAAAAAGGCGGGATGTTACATTACCTACACCTTAAAAGAAATTTCGTCCCGAAATTTAAGTAGGCGTAGTAGTCGTTGTTTCTTCCTCGAGATCTTGCGTTTCCGAATTCACGAATAGATGAGGATACTTCCTTTGCATTTGATCTTATCTTTCCCAAGTAAACTCGGGTCCTCTTTTGGCATTCCAACGAACCTTAACAATCGGGATTCGGCTTTGTTTCAATGTCTTGACGGAGGTGTCCACAATTTCAACCGGTTCCTCCACAAAATGAAGTTTGTCATCGATAGTAAGTTCTTCGAGAGGGATGACGATATCGGGTTCGGCAAGACACTTTTTCAAGTTAGATACATGGAAGGTAGGATGAACGGAGTTCAATTGAGGCGGAAGATCTAAACGATAAGCAACGGTTCCAATACGCTCCAAGATTTCGAAAGGACCAATATACCGCGGATTTAGCTTCCCGCGTTTCCCAAAACGGATTACACCCTTCCAAGGTGCGACTTTTAACATTACTCGGTCACTGACTTGAAATTCAAGATCGTTGCGTCGTTTGTCGGTATAGCTCTTTTGACGACTTCGGGCCGTCCTAAGCCTATCTCGGATTTGAACGATTTTCTCGGTGGTTTCGTGAATGAGTTCGGGTCCGGTGATTTGCACGTCGCCTACCTCGGCCCAACAAAGAGGTGAACGACATTTGCGGCCATATAGCGCTTCAAAAGGTGCGGCTTTAATACTCGCGTGATAACTATTGTTGTAAGAGAACTCGGCGAGAGGTAAGTGCTTGTCCCAAGCTTTTCCGAAATCAACCACGCAAGCTCGTAACATGTCCTCTAAGGTTTGAATTGTACGTTCGCTTTGTCCATCGGTTTGAGGATGATATGCGGTGCTCATGTCTAAACGCGTTCCCAACGCTTCTTGCAATGTACGCCAAAATCTAGAAACGAAACGGCCATCTCGGTCGAAGATAATCGATAAAGGTACACCGTGTCGGGCTACGATCTCCTTAATGTAAAGTTGTGCAAGTTTCTCCATTTTGTCCGTTTCTTTCATGGCAAGGAAGTGTGCGGATTTGGTGAGACGGTCAACAATAACCCAAATGGTATCATAACCGCCCGTCGTTTTTGGTAGCTTGGTGATAAAATCCATCGTTATCCTTTCCCACTTCCATTGCGGGATCTCGGGTTGTTGAAGTAGTCCGGACGGTCTTTGGTGTTCGGCTTTGACTTTGGAACATGTCAAACACTTGGAAACATAAGTAGCTACGTCCCTTTTGATGTTCGGCCACCAATATAGTTGTTTAAGGTCGTGGTACATCTTATTGGTACCGGGGTGAATCGAGTATCGTGACTTATGGGCTTCATCTAAAATAAGGCTTCGTAGGTCCCCATAACTAGGCACCCAAATCCTTCCGGCGTAATATCGGAGTCCGGTCTCCCTAATTTCGAATCGAGAGACGAGAATGTTCAAGAGCTCGTGTGAAAGGTTTTCATCCTTGAGAGCCTCATCTTGGGCTACCCGAATTTGGCTATTAAGGTTTGTGTGGATGGTGATGTTTAAGGCTCGGACACGAAGAGGCACCGCTCTTTCTTTTCGACTTAAAGCATCGGCTACTACATTTGCCTTCCCGGGATGGTAACGAAGCTCGCAATCGTAATCGTTTAAGGTTTCAATCCACCTTCGTTGTCTCATGTTTAGTTGCTTTTGATCGAAAATGTGTTGGAGGCTTTTGTGGTCGGTAAAGATAGTACTCTTGGTCCCATAAAGATAGTGTCTCCACATTTTAAGTGCAAAGACAACGGCTCCGAGTTCGAGATCATGTGTCGTATAGTTTCGTTCATGAATTTTGAGTTGTCGAGAAGCATAAGCAATGACTTTCGTTCGTTGCATCAATACACACCCAAAACCATGTTTCGAGGCATCACAATATACAACAAAGTCATCATTGCCTTCGGGAAGTGACAAGATAGGAGCGGTGGTTAGCTTCGTTTTCAAGATTTGGAATGCGGATTCATGTTCGGTCGCCCAAATGAATTTCTTTCCCTTGTGAGTCAATGCGGTTAGAGGACGTGCAACCAAAGAGAAGTTTTCGATGAATCTACGATAGTACCCGGCGAGACCCAAAAATTGACGAATGTGAGTAGGAGTAGTAGGAGTCTCCCATTTGCTAATGGCTTCGATTTTCGTTGGATCGACTTTAATACCTTGGTCACTTACAACATGACCAAGAAATTGAACTTCCTTTAACCAAAATTCACACTTGGAGAATTTGGCATAGAGTTGTTCTTGTCTTAAAAGTTCAAGCACAAGTCGGAGATGTTGTTCGTGCTCTTCTTCATTTTTAGAATAGATCAATATATCATCGATGAACACAATAACGAATTTATCGAGATACGGTTTGCACACGCGGTTCATAAGATCCATGAACACCGCCGGTGCGTTAGTGAGACCAAATGGCATGACAAGGAATTCATAACTACCATAACGAGTTCGGAAAGCGGTTTTGGAGACATCTTCCCCCTTAACCCTCAATTGATGATAACCCGAGCGGAGATCGATTTTCGAATATACACAAGACCCTTGTAGTTGATCAAAGAGGTCATCGATGCGAGGAAGAGGATATCGGTTCTTAACCGTCAATTTATTTAGTTCACGATAATCAATGCACATTCGTAGGGATCCGTCTTTCTTTTTAACAAACAAAATCGGAGCGCCCCAAGGTGAATGGCTAGGTTGGATAAAACCACGATCAAGTAGTTCTTGGATTTGACTTTGCAATTCTTGCATTTCAGATGGAGCGAGTCTATATGGTGCACGCGCTACGGGTGCGGCTCCTGGAATAAGATCGATTTGAAATTCAACCGGTCGATGAGGTGGAAGACCCGGTAATTCGTCGGGAAATACATCGGAATAGTCACTAACAATTGGCACATCATCGATGTGCTTCTCATCGGACTCGACTTTCTTAACGTGAGCAAGGATCGCAAAACAACCCTTACGGAGTAGTTTTCTAACTTTAATACTCGAAACGAGGTTGAGTCCGGTGCAACTCTTATCGCCATAGACGATCAAAGGTTCACCATTCTCGATAGGAATTCGGATTGCGTTAAGATCACAAAGAATGTGAGATTTCATTTTGACTAACCAATTCATACCGATTATTACATCAAAGCTTCCTAGTTCCATGGGTATCAAGTCAATTTCAAATTCCTTACCCAAAATGTTCAAAGTACACCCCCGGTAATATGTGTCGGCACTTAAGAGTTTTCCGTCGGCCACTTCGATGGAATAAGTAGTATCTAAAGGGTGTGGTGGAGTGCAAAGGGTAGGAGCTAAAGTCTTGGACACAAAACATTTATCGGCACCCGAATCGAATAAGCAAGTAACATGAGAGTTGTTGAGAAGAAACGTACCCGTGACTAGTTCATTGTCATCTCGGGCTTCCTCGGTGTTGATGTTAAAGGCTCGGCCTCGGTTGTTGGGGTTGGCTTTCTTTTTCGGGCATTCGTTCTTATAATGGCCCGTTTGGCCACATTCATAACAAGTGACCGTCCTTGGAGGATTGGGCCCCTTTCGAGCGACGGGGGCGGTGCTTGTGCAATTGTTGGCCCTATGACCAACTCCTTGGCAACGGTGACAAATTAGCTTGTTACATTCGCCGTAATGATGTTTGTGGCACTTGTTGCACAAAGGTAAGTTTCCGACATAACCCTTCTTGCCGTCGTTGCTGAAGGGCTTTTTGGTGAAGGTGTTGTTGTTGTAGTTGGTTGATGGAGTGGCTTCCCATTTCCTTTTGTTGCCACCCGACTTGTCCTCGGCCTTAGGAGCCGGCACTACGATTTCGTCAACCGTTTCAATTAGTTGGCGAGCCATGTTCATAGCGGCTTGATGAGTAGTGGGTTTGGATGACATCACCCCTTGTTTGATGCTTTTTGGAAGACCGAGCATGTAGAGCTCAATCCTTTGAGATTCGGGGTTAACAAGATTAGGACACATCAAGGATAGTTCGGCGAAGCGTTGATTATAAGCTTTAAGATCGTTTCCGACCGCTTTCAAAGCTCTTAGTTCTTCTTCAAGCTTTCGGGTTTCTTCGCGCGGAAAATATTCGACAATCATCTTTTCCTTCAAATCGGTCCAAGAGAGGGCATGAGCTTCATCGGTACCCACCGATTGAACATAGGTGTTCCACCAAGTGAGAGAAACACCGGAGAACGTGTGGGTGGAGTATTTGACCTTGTCTTGATCCCGACAACCGCTTATGCTAAAGACGGCCTCGGTTTGTTCAAACCAACGAGTAAGCACAACCGGTCCACCGGTCCCATCATAAGTGTGAGGTTTGCACCCCATGAAAGCTTTGTAGGAGCATCCCTCGTTTGAGTTACCGGCCCCATTGTTGTTGTTGTTGTTGTTGTGGTTGTTGTTATTGTTATTGTTTTTGGAAGAGTGACCGGCCATGGCCGCATCTACGGCGGTAGCTATCATCCGTTCGAGAGCTTGTTCGGGAGTTTCATTGCGGCGTACACGACGAGGAGCCATTGTTCCTTCAAAACAAAAGAATACCGTTGGTTAGTATTCTAAATGATACTAACCGTGATATGGGATAAAGATAGAGAGAAAATTATCCTTGACCCGCCTTAAATTCTTTATGTCATAATGTCGGTATGTTCATATGAGTCACCGTAATATAATTTCCGGGAATTATATTACCCTAATTCATATGTGCATTCGACATTACATCATATAGTCAAGGTGGCGTGTCAATTAAATTATACAACGCAAGATTTAGATAGGATAAGAGTAGATATGAGTAAGAGAGTTCGAGTATAAATGCACAAATAGTCAAGTAATTCCTACGTCTAGTCTATATGCCGGTTGTAGTCTAGACTCACCAATGTACCCTAAGACTCGGGGTTGACACCAATGAACTCTAAATCCCTACAACCTAAGCTCTGATACCACTTGTAGCGACCCCGATAAATCGTCAAATGACGGCGTCATCTACGTATGGTCCCATTACATGGTCGTAAGTCTTTATAACAAAGTTTGACCGAAAAGTATGTCGCATTCATTTCATAAATAAGGGTGTTTCAAAGTTTACAAAAGTAGTTTCCATAACAAGTACATAACAATGTTTAAAGTTTGTATGAAACACATGCGACACGATTAAAAGTAGTCAAAAAGACGCTCCACGTATGCAAGTATACTCGACATCCAATGCAAGTATCAAATAGTATGAGCGGAAGCATGTATCACCTAAGTTCAAGGACCTGAGAAAAACATAGAGAAACTGTCAACGAAAACGTTGGTGAAATCATAGGTTTAAATAAGTAAATGAGTAGTAGTAAGTTGAACCACAAGATTTGCAACATCGATAAAGCCATAGTACATTCTAAAAGTTAATATTCACGAGCACCCAATTATCAAAGCTTAACGTTCCGTCCGTTGAATACCCCATCAATTAGTGCTAGAACAACACTGTTCCCGAAAATATATTTCATTCGTAAACGGTAGCGAACCGTTTGAATGAGGGTTTGTCAAACCCATATGGCCATATAACATAAGTTCTCGCTTACACCATCTGATGTAACTAATGATAATCGGATTGAGGATTTTCGTTCTAAACTCGTATGTAGAATGTTTGTTTTCCCGTTCTTGTGTTCACTTAGTTCAAAAGAATCGTTTATGTTTTCTCATCCCAAAAGTAAGTTTAAAAGAGTAAAGTGGGACTATGATCTCACCTTGTATGCACGAACCAAAAAGTACTTCGACAAGTAACGTGTGCAAAGAACAATGCTAGTCTTGACCTAAACAAATAGGTTGTATTAATAACGATAGTCACGAAGGGTCAAAGATGTTCAATTAGTCCTATGGCTCAATACGACTCGATTAATATAGCATGTGAATCAAATCATCAAGTTTCATGCAAGACACTAGTATAAAAGCATGTTAGAAAGATTGCATAATTTATTGGTTAAGTTTGACAAAAAGTCAAACTTGGTCGGTCAAAGTCAACGAAAAAGTCAACACGTTCGGGTCGTGTCCCGAACTATTTTTCTGAGGTTTTTAATCATATATGAGCATGTTAGGACAAGTTACATGTGAATCGGAGGTGCGTAGCATAGCAAACATTATTCAAAAATTGACCAAGTTGGACAGAATCTGGCCAGGTGATTCTGCGCGCCGCGCGGGGATGGGGCGCGCCGCGCCACTACCTGGGCAGAGAATCCTGGTCAGTTTTTCAAAGTGTGCACGAACCAAAACCTTTTCTAACACAACTCTTGACCCGCAAACACTTATAACGCCTATCATACATCGTTGGAAAGGTATTTTGACGAGTAAACCAACTAAACACATATCATCAATCAAACTTCCACTTGCAACAACCAAAAACCGCAATTAATGTTCCTCATTCAATGCATACAAGTCATAAACGCAATTTAATGATTTGGCAACCAAATTACATGAACGGTATGCCGTTTCGAAGGTAATTAAGCATACAACACAACCTAACACTTACAATTAACATTATCAAGCATTTAATGCATCAAGATTCAATTTACTTCTATCAAACCCTAACCCAAAATCACAAATTCAACAATCATGATTATGAAACTAATCCATGTCAACCTACATACCAATTTGAAGCTAGTGATGTTAGGAACACAATTTAAACATGAACTTTCATCATCAAACAACATATGATCATCCAAAATTCAAGAACAACACACCAAAATTCAAGTTCATGCTAGTTACACTAAAACAACGAGATCGAGCATATAAATCATATATTCATGTTAGACTTAAGCCATAGACACTAATTAACACTTTTATAAGTTAAAAACATCAAGAACACAAAATCTAGTGATTTTAGAAAGTTACCCAAATGAGATGAAGTTGGTATGGAATTGAAGAGGAGATCACGAGGAGTTCAAATATGTAATTTGTTTGGCAAGATGACCGCTAGCTCGATTTTGGATGATGAATCTTTGTATGGAAGTTGAGAGAAAAGTTGAAGTAGTAAGAGTGAAAGAGATGGGATTGAATGGATGAGGATGAGGGTTGACTCTTTGACCTAGTCAAAAGTTTCAACCCTTGGCAAGTTTGGTCCCTTAACTTTAAAACGGGTGTGGGAATTACCTAAACAAGATAATTCAAACACGTATCAACGAGACGTGTTATAAACATATAACGGAACATAAATAGTTAAACGGAAAAGTTGACGGAAAAAGGCAGGATGTTACAATATATAATCATATATATGTCATCATATAGTTTTTACAAGTTTTAACGTTCGTGAATCACCGGTCAACTTGGGTGGTCAATTGTCTATATGAAACCTATTTCAATTAATCAAATCTTAACAAGTTTGATTGCTTAACATGTTGGAAATACTTAATCATGTAAATATCAATTTCATTTAATATATATAAACATGGAAAAGTTCGGGTCAATACAGTACCTACCCGTTGAATAAATTTTGTCCCGAAATTTTAAGCAGTTGGAGGTGTTGACGTATCTTCTGGAAATAAGTGCTGGTATTTCTTCTTCATCTGATAACCTCGTTCCCAGGTGAACTCGGGTCCTCTACGATCATTCCATCGAACCTTAACAATTGGTATCTTGTTTTGTTTAAGTCTTTTAACCTCACGATCCATTATTTCGACGGGTTCTTCGATAAATTGAAGTTTTTCGTTGATTTGGATTTCGTCTAACGGAATAGTGAGATCTTCTTTAGCAAAACATTTCTTCAAATTCGAGACGTGGAAAGTGTTATGTACAGTCGCGAGTTGTTGAGGTAACTCAAGTCGGTAAGCTACTGGTCCGACACGATCAATAATCTTGAATGGTCCAATATACCTTGGATTTAATTTCCCTCGTTTACCAAATCGAACAACGCCTTTCCAAGGTGCAACCTTAAGCATGACCATCTCTCCAATTTAAAATTCTATATCTTTTCTTTTAATGTCGGCGTAGCTCTTTTGTCGACTTTGGAAAGTTTTCAACCGTTGTTGAATTTGGATGATCTTCTCGGTAGTTTCTTGTATTATCTCCGGACCCGTAATCTGTCTATCCCCCACTTCACTCCAAAAAATCGGAGACCTGCACTTTCTACCATAGAGTGCTTCAAACGGCGCCATCTCAATGCTTGAATGGTAGCTATTGTTGTAGGAAAATTCTGCTAACGAAAGGTGTCGATCCCAACTGTTTCCGAAATCAATAACACATGCTCGTAGCATGTCTTCAAGCGTTTGTATCATCCTTTCGCTCTACCCATCAGTTTGTGGATGATAGGCAGTACTCATGTCTAGTCGAGTTCCTAATGCTTGCTGTAATGTCTGCCAGAATCTTGAAATAAATCTGCCATCCCTATCAGAGATAATAGAGATTGGTATTCCATGTCTGGAGACGACTTCCTTCAAATACAGTCGTGCTAACTTCTCCATCTTGTCATCTTCTCTTATTGGTAGGAAGTGTGCTGATTTAGTGAGACGATCAACTATTACCCAAATAGTATCAAAACCACTTGCAGTCCTTGGCAATTTAGTGATGAAATCTATGGTAATATTTTCCCATTTCCATTTCGGGATTTCGGGTTGTTGAAGTAGACCTGATGGTTTCTGATGTTCAGCTTTGACCTTAGAACACGTCAAACATTCTTCTTCATATTTAGCAACATCGACTTTCATACCCGACCACCAAAAATGTTTCTTGAGATCCTTGTACATCTTCCCCGTTCCAGGATGTATTGAGTATCTGGTTTTATGAGCTTCTCTAAGTACCATTTCTCTCATATCTTCAAATTTTGGTATCCAAATTCTTTCAGCCCTATACCGGGTTCCGTCTTCCTGAATATTAAGATGCTTCTCCGATCCTTTGGGTATTTCATCCTTTAAATTTCCCCCTTTTAAAACTCTTTGTTGCGCCTCCTTTATTTGAGTAGTAAGGTTAGTGTGAATCATTATATTCATAGCTTTTACTCGAATGGGTTCTCTGGCCTTTCTGCTCAAGGCGTCGGCTACCACATTTGCCTTCCCCGGGTGGTAACGAATCTCAAAGTCGTAATCATACAACAATTCAATCCACCTACGCTGCCTCATATTCAGTTGTTTCTGATTAAATATGTGTTGAAGACTTTTGTGGTCGGTATATATAATACTTTTGACCCCATATAAGTAGTGCCTCCAAGTCTTTAATGCAAAAAAAACCGCGCCTAATTCCAAATCATGTGTCGTATAATTCTGTTCGTGAATCTTCAATTATCTAGACGCATAAGCAATTACTTTTGTTCGTTGCATTAATACACAACCGAGACCTTGCTTTGAAGCATCACAATATATCACAAAATCATCATTCCCTTTAGGTAATGACAATATAGGTGTTGTAGTTAACTTTTTCTTTAACAATTGAAACGCTTTCTCTTGTTCATCTTTCCATTCAAATTTCTTCCCTTTATGCGTTAATGCAGTCAAAGGTTTTGCTATTCTGGAAAAGTCTTGGATGAACCTTCTGTAGTAACCAGCTAGTCCTAAAAACTGACGTATGTGTTTCGGAGTTTTCGGGGTTTCCCACTTTTCAACGGTTTCAATCTTTGCTGGATCCACCTGAATACCTTCTTTTTTCACTATGACCGAGGAATTGAACTTCTTCCAACCAAAATGCACACTTTGAAAACTTAGCGTACAGTTTTTCTTTTCTCAGCAACTCTAGCACTTTTCTCAAATGTTCTTCATGCTCTTGATCATTCTTCGAGTAAATAAGTATGTCATTGATAAAAACAATGACAAACTTGTCAAGATATGGCCTACACACTCGGTTCATGAGGTCCATGAATACAGCTGGTGCGTTAGTCAATCCAAACGGCATAACCATAAACTCGTAATGACCGTAACACATCCTAAAAGCAGTCTTTGGAATATCATCCTCCTTCACCCGCATTTGATGATATCCAGAACGTAAATCGATCTTCGAATAAACAGACGAGCCTTGTAGTTGATCAAATAAGTCGTCGATTCTCAGTAGTGGGTAGCGGTTCTTGATGGTAAGTTTGTTCAACTCTCGATAGTCGATACACAACCTAAATATACCATCTTTCTTCTTGACAAACAAAACAGGAGCTCCCCATGGTGATGTACTTGGTCGAATGAAACCACGCTCTAAAAGTTCCTGTAACTGACTTTGTAATTCTTTCATTTCGCTGGGTGTGAGTCTATATGGAGCACGAGCTATTGGTGCAGCTCCTGGTACAAGGTCTATTTGAAATTCAACGGATCGATGTGGGGGTAATCCTGGTAATTCTTTCGAAAATACATCGGGAAATTCTTTTGCGACGGGAACATCACTGATGTTCTTTTCTTCAGGTTTAACTTCCTCGATGTGTGCTAGAATGACGTAACAACCTTTTCTTATTAGTTTTTGCGCCTTCAAACTACTAATAAGATTTAATTTCGCGTTGTTCTTTTCTCCGTACACCATTAAAGGTTTTTCTTTTTCACGCATAATGCGAATCACATTTTTGTAACAAACGACCTCTGCTCTCACCTTTTTCAACAAGTCCATGCCAATTATTACATCAAAACTTCCTAACTCGACTGGTATTAAATCAATTTTAAACGTTTCATCCCCCAGTTTAATTTCTCTCTCCCGACATATATTATCTGCTGAAATTAATTTACCGTTTGCTAATTCGAGTAAAAATTTACTATCCAAAGGCGTCAATGGGCAATTTAATTTAGCACAAAATTCTCTACTCATATAGCTTCTATACGCACCCGAATCAAATAAAACATAAGCAGATTTATCATAAATAAGAAACGTACCCGTAACAAGCTCCGGGTCTTCCGGTGCTTCTGCCGCATTAATATTGTAAACTCTTCCACGGCCCTGTCCATTAGTATTCCCCTGATTCG
Organism: Rutidosis leptorrhynchoides; assembly: GCF_046630445.1. Taxonomy (NCBI): domain Eukaryota; kingdom Viridiplantae; phylum Streptophyta; class Magnoliopsida; order Asterales; family Asteraceae; genus Rutidosis; species Rutidosis leptorrhynchoides. The sequence goes on from NC_092333.1 coordinate 668,184,410, forward strand.
GGCAATTTCTAATAATGTGGCCCGGTTTTCCACATTTATAACAAACAGCATTGGTATTACTTGCTCCGACACTATTTGTTTCGGCATTACTTGTTCCGACATTATTTGTTCCTTTAGTTCTGTTAAATTTTGGTCCGTAAACCTCACACTTTGTCGCGCTATGACCATTTCTTTTACACCTGTTGCAAAATGTCGTGCAAAAACCCTGATGATTTTCTTCACACCTATGACATGGCTGTTTTTGGTTTTTGTTGCCGTTGTTGTTATTGAGGTTGTTGTTGGGATTGTTATTGTTGTTGAAACGGTTGTTGTAGTTGTTGTTGTTGTTGGGATGTTTGTTGTAGTTATTGTTAAGATTGCGGTTATTGTTGCGATTGTTGTTGCGATTGTTGGGATAGTTGTTGCGATTGTGGTTGTAATTGTTGTTGTTGTTGTACTGGTGACTCTTGTCACCGTTTTCCTCCCACTTCCTCTTGAGTTGTTTCGTGTTGGCTTCTTCGGCCGCCTGTTCTTTAATTCTTCCCTCAATTTGATTTATGAGTTTATGAGCCATTCGACTTGCCTTCTGTATAGAAGCGGGCTCGTGTGAACTCACATCTTCTTGAATCCTTACTGGTAACCCTTTTACAAATGCGTCGATCTTCTCTTCTTCATCTTCGAATGCTCCCGGACACAATAGGCATCACTCTGTGAATCGTCGTTCATATGTGGTAACGTCGAACCCTTGTGTTCATAACTCTCTAAGTTCTGCCTTGAGTTTATTGACTTCGTTTCTAGGACGATACTGCTCGTTCATCAATTGCTTGAATGCCGACCACGGTAGTGCGTAAGCAGCATTTTGTCCTACATGTTCAAGATAGGTGTTCCACCACGTTAACGTAGTAGCGTACTTAACTTTGTCCTCTTCAGTACACTTACTTATGGCAAACACCGATTCGACTTTCTCGGTCCACCGTTTCAATCCAATTGGTCCTTCGGTTCCATCAAATTCCAAAGGGTTGCAGGCAGTGAATTCTTTGTAGGAGCATCCTACACGATTTCTTGCGCCATTAGCTGCATTGCTAGATTCAGAGTCATTGTTGGTATGTAGCACAGCCTGTACTGCAGCTATGTTTGCAGCAAGAAAGGTACGAAATTCCTCTTCGCTCATATTCATGGTGTGTCGAGTAGTCGGTGCCATTTCCTTCAAAATAACCAACTGAATCGAGTTAATCATACAGAATATTAAGAGTAGTCAATAGTATTTCGTAGCATAATATGAACTCATTTATAAAAGCTTTTTCTTCATATTAGCGTTTTATAAGTTTAAATTCGGGTACTACCTACCCGTTAAGTTCATACTTAGTAGCTAATATATAATTCAACTACTACAATTCCATATGAAAAACTGATTATAATAATATATCACATACAAATATTCTTTAAACTTACAACTTCGCTATATTATATATAACATGAAATATAGTACACTATGATACATGATAGTTTTGAAGATAAATCTAGTTAATACGCAAGTTGTTCAGCAAAGGAAATAAAGACACGTAATTCATAAGTCCATAAACAAGTCATGCATTCTGGTTTTACTAAGACGACTTCCCATCCTTGGTCTTGTAGAAAATAACCGTTATGACCATTGGCTAGGCAGCATGTTGTAATGTCGTCAAAAGGATGAGGGTTTCGTAATGTTCAACAGCCCCGTAATAATCTAAAAACCTTGTTTCTCACCCCAACTACTGAATCCGTCACTTGTGGGAAGGTTTTTTTTAAAAGTTGCAATCCGATGTTCTTTTTCTCACTTTGGTAAGAAGCGAACTTCACTAACCCGTAAGCATAACATGCTTCTTTATGTTGCATGTTAGAAGCTCTTTCTAATTCACGAAATCCTATGTTGGGATATGTTGAGTCAAAATAGGTTCTTAACCTGTAGCGTAAAATTGCATTTGGGTTCCCTGCATTTAATGCTTTAAAGAAAACACGGCATAACTTACGGTCTCCCGAATGTGATATACCCCACCTATCAAAGGAAAGCCTTTTATAAACTAAGGCATTTCTGGAAAGTCTTTCAAATGTTTGACAAGTTAATTTCGCCATAACTAAATGTACTGATGAATTCTGACCGACTCTAGACAAGATTTCCTCAATCATATCCTCTGGTAGGTCTTCTAAAATATTCGGTTGTCTACCCTTAACGTCCATTTTGTTTTTATACTGTAAAATAGACAAGGATTAGATTCGTAATAACAAACAATACAAGTAATTTTTACATAGAACATAAAAGTACAAGCACACTACAATACATATAATACACAACATGATTACAACCCTCTAATCTGAATCACTGGTTTCTTCTTCTTCGGACTTGGTTCGTTTTCCTAATTTTCTAGGAATATATGGTGTTCCTCTAATACGAGCTGTCGTTTTCCATAATGGTTTAGAAAAACCTGGTGGTTTAGAGGTTCCCGGGTCATTGTTACATTTTAGGAAATACGGATGTTGCCGATACATATAAAGTTCATCGGGCTTGGAATAGGGTTTCTCTATTTTTATACCTTTTCCCTTATTATTTTCTTTCGCTTTATTAAATTGGGTCGAGGTAATTTCTATAATATCATCGGAATCCTCATCGGGATCCGATTCATCGAAAAATTGGTAATCTTCCCAATATTTTGCTTCCTCGGCAGGAACACCATTGACCATTATTAACTTTGGTCCGTTGGTTGAGGATTTTCTTTTATTTAATCGATTTACTATAGGTATCAATATTTCTTCCTCCGGAACCTCTTCTTCTTCTGGTTCCTCCTCTTCCGATTCCTCCTCTTCCGGTTCCTCTTCTTCCGGTTCCTCCTCTTCCGGTTCCTCCTCTTCCGGTTCCTCTTAGAGAATTTGTGAATCTTCCCAAAATATATTCGACTCTTCATTATTATTAGGTGAATCAATGGGATTTTTACTAGAGGTAGACATATATCACACAATATCAAACACCTTAAGAGATTAATATATCACATAATATTTACATGTTAATAATATATAGTTTCCAACAAAAAAAAATGTTAAACAATCGTTTTTGAAGAAAAATGTAGTGACCCGAACTTTTCCATGTTTATTTATATTAATTGAATTTGATAATTACATGATTAAGTGTTTCCAACATGTTCATCAATCGAACTTGTTAAGACTTGATTAATTGAAATAGGTTTCATATAGACAATTGACCACCCAAGTTGACCGGTGATTCACGAACGTTAAAACTTGTAAAAACTATATGATGACATATATATGATTATATATATAATTAACATGATATTATGATAAGTAAGTATCTCATTAGGTATTTTAACAATGAGTTATATACATACGATTGAGTTTATTGAATTAAGAAACTCGAAATGATATATATAACGATTATCGTTATAACAACGTCTTACTAATTATATATGAATTATATTAAGATATTGTTACACTATGTTTAATCATGATAAATGATAAGTAAACATGTCATTAAGTGTATTAACAATGAACTACATATGTAAAAACAAGACTACTAACTTAATGATTTCGAAATGAGACATATATGTAACGATTATCGTTGTAACGACATTTAAATGTATATATATCATGTTAAGATATATTAATATATCATAATATCATGATAATATAATAATTTAACATTTCATTAGATATAATAAACATTGGGTTAACAACATTTAACAAGATCGTTAACTTAAAAGTTTCAAATCAACATTTACATGTAACGACTAACGATGACTTAACGACTCAGTTAAAATGTATATACATGTAGTGTTTTAATATGTATTAATACACTTTTGAAAGACTTCAAGACACTTATCAAAATACTTCTACTTAATAAAAATGCTTACAATTACATCCTCGTTCAGTTTCATCAACAATTCTACTCGTATGCACCCGTATTCGTACTCGTACAATACACAGCTTTTAGATGTATGTACTATTGGTATATACACTTCAATTATTAGCTCTTAGCAGCCCATGTGAGTCACCTAACACATGTGGGAACTATCATTTGGCAACTAGCATGAAATATCTCATAAAATTACAAAAATATTAGTAATCATTCATGACTTATTTACATGTAAACAAAATTACACATCCTTTATATCTAATCCATATACCAACGACCAAAAACACCTAAAAACACTTTCATTATTCAATTTTGTTTATCTAATTGATCTCTCTCAAGTTCTATCTTCAAGTTCTAAGTGTTCTTCATAAATTCTATAAGTTCTAGTTTCATAAAATCAAGAATACTTCCAAATTTGCTAGCTTACTTCCAATCTTGTAAATTGATCATCCAACCTCAAGAAATCTTTATTATTTACAGTAAGATATCTTTCTAATACAAGGTAATACTCATATTCAAACTTTGATTCAATTTCTATAACTATAACAATCTTATTTCGAGTGGAAATCTTACTTAAACTTGTTTTTCGTGTCATGTTTCTGCTTCAAGAACTTTCAAGCCATCCAAGGATCCTTTGAAGCTCGATCTATTTTTTCTCATTTCCAGTAGGTTTATCCACAAAACTTGAGGTAGTAATGATGTTCATAACATCATTCGATTCATATATATAAAACTACCTTATTCGAAGGTTTAAACTTGAAATCACTAGAACATAGTTTAGTTAATTCTAAACTTGTTCGCAAACAAAAGTTAATCCTTCTAACTTGACTTTTAAAATCAACTAAAAACATGTTATATATCTATATGATATGCTAACTTAATGATTTAAAACCGAAAAACATGAAAAACACCGTAAAATCGGATATACGCCGTCGTAGTAACACCGCGGGCTGTTTTGGGTTAGTTAATTAAAAACTATGATAAACTTTGATTTAAAAGTTGTTCTTCTGGGAAAATTATTTTTCTTATGAACATGAAACTATATCCAAAAATCATGGTTAAACTCAAAGTGGAAGTATGTTTTCCAAAATGGTCATCTACACGTCGTTCTTTCGACTGAAATGACTACCTTTACAAAAATGACTTGTAACCTGTATTTCCGACTATAAACTTATACTTTTTCTGTTTAGATTCATAAACTTAATTTCAATATGAAACCATAGCAACTTAAAACACTCAAAACGGATTTAAAACGAAGAAGTTATGGGTAAAACAAGATTGGATATTTTTGCTTGTTGTAGCTACGTGAAAAATGGTAACAAATTTATATTAATCATATCCTAGCTAACTTATATTGTATTATACATGTATTCAAATATATTATGTAATCTTGGGATACCATAGACACGTATGCAAATATTTTGACATATCATATCGACCCATCTATATATATTATTTGGAACAACCATAGACACTCTATATGCAGTAATGTTGGAGTTAGCTATACAGGGTTGAGGTTGATTCTAAAAATATATATACTTTGAGTTGTGATCTAGCCTGAGACGTGTATACACTGGGTCGTGGATGTAACATCCCGCCTTTTTCCATTTACTTTTCCGTTTAACTATTTAAATTCCGTTATATGTTTATAACGTCTCCTGTTGTTACGCGTTTTAAAATATCTCGTTTAGGTAATTCACGCACCCGCAACCGAACTCGAGGGACTAGTTTCGCCAAAATGCTAAAGAGATGACTAGCATTTGACTAGTCAACCCACCTCCTCTTTCTTTTCCATTTCATTTTTCTTTTTCTTTCAATACTTTCAAACTTTCTCTCATTTCTACATTTCAAGAATCATCATCTAAATCCAAGCTAGCGGGTGTCTTGCAAAACAAATTACATATTTGGAATCCTTGCAACTTCCTCTTCGATTCCATACCGATTTCATTACATTTGGGTAACTTTCTAAAATCACTAGATTTTGTGTTCTTGATGTTTTTAACTTATAAAGTTGTTAGTTAGTGTCTATGGCTCAAGTCTAACATGAATATATGAATTATATGTTCGATCTTGTTATTTTTGATAACTAGCATGAACTTGAAAGTTTGGTGTGTTTGATTGATGATTTGATTGCTTAAATGTTGTTAAATGTTATAAATGCATGTATTAAATGTGTTCCTAACATCACTAGCTTCAATTTAATGTGTAGGTTATTTTAGAAAACTTCATAAACATGATTAGTGCTTTTGGTGAATTTGGGTTAGGGTTCGGTGAACTTGAAATGAACTTTTGATGTATTGAATGCCATGAATTGTTGTTAGTAAGTAGTTAGTTGTATTGTATGCTTGATTATCTACGAAATGGCGCGTTACATGGATGCATTTAATTCCCAAATCCTATTTTGTGCATTTATGAACTTGAGCATTAATTGAGCATTAAATGTTGGAAAGTCGGTTATTGCAAATGATGTTTTTGGTTGGTGAAATGTATTTAGTTGTGTTCCTTGTCAAATTACCTTTCTAACGATATAAGGTACGAGTTCTAAGTGTATACGGTTTGTGTATTATGTTTGTTTGAATTTTGGGTTGAGATTTAGAAAACTGAAACTGGCCAGGTACCAGCTCGCGTGTTATGCCGCGGCGCGGCCAGCCTTTGTCGCGGCGCGACATAAGGCGTGTCCAGCTTCTGACCTCCTTGGTCAAAATAAGAAAAATGTTTGGCACGCCATGGACCTCCGATTCACGTGAGACTTGTTCTAACATGCTTATATATGAATAAAAACCTCAGAAAAATAGTTCGGGACCCGACCCGAACGTGTTGACTTTTTCATTGACTTTGACCGACCAAAGTTTGACTTTTTGTCAAACTTAACCAAATGATTATGCAACCTTCCTAGCTTGTTTCTATACTTGTAACTTGCATGAAACTTGACAAATTGATTCACATGCTATATAATCGAGTCGTAACGAGCCATAAGACTAATTGAACATCTTTGACCTATCGTGTTTACCGTTATTGATACGACCTATTTGTTTAGGTCAAGACTAGCATTGTCCTTTGCACACATTACTTTGTGAAGTACTTTTCATACGTGCACTCAAGGTGAGATCATAGTCCCACTTTTACTCTTTTGAACTTACATTTGGGATGAGAAAACATAAACGTTTCTTTTTACTAAGTGAACACAAGTACATCAAAACAAACATTCTACATACAAGTTTGAACAAAAATCCTCAATTCGATTATCATTAGTTACACTTGCCGGGTGTAAGCGAGAACTTATGTATATGGCCATATGGGTTTGACAAACCCTCATTCAAACGGTTCGCTACCGTTTACGAATGAAATATATTTTCGAGAAACAGTGTATGTTCTAACACTATTGTGATGGGGTTCTATGGAAGGAATGTTAAGCATTGATAATTGGGTGCTCGTGAAACAAACTTTTGGAATGTATTACTATTATATCAAAGTTACAAATCTTGTGGTTCAATTGTACTTAATTACTTAAACCTATGATTTCACCAACATTTTCGTTGACAGATTTCTATGTTTTTCTCAGGTCCTTGAACGTTTTGTGATACATGCTTCCGCTCATTACTTTTGATACTTGCTTGGATGTCGAGTATATACATGCATACATGGAGCATCTTTTGACTACTTTTAAATCGTGTGGCATAGATTTCAATTGTACTTATAACTTTGTAACGTAACTTTTGGATGAACGATCCTTGTAAACTTGGGAACAAATCTTAACTTTTGAAATGAATGCGACATCTTTTCGGTCAAACGTCATTTTAAAGACTTATGACCACGTAATGGGACCTAAGTAGCCGGCGCCGTCAATGACGATTTTGTCGGGTCGCTACAGTGGATTGATTCAAGATATTATATATCAATTTATTTTTATACATCTAACTATGGACAACTAGTTGTAAGTTACTAACGAGGACAGCTGACTTAATAAACTTAAAACATCAAAATGTATTAAAAGTGTTGTAAATATATTTTGAACATACTTTGATATATATATGTACATATTTGTTATAGGTTCGTGAATCGACCAGTGGCCAAGTCTTACTTCCCGACGAAGTAAAAATCTGTGAAAGTGAGTTATAGTCCCACTTTTAAAATCTAATATTTTGGGATGAGAATACATGCCGTTTTATAAATGTTTTACGAAATAGACACAAGTAAATGAAACTACATTATATGGGTGAATGATCGAAGCCGAATATGCCCCTTTTGCTTGGTAACCTAAGAATTAGTAAACCGATTTACTAATTGATGCGAATCCTAAAGATAGATCTATTGGGCCTAACGAACCCCATCCAAAGTACCGGATGCTTTAGTAATTCGAATTTGTTTTTATCATGTCCGAAGGATTTTCCGGAATGATAGGGGATATTCTTATATGCATCTTGTTAATGTCGGTTACCAGGTGTTCACCTTATGAATGAATTTTATCTCTATGTATGGGATGTATATTGAAATATGAAATCTTGTGGTCTATTATTACAATTTGATAAATATATAGGTTAAACCTATAACTCACCAACATTTTTGTTGACGTTTAAAGCATGTTTATTCTCAGGTGATTATTAAGAGCTTCCGCTGTTGCATGCTAATATATGGACAAGATTTGGAGTCAGCATGCTTGTATAATATTGTTTAAAACTGCATTCGAAATTTACTTTGTTGTAACATATTAATATTGTAAACTAATATGTATTGGTAGTGTGTAAGTGTGATATTTTTTAGATTATCATTTCTGATAATCTAGGTGGTGTGCTTTTAACCTTGTCGATAAAATAAAGGTTATGGTTTGTTTTTAAAAACGAATGCAGTCTTTGAAAAACGTATCATATAGAGGTCAAAACCTCGCAACGAAATCAATTAATATGGAACGTTTATAATCAATATGAACGGGACATTTCAAAAAACACAGTCGAAGTCCAGACTCACTAATGCATCCTAACAAACTCGGTAAGACACACTAATGCAATTTTCTGGTTCTCTAAGACCAACGCTCGGATACCAACTGAAATGTCCCGTTCATATTGATTATAAACATTCCATAGTAATTGATTTCGTCGCGAGGTTTTGACCTCTATATGAGACGTTTTTCAAAGACTGCATTCATTTTAAAAACAACCATAACCTTTATTTTATCTATAAAGGTTTAAAAAGCATTACGTAGATTATCAAATAATGATAATCTAAAATATACCGTTTACACACGACTATTACATAATGGTTTACAATAAGAATATATTACATCAAAAATAAGTTTCTTGAATGCAGTTTTTACATAATATCATACAAGCATGGTCTCCAAATCTTGTCCTTATTTTAGTATGCAACAGCGGAAGCTCTTAATAATCACCTGAGAATAAACATGCTTAAAACGTCAACAAAAATGTTGGTGAGTTATAGGTTTAACCTATATATTATCAAATCATAATAATAGACCACAAGATTTCATATTTCAATATACATCCCATACATAGAGATAAAATTCATTCATATGGTGAATACCTGGTAACCGACATTAACAAGATGCATATAAGAATATCCCCTATCATTCCGGAAAATCCTTCAAACATGATATAAATGAATTCGAAGTACTAAAGCATCCGGTACTTTGGATGGGGTTCGTTAGGCCCAATAGATCTATCTTTAGGATTCGCGTCAATTAGTAGATCAGTTTACTAATTCTTAGGTTACCAAGCAAAAAGGGGCATATTCGGCTTCGATCATTCACCCATATAATGTAGTTTCAATTACTTGTGTGTATTTCGTAAAGTATTTATAAAACTGCATGTATTCTCATCCCAAAATATTAGATTTTAAAAGTGGGACTACTCACTTTCACAGATTTTTACTTCGTCGGGAAGTAAGACTTGGCCACTGGTCGATTCACGAACCTATAACAAATATGTACATATATATCAAAGTATGTTCAAAATATATTTACAACATTCTTAATACATTTTACTGTTTTAAATTTATTAAGTCAGCTGTCCTCGTTAGTAACCTACAACTAGTTGTCCACAGTTAGATGTACAGAAAATAAATCGATATATATTATCTTGAATCAATCCACGGCCCAGTGTATACACGTCTCAGGCTAGATCACAACTCAAAATATATATATTTTTAGAATCAACCTCAACCCTGTATAGCTAACTCCAACATTACTGCATATAGAGTGTCTATGGTTGTTCCAAATAATATATATACATGGGTCGATATGATATGTCAAAACATTTGCATACGTGTCTATGGTATCCCAAGATTACAATAGAATACATGTATAATACATGTATAATACAATATAAGTTAGCTAGGATATGATTAATATAGATTTGTTACAATATTTCCCGTAGCTACAACAATCAAAAAATATCCAATCTTGTTTTACCCATAACTTCTTCGTTTTAAATCCGTTTTGAGTGAATCAAATTGCTAGGGTTTCATATGGAACTCTATTTTATGAATCTAAACATAAAAAGTATAGGTTTATAGTCAGAAATATAAGTTACAAGTCATTTTTGTAAGAGGTAGTCATTTCAGTCGAAAGAACGACGTCTTAATGACCATTTTGAAAAACATACTTCCATTTTGAGTTTAACTATAATTTTTAGATATAGTTTCATGTTCATAAGAAAAATCATTTTCCCAGAAGAACTACTTTTAAATCAATGTTTATCATAGTTTTTAATTATCAAACCCAAAACAGCCCGCGGTGTTACTACGACGGCGTATGTCCGGTTTTACGGTGTTTTTCGTGTTTCCAGGTTTTAAATCATTAAGTTAGCATATCATATAGATATAGAACATGTGTTTAATTGATTTTAAAAGTCAAGTTAGAAGGATTAACTTTTGTTTGCGAACAAGTTTAGAATTAACTAAACTATGTTCTAGTGATTTCAAGTTTAAACCTTCGAATAAGGTAGTTATATATATATGAATTGGGTGATGTTATGAACATCATTACTACCTCAGGTTTTGTGGATGAACCTACTGGAAATGAGAAAAATAGATCTAGCTTCAAAGGATCCTTGGATGGCTTGAAAGTTCTTGAAGCAGAATCATGACACGAAAACAAGTTCAAGTAAGATTTTCACTCGAAATAAGATTGTTATAGTTATAGAAATTGAATCAAAGTTTGAATATGAGTATTACCTTGTATTAGAAAGATATCTTACTGTAAATAAGAAAGATTTCTTGAGATTGGATGATCACTTTACAAGATTGGAAGTAAGCTAGCAAACTTGAAAGTATTCTTGATTTTATGAAACTAGAACTTATAGAATTTATGAAGAACACTTAGAACTTGAAGATAGAACTTAGAGAGATCAATTAGATGAATAAAATTGAAGAATTAAAGTGTTTGTAGGTGTTTTTGGTCGTTGGTATATGGATTAGATATAAAGGATGTGCAATTTTGTTTACATGTAAATAAGTAATGAATGATTACTAATATTTTTGTAATTTTATGAGATATTTCATGCTAGTTGCCAAATGATGGTTCCCACATGTGTTAGGTGACTCACATGAGCTGATAAGAGCTGATCATTGGAGTGTATATACCAATAGTACATACATCTAAAAGTTGTGTATTGTACGAGTTCGAATACGGGTGCATACGAGTAGAATTGTTGATGAAACTGAACGAGGATGTAATTGTAAGCATTTTTGTTAAGTAGAAGTATTTTGATAAGTGTCTTGAAGTCTTTCAAAAGTGTATGAATACATATTAAAACACTATATGTATATACATTTTAACTGAGTCGTTAAGTCATCGTTAGTCGTTACATGTAAATGTTGTTTTGAAACCTTTAGGTTAACGATCTTGTTAACCCATAGTTTATTATATCTAAAGAGATATTAAATTATTACATTATCATGATATTATGATATATTAATATATCTTAGGATGATATATATACAGTTAAATGTTGTTACAACGATAATCGTTACATATATGTCTCGTTTCGAAATTCTTAAGTTAGTAGTCTTGTTTTTACATATGTAGTTCATTGTTAATACACTTAACGACATGTTTACTTATAATTTATCATGATTAAACATAGTGTATCAATATCTTAATATGATTCATATGTATTTAGTAAGACGTTGTTATAACGATAATCGTTATATATATCGTTTCGAGTTTCTTAATTCAATAAACTCAATTTTATGTATATAACTCATTGTTAAAATACCTAATGAGATACTTACTTATCATAATATCATATTAACTATATATATAATCATATATATATCATCATATAGTTTTTACAAGTTTTAACGTTCGTGAATCACCGGTCAACTTGGGTGGTCAATTGTCTATATGAAACCTATTTCAATTAATCAAATCTTAACAAGTTTGATTGCTTAACATGTTGGAAACACTTAATCATGTAAATATCAATTTCATTTAATATATATAAACATGGAAAAGTTCTGGTCACTACACCGCAACCGATCTAAAACGGGTAAAAACCTTAAACAAAGGTAAAAAAAACCAGGCAGCAACAATAAAAAACTGTTAAATTAAAGAAAAGTATTTCAAATTAAAAATATATATTTGCCTTTAATTTTACATATTTAAGTTTGAAATATTTATGTTCAAAATATGTATAAAAAGTCAGTGTTAGTAAACATCCGTCTCGACCACGTCTTATCCTTTGTGACGCTTTAAGTTCCCGACCATCTCGACCCCCGCCTCGTGTATTTTATAACCTTGATTGATTGTACATACATTTTTTATAGATTCAACTTCTAAATAATGTAATGAAAAAGTTCCCGTTGGTCCTTACGGTTCCTTCATAATTGCACATCGGGCTAAATTTTTAACGCCCCTAAAATTTACACATGATGCGCAGTTGATCTTCAATGCTAACAAACGTTAGTCAGAATCGTTAAGTGTTAACATGAGCATGACATGTGAGGGTAATTTCGCTCTTAATTACTCCCTATTTAACTCATCTTTCCCCCTTTCATACATCTTCATAACAACTTGTAATAGAAGCCAACCGAAACCAAATCAAAACCAATCAAATAAAATTCAAAATCAAAATCAAAAATCAAACAACATCAAATATTGGCACAAATTAAAGGTTACAATCACAATATCATTGATGTTTGGAATCGATTTAACATGTAAATTTAAAATCCAAGTTCTCCAATGATTTATTTTCATCTAAAACCATCTCACCCACTTCAATATTCGATGCTAACAAACAAAATTTTAAGTTTGACAATAACCCATTTTGATTAAGCAAAAACACAATTTTGTGGACAATGATTTATGTGCTTTAGAATTTAGGTTTTTATTATCTAGTCATGTTTGTTGTTGTTAGTTAACTATTTATATAATGTTTACTTATCATATGCCGTAAAGAAAAAAAAACTGCTCTGCTCATCCATTATCCATTCCGTTCATCTTTCCCGAATACCCCCTACACACCATCTCCTCCGGCCAATCCTCTGGCCGAAGATGATGTAAACCAAATGTCGATGCCAAATGGCTTTTCATGTACGATGTCGCGTGGTTGTCGGGTTACATCGTTTTTGATTTTCAATTTTCTGGAGACTTGGTCTCGTGATGATTGCTATAACAACCCTCACATTTCGACTTCCGATTTTACTAAAATACCTAGAGTTGTTATATACGAATAAATTTAACGTTGACCGAATAAACGTACGCTTAAAATAAATAATATAATTATAAATATTATAAATAAGATTATGATATATAATATAACATAATTACATCAATGAATATATATATATATATATATATATATATATATATATATATATATATATATATATATATAATATTTATATTACTTTTGTTATTTAGTTAATAGAAAATATAATTAACTAAATAATAAATAATATTATAACATTTATAAAACTAATAAAAACTATAAATTAATAATCATAAATTTTAATTTTTATAAAAACTAAATATAATAATAATTTTTATATAAAATTCGTATTTAATAATTAAACAAATATAGAAATAAAATGTTTAGAAATATATTAAACAATTTTTTTTTTAGAATTTTTATACAAAATAAAAATAAAAACTATATCTACTTTTAATAAATAAATACAAAAATACAAACTACTTTTTCTTTTAAGATTTACTTTTAATAAAAATACAAACTACTTTTCTTTTAAGATTTACTTTTAATAAAAATACAAACTACTTTTCCTTATTTTAACTTTTAAGATTTACTTTTAATAAAATTACAAACTACTTTTTCTTATTTTAACTTTTAAGATTTACTTTTAATAAAAATACAAACTACTTTTTATTATTTTAACTTTTAAGATTTTACTTTTAATAAAAATACAAACTACTTTTTCTTATTTTAACTTTTAAGATTTTACTTTTAATAAAAATACAAACTACTTTTTCTTATTTTAACTTTTAAGATTTACTTTTAATAAAAATACAAAATACTTTTTCTTATTTTAACTTTTAAGATTTTACTTTTAATAAAAATACAAACTACTTTTTCTTATTTTAACTTTTAAGATTTACTTTTAATAAAAATACAAAATACTTTTTCTTATTTTAACTTTTAAGATTTACTTATTTTATTTTAATTTTTTTTACCTAACATTTTCAACTATAAATACCACATACATTTCTCATTTCAAACTTACACCTTAATCTCTCATTTCTCTCTTAAGAACTACTTGTAGTTGATATCTCGGTCACTTACTTGCTTTACTTTCCTTTCTTGCGTGGAATACTTCAACTGCTATTTAAGGTGAGTTTCATTACTCCTTTTTTATATATATTTTTGGGCTGAGAATACATGCGTTGTTTTATAAATGTTTTACGAAATAGGCACAAGTACTAAAACTAATTCTATGTGGGTTTAAACCAGAAATATACCCTTAGCTTGGTAACATTAAACTACCTGTCTATGTACGGTAGGCGCGAATCCTAAAGATAGATCTATTGGGCCTGACAACCCTATCCTGACTATGGGATGCTTTAGTACTTCGAGGTTTATATAACACACCTGATTCGGTGTACTTTCAGAGGGTAAAACATGAACGTTAAGGCTTGTTACCGGGTGCCTACAACTTATAGAATGCTTTTATACACTTGCTAGTGTACGGATATTTATGAAACTGAAATCTTGTGGCCTATTATTATAACGGAAATGATTGATTTTGATAAACTAATGAACTCACCAACCTTTTTGGTTGACACTTTAAGCATGTTTTGTCTCAGGTGACGAATAAGATGATTGCCATGATTGCTACTTGATGAATTGAATGCTGCTACATGGAGTCTTCATTTCATTACATTTACTTTGCATTAAGACTATTATTATTATTATTTCAGTTTAAATTTGATGTAAAACTTTTAATGCTTCCGCTGTTTTATTAATAAATGTTTTATTCAAAACGTCTCATATAGAGTCGTTCTCGTATATACAACTGTGATTTGATATAATTAATCACAAATACCCTAGGCCCTATTTTGGGGGTGTGACAGATTGGTATCAGAGCAGGTTGTTGTAGAGAACCAGGATTGCATTTTATGTGTGCCTTATACAATTAGGTACCTTAGCAATGTAGGACTACAACTTTCCTTGACCATAGTGCCTTTAATTGTTGCCTTTAATTGATAAATGCTACACTATACCTTAGAAACTATACTTAAATCTTAAGATTATAACATACACGATAATGTGAAATTACTCGAACGTCAACGCTACTTAAGGCCTAGGGTGATCCTTGGTACCACTATGGGACGCTTGTGGATTTCGAATGCCAAACTTAGATTTTGGTCGAGAATTCCTGGGCCAACCGGTAACAATTGATCATTCAAGTGACTCGGCGGTGGCATAGATGTTTGGGTATGGTGCACAATATCAAACCTGACTATAGTGATCATACAACACTTAGTCACTTACGCACTTAATAAGTGGTGAACTTATTAAGAACAACTCACTTAGTCATCTATCCTGGTTTTGTGTATTACATATGTATTACATGAAATATTATCCAAGATTTTTGAAACTCCTATAATTCATACTCAAACGTATATAACTCCCTGTTATATCACGTACCTATATGCCTTATGCCTTTATGCATCGGTTTGCGAACCGGGAAATGTCATTGGGTTATCACAGTATACGAATTGAAAGTCTTTAATCGAAAGATTATTAGATTACATACTTATCATTTTATAATCTCGACACGTCATACTGCCATTATTGGAGTATAGACAAATCATATCTTAGCATATCTATTCCCAATAGACCTTGTCTAACACTTTTCCTAAATTTCCTCCGTAAATTACGGAAATCTTTCTGCTATATATACGTATTCAAGGAGACGAATATATCATTCAATATTCAACACCCATTTCATATCAAACCCTATTCCAAACACATAATATGGATTTCTCACCTGATTCCTCAAGTTCTTCCAGCTCCAAAGATAGCATGACAGGAGCACACCCACCGATCAATTACCGTGATTTCTTTAGAAAATGGGGATGGGTTCGCGAAATACTCACCCTATGGAGAAATGAAGAAGGTACTCCTTATCACGAGCCAAACTTACCACCAAACGTCGGAGTACTCGATCCACTTACCGGCGAACCTGTTCGCAATACCGTTTTCACTCTTTTTGCAAGGATTTTCCGCCTCGAAGGTCGACTCGATGTAACCAACGACAATATTCGTCCTCTACTCCCGAATTCTAACCAGAAAGGGTTATTAGAAGAAGTTAGAAGACTTCCAACTAAATATCAAGAACTGACAAACCTTACAGAGGAATGGGTAGAACAAATCCATAGACTCGAGCGTAAAGTAGAAACCCTGGAGGAAATAGTGCGCGATTTGGTAGCTAGGCTTACACTTACTAACCAAGTACCACAAGCAGCACCAACAGCAGCACCAGCACCACCAGTACTATCAGCATCACCACCAACAGCATCAGCTTCACCAACAACAACATCAGCATCCCACGTCTCAACATCATAATCGGTACCTCAAACATCGACATCATACGCCCATAGATACTAAGGAATATTAGTAATAATGAGTTAAATGAGTTAAGATGTATTGACTCATTCTTCCTGAAGAATTATATATGTATACTTTATATATATATGGTTTGGAACAATAATAAATCTTTTCGTACTAAACTATTACGTGTGAATCTTAACTAGTATGTACTACTTGGTTAATTCATATCACTAATACGCTATGATGTACATCCTTCGTTAATGACTTAACAATCATTAATCACTGCTTCAGTACAATAAACTCCATTTCATAATAAACTAAGTGTATTATTCAAATGCATGTGTGATTTTACACTCCTATTTTCGATGTACTCGAAAATTTCTCGAAAACATCATTTGTGCCTTATGAATTTCACAAGAAATCCACGAGCATCAACATCATATACTGAGGTATATTAATAACAATGAATGATGAAGTATTGATTCATAACTTCATTAAAGAAATATTCCGCGACGATTATGTAATCTCTAAAGTTTTGGAGATTATTTATTCTCGTTTCAACCGTAAATCAAATGAGTTTAATATTATATTAACTTATTAAATCCATAATTACATCTGAAGAAAATATATATGCATGTATATTTTCATAAAGATTGTATTTAAAAATTCTTTTGTACAAACTGTTGATTGTGAAAATATTTTAACGGGTAGGTAATACCCAAGAAATATCTAACATTCACATTAATATATTACATTGTACATTCTTCAAAATCCTTGAAAACATATCGGATTGATAATCAATGATTCAGATCAGTTAACCTTGAGAATGCTGATGAAGCAGCAAAAGCTGTAGATGGCCTTAATGATCAGAAGCTTGATAATAAAGAATTGTGTGTTGGGAAAGCTCAAAAGAAAATCTGGTATTGAAAGATGGATTGAGCAAAACATGAAGGAGACCAAGGACAAATCCCAAGGACTAAACCTATAACCAAAGAATCTAGATGATTCGATTTCTGAAGGAAATCACAGAAGATCTTTTTACGCATTCTAAATCCTTACAGAAGACTTTCTTCATTATCCATCGATTTTAGAAATTCTAAAATATCATCGTATCTTTCGTTATAAATATCCTCGATATTTCTAAAGATATCTTCATAACGATTCTTGTCCGCAATTAATTATCTCTTTACAATATCTTTATTACATCATAAAGGAAAACTGTTTAAGTTTCTATATTCCGTAAAATTTAAATTCAAATTTTGAATGATTTGAAGTAGTGTTGAGAATTGAAGCATGAGTTAGTATAATATAATGACGTCAGGCCAACGTGATTATATTACAGTAAGTCATGCTAAATTTTTAATGGAAGATGATGATTCATAGACTTTATAATCATCATTGCCATGTTACACGACTCTTACATTCTACTTAATCTCTGAACATATCAAGAAAATATATTTTTGATAGTTCTATCCTCAGTAATTCTGGTAATTTACCAAATCAAATCGTGATATTACGCTTAGAACAGTAGGTCCATTCGAAACTTCATACCTACAAATTCTGGACCATTACTCGCTTTACTTAGAGTCGAGAGGAGAATAAAAAGGCAAAGAGCTCCGACATATAAGGGAAAATATGTAGCCCGATAACGATACCGAAATTACAAACCGTGTATATCAATACGTATTGCAGCGTAAAGACATGGGAGAATTAAAAACACTATAACCCCAAGGTAATAGTAGAATAAAACAAATTCCTCTGGTGGTAAATGAAAAAGAAGAATGACTGAAATGATAGTCAGAAAAATATCCAGGATAAGAACTGGATGGAGCATTCTCACAATCTTTGGAAGTATGAATTGAGGAAGACAGTATAGAAGTGGTGAAGATAATGAAACGGAAGAAGCTAATTTATAGCAAAATTCCAAACACAGCAATTGAAGCAATTCACCTCATTTAATCAAAGAAAATTTCAAATTCCTTAATTACCGGAGAATCAAATCTTATGGATTACGAAGATTTCCTTTAATCCCTGGATTACGAAGATTTCCTTTAATCCCTTGAATTCCGGAAATCAATCGTGACTACGTCAAAAGTTAAGGCGAACATTTAATTTCTCATTCACTCTTTTACAATAGCTTCATTTATACGCTTCCTATAATCAAATCGTTTTATCCATATTATTCAGTAGTGATAAAACTTTATTTTTTCAACTTATATTCATCATTACAATATTCTTGTTGTAAACAATGATGATCTCTATCAAACTTCATGACTATAATTTTCATGAACTACTCTCTGTTTTTTTTTCTACCCTAATATTGTGACATAAACACTCAAAGTTTTAAATAAGCTCAATACTATTCATAACACATTTCATGTGTTCAGTTTACTAAAATGCTCGTATAACACCATCATCCCTTTTGAGGATAACCTAGTCAAATGACACTCTTATTAATCCTTTAGATAACCTCCGCATTAATGATAAAATGCACTTTATAGAAGAACCTGCAAGAAATTAGGGTTCGTATTATTTAAATGCATGAAACAGAACAATATTCTATCCGTTGGAATTCACGAAAGGCCCCGAACCTACCTGGGAACGTGAAGACCAGATAAAACGTAAATATCCTCGTCTAGGTACGAACAACGCCGATTGATGGCAAAAACTAAATTTCGGGACGAAATTTCTTTTAACGGGTAGGTACTATAACAACCCTCACTTTTCGACTTCCGATTTTACTAAAATACCTAGAGTTGCTATATAAGAATAAATTTAACGTTGACCGAATAAACGTACGCTTAAAATAAATAATATAATTATAAATATTATAAATAAGATTATGATATATAATATAACATAATTACATCAATGAATATATATATAATATTTATATTACTTTTGTTATTTAGTTAATAGAATATATAATTAACTAAATAATAAATAATATTATAACATTTATAAAACTAATAAAAACTATAAATTAATAATCATAAATTTTAATTTTTATAAAAACTAAATATAATAATAATTTTTATATAAAATTCGTATTTAATAATTAAACAAATATAGAAATAAAATGTTTAGAAATATATTAAACAATTTTTTTTTAGAATTTTATACAAAATAAAAATAAAAACTATATCTACTTTTAATAAATAAATACAAAAATACAAACTACTTTTTCTTTTAAGATTTACTTTTAATAAAAATACAAACTACTTTTCTTTTAAGATTTACTTTTAATAAAAATACAAACTACTTTTCCTTATTTTAACTTTTAAGATTTACTTTTAATAAAAATACAAACTACTTTTTCTTATTTTAACTTTTAAGATTTACTTTTAATAAAAATACAAACTACTTTTTTATTATTTTAACTTTTAAGATTTTACTTTTAATAAAAATACAAACTACTTTTTCTTATTTTAACTTTTAAGATTTTACTTTTAATAAAAATACAAACTACTTTTTCTTATTTTAACTTTTAAGATTTACTTTTAATAAAAATACAAAATACTTTTTCTTATTTTAACTTTTAATAAAAATACAAACTACTTTTTCTTATTTTAACTTTTAAGATTTACTTTTAATAAAAATACAAAATACTTTTTCTTATTTTAACTTTTAAGATTTACTTATTTTATTTTAATTTTTTTTTACCTAACATTTTCAACTATAAATACCACATACATTTCTCATTTCAAACTTACACCTTAATCTCTCATTTCTCTCTTAAGAACTACTTCTAGTTGATATGTCGGTCACTTACTTGCTTTATTTTCCTTTCTTGCGTGGAATACTTCAACTGCTATTTAAGGTGAGTTTCATTACTCCCTTTTTATATATATTTTTGGGCTGAGAATACATGCGTTGTTTTATAAATGTTTTACGAAATAGGCACAAGTACTAAAACTAATTCTATGTGGGTTTAAACCAAAAATATACCCTTAGCTTGGTAACATTAAACTACCTGTCTATGTACGGTAGGCGCGAATCCTAAAGATAGATCTATTGGGCCTGACAACCCTATCCTGACTATGGGATGCTTTAGTACTTCGAGGTTTATATAACACACCTGATTCGGTGTACTTTCAGAGGGTAAAACATGAACGTTAAGGCTTGTTACCGGGTGCCTACAACTTATAGAATGCTTTTATACACTTGCTAGTGTACGGATATTTATGAAACTGAAATCTTGTGGCCTATTATTATAACGGAAATGATTGATTTTGATAAACTAATGAACTCACCAACCTTTTTGGTTGACACTTTAAGCATGTTTTGTCTCAGGTGACGAATAAGATGATTGCCATGATTGCTACCTGATGAATTGAATGCTGCTACATGGAGTCTTCATTTCATTACATTTACTTTGCATTAAGACTATTATTATTATTTCAGTTTAAATTTGATGTAAAACTTTTAATGCTTCCGCTGTTTTATTAATAAATGTTTTATTCAAAACGTCTCATATAGAGTCGTTCTCGTATATACAACTGTGATTTGATATAATTAATCACAAATACCCTAGGCCCTATTTTGGGGGTGTGACAATTGCCAGAGAGTATTCGAGAACTTTGGGGCTCTCAAGGACGTGTACTTTCCTCGGAAGAGGTTGTCGAGCGGCCAACGCTTCGGGTACGTCAGATTCGATGGTGTTTCTAAAATCGTTTCCTTCACAAAAACATTAAACATCATTCACATCAACGGAAGGTGGATTCATGCCTACAAGGCAATCGAGAGAGATAAAACCAAACGTGCACAAAATAAAGGTAGTGATTCCAACCTGAAGGCCGATGGTTATGGTCGTGCTCCTACTCCAAATGTCGATGATTATGATGAATTTCCACATGCCCCTTGGAGTCGTGTATCGTCTAACCCGTCAAAACCAATTATTTGGGAAGGTAAAATATTCTCTGATTCTGTTGGGGCTAATAAATCTAATTCTATCGAGATAAAAATCGGTGGTAAATGGATCGAATTTGATCTTCCGGAATCGGTGAGTAACTATAACCTTGTTTTTAGTTTCAACAAGGATCGGATTTCGTGGTCTTTGGTCGAAATCAATAAATCCCGTATCGATGATGGTAACGATGTGAACAATTCTGAGCCGGTCAAGGAGTCGATTGTGGGTGATAATGAACCGTCTCCTATGGACCCAGACTCTTCGGGTGTGTGTAATGCTTCGGCTAATTTGAGTGAGCATCATGAAGATGATAAGAAAGATTCTGAGATTGTGGAAGAGGTTAATAAAGATGAGGTTGCTGATACAAAGATTGAAATACCTTTTGATCCAATTATCAAAAGTTCCGAGTTGGAAGAGAATCAGGAAGCCTTAGAGTGTGATTCAAAGATTGGAATACCTTTTGATTGTATGCAAAAGGATCAATCCTCTGTTTCGTTAGGTGGTTCTCCGGAAATAGCTCCCTCGACGGCTGTGGTCTCCGACGATGGCCTGAATACGGAGAGTACCCAAAGTTCGAGTGAAACTGATGCATGTTTCAATATTGAGAATCCCAAAGACGGTAACTGTATTCCCAATGCTAAAGAAGACTCGCGTGAAAAAGGTTTTGTATCTTCGAGGGATCCTTTGAATGTTTGTTCCGAGGATAATAACTGCACGCGTGTTCCTTTTTCCTTGCAAGTCCCTATACAAATTCAAAATCAGGTTGGGCCAGATCAAGCATTTGGGCCAAATTGCTCATTTGTTTATGAAATGGCCAAGTCTCCTTCAATTGAGCCGGGCTTGGGTGATAATGGCGAGTGTGATCCTAGCCCACACGAAAAATATTGCGATGTGGGCCCTATGTTAACTCATAGTGCGGTTGCTCGTTTTCGTCTAAAAGAAAAAATAGTCCTTCCTCTAATAAAAAGTCATTTCATTAAGCATGTTTGGGGTCGGAAAAATATGAAACGTAACCGACGTCGGGATAACTTTCGATGGCATGAAAGATTTTTTATCGAGAATGTGATGAAAGACTCGGATGAGGATGATGTTTGCTCATGTTGCTCCTCCTGCGCGTCATCGAATTCGGAAACTTAGTTCTATTTAGATAGTCGTGATGTTTGCTTTTAGTGTCGTTGTGTTAGTGTGGTTCCGTTATTTCGAGTCTCTAGTTTGTTCGCGCGTATAATTGTGCGGCTGCGTATGCTCTTGTGTGCTATCTAGCGTCTTGCTAGTTTGTTTCGCGTACTTCTTTTTTTAATAAAAATTACTTGCCTTTCAAAAAAAAAATGTTTACTTATCATATTGGTTGGTGGATGTTTATTTATTTAACATAACTGATTTGTTTTTGTATGTGATTTGTTGTGAAGCTAGATTTCTGATTTTTAATAATTCAATTTTGGACATTGTTAATCTTTTCATCCATTATTTATATTACTGTTTTTTCGAGGAAAAATTATACAAAGGAAAATAAAAAAGATCCATCATGTCTCTAAAGATAGAAAAGTAAGCCGTAACTTAAGGGTCCTTAACAAATTAAATAATAATTAAAATAAATTATTCTAGAAAAAAAAAAGTGACAATTGTACCTGGCAGGTACTAATTAAAATAAATTATTCTAGAAAAAAAAAAAAAGTGACAATTGTACCTGGCAGGTACCTCTAACTGTACCCGAATTTTTCTCATCCCCTCACTTACCCCCTATATAAATACGCACATTCCTCATCCCCTAAATTTCTCATTATCATTTATCAACACAATTTTTACACAATAAACTAAAATGAAGAAGTTAATTCGCCGTTTTTCTCGTGTCGCCGACTCATCTCCATACTCTCTACTCCGATCAGAATCTCGCCAATCGCAATCCTTCCGTACCACAGAGCCTCGCCGTTCCGGCACCGTACCCGTCGGACACTTACCTGTGTACGTCGGAGATGAGATGCAACGATTTGTGGTAAGTGCAGACTTATTAAAACATCCGATCTTTCTCAATTTACTTAATGAATCTGCTCAAGAGTACGGTTACGAACAACAAGGCGTTCTTCGTATTCCGTGCCACGTGTACGCATTTGAACGTTTTCTAGAAGCTGTACGAGCAGGTAGAGATTACCTATTGTCAGCCGATTTGATGCGATAATAGCGAAGGATTTGTTACGTTTTTGTTTAATGAGTTGTTAATCAGGTTGTCAGATTCAATTAGGTCAGATCGTTTGATTACGATTCAAAAAAGTTATCGAATCAAATCGAATCGGTTGTTAGTTTTTTTCCGCCTGTATGTATATACACTTTTTACAACTTCAGTTACTGTATGTTGTTTTTTTTTGTGTGGAAGAAATTACTGTTGTATTTTTATCCGATTATTACACATACTACGAATATTATCGGTTTTAGTTCGTATCTATCTATACATATCAATCGATCATTACAAAAAAACGGTTAGAATCTAATTGTTTATACATCTGATTAGATGTATAGCTTTTCAGCAATTCAAATTAGTTGTACGGATCGTATGTCGATATGTGTGTATGTGTGATTGTTTATGAAAAAATTACTTCAGATCTTTAATTTTTCGGTAATTCACCTTTTGTTTGTTTGTTTTTAGCTTCCATTTACACGACTCGATATTTCTGTGTTGTTGAGTAAACTACAACAGTCAAATCGGTATTTACGATTAGATTTTTGCTTTGCGTGAGTCATTGATAAGTGAAATATTCTGGCGATCATAACAATGCTTTTGTTTACTTTTTGTATTTATGATGATGATGATGATGATGATGATGATGTTGCATATTTTAAGGGCCACTAATAATCTGATTATATGGAAAACAAAAGAATAAAAAGAAAATATGCTTGTCTTCAATTTTTAAGAGAATGGAGACATAAAGTGTTGAATCGACTTAAGGGTAATTGACTCTTGAGAATAGCAAACGTCACTAGTAAATAGTGTATTTGTTTGCTATAAACTCAAAATATAAAAGATCTATAATATATTGTTTGTTAATAATAATATGATATTTGTTGATGTTATTTATTATTAATATTACTAACAGTAATTTATTAAACTATTTTTTTATAATAATATTTATATTTATATTTATATTTATAATAATAATATTACACAGTAGTTATTAAGATTTTAATTAATATTTAATATGGAGTAGTACTAATAATAATGTGGGAGTACGGAAGGAATCATGATGTAAATGGTAGAGCTGGAAGGCTCTGTAGAAATGTGGAAATCAATCTCGTGAATATCTTGAGGTTATTATTTTATCAGTTAGCTCACTTTACTCCAAAGAAGATATTACAAACTTTTTTTTTTTCTATGTAAACATGATTATGCGGATAAACAGTCCCCGTAACGGGAGTTGAAAAAAACTTCGTTAAATTGCTCATCATGATGCAAGTTAACAAACTTTATAACGCTTGTCAATTTCAGGGAAAGTTCACGGTTCTCGCAAGATTAACAAACCACGATACTAAGAAGAAAACTTTATGGTTTGAACATGTAATTTGAGCAAATCATAGGAATTATCCGCATAATTATGTCTTTTGTATAATGTATAAATACATGACATAACATAATAGTTGTTTACTAAATTACTCTATAATATAATTATCAAAATATTCAATTAGAAAAAGATAACACTAACAGTCAAAATTGGCCACCAACAATTTTGACTTTAGAAACCCCATTTTCAAATAACCATATACTAATAGTTGTAGCATCTAAAAAGATGC